>NC_139231.1:119200216-119941882 GCF_977018435.1 Lepisma saccharinum
AAAAATGTCGTCGTGTAGGTATTCTCATCTCTCTTCAGAGCTGATCGCGTACCCCTTTCAAGTCCTTCATGTACTCCTGGGAATACACGTACCACAGTTTGAGAACCACTGTTCTAGAGGACAAGAACCCACTGCTCTTCACTGGTGCAAATGAATGGAGGAGGCATCTTTAAAATGACAAAATGGCGTTTTGGAGTTCACTTCATCAGTAAGGTGTCATTTTCTAATTAACAGTTGATTTCTCATGTACGTTTTAGCTGTTTGTAGTCTGTCTTTTAATTTTTAAAAAACTTTTTAAGGTTTCCATTCGACTCCCTTGTACATACACCTTCATATATTCAGAGTATCCCGATTCCAGCCATGGAGGGGGAGGGGGTTTGAATAGGTCTGTCAACCCCTCCTGGAAATTGGCATAGTTCATTTCAAGTTACAAAAAATCATAAAGCTTGTTTATATTGTTAATAATGACATAGAATTCACTTAAGTTATTAGTTGAATAGAATAACCAAGTAAAAAAATGCATTAAATAAAAAAAATAAAGTGTTATATACACGGACCAGATGTTTTCAGATTTTACCGTTAGCCATTATACTCTGTTCTAACCAGCTTGAGACCTCAATTTTTCAGAGGGTTCATTCTGTTAGTCACATGACTTGTGAAGTAGTAACTGTCACTATGAAAGATTACTTGTTTCTTGTTGTTTCAAATGTGTTTGTGTTTGTGTGCGTATGCACGTGATGTGAATATGGAACATAATTTGGGAGAGGAGTGGGGGTCGTTGCAAATGCAAGAAAGGACACCATCACATGTAGCATGCATCTTTGAAAAATCAAGAGCCACTACCGATTGGGTAGAATGCTTGCTTTGGCATATGGTTGCAGATTGATAAAACACATCGATTACTGAAGAAGTGCTTACTTGAAGGGTCAGGTAAGTTTATCAAACTCCAAAAACCATGTGTTTTGATTAATTGAAGTGCCAAAAGTATGAAACAAAAGAAAGCACATTGTCAAGTCCAGTACAGCATCCACATGGCAAGAAATTACACCACTACTTTGCTTACGACAGAAAATTTACTTATCTGTAGCCAAGTGTGTTGGATGGTCAACTTCCTCACTTACTCATAATTGGGAAAAGAGACACGCGGTAGTATATAAATACGGAGAAACTAGTACTCACTTTTATCTGCGAAGCTGTTTTTTATTATTCGATTAATTTCAGTGGCCACTGCCACCATCCTCGTTGGAACTTGCTGTAATAAAAAACAGCTTCGCAGATAAAAGTGAGTACTAGTTTCTCCGTATTTATTCCTCTCTTAGTTCCTATGAGCCTAGACAGTTCGTTTAGTTGATGTTTGAATCCCTAGCCTTGGGTATTAGTCCTGTCTATGTGGTGGCAGTCATAGGCAACTAGGTTGAGTTTGGAACTTAGGTATCTTGTTGAGACTCCACATCCGGTCAGTGCATGGTCCATTACATTGGCAGTTCTATCAGATTTATTGCAGATAATAAGGATAAACTTAAGTTTGAAGAAAATAAAGCAGCAAATCCAAAACCTTGCCCTAGAATCAATCTTGAATTTCTTGCTTAACACTTATCTGAGGAAAAATATACTGGCCTAGCAACCAAATCAAGAATGTGACCAAGCATCTTGACCACATGCTAATTAAAAAAAAAAAAAAACAAGTAAATACACCATTATGCATTTCCCCCTTGAGCTAAATGACACTGATAATGGACAAGTCCACCACATTTGGCTTCTACTACTGGCAGGCCTGTGACCAGGCAGGAAGGGGGGGGGGGGGGCTCAAGCCCCTGGCACTGCCATCAGCCTCCCTTGACATTAGGTAAACTATTTTGCATAATTTGTTTGCAGTGAAGAGTGAAAATGTAGACAACTTTAAGGATAAATCCACAGAACATGAACAGCAGCTATTACATTCGCTCATTTTGTTTATGAGCAGAAGTAACTGCAAGTATTTAGAATATTCTCTACACTTCAGAAAGTTCTTTCATAGGTGAGTTTCTTTATCTGCACCTTCACTCTCCCTGTTGTGACCTCCCATTTAGACAGAAATCTGGGACACTGATGTCATCATGCAAATTCCATCTGCATCTGCGTCAAAGGTCAACACTTCCCAAGTTTTGGGAACGAAAGGGAGTTTAATTGCTTCGGCCGGGGGTGGAATATACTGTAGGCACTGTGATTGAATATTGTGCATTTTTTTGTGTGTTATATAAATATCTGTATCATCTAAAGCAGTATGGAGTGTGTAAGGGATGATTTCAGTACCAGTCAATTAACACTTCAAGAGATGTTTTAAAAGATATAGAAAAATGTAGTATTTGTATAGTAAATGATATTTATAAATGTTATACAACTTATCGAGTCTCCAGACACACACACATAATTTACCCTCATTTAATACTGTTATTTTAATAAAAATGGATTTTGTTTACAACCCCACCCCCCTGATAACCCATGAGCCCCCTCCCTGCCCCTGGAGATCAATTCTAGCTACGGGCTTGACTACTGGAGCAAGTAAAACCAAGCAGTGGCAGAGGACACAGCAGACAATCCAGTAACAGTAGCACAATTAGCAGCCTTCCGTGTAACAATGTCCATCAAGCTGATAAGTGCAAGCTCTGATATGATGGAGACAGTGGTCACCGAAATTAATAGAACAAAAATAAACCATTATGTAAATACATTTCATGCGTATATTAATATCTCACTGTATCTAAAGTCCCATAACATGACAAAGTCCATAACAATACTGGCAATAATGTATAAAAAAGTTAGGAATCTAACTAACTAACTCTCTGGCCTTCTTAAACCCGAAGGTTCATGGCTGCAGCAACACAGGCCTTCCATCTTTCCCTGTCCTGAGCAAGTTCTACATACTCTTTTCCATCCCTACCGATTTCCCTTAGGTCCATCTCAACGTTGTCCCTCCATCTTCGTCTTGGCCTTCCTACAGGTCTCTTACCATCAGGTTTCCCAACAAGAATCCTGTAAACTCCTCTTTCCTCTCCCATTCGTGCCACATGGCCTGCCCACCTAAGTCTTCTTGATTTAATTATTCTAATAATATCTGGACATGAATACAAATTATGTAGTTCTAAATTATGTAACCTTCTCCACTCACCTGTCTCCTCATTCCTTTTAGGTCCAAAGATTTTCCTAAGGATCTTATTTTCAAATACTCTCAATTTATGTTCCTCTTTCAATGTAAGGGACCAAGTTTCACATCCATATAATACTACAGGCAAAATTACTGTTTTGTATATTTTAACTTTTAGTTTCTTAGATATTAAACGAGAAGACAAAAGTTTATGAAGAGAGAAGTAACATGCATTTCCTGAATTAGCCTACTTTTTATTTCCTCCTTAATATAATTTTCATTTGTTGATATTACTCCTAAGTATTTGAATTTGGTAACTGGTTCAAATGAGTTGTTATCAATAATTAGATTTTGATTATTACCTAACACTTGGTTTCGGCCTGTAAGCATATATTTAGTTTTCTCTTTGTTAACTTCCAAACCCATCTCTTTAGCAGTTTTTAAAAATATTTTAGCATTATTCTTAATTGTATTCACATCATCCCCCAGTAAGTCTACATCATCTGCCCTAACAACTGAGTTACACCATTTAATTTTAGTCCTTCCTTAGTTAGGAATCTATTATTAAAAATTACATATCTGCCGTTTATCCAATCTATACATACTGTAGTATCCCCCCAAAAAAACCTGGCTTCGTGCATTTTAAAAAATACAAACACACATGTAATTTTACACAGTATATTTATCAATACAGTTTCACAATACATATTTTATCAAAGTACTGTAAAAAAACTATATTTACATTAATACTTCCTTGAACACAATTCTATAAAGTAATACAATCTACTATTTTTAACAACAGAAATGTCAATCCGAAGGGATTATACTACAATATCTTTGATGTTTATATACATGCAACAACTTATACACATAAATTTATGAATACAAATAAATGACATCAGCAATTATCATCACTAGAACATACTTTAAAATCAGAAACTAAGTACTTCTCCATACATGCTGACTTTTCTTAACATAAATATATTTGAAAATTTTACTATTTTTTCTTTACAAAAAGGCAAAAAGGAGCACAAATGTTGATTGCATTGTTTGAAAACAAAAAATAAAGGTCAACGTATCTTTATGTCTACAACTTAAATGTTGTTTGATACACATTATCAGGAAGAACAAAGAAAATAAAGAAAAAAACTACACTTTTTCCCCCTTCATGTTCCTTAACACTGAAACAGCATTATGCGTCACATGCCAGTATTTCTTACCATGGAGTCAATGGACCAAAACACTTTCACAGCAAGGTAGTCTAACAAACACAAAAATGATAACTATATGAAAGAGGACATGAATGACAAAATAACTGTGTGTGAATGATGAACAGGAGCTACTGAAGCACTGCAAAATGTCCACATGAGATGCCAACTATTAACCTTCCTAACGATAAGCGAGGTCCAAGTGAATGCAAACTCTTATTTTTTTATTAAAATACATGAGAAAACAGCATGTTTAGAAGATGTACCACTTTTCTAGCGTTGTAATTGTACTTTGCTGCAAGATTAATAAATAATGTCTTGCAATAAGCAATTAATTTTAATATTAAAATGTAATACATGTATTGGGACAACCAAAAGAAAATAGTTGTCAGCTATGTCCAAGAGAGACAAAGATAAGATTGAAGTGTGAAACTTCGATGAGTTTAAAGGATGGACCAATATTAAAATTTTGGTCAAAAACGAGAAAGTACCAATATAAAATTTACCAAAACTGATAACAGATATTCTAAAGATCTGATAAAAAAAATCCAAATGGTCTTTACAGAACCTGAATGGTTCACAGACTTCCTTAACTTTCCGTTTGGCACTTGAGGTACCTGTGTCCTAACTGCACATGAGTGCTTTTGCGTAGCTAAACATGCTTTCTTTGTCTTTGTTCAAATATGTAGAAAGAAAAACATCGAAGTGTTGAAAGGCATTGCACACAGCAGATTCAGATGTTTTATAGAAGTGGGTACGTGAGAAAGGGGAGAACACATAGGTATGTGTTAGTGACGAAAGTGAACATGAAAGGGACCTCTTGACCGAAAGTGCACATGACACTGCTTCAGTCGTTACCTATATAGGCATGTGGGGGACAACTATAATTGTATAATGTAACAGTATGTTACAGAAAATGATGGATCGAACACAGGGTTAATAATAAACGTATTTTACTGCAATGTGGAAGAAGGTGCGTATTTAGACACCTACTATAAAAATAAAAGGGTGGCATGGAGATTACATGTTTATATCCACAAAAAAATATAACCAAATGGCAGAATATTGCACTGCAAGATATTTGTAGCTATATCAGATTGGTAAAATTATCAGCTCTAAAAGCTGCAAGTGTAAAACTGAATAAAAACTTATTTGCATAAGTCACTCTAAGACTAGGAAAAATGAACTAGATCTGAAATGTAAGAACTAAAAATGAAGTTTTATTTTTTAAAATTGAATTGGTATCTATTAATGGCAGCAGAGGCCTAAATTACCTTTACTACTATATATTCCATGTTCAATAATATTAAACATTGAATAAATCACCACACAAAATGATTATCATTTAAATTATTGTGTGTACTTACATAATTCCATCATACCATAGCATTAGGAAGGTAAATAAGATTTCCTGTATATTATCCTAATATGTACGTGTTTGCAGTCTTTCATAGGCAGCATAGAAAAGAATTTGGTTACACAGTACATACAAAATATCAATTATTTTTGCCGACTCGTTTAGAACATTACTACTTCAGTTTTCTCAACAAATCACATGGTCGATTGTGAACAAACCCATGCACATAAAAACAAGGACTTATTAATATATTGATGTCCCAACTACACTGCAGACCATCCTAAAGGAGCTCTCATCTGCAAATAGCTATTTCAGTGTCAAAGAATTAAGAGATAAAATCACAACACACACCTTATTTTGCCTTCCAAATATCCAGGCTGGCCTTGGTCCTTCTTCAGAGATGGAAGGAAAGAAAAATGTTGTGGAAGGGCTAACACATGTTTAAAATAGTTTCAAAAAATGATTTTTAAATATCAAACCAATTACATTTTACACTACATCTTAAAAAAATGAATTTGAATTAATTATTATTTTTTGTTTACTGTTTTAACCCATCCTTAGGAAAATCTTTGGAGCTAAAAGGGATGACGAGACAGGTGAATGGAGAAGGTTACATAATTTAGAACTACATAATTTGTATTCATGTCCAGATATTATTAGAATAATTAAATCAAGAAGACTTAGGTGGGCAGGCCATGTGGCACGAATGGGAGAGGAAAGAGGAGTTTACAGGATTCTTGTTGGGAAACCTGATGGTAAGAGACCTGTAGGAAGGCCAAGAAGAAGATGGAGGGACAACATTGAGATGGACCTAAGGGAAATCGGTAGGGATGGAAAAGAGTATATAGATCTTGCTCAAGATAGGGAAAGATGGAAGGCCTGTGTTACTGCAGCCATGAACCTTCGGGTTTAAGAAGGCTAGAGAGTTAGTTAGTTTTAACCCATCCACAACATTTTTATATTCTTCAAATCTTGAAGGACAGAGGTTGGTTTTAAAAATTCAAAAGACAAAACAAGGTGTGTTGTGATTTTTTATCTTTTTAATGGCTATTTTAGTGGCAATGATTATTTTTTTTTAAATTCAGCATGTATTGAAACAATATTAATACTGTTTTCTCTTCATTGAAGATGTAGCAGAACAAATAGTAGTGTGGGTATAGAGTATGAAAAATGTTAAGTAATATGGATATCTCTGTATTAAAAGTACAAAATTCCTAGCTGCAGTTAGATCTGCTATACATTGGAAGTAGTAGTTTTTTGTTCTCCATTTATATTTAAATCAAAATATGGTGAATGTGGGAAAAATACATGGTATAAGTTTCAAAATCCATGAATTTTTTATAATTCTAACAATCATTGTAATGTCTTTGAAAGGAATAAAGAAAATAGTCACCAAGTTGACCCAATTAGCATACTCCTGCACTATTAACTAACCTGCCTGCTTATGCAGAAAGACAACTGAACTTGCCACACTTATTTCCTTACATGTACTAAAAATTAACCATAAAAACAAAAACAAAAACCCAACCTTGAGACTTTCAGCAAGTAATCAAACTAGATCATACTACATTACACCCGTTATCACAGTTGTGTGTTACACTATTGGAATGCTTGCTGTTAATAAAGCCTATTTTCCAATCTAAATTAAACCTCATCTAATTTGCATGGTAACACTTACAAAATATCTTATCAAATGAACAGTAAGCTCTCTCAGATTCTACCATATCTTTAATCTTTCCTTTCCTAATCAGTTGTAATAAACTGAGGAATATGCAACATACTATTCACTTGATCAACTCTCATACAAAGTTTCAACAAAAGTGTGCAGTACAACTTGCTGCTGGCCCAAGCAACTGAAACCTATTGTTTACTTGGCTGGCCGACATGCCAAATATCCCGGCTGAACCTTATGTTTGGATCTCTGTAATCAGCACATGTGTCTAGAAGCCTTTTACGATCATCGTAAGTGTTTTTCTTAGGGCTGGCCTGGTCTTCAAAGCCACTGTCGTATATAGTCTGACACCATCCAATATTCAGAAATTGCTCTGGCACCATGTGTCCCATTGTCTGTAATATTAATTACAAAAAAATATATTAAATAATTGCCTCAACATTTTAAAGCAGAATTATTACTAGCCAACATTTCAAACAAATGTAAAAACAGAATAATATAGTAAAAAGTGTGTTAAGTAGAAAAATACAGGGGCCAGTTTGTTTTCATATTCCACCATTTAAAGAAAGAATGAATGGACTCACAGTTTTCAAAATTCCAAATATTAGAGTTTTATATGAGACGTCACACAACATACACTATGATTAAAACTCCACACCTAACTTTTAAAGCTTTTTGTTGAACAAGGAGGTATGTAAAAGTTAATAACAAAAAAGAATAAGTATCGATTTCAGTACACTAGATGTATAAAATGTAAAATAATACAAAAAACAGTTGTACTGGATATTCACTTATCTGGTGGGGCCAGTAGAATAGTCTACCCAGTGATATAATAATACTCTGGAATAAAATTGGTTTATTAGTTTATCATAGTTATTTTATAATAATAATCATAAGCATGATAATAATAATAGTAGTCATTATTATTTATATTTTTATCAATGGCATGTTCCCAACCATAATTTACATAAAAGTACCTATATTGGCTGGCTAATCAACAAATAAAACAGTAGATTACCTGTTATTCTTATTACATACTGAAATTCCTGGCAGGCAAATAAGCATGCACTTTTCCAAGCTGTCAACTTGTTGATGCCAGTAGAACAAAGGTAATTCGATGATGCCTTTTAACTCACCTGCCGAGCACTAGCTTCCTCTTCATCAGCATCTTTCACCAACGACAGATAAATATTTACACCATCCCTAAAGGCTTTCATCATTGCATCTGTGACTTTATTTCTCAGTTCTGGTAGGAACACAACCCGCTTTATTGCAGCCTGAAGGTTTTTATGCTGCAATGGTCTCTCTTCCCAAATTTTCATATCCTTCTGAAAGGGAAATATATATGGAATGGTGACTGAATAATAAATAAATAAAAAAAGTTAGAGCAAGCAGCCAAATAAGCACCAAAATAGAAAAGATAAGTCATTAAAAAGGTACTATAAATAAAAAATCACCAAAATAGGCAATTACCATGTACTGGTTAATAATTTTCTTAGTAACTTTCACACTTGTTTTCTATTATATTTTTCTTATTTTTGGTTTGCTCTTCTGTTATTTTGGCTAATAGTGATGACGATGAATGGTTCACATATCTGTAGAAACAGGATGACACGTTTGTCATTTGGCCACATGGACAACCAGCATTACATTGTTTCTTGGACTTCCTGAACAAACTGCATTCAAATATCCAGTGCACCACGGAGATAGATGATGATCGCTGCCTCACATTCCTTGAAAATCCTAATCTGCTGCAAACCAGATGGCACCCTTGGACATGGTGTGTGCAGAAACCCCACCCACATTGACTTGTACCTAAATGCCAAGAGCTTCCATCACAAAGCGCAACGCCTCGCCGTTCTGAACGCTCTAGCCCACAGGGCAGTAACCATTTCTGACCAGGAGAATCTACAATCAGAATTCACTCGCCTCAGAACCAGTCTACAGCAGAATAGATACATCATCACAGATATCAACAGGGCGATCAAAAAGGCAGTTTCATTTCAGCAGAGACCAAGCACAGACAATAGTGTGGCCCTTAGAAGGGCAGATTCTTCACAGCCAAGAGAAGCCGAACATCAGGACGAGGCCCTTACAAGGAACGATACTGCACAGCACAGCCCCTCTACCAGTATCAACACAGAACACGAAAGCCCAACTGTAACAGTTTTACCATTCATAGGACACACCTCCGGGAAGTTAAGCAGAATTCTAGCCAGTCACGGGGTGAAGACCATTCACAAGCTACCACTAAAAACCAAGGCCCTACTCCGTTCAGTCAAAGATGACCTTGAACTCCGCATTCCAGGAGTATATTGAATACCGTGTGAGTGTGGGACACCATACATAGGCCAAACGGGACGTACCATTGAGCAGCGACAGAATGAACATCAACGTAACATCCGATTATTCCAACCAGAAAAGTCAGGACTTGCAGAACACAGGATTTTATTTGCCGACACCAAAATAATAGCCAAATGTGCCGGTTACTGGGACAGACGGGTAAAGGAAGCCATAGCCATTTCACGGGAAAACACCAATCTCAAAAGGGATGTGGGACTCCAGCTCAGTCACGCATGGAACCCACTCCTCCGTAAAAACAAGACACCAGCCAATGAGAACACCAGAATCCCAAATGCCCAAAAGGAAGACAGAGTCCAAACTCCACATTATAGTAATTTATATTAACCTACACTGTCTCCATTTCTACATTCCCTGAAGATGAGAGCAATGTATGCCCTCAAAACGTTGGAAGCTAACTCCAATTTAACCTGGATGGTAACCCGAGAACACTTGTTCGAATCGCGTCGCCAGGAAAGTTACAACTCCTAAAAAGAATCATGTATTCATTACCTGACTTGTGTGCAGTTAATATCACTATCATTTGTATAAAAACAGCTGTCATCCCAAATAAATTAATGGCAATTTGTTTTTTTAAATGGATTATTTATTGAGCAACAAAAGGTTGTTAGGTCCAGGTGATGAAAAATAATATCCCTGACCATAATTTACATGTGCATTATTATTAGTAGTAGTGGTATGCTTAAGTTTTCCCAGGTACTTAATGCAAAGCTATATGTTCACAATCTGTGTTAGTTCTGTAGAAATAAATCAAATTTGTATTATACAATAGCAACAAGTATTTTGCTTATTTCATTTTGCACTTGGTTAGTCCCCCACCCTAAATACATCCTTAGAAATAGTATGTTTCATGTAGTTAGTTAAGCCAAGCGTCAAGTTAACTTTGCAGCAGGTTTTCGCATATGTAGATCCAAAAGTGCACACAGAATATAGTTCCACTGAGACAGGTTCTATTCCGACACCAACTGCATACTTGCAAGAAAACAGTTATTTAATTTGTAAAATACAGACAAAATAATACATCCATTAGCAGATATGTACTTGATCGGTTGCAATCACTGTGCAGACGAACTTGGATCCACACATTCGCCAACTGGAGTTTGTATTGTGCTGAGGAATCGCTGAAGCCAAAGTGCAAGTCGAGCAAGACTGAATACGTTGCAGAGCGCGTGGAATCCATGATACCAGTGTTGCACATCCCACTATTTTAACCCTATGTTTATTGTGATTAATAATCATGCTATACAGCAGCGAGAATGGCTGAATCGAGGTCTCCTGTTCAGCGAGTGTTATTGGTGGCTTCATCCGAAGGGAAAAGCTCTTCAAATCAAGCGAGTTATTTAAAATGCATAATCCTCCTTATGGAAACAAGATCAAAGTAAAACAGGGCGTGAGGTGATTTGCCGTCAATGTGCGAACGAACTGTATCCCGGATGTTGAATGATTTGCGGTTTGAGTTTAGGAAGAGGAAACAATTGTTTGTTGTTTGATGACAAAAGAATGTCTGCGGTATTAAAAGATACCCCCGTGAGAAGAAACATTTGGACCAGACGTGCTTTAACTCTGTAAGGGGAGGAACAGGGTGGGGGCATACATTGAATTTTTTTTATATACCACCGTGCAAAACCACTGCCAGGGCTGAAGAAACCGACGAGAAAGGGAGAGGGGAAGGGGGAGGCTTATTGTTTCACCCACTGGCGGCAATGAAGTCTTGTTGAAGGTGCATATTTACTGTTCCGTGCAAAGAAAGGGAAGGGTAATTAGCAAGAAATGGACAGACCAAGATTTGAATCCTGGTTTAGTGAAGTGATTCATAAATTGAAACCAGAGTAATAGCAGCAGACAATGCACCTGATTGTATATATCACCAATAACAAATCATGCTTCTTTTGCTGGTATAACTTGAAGTGCGTGTGTCTTACAGTAACGGATGTATTGCAAACGAAGTAACCAAGTTTTTCATAAATGTATTTTTTTATAAACCAAAAACAATAATTTATCATTAAATTCAAGAGGGCCTATCGTTGTTTACTCATATCTTTGTTTATTTTTATTTTTGCGTGCTCGAAATATACACACATGCTCTCATATTTCGAAGATATTTCACATTTATATTAAGTAATGACACATTTTTTAAATAATTTATGCGCCGAAAGTACTTCTTAAATGTTATGTTTCAGGAGACAAAAAAAAAAAATGCATTCCGCTTGACATGCATGCGGGTTTTGATGTGTTGTGCAGTTGGCAATACTGTGGATTTTCTCAGTGTCTGCGATGCAAGCAGCTCGGCGGTTGAGGCAAGACTGGCACGGGAGATTCTGAGCTCAGTTCTCGCGCGGATTGATACATAAAACCTGCTGCAAAGTTAGCTTGACGCGCGGCTTAGTTAGTTCTTTCTTTCCTTCTAAGTTTGAATTAGCCCTCTCAGATTTGTGTTCAGAACTGCTGGGGGTGGTTAATCTTGCATACAAGAAAGGCATAGAAAGGAAACTTATCAGAAGACCTGTGAAGCAAAAAAAATTAGTTAATTCATGGGATTATCTTCAAAAATTAATATTGTGTGATCGTGGAAGAATATTATTTGTTCTATTAATGGAGACGATCCTTTCATGCAACCTGGTTTATTTCTTTACATAAAAGAGAGAAAAATATTTTTATTCCGAAGCAGGAAAACAATTAAGACAAATATTGTTTTCAAAAGTCTTACCACCATGTATCCTTCTCTAATTCGTGGGTAATATACATAATGTGTTGGAATTCCTAAATATTCTCCACAGCATGACTGCAAACTTCTAACATACTTGGGGTATTCTTCATACTTCTGGCGTTGAACAATGACATCTCCCACCTGAAAAAAATTGGACGTTAAAATATTTGTTTCACTAATATACTTTTGTTTTGTTCTATCACAAATCTGTAATTACACATGGTAGAGATTGGATGGAGTACAGTCAATATTACATAGATAATACCTGTGACTAATCAAGATACAAGTACAGCATGGAAATAAAAGGGAACATATGGCTACTTACATTTTGGGTATATTGTATTCTCTATTACATTTTGAGTATATGGTAGTCTCTATCATTTGAAATTTTTTATTTCCTAGGCTGTGTGTATAACAATTATACACATCCTATTGAAACAAAGTAGTTTCAAACATATATTTGTTTTCAAAGGAGCCATGTATAAGAATGATACACATTGCTTGCAAGTTGTGTATCCATCTAATACATATGGCCTGCAACAGGAGACACCAAGTGTATCAATTTGATACACATGGCAGTTAAAGTGTTAAAAGAGAATTTTTTACTGTCAATGTTATGAAGGAATACCCAAAGTGGTGGAGGAAGTATCAAGATATTTTCTAATATTTTTGTATTTTGATTAGAGGAGGATGAATGTTACAGTATATGGGAGAAAAACAAAGAAACATCCATCCAATAGCAAGGTAGATTATAAACAAACAAAAAAGATTCTTGGCATTCCATACATAGAAGATACATGTAATTATTTGCCTCTACCAGCTAAATAGCAATAGAAATAAAACAAAGTGTATATTTGAAGGGAAAAAGTTTACACATCAAGTTTCTGTACAATTAAGGAACTTATTCCTCTTGTAGTTTACAGTTATTACAAGCATTTGAACACATTTTTTTCATTTAACGTTTCTACAATGCAAGCAATGTGTACATACAAGAAGAATTAAGGAACTTACCTGTGTATCAAATACATTACGTAAGCGGACTTTAAATTTGTGGTACAGACAATCAGATGCTAATCTGCAATCATGGAACACTTTTACTATGTTCTCACTCTGGAAAACTTCTCGAAGCCCTCTATCAAATACTTCCATGCCAAGTGCAAGAATGTCGAACAGTATCACATGTTTTGATGTTGCAATATTCACCCAACACAGCTTGCCCATTCGACCAACAATGACCCCTTCCAAAGCAACACCAATCACACTTTCATCCAAAACTTCTCTTATCTGAAAAAAAATATTCATAATATCAATTAACATTGAAGAATATGCATTATTATTCTCCATATATTCATAAACAACACATTGATTCTATTTTAGCAGATAGCATTTCCCAAACATCTCATTTGCATCATCAAACACAATGGAATAGGCAAAATACGATAGTACACAATGCAAGTGTTTTTCCTCATCCAATAGGTCTGATGATGGAAGCAAGAAGTTTGTGAAATTCTACCAGTTATAAAATAATAAATATGAAGTGAATAATAATAATGTATTTTCCACCACCAGACATGAGACAATTTCTTGTATCAAATTGAAGATGGATTTGATTTTTGTTATTTAGCATTGCTTTTCTGCTACTTTTGGCTAATCGCAATGCTGAGGATGAAATTGATAAAGGGACACTCACAAAGAACATCCATGCTCAGGCATGGATTTGAACTGGGACCCCTTTCATCAATGGACACTGCTCTGTGGTAGAGTGGTTAGAAGAAGAGACATTAGGAACAACCATGTCTGTTCATATTTATTATGTGCGAATTACTCACAAGATTAACAATATAAATTACAATTTTTCTTATGTTTTTTTTGCGAGTATGATACGTTTTCTTCAATTACGACGTTTCGAGAGATAACTTCTCTCTTCTTCAGGTTTCGGTGTTATAAGCAATTCATAAAATCATAGCTTCGTCAAAATATTTCTTCCATAGTCAACAGAATCAAGGGTTACGTGAAATGTGAGCGGGGAAAAAGTATAGGAAGATCGATTACACACTCACAATTTACGTGCTTTAAAGGTTTACGTAAGTCAAAACCTATTGTGCTTTAAAGGTTTACCTAAGTCAAAACCTATTATACAAACTTATTTGTCCTCCTGTATAATTTTTTTTAAAAAACTGTAAAAACCTTTAAAATTCTAAAAACTGTTCACTATTTCACAGTCAAGTTGTCTGCAACGAGCTTCCCTTGCGAATGTGGAAGCAGTCGAACCGGCTCTCTTTTGTTCATCATTTCCCCTGCCTCCCCTCCTAAAATTGTAATTTATATTGTTAACCAGTGGCGCGCCTAGGATTTTCGAAAGGAGGGGGTTAGGTATACATTTTTTAGTAGTCAGCCCTCATTTTGCCATATTTCCTGCATTTGATGTTATTTTTTTAGGAATACTGTGCCAAAGGGGGGGGGTATCCCCCCCCCCCTTGGGCATGCCACTGTTGTTAACCATGTCTGTGCCAGGACTTTGAATTGAATTGACTTTATTGCTGAGCGAGGTTCAGCTGTTGCTGGTCTACCACCTAAGCCCAAAAAGTACATATTAAAATTAAAATAAAATAACATTCAAGATTACAAAGAAATTGAACAGGAAAGTACAATAAAATACAAAAGGAATAAAATCCCACACAATAGAACACATTAAAATAAGAATTAAAATAAAATTCAAGAATACAAAGAAATTAACCAAAAAATTACAATAGGAATAAAATCATATCCAATGGAACAATTTTAGCAGTGAATTAGATAATAAAATAATTGAAGTCGAGGAAGTTGAAAGTAAGATAAAAATAATTTCTGGCAACTCACAGTATTTTTCATTGCTGATATGTTGATTTATCTTGCTTCTAATCGTTGATCAGTGATTCATGGAGCATATTGCAAAATGTCTGAAATTTTGATTTTTGGTTAATTTGGTAGTGCATTCCAGGCCTTGGGTGATGCATAACTGAAAGAGGCCTGATAAGCTGAAGTTCTGCAGCGAGGTAAGTTGAAACTATCAGTGTTTCTGGCTGAATGCGAGTGAATTTTGCTTCTGAAGTTTAACCTTTTGAGACCCAAGGCCTTTTTCACATGTAAGCCTCTCTGTCCCGAGCCGATTTTGAGCAAAATGCAGAGTTTCAATTAAATGGGTGTAGATCGGAGACTAATTGCCCTAGAGAGATGAGTGATATACCGTTGTACGCAAAATGAACCAGAGATTCAGACTATATGAATTTATGCAAATTCGGCGTATATGTGGCGGGGGGGAGGGGGCTTACTCTCAAAATTCCAAAATTTCGGAAAAAAAAAATTGGTTCCCCCACCCTCCCCCCAAGAAAAAAGTACATGACAGTGTCGACATGCACATGGAAATGATTGCTGACATGTAAGGAACACAAAAATATTTGCATTATTATCATATGACCAATGTAACTTGAGTTGTACCCCCAAAAGGAATGGTCGGCACGCCACTGATTCAAGCTTCAAAATGCAGCGGTACGTTGAAATGACTATAGCTCAGAAACTAAATGCCCTAGAGATATGAAAGATATACCGTTGTACGCAGAATGAATCACAGATTTAGACGATATATAATTTATGCACATTCGGCATATATATGGAGGGGAAAAGGGGGGAAATCCCCTGAAAATTCTTTTTCTTAAAAAATGGGGTTTCGACTCCCCGCCCCCCCGAAAAAAAGAATATGAAAAGTTCAAAATGCACATAGAAATTATCGCTGGCATGTAAGAAACAAAAAAATATTTGCATCATTGTCGTATGACCAATGTAACTTGAGTTGTACCCCCAAAAGGAATGGTCGGGATGCCACTGATTCAAGCTTCAAAATGCAGCGGTACCTTGAAATGACTATAGCTCAGAAACTAAATGCCCTAGAGCAGTGTTCCGCAACCGGTGTGCCGCGGCACACTAGTGTGCCGTCACAAGGTGAAAGGTGTGACGCGAAATTTTACCTACTATTGTAATATTGTAAAACATTAATTGCCGATTTTAAGTAAGAAGGTGTTTGTTTATTCTTGCTGATAACTGTTATATTTTCATAGAAATTAAATGTAATTTATTAACTCAATATTGTTATAGTTAGCTCATTTTATGTGTATTCTCACCTGTTATATTGGCCCGGTTTGATGGGTTACAGGCGGCAAGCTTTGTGTTCACCTTTTAGCGGCCCGCACCAATCATACAATAGAGCTATTCAAGCGAGTTGTTTATTTGTAACACTGCATCTTTTGTGTACGGCTGGCTGTTTTGTGCCTGTTTGTGGGCGCTTCTTAAACTTTATTGCTCTTTTCCTTCGCCGAAGGACCCACACATTGTCAGACAACAATTACAGTATTTCAGTTCAGTTCAATCACAGCTGTGCTCTGCAGTAGTGCGAATATTGGATTGCTACACCAGTCTTACTATTTTATTTTTTCGATATGGATAAGTTCCTTGTACGGAGTGGTCCGTCCTCGAGTGCAAGTAGTGAAACCATCGAGCCCGAAAAAAAGAAACAGAAAGTAGTTCACCGGCAATATAGTGATAACTATTTATCTTACGTTTTTTTTTTTTTGGTGTGGTGACAAAACATGCCCAATCCCTGAGTGTGTTGTGTGTAGTGAAAAACTCAGTAATGCTGCTATGGTTCCCAGCAAATTAAAACGACATTTGTCAACAAAACATTCCTCTCTGTTAAGTCAAGATGTGAATTATTTTCGTCGGTTGTTGGAACAAAATAAAAAAAAACAAGTGACGCTCATGACTACGTCGGTACGTGTTTCGCAAAAAAGTACAGGAAGCTAGCTAAGGTAGCTGAACTTATGGTAAAGGCAAAAAAACACACACAGTAGCAGACACGTTGTTAATGCCCGCGTGTAAAGAAACGGTAAAAATAGTCCTGTGTTCAGAAGCTGCTACTGAAATTTCAAAAATTCCTCTCTCTGCTGACACAATCAGCCGCCGAGTTAGTGACATGTCCAGTGACATCGAAGACATTATGAAGGAGAAAATAAAGAGCAGTCGAAAGTTCTCACTTCAGATCGATGAGTCCACCGAAATTGGCGGTCACGCACAACTTCTTTCCTACATAAGGTATGTTAATGTGGATGTAATTGCAAGTAATTTCTTATTTTGCAAAGAACTACCCGAGCGAGCAACCGGTGAAGAAATATTTCGTACGACTAATGAATATGTGGTCCGTACTGAATTAACATGGGAAGACTGCGTTAGTGTTTGTACAGACGGAGCCGCTTCTATGACAGTTCGAGTGAAAGGATTCGTGGGTAAAGTACGCGAAGTAAATCCTAACTTACGAACCGACCATTGTCTCATTCACCGCGAAGCCATTGTTGCTGAGTCTTTGCCATCTCCTCTGAAAATTGTGATGGACGAAGTAGTAAAGGTCGTGAACTTCATCAAATCGCGACCCCTAAATATGCGACTTTTTAACGTTTTGTGTCATGAAATGGGATCAGAGCACACTACACTTCTGCTACATACAGAAGTACGATGGTTATCTCGAGGTAAAGTGTTAACGCGAATGTTTGAACTTAAAGAGGAGGTACTTTCATTTTTTACTATTGAGGAGCGTGAGTATGCGGATTTATTTGCAGATGATGAATGGTATCTAAGTTGGCATATCTTTCCGATATTTTCGTACACTTGAATGAACTAAACAGAAAAATGCAAGGTAGAAACGAAAATATTCTGACTAGTATGGATAAGATTGAAGGATTTATTAATAAGATGAACTTGTGGATACAGGCAATTGAAAATGGATCGTGTGAGATGTTCCAAACTGTATGGCCCCTTGCTGACGATAACAAGGTGTTGATGGACTTAATTAAAGAACATTAGTACTCTTGCAGCAGACTTTCAAAAAACATTTTGGAGAGAGCGTTGAAGATTTTGACTAGGTTCGTGATCCATTCAGTATGGATTCGAAATATCTTCCGAAAAATTTACGCTTACAAGAGGAACTGGCAGATTTGAAAGCAGATAGAACATTGAAATCAAAATATTTCGAAGTGCCTTTGGATACATTTTGGTTGTCAATAAGCAGTGAATACCCGGCTATCTCCGAGATGGCAGTTAATGTGTTATTACCATTTTCAACTACTTATTTGTGTGAACTGGGCGTCTCGACGTTGACTGCAGTTAAAACATCAAAGAGAGATTGACTCAAATCCATCGATGAAGAAATGAGGCTTGCTTTGTCAACGATTCCGCCACGAATCAGCCGTCTGTGTGCAGCTAAGCAGGCTCAAGTATCACATTGAAGGTATGAGTAGAGTTATTTACTTTAAAATTCGTATTAGAAATGTGTATTTTCTACAGTGAATTAAAGTTAATAAATTTTTAATAAATGCATAAGTCTATTCATGTTTTATAATAATAATAATAATAACAACAACAACGATAATAATAATAATTGATTACATAATGACGTAATATTTCGTAATTACATTAAGATTCATATGAGTTTGAGGGGACAGACATTTTGGTGTGCCGTGTTGAGTCTAGGCCTGTCTGGGGTGTGCCGTGAGTAAAAAAAGGTTGCGGAACACTGCCCTAGAGATATGAAAGATATACCGTTGTACGCAGAATGAATCACAGATTTAGACGATATATATATATATATATATATATATATATATATATATATATATATATATATATATATATATATATATATATATCATTTATGCACATTCGGCGTATATATGGAGGGGGAAAGGGGGGAAATCCCATGAAAATACTTTTCTTCTTAAAAAATGGGGTTTCGCCCCCCCCCCCCCCCCCCCCCGCCCCCTGAAAAAAAGGATAGGAAAAGTTCAAAATGCACATAGAAATTATCGCTGGCATTTAAGAAACAGAAAAATATTTGCATCATTGTCTTATGACCAATGTAACTTGAGTTGTACCCCCAAAAGGAATGGCCACTGATTCAAGCTTCAAAATGCAGCGGTACCTTGAAATGACTATACAAGGGTCACTATTTATATTTTGAGCCTAACAATGAAAAAACAGGAATTTGGCATTGAAAACTGCTTTATTGTTTTTCGAAGTATTCTCCTTTATGGTCAATACACTTTTGCATTCGTTCGAACCATTTGTCAAAGCAGTTTTTCCAATCTTCTTGAGACACCTCCATAATATGGTTTTTTAACGCATCAACGGCATCTTCCACCGACGAAAATCGTTGTCCACGCAATTTATTCTTGAAATTCAGGAACAAGAAGAAGTCATTGGGTGCCAAATCAGGACTGTACGGCAGATGACCCATCAATTCGATTTTTTGACTGTTCATAAAGTCGGTTGTTAGACGAGATGTGTGACAGCTGGCATTGTCTGATCCGACGGCATTTGTTGTTTTCCGTATTTGACCAAAGACCTCTGGCAAACAAATTGTTGTGTACCATTCAGAGTTGACCATTCTACATTCCTCTAAAGGCACAGTTGCCACATGAACAGTTTTCCCGAAAAAACAGGCGACCATTTGTTTCGATGTGCTTCGAGCGCGAACAACTTTTGTTGGATTTGGGTTCATCTTGAAACACCCATACAGTCGACTGCTCTTTACGTTCCGGCTCATATGCATATATCCATGATTCGTCACCTGTTACAATCTTATATACGTCTTTTGAAGCACCACGATTGTATTTATTGAGCATTTGTTTGCACCAATTGACGCGAGCATCTTTTTGAGTTTTTGTCAAATTGTGTGGGATCCAATGAGAACATACCTTTCTCACAGCTAAATGATCATGTAATATTTTATATATGCTGGTGGAACTAATGCCTATGGTTGCCTCAATCTCACAGTATGTCACATGACGATCTTGCAGTATTAGGTTTTGCACAGCATCAATGTTTTCTTGAACAACAACTGATTTTGGACGACCTTCACGAATCTCGTCGGTGAGAGAATGGCGGCCACGATTAAATTCGTTATACCAGCGTTTCACAGTGGCAAAGGAGGGGGCTTCATCGCCAAATGTGGAAGTAAGTTGATCGATGAACTCTTGTCTTGATAATCCACGTCGAAAATCGTAAAAAATCATCGCACGAAAATGTTCACGAATTAATTCCATTTTATTGTTGTCGCGCAATCTCCAAGGCAACATAAACAACACAAATCAAGCTATTGACAAAACATTTGAAGTACGTTGTTATGGTCAATAATGCCAGACGATTCCGTGAAAAACGTCAAATCGTGCCTAACTTCAATCAGTGTTGCCAAGGCTCAAAATATAAGTAGTGGCCCTCGTAGCTCAGAAACTAAATGCCCTAGAGATATGAAAGATATACCGTTGTACGCAGAATTAATCACAGATTCAGACGATATATAATTCATGCACATTCGGCGTACATATGGAGGGGGAAAAGGGGGAAATCCCCTCAAAAATACTTTTCTTAAAAAAAAATGGTGTTCCCCCCGAAAAAATGTCCAAATGCACAAAATGCAAAATTTATGCAAATTTGGCATATATATGGAGGGGGAAGGGAGAAAACCCCCAAAAATTATTTTAAAAAATTGTCACTTCACTCAAAAAATGTCCTCGCACTTGGGCACAAAACGACACCTACGCACAACATTCACGGACGAAAAGCTAGAATGCAGTGAAAAATGAGTACGGATTCTTGCAGCTGCTTGAAATTCTATTTTTAGACAATGCAGGTTAACCCCTGTCGCAACTTGTGGACACTTGTGCTAAAAAAACAAAGGTTTCCTTCAGCGTGCTTCGAAATTCCATTCTCACAACGCAGATTCAGCAACCAGTCTTCCCCCTCCCCCCACCCCTACCCCTCATGGAAAACTTTCATTTTGACGTCAGATACTGATAAACAAGCTTCCTTCGAAAGCAGTTCACAGACGGGAGTGAAAAGCATTGCTTTAGAACAACAAAGCCGGTATTCCTTTGTCGGCAAAAATTTGACCTTGAAGAGAGACGCAAAAGAGAAGTCCCTTTTCCCGCCTCCATTTTCATGAAGACAAAAAAAATGCAAAAAAACATTTCTGTTAAATACATGTGTTAGGAACAATATAAAAAAAAAATCGAAATTCTAGCCAAAAATAGAAAAGTTATAACGTAAAAACTACGACCTTGACACAGCGTCTCGATCGAGACGTTTGGGACAGTGAGGCTTACATTTGGGTATCTCGACCGAGATGCTTGGGATCCAAAAGGTTAATTTCGAAAAGAGGTAGTTTGGGCTTTTGCTATTAATTATGTTGTGCAGTGTACAAAACAAGTGCAGTTTTCTCTGTCATGGCATGGAGAAAATTCCATGCTCATTAAGCACAGGGAGAATGTACTCACACTTTTTTGTTCTATATACATATCTAATGCATGCATTTTGAACTTCCTGTATTTTTATTGTTATTCTTAGCCCGTAAACAACATCACAATAGTCAAATAGAGGAAAGATAAGAGGCTGTACTATGTTTAAATTAATCTTAGGCGAGAGGAAGTCTACCAGAAGATAGAGGCTTTTTAATATTGAATACGCCTTTCCACATTGTTGTATCACGTGCTCAGACCAATCGAGCCAGTGGTTCATGATCAGTCCTAGGTTTTTTACTGTTTGAGAAAATTTAATACTCTGTATGTGAAGAATTATTTCGCATTTGAATCCATGACCACCAGAACCAAGACTGTGTGTCCAGCACTGAATGTACTTGGCCACCAAGACATTTAGGGAGTTAACCATTTTGGAGTTTAGAGGCACTGGTAACTAAGTAAATAATACCTTAATACTTTACTCACCAGTTCGTTAACTTTTTCACTCAGCACATCCACAATAATGTACTTCTGTGTTAAGGCAGTTAATTCTTCTAATTTCTCCCTTGGAATTTTCAGTCTATCACCTATAAAAACACAATTTTATTATACATTATGTATTGCAACATGCATCCATATTTTTCATGAAAAAATATAAATTCACCTGCATTCGCTGAAAGCATATCACTTGCTGGTGGAATTAGATGTACATAACCCTTCAACTCAAGCACATAGATTTAATTTAATTAAAATATTTCACAATTACAATGAGGCTGGAAATGTCGTACTGCCACACATTTTGCACATTTTTTTTGCGGAAGTTTCCTTAAAAATTGCCTCCTTACAGTTCTTCACAAGTTTGTTTTCACGTAAGAATCGTACATAAAAATTCTTTGTTCTAACATGTACTTATGTTGTGACATTATAACAACACTAATAACACTTGATTGGTTTACTACTTATGACCTGATCAAACTTCACAGAAGTGAATAAGAAATTCTTGTTCAACATAACACACCCACCTACATGAAAGCAAATACACTGACATTTGCGGCAGAAAGATAGGTACCATGAATCTGATCTCGTTGGTATGTTGTTGATCAACCTCAGATTGGAAAGCTAAAAAATTCGCTTTGCACTTGAGTTGAGGGAATATTTGTATCCAATTTCACCGGCAAATGGTCTGCTTCCACCTGACGGTTGTTATGATGCTATTAATAAAATGTCTGTAGTCTTGATCACTAAACAGTTGTACTCAGGTTTGCAGGGTGTCTAACAATAACAAATCCAAAATTCTTGACTTTTTCTGGACCTTATGTCCGCTTTCTTGACCTTTTCCCCCCCCTTTTTATTAACATTTATTTAATCGCTCCATACTCAGGTATAGTTGTATATTAAGAAAAATATATATTTTTATTCAATGAAAAACCCCTACAACAAGGCCTGTTAAGATGAAAATTGAAGCTGAACTTTTAAAATCTTAACCAAAACTCAATACAATTTCAGATTTCCAAATATTCAATTTTATCAAATCTCAGTGCAGGTATATAACAATGTAAATTCACTATACTGTAAAAAATATAAACAATTCTTGACCACAAGCACAATTTCTTGACTTTCTTAACATTCTTGACTGTTAGACTCCCTGCTTTAACATATTATTTACAAGGATAGAGAAGCACATCACATTATGAAACAGCAAGTAGCACCTGGATTGATGCATTCAAAATTGTAATGGGTGCATCAGTCTGAGGCTACTTGTCCACTTTACCCAATGCAGGGATAAAAGTCCCTTAGCAAAAACAAAATTAAATGAAATCAGTGAATTCGAAGAAAAATAATTTGTACTACAATAAATATTACAGAGATGAACCCATTTTCAAAAACAAATTTAAAGGTGTCTAAAAAATTAAATGAGCATGGTATTGAAAAAAGCTGTTGCAAATTAGCACTCAGCATACAGATGGGCAAGGGCATGAGTCCACAAAGGATACTGGACGTGGGTCTAGGTGTCAGAGCCTTATTTGTCTACAACAATGCAGTTTCGGGAGTGTATGTGGAATAGAGGTTCCAAGCTAATCACCCTCCTTACCCCCAAGAAACAGCTTTAAAAAATGCTTTAGTTTTTTTTTCTCAGCCAGGTTTTTGAAAAGAGTACGAGACCACCTAAAATATAATCAAAAAATGGTTTCTCTTTGAATTTCTAAAAGAGTAATTACGAAACAGAGAAGTTAACTCATTCACAACTTACCTGGATACTGTTCATTGTCCACAGTCTTTGGAGGATGTTTGTAAAGTTTAGAAACCATTGTGTCAATGCGAACATCTCCTGTAGGCTTTGGTGGCAAGGCAGGTTTCATAATGCTTGGGTCTTTTTTCGGAATGATTTCTTTTGTTGGCGTTATTGATATGGCTTCCAACATCCGGACTGCAACACAAAATAGAACTTAAGTTTCTCTCTTATAAAATTTACTATAGTAACTCCCCGAATTACGTAAGTAATGCGTTCTTTATGTAGCTTGAATTTTACGTAAGTCGAATTTGTAAATTGCTTAAGTGTAACTTCGTACGAAACTGCAATATTTATTATTATTATATGTATACATATGTATATCATTTACACATTATTATTTTATAAATGAAACATCATGCAGCAGTATTTACTCGGATATAAACTATAAAAGTAATAAAATATATAAAAGAATATAAAAATAAACTGAAATCATACTTTTCAAATAAAAAAAAATGTCTTGCGACAGCTACGTACAGTTGTTACGTAACTGCAAATTTACGTAAGTCGTATATTACACAAGTTACTGTACTTGAATACTATAAAACTGAAATTCTATTTTACCCATCCAATAATCTGAATACTCTCACTTTCAAGTAGACCAGAGCTAAAAGTTTTGAAATAACAAAACCTTGCATGGCAGAACAGCCCTTTTGAGAGCCTGGGCCTGACAAGTGCCTTTTCATTGGCCAACGAGTCTCGTCACTGCTTTTTTCAGACTTTCGAGACCAGAGAAGAAAACCATAAGCTTTGTAGAAATTGGAACAAAATTTGCAGTCTCTGCTACGACTCAAAGCAAGGTCTCTGGTATACCTGCCACTGTTCTGCAGTACTACTGACGCAGCCCTGGTTTCCAGCTCTTTTTTCCTTCTCCCGTTTTAACTTAATTGTTACTAGAAGCAGAAATAAGCAATGGTTCAAAAGCTTAGACAGTAGATTAATGGCACAGTGTACCTGACCCCAGGTTTGAGACCTGGTTGATTTTTGCGGAAATTTCTACATCATACATTTCTTGCATGTGCCAAAATATAAGTTCATTATAAGCATTGTTGAACTATGATAAATTAGGTACAGATTCTCTTATCAGTACATTTTAAAAATAGCAAACGAAGAAACTAAAGTCTGGAACACCTTTTACAATGAATAATACAAAATAATTTAAATGGGAATGTAAAGTGCAGAAGAATGTTGCTAACAATCTGAGTCAACATCAACTAGCTGAAACTTACCATTTCGAATTTCACTCTTGTAGAAGTTCAGTAATCCACTCAAAGGTTTGCCTGTTGGCTGCTGCACAACCTTTCTGAGTGTCAACCTAGTTTTGGCTTCATCGATAAAATGAACTATACCTTCGTAAGATCCAGTGTCAGTCACTACAATAACAGTGTCACCTTTGGCAATATTTCCCTCCATAGTTGTAATCTGCAAGATAAAAATTCCTTTCATGCAAAAAACACTAAGATAAATCAAATTCATAGAGATATTTCCTTTGTGCATAGTTGGAATAAAATATAAAATTTATATGAAGAGATCTTACAACTAATACGTATCTATTTATTTATTTTTCTTACTTCTACATTATCTCTAGACTTAATAGTGACAATCAAAATAAATGATGATTGGATGAACATTCAGTGTCACGTATGAGTCACCAACGCAAATCGCAAATTACAAAATTTAGCCATTTTGTTATTATTAGGGCTCGGAAGTTGATGACTAGGGAACGGAACTTTAGGTAAATAAATGTTTTTTTTTTACTATAAGATAGACCCCCTCGTTTTTGCCAAAATTCTGATCATAGCCTTATATGTCAACACGTCAAATTTTATTTTATATAAAAATACATATTTTACAGTTTTCCCTATGTAAATACATATTTTGCAAATTTTCATTTTAAATACATAAAATCGCTCATTGACTTCAGCTACCTTGAAATCCTTGAAGGAAAAAATGTTTATTCTCCGCACCTCTTTCATATCGAGAGTGTCAGGTTTGTTTTGTCTTTGAACACGCTCGTTGGCAGACTTCTGGCGCCTCGCCTACGATCCTATTGGGGGGGGGGGGGGGATATTACCAATATAAGTCAAGCGTACAACGTAATGCAGAGCTTCGAGAGTGTTTCTGCTTTTGTCATGCTCTGATCCGATGATTGTGCAGCAGTGTGTGTTTTCTCCTGCGATATACCAAAAGTTAAGGCAAGTGTTTCCTCTCGTTTGCAACAGTTCTGTAAAGAATATAAGGATGTGTTTTCAACTGATGGCAAAGTGTTATTTTGCCAACCGTGTAGTAAATCTATCGCAGCTGACCAACATTCGCAAATTACGCAGCATTTAGGTAGCAACAAGAATGTTGTTGCTTCTTCACATTTGAGAGGCAGACAGGCACTTATCGGGCAACAAACTCCATCTACTTCTGGGGAACCGACAAAATTGTCCGCTTTTTCAATGGACTTGTGCAGAGCTTTTGTGTCCGCAGATATTCCACTGTTCAAATTAAAGAACCTTGATTTACGAAACTTTCTCGCGAAATATACGAACTTCAAACTGCCTGACGAATCAACGTTGCGAAAATCGTATCTGCACAGGTGTTACGAGCAAACCTTACAACATATTCTCTCACAATGTGCGCATCAAAATACTTGGTTATGTATTGATGAAACTACAGACTCCACTGGTAGAAAAGTGGGAAATGTGATTGTGGAAGTGCTAAATAATGACAAAACTGTCTCAACGAAAAATTATTTCTAGTGTGTATTGAGAGCTAGCTGGGGCTACACATGTAACGATAGCAAGGCTATTTAACGAAGCACTGCAGCTATTGTGGCCGGAAGGCATAAAATTTGACAATGTTCTTCTCCTCGTAACAGATACTGCAGCTTACAGGAAAAAAGCTGCAATAAGCGTTGCCGTTAGCTACCCCCAAAACGGTGCACGTTACATGTATGGCTCATGCTTTGCATAGCATATGTATAAAGATAACAGTTCTTTATCCCAATGTCGATAAACTGGTTTCAAATGGGAAGAAAGTTTTTATCAATTTGCCTAGAAGAATAGACATTTTTAAACAAAAATGCCCTGAGGTTCCACTTCCCCCTACACCTGTAGTTACGTGATAGGGCACTTGGTTGGATGCAGCTGTATATTATATCCAGAACTTTGAAAAATTTATATCTGTTGTAAATGATCTCGACAAAGAAGAGAAATTCTGCAATAACTGTTGAAGGCTCTCTCCTTAAACGTCGAAATGGCATACATCTCAACAAACCTGTCCTTTTTCTCTAATTCCATATGAAAGCTTGAATCGTCCGCGAACACTTTGGCAGCTTAATTGGGTGAAGTCCGTATAGTAGAAACGTAACTGAAAGAACTCACTGGATCTAACGCACAGGTGCTAATGTCTAAATGTACAGAATTTTTTGGAAAAAAACCAAGGTTTTCAAACTTTGTGCCAAATTGCACATGTTTTGTAAGGTGATGTAAAGGAAGAGCAAGCTTTGGAAAACTTCAGCGTTAGTGACATTTCTTGCTTCAGATATGCAAGAATTGTTTCTTGTAACGTGGAGCGATCTTTCTCATAATATAAGATGCTTTTTAGAGATAATCGTCACAGATTTACAATGGAGAATTTGGAAAAAAAACTATGGTGATCCACTGCAACTCTTCCAAACAATAGCTCACTAAGAGGTAAGCATTTAGAAACTGATTTCAGGTGTTTAAAATGCATGTAATATTTTGTATTTTGTTACCAAATGTTTTTTTATTTTTGTCACATATTTTCCTGTTTCTATCACATATTTTCAACATTTATGACACACAAAAAAATAAATATTTCTGAGTTTTTTTAGCACATATAGTTCCATTCCTTATTGATGACAAATCATATTTTTTCACGGCCTTGAAAACAATGCTAAACCTGATATTAGTCCATTTCCTTTCAGTTAGATCCAGAAAACATTATTTTTATTTTGCATTCTTGGGTTTTCTTTGGCTTTTAGGTAATTTTTCAGTATTTTTTGCTGGTTTTATTGGATTTTTCTTCATTTTTGAGGCTTTATTTTCTCCCTTCTTGTTTAGTGAATTTTATATCCATTTGCTAGCATAACTAACATATTTAAATTTCTTGACAAGGTCCTTTTAGCAAGTTTGCGATTAATCAGAAATATGGTCATGGAGAAGTACATTATTATTTTAACTGAAATTTTGACAATGCATTAACCTTTAGATGCCGAGGCTGATTTTCCAGGTACTTGCACTAATGCCGAGCATGTTTTCAGATGGAAATTAGAAATTCTGCATGCTTCTAAATTAAATTTTATATTTCTGGAACTAAGAACGTTAGAGGTACAAATGATACCTCGTTTTGTTCAGTATAGTTTGAGCTATAATCCTGATGGGAAAAAATAAATTTTCCATAATCAGTTAGAAGAAGAAGAAAAAGTAACATTTTTTTTTTACACGAAATTTGAAGTTCATTGGATCCCCATGCAGGCTACACCAGGATGTGAATTTCCAAAAAGTACCCGCATGATACCTGGTATGTTTGCCATTGATATGGACAAATTTATGTACTTATTTGTAATACTTTAGGAAAAAAAGAATATTTTTTTAATATAGAGCAAAACATCCAACGGCACAAAAAATAATTTCTTATCTTACCTTAACCCTTTCAATTCATCCAAATCACTTTGTTAGTCTGTCATACCCTCCACAGCAACTTACGTAAGTAAACACATGATGCAAGGGCTTAAAAATAGCATGAGCGACAGAAACAAAGCAAATCATTCAACAATACTTCCTTTGTAATCCTACGGTGCAGTTTTGTGAAACAGGAAAGAGCAGTCGGCTGTTTTTCAATCCTTTGCTGGTGGCAGGAGGCTCTTGACTTTCTTTCCCTGCTGGCCCCACCCACGCTTTTGGCACCAGGAATGTCAGAAGGTCGTACTTCTAGTGCCAAAAGTGTGTTTTGAAACACCAAAATTGAGAAACAAGTGATGTTTTCGAAACCAATGAAAATGAATAGAAAAAAAAAATCACAATTTTTCAGACATTGCCCCCCTCCCCCCAAATAGTAACAATGAAATTAAACTTTACTAATTGCTAATTACATACCTCTTAGACTCATGCAGAACTCAAAACATGTATCTTCGATCATTATCCAAGTTACAGTATGTTAAAAAAGTAACATACTACAAGAAAAAGCTGCTTGTGACACCGTCCTTAAGAGAAATACCTACTGTGACACCCGTGTCATGGCCAGTCCTTTAAGGGTTAAATAATTTATTGTGGTAAACATATTTTTCCTCCATCAAACTTGAAATACTTTGTGTGAAGCCTACTTTGAGGTTTCCTTGGTGGCTTCTATTATTGTTTTAATATGTGGTTTTAAAATAAATTTAGTAAAATTATTTTAAACAAATATAATCTGATGAATGTGAAAGTAAAGGTATAGTGCTCCCCTGTGCAAAGCACCATGCCATGAAGGCGTATAGGGGGTGTGGGGGTAATGCCCCACACTTTCTTGATCCGGTCGTGAGTGGGGGTGATGTGATAAGCATCACGCCCCTGACCGCCTTTACCCCCCCAGGGTTTCCCCCAGGTACCCATGTTATTCGACGAATGTGAAACACAACCGTATTTTCAGATGCTGACTGATACCAGGTGTAGAAGTATGAAACCGGAATTGGCCGATAGATGGTGCTAGCCGGCAGTGGAGGGCGTGGAAGATCGCGTAAGCAGCGCCAGCTGCTGCCAGCCACTCCCGAGGACGTTATATCGGAACACAGTAACCCGAGTGCCAGACAGAGGAAGGTGTTGCACACCCGGAACATGTCAAGTTTTGTGCCTACGAACTACGATTTGCGGACAGCATTGGTGTTCTGTTATAATTTGAATAAAACCGCCGCAGAATCGCATCGAATGCTCGTCGAAGCTTACGGCGAACATGCTCTCGGGAAAACACAGTGTTTCGAGTGGTTCAAGAAATTCAAAAGTGGCGATTTTGACTTGCGAAACGAGGAACGTGGGAAACCTCCGAAAAAGTTCGAAGACAACGAATTGCAAGCTAAAACCCGGTGAAACCGTTAACGCAGATCGCTACGAACAGCAAATGATCAATTTACATCGAGTATTACGTGACAAACGGCCGGAATATGAAGCAATGCAACACAAGGTCATCCTGCTCCATGGCAACGCCTCACCACACACAGCAAAATGGGTCCGGGAAACGATCAAGGCGTTCAAATGGGAGATACTAGGGCATGCGGCGTATTCTCCCGACTTGGCTCCTTGAGATTATCATCTATTTGCCTCACTGGGACACGCTCTTGCAGAACAGTGCTTCAATTCGTATGAAGATGTACGAACGTGGCTCGCGGACTGGTTCGCTTCAAAAGAAGAACGTTTTTTTTTTTTTTTTTGGCGTGGCATTTATAATCTGCCGGAAAGGTGAGAGAAATGTGTAACTAGCAATGGAGCTTACTTTGAATAAAATATTGTTTCTCAGTTGCAAACACCAGCCGTTTACTTCTTGCAAACAAATTCCGGTTTCATACTTCTACACCTGGTAACTGTATTGTGGAAGGTCCACTCTGAAAGAAGATGACCGACATACAGAAAAGTCTTGCAGTGTATTTTATGTAACATTGAAGTAAAAACAAAGAAAACTACATTAGCAGTTAATTGCTTTTATCCCTTTGCTTCAGTAGTTTAAACCACCAAACAATGGGTTTTATTGAATTATTCAACTAATTCTCGTTTATGAAAAATCAAGCTTTCATTTTCAGAGCAAAAAATATTTGTACGTCATTTTTCAAAACTTTTAGGTCATTTTTTTACTTTTTTTAGGTCATCAACTTTCGAGCTCTAGTTACTATCTTTATGACTAAATGTATAATTCATACCTGCTGGTTTTGTAAAGTCTAGATATACAATTTCTTTTCAAATAAAACCCACTGGAATCATCTACTTATAAACCATAATTAAAGAGGTTAATGAATCTTAATGTCAAGAAACATTTGCAATTTTATATTGATTCTCGTTTAAAAGCACATAACACAAAATCTCTTTGCATTATATGGAACCACATCACAGGCATACACAAGGAAATAAACTGACAATGCAATGAAGTGTCTGTGGATATCGTTAAGGGTACAAATCAAGAATTTACCTTGACTGGCGTTGGGAACTCACATAATAAACATCTCAGGATAGACAAACGTAGTGTTTGATTGATTTGCATTATTTTACATCACTTCTTGTGCCACTTTTGGCTAAATTGCGAAGATGGGGATGAGTGATGACATGATGAAATTGATGAATGGACACTCACAAATATCCATGCTCAAGTCAGTAATCGAACCCGGGACCCACAATTTGCTAACCACTCTGCCACGGGGGTCAGCTGCAGTGTTTGAACACAGCATATTTAATTCATTTTGTGGCAAACGGAAACCTTACCATCACAGACACTTGTGGTTATCATTTAATGCAGGTTTGAAGATAGAGAATACAGAGGAAGAGATGAGCTCAATTTAACTGAAAGACACATTTTGTATTCAAGAACTAAAATTTCTAATAGTGGTTATAAACAAACAATTTCTTAAGAGATACAATCAATATTGGGCACAGATTAAGTATAAAAAAATAGTTCAGTGACTGGGTAAAGTACAAATACAAATATGAAACAGGAGATGTAAGGCTCTTTCCTGTCCTCAATTTTAGCCATACTACAGTTGTCTTTACTCCTAGGTGCCTATTGATAAGAGGCTGTAAGTTGCAGAGCACTGGGGCTCTTCATTGTGATTTTATATTTTGTAGCAAATGTTCGAATCCTTGGTTTAAAACTCAAAAAACTACACAGTTTACTGATCAATCTTTTACCACACAACATCCAAAATTGATGTTAAACATGATCAAAGCTTAATGATATGTAGTTTGACTCGAAGGAATCATAAATTCCAACATCTAACAAAGAGTCATAGGGCTAACAAATTCCTCTAAAGTATATATAAGATTTCATTACTCCATACTACATGCAAAACAAATTTTACTTACCTTTACTCACTCTCTTAATCCTGTTTTGTTGGTTTGCTTGGTGCTGAATAGGCACGATATATAAACAACCCTAAGGCTACATGCAAGACAATCACGGATACAATTGCTGAATATACATTGCTCGGTATACTGTCCAATCCAAATATTCCTAAAATAAAAAGTACAGCATTAAAAACCAGCACAATATATGCACCAGCTACTGCAAAAACATCACAATGATTTATTACTGAACATTTGATGTGAATCTCAAGCCAGATTACATTTGATTTGGTCACATAGGGCTAATAGTTCTCAAGTTAATTTCCAAGCTGAGGGTTGTAATTCATTGGTTTTGATCCCACAGTTACATCTTGGGTACAGTTGGTGAATGTAGAGGAGACTTCAATAGAAGTTTTGACATATTTTTACTACTTTTCTGATACCATGTACATGCAATGATGCAAGACATAATTGGCACATGGCATCTATAATTATCACATAACATTGACAGTAAACACTCACCATCAAACAAATAAACTTTGCATCCAAAAAATGTTGCCACTGGTGTTGCAATAATTATTATGCAGTAAAAGAACACAGTTCGAAAAACCAAGAGTTCTGGAAGTTCCTGAAAATATAATTTACTTAATAACAATGACCAAAAAGTACACTTTACAGTTAGTGGCATGTTAAGCGTTAAAAAGGAATTAGAAGCAGTGTTTTTTGGGTGCATACAACTAGAATGGCATTAAAATAACACTTTTATATAATTTACTATAGACATGGCAATACTGGAATACCAGTATACCAGTACAATTTATGATAATTTACTGATATCTTTCTTTAACAAAAATATAGCACCACAGTTACATACACAAATTAATCTATCAACCTAAGATTTAAATGCCTTGCCTGCTATACCTCAGAAATTATTTACATTGCACAGTTTGCTGCGTTATCTTGCCATGTATCAGTTTGAACCTGTCATGTTTTGTTGTTTGTGAAAGATGGTGGTTCCTGTAAAAACAAGTCTGTATAAAATAGCTCTTCAGAGTGGGCTTCTGCACAGTTTCCACCAACACTAGAAGACAAGTGAAGCCAGTGGTTACCAAACTCCGACACAAGACGTCAGTTCAGGAGTGCATGTGTGAATGCATTGTTCAGTACACATCTTGGGTCTCTGACATTGTAATTTCTATCTTCTCTTCATCAAAGAAAAATAAGAATGAGTCTAAAATATTATCAAAGTTTTCTGAATTCCTTGATTCTTATGCAAATAGAACTTCTGCCTGATAAAAGTTATATTTCAGCACCCACTAAAAATCTGTCACTAGGTAGTCTAATGTTATTGCAAAACTTCTTCAATAGGGCATGCAAATAATATTAATGAATTACTCAAGCCCTCAGAGGGCAAATTCTTTTGCATTCGTCACCTGAAATACTTGATCCCTATATGTCAATTACCTTTCCCTCCCCTCCTCTGTGAATGCACCAACCAAGTTTTCAAATGCCTCTCATAAAGGAAGGTAAGCTCTGCCTGGCAGAGAACATAGCACATATCGTCTCCAGAACTCCTGTTGGTGGATGGAAGTACTAATGTGACAGCTCCCAAGATCTGCCAGCACAACAACAGAACAGTGGGTGGTGGGAACTGTGTCACGTTAAACCCTCTGGCTTGCACTGTCTCACAACACTGTTACAAAAATATAATTGAGAAATACATTTTCTGTTCCCCGTAAATGGCAGTTTGGCTCAAGGCTCTTATACTACGTAGTTCCAACAGTTTCTCTACATTGTCAATGGACAGGCTCCGACAGTAGTATTCTATTTTGTGAATAATGCATTAGACATATGGGTCATTCAAAAAAAAGGTAGAAACGATAAGATTTCACAAAAAAAAATTAAATTGTTGAAAATTTGTAAAAATAATGAAATACTATCCTTAAAAAACCAAATCAAATGCTAACCTTGGCCAAGATCATTTGCTCCTTATTTATTAGGAAAGTAAACATTGTAAATTTGGATTGTCCACGGATGGTACTTTCATCTCCATAGAGTAGATTTTAAAGCTCTGTGTCATTTCCCTTTTAAGCAACCAAACATTTTCTGTACAAAGACTTGAACTTTATTTCTTTTTTATCATAAAAAATTTCTTCCAAGTGAAAGATCTAACTTTCTCATGCTATTTCCTAGGACTTCCCCAATGGCGCAATGGTAGCGTCGTCATCTTGTAATCAAAGGGTCCCGGGTTCGATTCCCGGTGGAGCCACATAGTGGTTCGGATCCCACTTTAAACTGTAGGTCCAGTCCCGATTAGCCTTACTGTGCATAAAGTGGACTTAAAAACACCAAATCAATCCAAATCATGCTATTTCCTGTTAATACCTGCAGCATAGATGCTTTCTTCTTTGAGGAACCTTTTCTCTTTAAACATTTCGTTATCTGGCCCTTCATGACTTCACCAAACAAAAATCTTTTTTTCAAATACACTACAGGTGCTGACCAAGGCAGTTTTATTATAAACTAAAATCACTTTACACATGACGTTTCCACCCTATTATCTTCAGATGGAGAACTAAACTAGTTATTTTAGTTTAATAATAGTGTTTTTAATATGGAAATCAGGCTTAATAGTGTTGCCATTTTTTATTAGTTTCTTCAGGGGGATTCATAAAATTTGGGTTCCTAGACTATCCTTTGTTTTGGACCCTGCCCACATGATTATTGTTATTAACAATTTTGTTATCATGGTACTTAATTTTCACTAATTGCATGCTCTGTATTAACAACACGTGTAACCCTTCAAATATCACACATCTGATTAAAAATTATTCATTAATATTGAAACAATACACTTGGATTTAACATCACCTAAAACTGTTTCTGCAGACACTTGCACATTGCACACCGATGAATGAAAAGGAACCCACACTAGATTACGGTAACCACACTGGATGAGAACTGAGAAACAAATATATTGATTTCAACAGTCAGTATCCCTCCACTTGACTTTCAATTGTTGGCATTTGAAATGTTTACATTCGTTTCTTGGAGGAATACTAGTTCATATTCATAAAGAGTAAAAAAAGGAAGAAAGCATGTTGTAAAGTCCACATGGCAGGAAATGACACCACTACATTACAACAGAAAATTGGCTCAGCTGGTTTTTTCCCTCACCCTTCAATTTATTTCAGTGTTTTACTCAGAATTAAGAAAATTTAAGAGAGTTGTCAGTTTTGGCTTATTCATTTGGTGAACAAGAAAAGAAATAAATTTATTTGAATCTACAAGAACTCACTTTAAAAGGATAACTGGGTCTAAAATTACAAATACTTTTATTGATTAGGATTCAACAAATGAAAAACATGACCGTGGATAACACCCCTCTGTGAGGATCTCGGTCCACAGAGGAGACAAAATGTTTTCTTTTATTGTATTCCTCCATGGAAATACAAGTTAGGCAAACATAAATTTTCATATGAGTTCTGTACATAATGTTTATCACTCAAATCATAAAAGTTAATGATATCTAAAATTTCTATCCCTGAGAAGCACGTGATCTTGACAAAGTTCAGATATCAGAACTTAATCCCAAAAATCTCATACAAAAGGCAAGATAAGCACCTTGAACTGTCTGTTGATATCACAATGTTTTCCGTTCCATCCAATTTCCTGATGCGGAGTGAACTTACTTACTCCACGGCTCTACAGCCCATGCAGGGCCTTGGCCTCCTTGGTGATAGCTGCCCACTCATCTCAGTTCTTCGCTCTAGTTCTCCATCCTCTTATGCCCATTCGTTTGAGGTCTTCTTCTGCCTGGTCGAGCCATCTCTTCCTGGGTCTGCCAACACTCCTCTTGCCTTCTTGTTTCCTGTGGTAGATTTTATATACCGCTCTGTCTGGTTGCATCCTTTCTACGTGCCGCAGCCAGCTAAGGCGTTTGGATCTTATTTCACTTGTTATACTTGGGTTCTGGTAAAGTATTGCTAGTTCTTCGTTTGTCCTAATTGTCCAACGTAAAACCTTCCTCTCCCATATATCTAACCTTCCTTCTTCCTTTCTTGTCAGACACTATTGGTCTCATTATGGTTCTATACAGTCTTAGTTTCAGCTTTCGGTTCACTTGTGAGGATTTCAAAACATTTCCAAATGCATGATAGCATCTGTTGCCTGCTGTTATTCTTGTTTCTACCTCTTCGGCAATGTTATTATCTTCTGTTATTGTTGAACCTAAGCCGCGCGTCAGGCGAAGTTTGCAGCAGGTTTTATGTATCAATCCACGCGAGAACTGAGCTCAGAATCTTCGGTGCCAGTCTTGCCTCAACCGCCGAACTGCTTACATCGCAGACACTGAGAAAATCCACAGTATTGCCAACCGCACAACACATCAAAACCCGCATGCATGTCAAGCGAAATGTATTTTTGTTTCTTTTTGTCTCCTGAAACAACATTTTAGAAGTACTTTCGGCGCATAAATTATTTAAAAAATGTGTCATTACTGAATATAAATGCGAAATATCTTCGAAACATGAGAGCATGTGCATGGATTTTTTTCAGGGAGGGGCAAGGAAGGTATTTTTTTCCAGGGGGGGCAAACAAGTCACATTTTCCCCCAAAAGAGTGTAGTAATTTGAATTTATTGTGTTAATGCAATAATTAACACATATTATTGTGGCTAAAATGAAATTATGTGTGTGAAATACATGGCCCCCTTGCCCCTTGCCGCCCATGAACATATATATAAGTAAACAACGATAGGCCCTCTTGAATTTAATGACAAATTATTGTTTTTGGTTTATAAAAAAATACATTTATGAAAAACTTGGTTACTGTAAGACACACGCACTTCAAGTTATAGCTACGTAACAGCAAAAAAAAAGCATGATTTGTTATTGGTGATATATACAATCAAGTGCATTGTCTGCTGCTATTACTCTGGTTTCAATTTATGAATCACTTCACTAAACCAGGATTAAAATCTTGTTCTGTCAATTTCTTGCTAATCATCCTTCCCTTTCTTTGCACGGAACAGTAAATATGCGCCTTCAACAAAGACTTCATTGCTGCCAGTGGGTGAAACAATAAGCCTCCCCCTTTCTCGTCGGTTTCTTCAGCCCTGGCAGTGGTTTTGCACGGTGGTATATAAAAATTCCATGTACGCCCCCGCCCCTCCCCTCACCGAGTTAAAGCACGTCTGGTCCAAATAATAAACATGTTTCTTCTCACGGGGTTATCTTTTAATACGGCGGACATTCTTTTGTCGTCAAACAGCAAACAATCGTTTCCCCTTCCTAAACTCAAACCGCAAATCATTCAACACCCGGGATACAGTTCGTGCGCACATTGACGGCAAATCACCTCACGCCCTGTTTTACTTTGATCATGTTGTCGTGAGGAGGATTATGCATTTTAAACAACTTGCTTGATTTGAAGAGCTTTTCCCTTCGGAAGAAGCCCACAATAACACTCGCTGAAGAGGAGACCTCCATTCAGCCATTCTCGCCGCTGTATAGCACGATTATTAATCACAATAAACATAGGGTTAAAATAGTGGGATGTGCAACACTGGTATCACGGATTCCACGCGCTCTGTAACGTATTCACTCTTACTCGACTCGCACTTAGGCTTCAGTAATTTCTCAGCGCAATGCAAACTCCAGTTGTCGAATCTGTGGATCCAAGTTCGTCTGCACAGTGATTGCAACCGATCAAGTCCACACCTGCTAATGGATGTATTATTTTGTCTGTAGTTTACAAATTAAATAATTGTTTTCTTGCAAGTATGCAGTTGTGTCGGAATAGAACCCGTCTCAGTGGAACTATATTCTGCGCGAACGTTTGGATCTACATATGCGAAAACCTGCTGCAAGGTTAACCTGACGCTTGGCTTAGATATTTGAAATTTCCAACTCGCTCAAACTTTTGACTCTGTGTTTTGAACTCATTTATAGTTTGATACCTGATCTTGTTTCTTGTTGATATCATGTATTTTGTCTTATCCTGGTTTATTTCCAGTCCAATCTCATGTCCACCTTGTTGTAATTGTTTCAGGGCATCTTCTAGTGCTTTTGATGTTCTGCTTAGTAAGGCAACGTCATCAGCAAATGCAAGTTATTGTATTGTCCTATTTAAGATGGTTCCTCCAGGATTTATTTCAATCTTTCTAATTACATGTTCCAAACTTATGTTAAACAGTAGTGTGGAGAGGCTATCCCCTTGTTGTAGTCCTTTTCCAATTTGAATTTCTTCCATAGTTGGTTTAGGATTCTAATTTTGCATTTCGAATTTCTTAAGATCATTTCTGTCAATTTTACAAATTTTTCTGGGATATCCATATCTCTCATTATCTTATAGTTTGTCTCTTTGTATACAGTCAAATGCTTGTTGAAAGTCAACATATAATTGATGTATGTTAATATTGTGTTCAAAACTTTTCTCTAATATCATTCTTAATACAAAGATTTGGTCTATTGTTGATCTATTACTTTTGAATCCGCACTGGTAGTCCCCAGCCAGTGTTTGTACGTATGGTTCTAGTCTTCTTGCCAGAATTTTTGTAAATATTTTGTATGTCACGTTAAGGAGAGAGATGCCCCTATAATTCTTACAACATGTCTTGTCATTCTTTATGTGTATTGGACATATTATTGCTACTGTTCACTCCTTTGGCATTTCAAATTTTTTCCAGATCTGTTTAATAAGCTCAAAGATTTGTTTCTTTAGTTCTGCTCCTCCATACTTGAGCATTTCAGCAGTAATTTGATCATCTCCTGGTGCTCTGTTATTATTAAAGCTTTGTATGGCTCTTGTGACATCCCTTGGTTCAGGCAAGTCTAGTTCTTCATCCCATTGTTGGTCATTTCTTACTTCTGATATCCTATTTTCATCGAAGCCTAATAATTCTTTAAAATATTCTGCCCATCTACTATTATTTTCTTTTATATCTCCAATAAGATTTTCTTCTTTATCTCTGCACAAATTTGTTCGCGGTTGAAATCCTTTCTTATATTTTCCTATTATTTGATACATATTCCTTATTTCTTTCTTATTATGTAGTTCATTTAGTTCTATTAGGTTTTCTTTCTCCCACTGCCGTTTCTTTCTTCTACATTCTCTTTTAGCTTCTCTTCTTTTTACTATCCAAATCGCTACACTTGCTCTGGTCTTTCTTTGGAGAACTTTATTTCTAGCTATGTTTCTTTCATCTAATGCTTTCTGGCAACTCTCGTCAAACCATTCCTTTCTTTTAGTTTTCTCTTCCCATCCTATTGTCTCTTCTGCTGTTTTCTGAATGTTTTCCTGTATTCTTTTCCATTTTTCTTCTATCATTACGGGATTTTGTATATTTTCAAAATTTTGTTTCAATCTGGTTCGATATTCTCTTCTTTTTTCTAGATTTTTTATAAACAGTTTCACATTATATTTAGTCTGTCTAATCCCTTGTTCTTTCTTTGTGTTTGAGATCCACTGTCTATATCTGATGGTTACTAGGTAATGATCGGAGTCCACATCTGCTCCTCTGTAGCTTCGTACGTCTAATATATCACTGCCATGTCTTCTGTCTATTAATATATGGTCTATCTGATTGTTTGTCATACCATCTGGAGATTGCCAGGTAGCTTTAAGTATGTTTTTGTGAGGGAATGTCATGCTCCTCACAATCATATTTTTACTGGTAGCAAAATCTACTAGTTTTTCTCCATTTTCATTACAGTTTACGTGTAAGCTATGCTTCCCAATAGTTGGCTTATACACATCCTCTCTTCCTATCTTGGCGTTGAAGTCTCCAAGAATTATTATAACATCATGTTTTGGCTGTTTATTATATATGCTTTCCAGCTGCTCATAAAAGTGGTCTTTGTCCTTTTCTTCTGCTTCATCAGTTTGTGCATGTACAGTGATAAGTGTGATATTCAAGAGTTTTGCTTTTATTCTTAATTTGCATATACGTTCACTGATTGGTTCAAAATCTATGACAATCTGTTTATTTTTTTTTGTCACTAAAAAAAAACAGTTCCAAAGGTATTTTGACCATGTCTACTGTAGAATATTGTGTAGTCTCCCGTATCAATGATACCTCTTCCTTTCCATCTCATTTCTTGTAGTGCAATAACTTCAATCTTATATTGCTCCATTATTTGTTTGAGGTTATTCAATCCTCCTGCTTTAGTAAGGGTTCTCACATTCCATTTTGACATTTTCCAATCGTTTCTCCTTTTACATTGCCTGTGTCGTACCTTCATATCCATCCGGCTGCTATCACTTGGTTTCGTAACAAGGATTTCTTCTGGGGTTGGACTGTTAATCCCATGCCCAACCTGGTAAGAGATTGCCTCTCAGCTCCCAGAATTGCTGCTTTTCTGCCAGGGTTTTGTCCCTTGGCCTTTGAAGATCCCTCTTCTTACTACAAGGCAGTAGTTTGCTAGTTTTGGTCTGCCCCGGATCTCTCCCGTACCTTCCATATCTGAAAGGCCTTCCCTTATCTGCAACCTAGGGAGGTGACCAATGGGGGACTAGCAACCCCTCATGGGGATGTGGAGAGAACAGTGTTGCACTTGTGGGTTTTCATAGGAACTTTTTACCAGTGTTCATGGAATGGACAATTCCCTCTGGTACATTATATTTTGATATTTTACTCAACTAAGATTTTCATAAAATTATTTCTTGATGTCCACAAGAGGTTCTAAGGTGATTAATTAGTTAATTGCAATATATTAAAGCTTAACTTGTCTAAAGGAAAAACTATTAAAATCATCTACATCCATAAGCTTTGATTGTGGGCAGGCCAAGGAGTGGAAATCTACATATTCTGTGTAAAATTATGAAAAGAGGAAAAATTATTTCTGGAAGAAATAACGCTGATGAATCTTGCAACTAATGATTAAATTAGCTTGTACTACAAAAAAGTGTAAACATTTTTATAACTGCCGGACAAGGTTTCAACTCCTTTTCTTTTTTTAAGAATGACCCATATATGTGTATGGTACCCCAGCTACAAAGATTAATGAATCACTATAAAATGTTTGCCAGTGCTGTATCAGTATTGGCAAAAATTACACACCAGTCCATTCTTGCTTTGCAAATTTTCTTAATATTGTACTTCTGTTTATGAAATACAGTAAATTTCACTTAGAATTTTGCGCATGAAATAGAATTAATAGTTAAACTGTACTTTATTGGCCTTCTGTGAAAGTAAAAATATACACAAGAAAGTGTTTTAAGATTAAAAAAGGTACAACTCTGGTTAAAGGATAAGGCTACTAAACAGACTTATTTATATGTCAGTTATAACAGTGGGTTAAACAAAATTGTTTATTATATTTTTGTTATCATGTTCAATAAGTAGAATCTATAGAAGAATTGAAATTGATCCCAAAAATGATTTCCTATTCTAGTGTTTTACCATCTCCACACCTGTCCTCTGTTTCTTCATGTAAAACCTACCGTAACTTTCACACTTTATATGTTCCTACCAATATGTCTAATCAATATATCATCTTTGATACTTATGTCCCTTTTTCTAACTCTCGTCGGTTAAATGACTGTAAGTGTAATATAATATATAAAGTAACTGTAATCAATAGATAACCTGAAAATATAACTACACATATAACTATTGACAACATCTATTGCATGTAAAAATGCTTAATGATGAATACATTTATTCTATTCTATGTTAGTTATCTATTCTCAAGACATAAAATTAAGGTATTATTCTCACATACATACTTACTCCAGATACACCTTCAATCATCGTAAGATAAAGGTTATGCCCATGAGAGGTCAAGAGCAGTTTCTGGAAAGAAACAATACATATTCAATCATTAAGAAAATCACCTCGAATGGGTTAAATTGCCATGTGGAAATTTCCAAAACTATGTCCCCATGGCACAGCCAGCCTGTAAAAATTAGGTGCTTGGGAGCAAACCTGGGGGGTGTAAAGGGTGATGGTTACATCACCTCTGGTATGTTGGAGATGGATCCACGTCCCCTATGTGCTCTCATTGGAGAATATAATGACCAAGCATAAAGGTTAAATATTTTAAACACAATAATAAAAACTGGAGCACACAGAAATCGATATTTATTAATGTAAATAATAGTTTCCACAAGTTTTGTGAAATCTATTGTTTTTTTCAAGTGAGCTATGAAAGTGGACAGATAAAGTTTTTGCATCTATAGATTCAATTTTGCGATCTTTTCTGATTATTTAAAATCTGTTTGTTCCACAATGTGACAAACTGATATTGATTGATTGATATGTTGTTTTAAGTCCACTTTATGCACAGTAAGGCTAATCGGGACTGGACCTACAGTTTAAAGTGGGATCCGAACCACTTGTGCCTTCACCGGGTATCGAACCCGGGACCCCTTAATTACAAGGCGACGACGCTACCACTGCGCCATCGGGGAGGCCCTACAAACTGATATTTTCACATCAACTAAAAAAAAACTTTAAAAAAACAATACCAAGCATGCTTATTTCTGAACAAAATGGTTGCCTGTCTGTTTATTCCTCAACAAAGACAGTAGCCTATATTGTCGTCAACCGACCTTCAAACTGACCCGAGAAATGTCTGGTTGTTCTTTGAGGTAAGTGTCTCATGAGGTAAGTGTCTCATGAGTGTTAGTTCTTCCTAGGAGTATTTGTGGCTAAATCCCTCAGTGGATTGGGGAAAAAAATAAAATGAAATGAACAAAATTCTAACTTAAAGGCATTGCTTGGGGGGAGGGGGGGGGTTGGAGTTGATAATGTCGAGCAGGCATAATTGTAGTACTGATGGCTGGTAACACTTCTGAAAACGTCACGCCATGCCACTGGTCAATAAAGAGAAAAAAAACCAGTAAGTGGCATAACAGTCCATGGGCATAAATAATTTTCTGTGGACTGGTGGAGAACATTGTATTTCAGAGAGGTATAGCGGAAGCTATCAGACACACACTCACCACCTATAATGAATAACTTTTATATATTATTTTGCTACCACTCACAGGAATACACACCTCAGTGGTGAGTGTGCTGGGTACTGGACTCTCCAGTTGACCACACACCCTCTTGACCAGGGTGGTGTAAGCTACACCTGGGCATATGGAGTGTTTGCCAGTGGACCAACTATAAACAAATAAAATTTCTTCTTTCTAAACTTGAAACTTCTTTGTATTCCTTCAATTGTGGCCTCCCCGATTGTGCAGTGGTAGCGCCGTTGCCTTGTAATCAAAGGGTCCAATGTTCGATACCCGGTGGAGGCACATAGTAGTTCGGATACCAATTTAAACTGTAAGTCCAGTCCGGATTAGCCTTACTGTGCATAAAGTGGACTTAAAACTCAAACTCAATTAATCAATCAATCCTTCAATTGTATTAAGATTTTTTATTAAGAAAAACACATTTTAAAGTTAGTTAAGTAAAGTAAAGGTATGTGCATGTGCACACATGCCATGAAGGCATGGAGGTGTAAAGCTCCACATATTCTTGATCTTGGCCATCAGCATCATGCCTGGCCGTGGTTGACCCCCATACCATTTATACTAGGTTGGGTGGGCCTTAGGGCTGTGCAGAAACAGGGAAATGACTGCAAAAATTCCTGGTCCAGATCAACTGGCACAGGATTTGAACCCAGGTCTTTTGCATGGTGGCAAGATGCTCTACCAGCTGAGCTACCGCAGATATTAAACACATTTTACAACCTTACTTTTTATAATGAAACAAGAAACACAAATTCCAGATTCTTCTGAGAATAATCCCAGTTAACAAATAGCTGTTTCCTTCCAGAGAGAGTTTAGAATGTAAAAATATCCCATCCACTAAAAGTTAACAAAACTTACTTCCATATCCATTTCCAGCATACTCACTATATCTTTCAGATCTTAAAACTTTACAGGTAAATTTGCTTTTTGTATGAAAGTATCATTCCAATAGAATGACTACATGAATATATAACGCAGGTTCAACTAAGTTTACTGGTAGTCCCCCTTAGAACATAAATATAATTATCTTTTAAAAATAAACACTTCCCATGAATTAAAAGATCAACAGATTCATATTCTACAAACTTCAAGCATTCACCCACAACCATTTACAAAGCTATAAATGCTTCTTTCGCCCTCAGGTACACCTTGCAAAAATCACCCAGCAAACGTTAGTTCCTGCAATAAGAGCAAACCATAAAATTTCGAAAGAAATTGTATGTAGGCCTACACCTTAATCAAAAGAATTCTTTTGAACATTCGGACTTACAGTGGCTCCGGAAAGTATTCATCTCAGCACAATTGAACTTTAAACTATGCATAGCACTTTGCAAAAGAAGAAAAGCACGAGCAAAATGTAATACCGACGCACTTCCACATTTGTTCTGCGAAAATCAAGAGAAAAAGCAAAGATATTGCCTGATGTGTCCGAACACAACACAAATATTGAAAATCATGTCGTATTACGCACCAAACAAGAATTCGTCTGCTACATAATTGCATGAAGCCACAGCCCCTAGGTACTCACTTTTCAGACGCAAGGTGAATCTCTTGTAGTGAAAGTACGAGCTTTGTTCAGTTGCAACAGGAAATGTGTGTGTTGGAGGCCAGAGTTGGGTCTGGGTGGATTTGGGGCGCAAATAGAAGGAAACTACCGAAGTGGAAAGGTGTATTGTGGTGAATTTGTTTTGTAGTGGTAAATCTTTCACAGAGATACGCAAAACACTCAGTACCCTCATCAGCACAATTAAAGATTTGTGTATAGGTTAAAAACAAGAACATACAAAAATGCCCCAAGAAATGGCCAACCTCCAAAGCTAACACAGAAAGAAAAACGTGTGATAATGCGGAAAGTTGCAAAATATCCGAAAATGAGTGCCCCAAAGCTGGCTGATGAGGTTGCAAATGAAACTGGAAAAACGGTTTCAGCAGAAACAGTGTTCTCCACCAAGCTCGGTAGCGGGGAAGAACTGCCCATCAGCAAACTCAATATTCAGAAAAGGACTGGCTACGCAAAAGCACACAAAAATGACTCCAATGACTATGGAAGAGAATCATATTCACAGATGAGAGTAGATTTAACATTTTCAAATCAGATCGACGGGCCATGGTGTGGCAGAAGTACACGGAACTGGCTGAGAAGAATCTAACAGCGAATGTGAAACATGGTGGAGGTTCAATACTTGTATGGGGGTGAATGAGTGCCAGTGGTGTTGGGGATCTGTGCCTTGTGGAAGGCATCATCGATCATACAGCATACATCAACATCCTGAAGTCCCACCTTCCCAAAAGTGTGCAGGATATGATGGATACTTCTTCACCCAAGATAATGACCTTAAGCATATGGCTCACAACACCAAGTTGTCGTTACTCTATAACCTAATACACCACACTGGATGTGAATACCTCCACAATCTCCAGATGTTAATCCCATAGAGCATGTGTGCTATATGCTGGAGGAAAACATATGCAAATACATTTCTAATACTAATGATCTGAAGAGAGCTCAAATTACAAAATGGCGTAATATTTCACAGGAAACTACAAGTAATTTGGTTTGATTAATGCCACGACGGATGAAAAACTATCCTTAAAAGCAAAGGATTAACCATGTGTAAGGATGGCACTGCTTTTATTTTTATGTATTGCAAGCGAATATTTATTTGGCATCGGATGATTCGTGTTAATGTATTTTTTGTTGTAATTCACTTTGTATGACAACTATGACATTACTTTTTGTATATTTTTGTGTGCAAACGAATAAGTAATACAGTGTATTTTTTAATCTTTTCTATTGTAAGTTTGGTACCAGTTCGGTATATCGGAAACACATTAAAAATCGGATATTTTGTGTTTCGCATGGTTCGTACTTACCAATTGTGTATTGCGGAACATAGTTCAAGGTGCTATTATGCTCTTTACACGAAAACAAACACAATTTTTCACCCACAGAGTGATTTTTTTGATTCCTTTCTTCGCTTCCATAACACACATTATGGTGGCCACATCTTGACTCATGTTCTAGGTATGCAGTGTTTCCAACCTCCTTCACTGAAAAATACCTACTATCGTGCTCATCACTGGTGGAAATTGTACATTATGCACGGGTAGCTGACGGTTAGCCCCACGAACCATTATGCACGGTAGCTGTCGGATAGCCCCACAAACCATTTCCGATAACGATAGGTTAGGTTTGGTTAGGCAAGCATAGTGACAAAAAAAAAGGGTTGGAAACACTGACAGGGGCTTACGTCATCAAACGTATGCAGCATGCAGTTCACGTAGCGAAAGCAATGGCAATTGTGCGTCAGTGAGATATTTCTCCTGAAAAATACATGATTTCCGGGTCAAATATATTCCATGATGAAAAAAAATACCTCGACGAACGTTGGAAAGGTTGCAGAAACTAATTTTGGTAAAAATGTCATATGCGGGAAATGGATTTCTTCAAATTTACAGGAGAAAGTACTTACGGAATTGAGTTTCTGTGTAATTTCGGAAGGTCGTGGAAGTTTTTTCTCGCATTTTTCAATGTATTTGGTCGCTAAATCATGTATTTTTCTATAATAATGTCCGTCCGATGCACGAAAGCTGTTGGTTGCATTTCCATCCATGTACTTGAACCAGATGTTGCGAGCATCTGATGATGTAATCCCCGGTAAGTGTTTCCAAACATGCAGTTTTTTCACTATATTGCCCAACCTAAAGCAACCTAACCAAACCTTACCATGATGGTGCATGGGGCTATCGTGAATGGATTTTGGGGCTATTCGTGGATGGTTATACGATCCAGAATGGTTTTTGGGGCTATTCGTGGATGGTCATACTATCCCGAATGATTTTTGGGGCTATGCGGGAATTTTCCTGTTAGGAAGGTTGAAACACTGCTTTGCCGTTTGAAACACAACGCTAGTCAAGATTTGCCCGCCACTTTGCGTGTTCAGGAAGCGAGAAAAGAACGAACAATAATTATTCGATATGTCTACAATAGGTACTAATTTCGGTAACACTTTACTACACCGGAGACGGATTTCTTCAAATTTACAGGCGAAAGTACTTACGCAAATCATTTTCTGTAGCGTTGTTGATGCTCGGGAATGTAAGTAGTTTTGATCCATTTTAATGCGTATGTATGTGGTTTTCTATGAAAATATATTTCCGACGCGCTATTGCTGCTACCGCCATTTGCTTTCTGCACGAGTACCCTAATTTCATTCAAAAAAGCAAAATCCCTTGTTAAACAATGTTTCGCAATGCAGAATAGGTAAGTACGAATGTAAAAAAGTAGAGAAAGAACGAGTTAGAGCAATTTCCCGCATATGACAGTTTTACCCTCATTTCTGTAACTAGTTTTGGTATGACTTAAGATGACCGGACCCCTGTCCAACTTTCTTCATATTTGACATACTTACTAATTGAGGCCTGCTAATGACGAATCTGAAGTTAAAATTTGTCGGAAACGTCTAGAAATTGCAAAATAATTGCGAACCATTGACACTAGCCCCACAAACCATTGGCACTAGCCCCATGAACCTTTGACGTGTGGTTAGGTTAGGCAAACATAGTTAAAATTTCATCGTGGTAGTATCAGGATCTAGAAATTGCAAAATAATTGCGAACCATTGACGTGTGGTTAGGTTAGGCAAACATAGTTAAAATTTGGTGTCGTGGTAGTATCAGGAATATATATATTTGCTTGTGAAAAAAAAATTCACGATGGTTTCCATTCCGAAACTAACGCCTTAGACGTTTCCGACAACTTTTAACTTCAGATTCGTGATTAGGAGGCCTCAATTAGTGAGTATTCCAAATATGAAGACAATCGGAGAGGGATCCGGTCATATTAAGTCGTTCCATAGATTCTCCTGTAAAAATGAAGAAATGTGTTTCCGATATACCGAACTGTTACCGTAAGTTTAATGCCATTCTATACGTCCAATAACACATTCCTATATACAGACGAATACTTTCTGGAGCCACTGTATATTTAAGCTAATTTCAACTACACTCAAGGTGATATTCTTGTATTTACTAGAATTATTTTACACTTTTTCTGCAAAACGCATGGACACTACACAAGACGTAATAAATATGATTATTTATGGGTACTATTATCGTATGGGTGAAACACCTACGAATCATATATTTCGGACTTCTTTACATTGCTAACGTGTTGCGGAACATTTCTTAAGGCGAAATAATGCATTTCTAACTAAGATAATGTTTATTTTCTCTATTTACGAGTATGTAATCATCTGATATTGTAATATAGAATGTTTTTAAAAAATATATCCTTTACTCTCACGGCATAATTTATGTTAGTATTAGCACAAATTAACAGGAAAAATATAGTACTGACGGAATAACTTGATTGGAGAAAAAACTTAGTGAATGCCACATATAGTCTCTATAACAAATTTATATTTATCAACTATGAAATCGAAATTGAAGTTCTCGATAACTTCTCATATTTCTATCTACATGTACAATGACTGAGGAGGGCTATCATAGTAAAGAATATATTTAATTTGTTGTATATTACAACAGAAAAAATCAACAAGTTACTCACGAAATAGATACCGTAGTCACGCGACTAATCTGATCAACAGTAACACAAACGATCATTTAATTTGTACATCATGAATTTCATCGAAAGCCATTCACGTTGTATAAAGAATAGGTGATGACGGAACGAGGGTGACGCCACAAGGCATTAAAGCAATATGTGCAAGATGATTGTGTCTTAACTCTTCTTACAATGTGATTAAAATGATTAACAGTGTTCGCAGCAGAGTTTATTTCTGCCAGAAGGGCATGCCTTCCGCTGGACGTCATGCTGAAAAATTTCTATAAACAAAAAAAAACAAAAGTATGGCGAAAAAGGAGGAAGTCATAACAAAAGAGGACACCGCAAAAAATGGCACCACATTTGTCATTACTCATAATTTAAGCAATATTTTAAAAAAATTACCAACACTTTGCTCACAGACACTTTTCAGGTGATCTCCTTCAATAACTTTCTCTTACCTTTAAGCAAAGAAAGCAATCTCCTAACCTGTTATTTAACAAATGGCAAAAAATATCTACAATTTGAAGCACAGAATTCTTGGATATTAGAAGGAATTATCCCCACATGTGAATGCAGGGGCGCCGACTTGTCAAAATTATTGGGGGGGGCTCTGATCACTGAAATAAATTAATGAATGACTCACTCTCTCCCTTTTTTAAGTTTTGATCTCAGTGTTCGGAATCACGTAAAAGCCCAAGAATTCCTCAAAAATATCAAAATTTTTATTCACAGTTCTGATGCAGAATATTAATATTGTCCACGAATGGATATTTCACAAGTTTCGTCAACCATAATAGCAAAATATTCCCGACTTTTAATATCTGCTACCACGGAGCGCAAAACAGATCTCTCTAATATATATATCAATGATCTCGTTCTGAATGTCATGTTGGAGCCATTTGTAGCCCAAAAGTCTCATCCGCTACCCTAGTTCATGCACATCGTCTTTTGAAACTCTTTTTAGTAAAAATTTTAACAATACTCATAATTAAATACTTGGTATATATTAATAAGTCATGTGTTTTGCTTTCTCTGCCCCCCAAATTGATGGTCTAGAACATTTCAAATGTGTATTTAAAGTTAAGTTCATGTGGCACAATTCTGAGTAAACTTTACAAGAGAAGCAAAATAATACATTAGATCCTCTAAACACAAATTATTTGGGGGCTCCGCCCCCACATCGTTAACATTGGGGGGGTGCTTGAGCCCCCAAGCCCCATGGAGTCGGCGCCTATGTGTGAATACAAATGTAACAAGTAAGATTTATTTTAAATTATTTCCAAAAACAGAATTAAAATTTTAGGTAGTTTAGATTGTTTCAAGAAATGATTTAAATGCCAGGAACATTTCTAGCACTCTTTCAACAGCAGGGGAAAGTGACAGCCACCTTACACTTACCTTATATTCGTTTCTTTCATCCATTTAAGAGCCCGTATCAGCGTCGCTCGAAAAAAGCAGCGGACAGATGTCATTTATTCTTCCTAGTCTTACCAATATTGATTCCATTTCCCCCTTCGAAGGCAAATCCATTGCATGGGAGACCTATTGAGACTTTGCTGGAAGGAGGGTTGCTCTGTCGAAAGAAGCAGACCACAAGGTTCCCTGTCCGCTACTCTCCCCCCATTCATGAGGGTCAGAGTCTGACCATAACGGACCTTTCTTTCCAGCCCCCACCGTTTATAACCCCGACATGTTTCCTGTGACAAGACAAAAAAATTTCCGAGTGTCTGAAAGCAGAAAAACATATATTGACGAACATCGCAATACAACTTACATGTAATAGAGCCAAGGACTATTTAGGGGCGGCGGGGTGTCCAGGGAGTCCGAATCTTCCACGAGAGACTTACGAAGTACTAAAATTAAATAATGTAAATATGCTAGTTTTGTTTAGCAGCTGTCGTATAATCGAGAGAGGAGTATTTCCGTCAAACATACGAGGGCCACTATTTATATTTTGAGCCTTGGCAACACTGATTGAAGTTAGGCGCGATTTGACGTTTGCACGGAATCGTTTGGCATTATTGGCCAAAACGTACTTCAAATGTTTTGTCAATAGCTTCATTTGTGTTGTTTATGTTGCCTTGGAGATTGCGCGACAACAATAAAATGGAATTAACTCGTGAACATTTTCGTGCCATGATTTTTTACGATTTTCGACGTGGATTATCAAGACAAGAGTGCATCGATCAACTTACTTCCACATTTGGCGATGAAGCCCCCTCCTTTGCCACTGTCAAACGCTGGTATAATGAATTTAATCTTGGCCGCCATTCGCTCACCGACGAGATTCGCGAAGGTCGTCCAAAATCAGTTGTTGTTCAAGAAAACATTGATGCTGTGCAAAACCTAATACTGCAAGATCGTCATGTGACATACTGTGAGATTGAGGCAACCATAGGCATTAGTTCCACCAGCATATATAAAATATTACTTGATCATTTAGCTGTGAGGAAGGTACGTTCTCGTTGGATCCCACACAATTTGACAAAAACTCAAAAAGACGCTCGCGTCTGTTGGTGCAAACAAATGCTCAATAAATACAATCGTGGTGCTTCAAAATACGTATATAAGATTGTAACAGATGACGAATCATGGATATATGCATATGAGCCGGAACGTAAACAGCAGTCGACTGTATGGGTGTTTCAAGATGAACCCAATCCAACAAAAGTTGTTCGCGCTCGAAGCACATCGAAACAAATGGTCGCCTGTTTTTTCGGCAAAACTGTTCATGTGGCAACTGTGCCTTTAGAGGAACGTAGAACGGTCAACTCTGAATGGTACACAACAATTTGTTTGCCAGAGGTCTTCGGTCAAATACGGAAAACAAACAAACGCCGTCGGATCATTCTTCATCAAGACAATGCCAGCTGTCACACATCTCGTCTAACAACCGACTTTATGAACAGTCAAAAAATCGAATTGATGGGTCATCCGCCGTACAGTCCTGATTTGGCACCCAATGACTTCTTCTTGTTCCCGAATGTCAAGAATAAATTGCGTGGACAACGATTTTCGTCGGCGGAAGACGCCGTTGATGCGTTCAAAAACCATATTATGGAGGTGTCTTAAGAAGATTGGAAAAACTGCTTTGACAAATGGTTCGAACGAATGCAAAAGTGTATTGACCATAAAGGAGAATACTTCGAAAAACAATAAAGCAGTTTTCAATGCCAAATTCCTGTTTTTTCATTGTTAGGCTCAAAATATAAATAGTGACCCTCGTATTTTAAGGGAAGGATTACATTGGGGTCAAACAACTTTGGATGACTGTATCAAATAAGATTTATGCACACCACTACTTAAGTAATATGCTTAAATATTAAATTAAGAGCTTTTCTTTTCGTCAAATGGATCTAACATCCTTGTTCGTTATTCAATAATAGTGTTGCCCACGGGACGAGACGGGACAGGCTTTTAAAAATTCGAGACGAGACGAGATTGACCGTGTGTCATAAGACAAACGAATATTTTCGAGACGAGACAGCATTTCCACGAGACTCCACGAGACGAAACAGACCAAAGTCTCGTCTCGTGGGCAACACTATTCAATAAATATTCAATTCCTTATCTGTTTCACAATCACCTTGCCAGGGCAGTTGTTTTTATACAAATTGAAGCGATCTGAACTATTCATGAGCTAGATAATGAATATTCTTATGCCGTCTTTTTCCCATTCATGTAATAACAATATTAATTAATATTTTAATTATTAATTTAATATTACAGTAATTTTAATTTGTTTTTATTCTTAGAAGAAGGTACCAACATCATATGCGTGCGCAGACCCTCTGATAAGAGGGGGGGCAAAACCTTGAAAATTCAGTCAGATCGGGAAAGAAAAACCTCATTTTATCTCACTGTTTTAGTTTTTTGCATTGGTGTGATATATATATGTGTGTGTGTGTTCGCGCGAGCGCGTGTGTATATTATATATATATATATATATACACACCTAGGTATTAACATATTATTTGAATACATTACGTAATCTATTCACCCGCCCTTTAACAAACCAACAGCAAAAATTATATAGATTGTCTCTGAAATGTGAGCACTCGTTTTTCTCCAAACCAAACTGTTATAGCAGCAACTGTCTGAATTACTTATTTGTTCTTAATTTCTCTCTGGTAATTTACAATGTATTGGAGAAAAGAAATTGCGAGCGAAGCGAGGAAGAAAATTTTTCGATCCAAATTTTACTTCAATGTATGCCCCGCCCCCTAAAATTGATTTCCTTCCAAGGTTGGAAAAAGGCATAAGGCAATGCCCCCCTGTCCCCTTGTGGTTGCGCCACTTCCTTTTAGAGTATAATATTGTTTAATAACAGCGACAATATTGCTCTCCACTAAAATTCTAGGTGAAAGTATAATAATATAGGGGCATGGAACGTCTGGAAGGGGGGCAAGGATGACCACACCTCGAAAACGAAGGTCAACCTAAAAGTATATATTTCATAAGTATAATTAGATTTCAGTCATAGTAATTTACATTAATTACTATGTAATGGGGACGCAGGAATGCGATAATTTCAAATTCAAGTGGTGTTTTTTGAGGTGACAGCACTAGTATCGGGGTAATATGCACCATGAAAAAAATACCTTTCTTGTCCCTTTGTGGAAAAATCTGCGAACGTCCGTGATTAGGGGGCAATTCCCCTCCCCGCCCGTGCGCACGCCTATGACCAACATATATGGAATAGTTTATAACATCGAGTAGCAGGATATCTCTCCTGTATGGTGCTGTAAACTAGGGAAATAATGACGATGTTTTGTAGTAGTGCATAGTTATTCACCCTGTTGCAACACGTGTGCAGAACAGGCGGAAGACATTCTTTTGTGTTTTCTGCAGTTGGTGGATTATCCTAGATGAGATGATTTTGATGTTCTTTCTTTTCTTAACGTAATAAAAACGTGTATTGCAACCTAAGGCGTCGTGCTTTGTGCTCCGCCTGAGGATGAATTATATGATGAAATTGATGAACGGACACTCACAAAGAGCATCCATGCCGGGATTCGAACTCCCAGATGTGCTAACCACTCCATCACGGAGGCCAATTTCTATTCCATGGAGAAGAATCAGATGTGAAACACATATAAAACTATTGGTAGTTATTTTCACTACTAATCACAACTGCCCAGTGCGAGAGCTGCAACTGTATCCGTTGATTTATGTCAATGAAATTGATAGTCAATGCTTTTGTCTCCTAGTGTAGGTGAATTTGCAGTGAAAATATGTTTGTTCTCTCAGTGTTACCTTCAGAATACAATTGGTAACATCCTCCAACTTATAAAAATTAATTTTTAACACTCGTTCCAAAAATAGTGACATGATTTACATAGGATAATAATTGTTAATATTTAGCTTCGTAGGTATCGTATTATCATCATCGTTTGACCCTCCAACAACCAAACAGCAATCCCAAAGCCACTGAATACATCCACCTACCAGATAGGCAGCAGAGTATCTGTAAATTTTTTTGGCAAGTTTGGAGACTTGTGATTTAACAATTACTTAGTAGCCTACGTATTAAATAATCAATGTCCGTTGTTGATCCATGCAGATCTGTAGCTGCCACCTCCAACCACGATTTTACGTACAACACATTGTATTAATCTTGTGATCTTATAAAAGCAGGAAATGGAAATATACTTGAACATTGCAATGGCCTTGCCCTTAGGGAAGTTTTATAATGGAAAATATTAGGTAAGATAGCTTCTACTTCTTTAATTTTCGAACGCAAGGCGTCTACCGTACTATAAAAATCTGGGGCTAAAGGGAGCTTAGATCTGTTGTTGGGGTTTCATCCCCCCTAAACTCCTTGTAGCGCCGTCCCTGCCTGTATGTATTTCGTCCAATGAGTACAAGCTAGCAAAACTGTGAATTTCAACAAGTTTGTAGATAATTCTGCAGCTGTTCATAAAAACAGACGTATCTTATTAGTTTCTTGCTGTGGTTCATTTTCCCATTTCAGCAAAAAAGTATTCACACTCTTTGCATACGGTGAGTAAATGGGGGGGAAGGGAGAAGTTGCCCCTTAATAGCCTCACTTAGAAATTTAGTGCAGAAGAATCTAATAACGGTTCTTAAACAACATTATGCTTTTATAGAAATAAAAGTTAATACTATTTTCAAACCTACGAAAGTTCCAAGAAACTACGTAAGGAAAGGGTAGTGTATTACTTCCTATGTAATTGGACTCTTCCACTAGCAAATTTCTTATTAACACCTCCAAATATTTTATTCTTTAGTTGTATTATCTGCATGTGTCTGCAGAATAAATTGCCCATATATTGCACATGAATAAATTATGTGTAGTTCTTTTGAATTTGCGGTACTAAACCACGTTTATACGTACATTAGTCTTTGAACGACAGAGATGGAAAATAAAGCGCCAGCAGAGAACAATGGTGCCACTGAAGTTGAAATTCATCTAATAAAGTGATTTTAGGTGGGTCGGGACACACACGACCCTGTTTTGTTCCCATCAATGTAGGCTTTATTTCGTCAGCTAAACTTTTATCAAGGCCCTTGCTTCCCATAATCGGAGGATCTGAGAAGGCCTAAAATTCCTTATACAGAAATAGTGTTATTTGTCGTATATCCAGAAAGTTGATTGATTTGCTTTATTTTACTCCGCTTTTTGTGCCACTTTTGACCAATTTGCGAAGATGGGGATGAGTAATGATATGATGAAATTGATGAATGGACACTCACAAACATCCGCGGCTAAGCCGGAATTCGAACCCGGGACCCCTGGCGTCGTAGCGCGATGTGCTAACCACTCCCCCACGCTGGCTGGCCCCAGAAAGTTGAAAGTGAATGAAATTTTTATGGTGTGTTTTGTATGGTCATTATCAATAGTAAGTCTGTCATATTATTCCACTAAATAATGTCTTCGGAAAAGAAAAAACAACATATAATTAATGTATTTTATTTTACATAAGACCTATGCCTACAAGTATTTTTGTATATGATGACACAGAACTATCTTATGTTGTGATTTTTTTGGGTCTGACTGTAATATATATATATATGTAATTGGTGATAAAATAACGCAGAAAAGTATTAATTAAATATATTTTATCCCCCTACTTACAAATCATGAAAGGAGTCAAATTCGAAATTAATTTGAACGGACGTTCAAAATGTTTAAAAATAGCACTATTTCCATAACAGATCATCAAGTATTTTTTAACCATTGACCCTCAGAAATATCTCAAACTGACAATGAACGTTCATTGAACTTATTTATGATCGACAGCTAAAAAGTCATTCATTTGCGTGGCTGGTTGATAATCCACCACCAGATAGAATTTACACAATATTTACCTCAAAGCTTTGGGTAAAGTCACCTTTCCCCTAAAAAAAATACCTTGGTAATGGACTTTCGTGTTCTCACAAAAAAAAGTTATAATTTGGCACAATTTTTCTTTTGTAGGCAAACCTTTTGTAAAGGTGTACTTCAGTCTGTGCAACCAGCCCTTCCCATTTGTGAACAATATACTGGGGAAATCCCCCGTCCTTCACTGTTGTCGTGGATATCGCGTAGTAAAGAACTGTTTACAAGCATCGCCCAATCCATTGATTCTCCCCCAAAACCTTTCCCTGCCTTCTTTTTTCTTTTCCTAGCTCTCAGCATGCGGTTTTCTTGGAAGACTGGCCGATTGTGAAAGAAAAAAGGGACGGCGGAGGAGTGTGGAGGGGCGGGGTTGAGCACGAGCGGTACAGAGGGGGAAACGGCTAGTGCGACCAGCTTAGAAAAGTTGAAGTTAAAATTTACATACATTGCTCTGTACGTCGAAAAACTACAGACATTCTAAAGAAAATTCTGTAAGATCAGTTTCATTTCTTTGCTGTAGAAGAACAGTTGAAGCTTTCTTGTGCTTTAAAATGTTGATTTAAGTTATTACATACAATTGGCGAGCAAGTGAATTTTACGAAATTGAGATAAGGAAAACTACGTAATAGATAATGTATTTAAAAAAAGGCTTCGCGACATAACTAATTTTATATTCGATCTTTAACTCAGTAAAATTTAAATGCCACACACTTGACTGTTCGAGCACAGAAGGTCGACGCAAGAACCTATTTTTTAGGTATCGTCACCAGCGGTGATACGGGCTCTTAAATGCCCGATATTTTCTTGCAAGATCATTGTTGAATTTACACTTTTGCTTCGTTATTTCATGAAAGTAAATATTACTTAATAATCAAAATTCTCACTACACGTTTCTGTATCACCTATGTATAACTCGAGAAGGAACTGGCCGATCTCCGTGGCGGAGTGGTTAGAAAATTTTTAGATCCAAATTTGTGCAAACTGAAAACAATACTGATTTAATAGAACGGAAAAAAAATCATGGTCCTCCATGGCATTCTCTTTTACAATCTTTTTGATTTAGATCGTTGGGCGCCCAGGACCAACTCCCGATAAATTTGAAATCGACGGGGGAAAATGCCCTTCTGTCCTTCCCCCGCTCCCTGCAGATAACCTTGGCCGTCTGGAAGAAAGACATGAAAACGAATGCTATCTTGAGTATCCTTTTGTCCTGCTACTCTAAGATTCTGCAAGTCTTGCTTTCTTTTACTTCAATGTTTGCACCCCCCCCCCACTAGAATTAACTTCCTTCTAAGGTTGGAGCGCAGTGCACACTTCCCCCTTGTGGTCGTTTAAGAGTATGTAATATCGTTTAATAGCCGACGCCCGTTGGGCAGTTGCCCCTCCCACTTTTTGCCACACACTATGCTAAACCTTATGTACCAATGGAAAGTAAATTATACTTGCCCCCCGCCCCCCCTCCCGTTTTGGCACTTTGCCCCCGCGTATTGGAACTTAACCGCCACCACTGTGCCCCATGGAAAATAACTTTGCTTGTCTCTCCTTTGAAGAAAATCTTCGGACATGTATGATTAAGGGGGGGGGGGGGGCATTGCCACCCGTTCGCACGCCTATGGGAGCAAGGTATCAAAACTGGAAGGGGGACAAGGACAGCTTACTTTCCCCTTTATAATACATAATGTTTAGGATAGTGCGGCAGCAAAAGGAGCAAAAAGAGTGGGGCAACTGGCCCCTCATTCAGCCCAAGGTTTTATCTCATGCCACCTGCATAACATTTACGGTTATTTATTGACTGTTTGTACAATTTTTCTTAACAAATAACCTCTAAGGGCCAAATTTATAATAATAACATCCTTCAGATCGGAACTAAGTTCCTTCACCTTGTCCATTTCGAACATGCTTATAGATAGACCATAGGCATACAATACCTATGCCAGCATTCCGCTTGATGGGGAGCACACCTGCATGTTCAAACTTGTTATGAAGTTGCAAACTGCAGGGAATCGCCCGAATAGCGGTGGCGCTGTATGCAAGGAAGATTGAAACTCTTGCCTGTATGAATAACAATGTTGCATGAAACAGCGTGTTTTTCTCTTTTCACACAAATTATATGCTCTGTTTATACACTTTGAACATTCATTTTTATTGACATTTGTTGGTGAAACATTCATTAACATTAATTTCCAGGTACACATGAAAATGATTACATTTACTAGTAGATATTTTTTCCTCGGAAATTCTGTGTGTACGAATAACACTGTTACATACTGTATTAACTTCCAAGTTATATAATATTATAACTTTCAAGTTTTCAATAGGCTTATTTTCTTCTTCTCTTCCAAATTTGCCACCCTGAAAATTTGCTGCTCTGGGCGGCGGCACGGCTCGACCCCTCCCCCCCCTTCCCTTTCCGCTGGCCCTGAACATAATGCCACACTTTATTCTTTCAGGTGTCTATCCATAATTTTCCATCTGGAAGGGTGTAGAGGTGAATTGCTGTGTGTGGATAAATCGCTGCACACACATCCCGCTTCACAACTCTTTTATTTTCACCTGCTTAATGCCTCTCTCTCCCACATGGCACACACTATCGAATGGGTCTCTGCTGCTCTATTGAGAATTACCAAAATATTATTTTTTTTTTAAAAAAAAAAGTGCATGAAAACTGGTAAAAATCATGCCAGATGACAAACTTTAATAAAGAGGACATTTTTAGATTTTACATAAGTGTTACATTGATTGATTGATTGAGTTGGTGTTTTAAGTCCTTTATGCACAGTAAGGCTAATCGGGACTGGACCTACAGTTTAAAGTCGGATCTGAATCACTATGTGCCTACGCATCTAGTATCAAAATTGGACCCCTTGAATACAAGGCTGCAGTAGATGTTGCAAGTGCTTTAAAATCAAAACTTCACGCGGCACGGCTGCTGCAACGGAAGAGACACAAACGTCCAACATTTTTTTGTTGAAAGGTAGGTTTTGCTTGTCTGCACTTGCAACTGAGAGTGCAATCATCAAATGACGATTTAAATTTCTAAAACTCTTAATGTAACATTGACCTCTCCATACTCACCCTCAATATTTATGTCTATGCTATTCTTGCATTACGTTTAATATTTATATGTTTATGCTATACTTGTATTATGTCTTATATGTGTATGTTTATACTATTCTTGTATTAAATTTTATATTTATACCGATGATGGCATCTATTGCATTATTGTAATGCTTAATGATGAATAAACATATTGATATTGTATTTCTTAATAACAATTATTTACATTTTATAAAATTTTATTATGAATCTTGAAGTTGAAGCAGTTGTCTATAACCCACAAATAGGACATTTGCCCATTTTCCTAAAAACCCACCTGGACCATTTTTAGGACCCGAAATGGAGAGCATGTCTGGTAACCCTACCATTCTAAGAATTTAGAATTAAATGGACCACAAAATGAATTTTAATTCTTTGCATAAGAATGGTATATCATCTCGGAATGCTTGTTACTTAATTCTACTTGTACAGTCACGGACACTTCTGGGTTGTAACAATTCAATTAACTTTCAATGGAATCGTTACAACTCAGAAGTGTCCATGACTGCATGTATTACTTTGTAGAATTTCTTTCTTCCAACTTAGGACTCTGCTTAATGTTTCAAAATACATGCTTTTGTCCAACATTTACTTATGAATTATGAATGAAAGATAATCAATATCACAGCTTTGGAACTTGTAATAACTGTAAACTTTAAAAACTTAAATTTACAAGTAAAGGTGTGACAAAAAGAGCATGTGTCCTCCCAATATATTACTCTAGAGGAGTTAATTTGCTTCTGATAACCAGTACTTTAGAAGAAACTTACTATTTAACATTTGTCAAAGTATATCATACTTGAATTTCCATGCAATACAAGTACTGCAGGTTTGTCAACAGCTGCTCTCATCTCCGCGGCAGAGCATTCTATGATGGCTGAGGTCCCAAATTCGAAGTCCAGCTTGTTTTCTCTGAGTATCTCTCCATCAATTTCATCATACCATCGCCCATCCTCATTGTTGCGATTAGCCAAAAGTGGCAGAAAAGCAACACTAAATGACAAAAATCAAATTAAAAGTTGTTTTTCTTTAACAGAGTTCTAAGCAGACTTTTCAAAATTATTATATGTACAAAAACACTGCCGAATGAGAACTGTTGGCCATCGAGTTCAGAAAGTAAAATTTTTATATCGACACTTACATAAATACAATTATATTTGTTGGACCACACTGACTTGCCAAATGACTTTTTTTCTTTTCTTGTAACTCTGCTTTTTAGGAGGGAAGATGAAAACATTTCACTTCCTACAGGACCACCATCTTTACTTGAACAAATATAAAACCAAGTTTAAGTCTCTGCAACAGGTAGTTTTACTTCTACAATATTTTTTTTTGTACATAACTGTAAATTTGAAAACTCCTTATCCACGAAAGATTAAGTGAGGGGTCTGTTGATTCTTACTAGAAATTATCAAGGTACAGTCTGTGCAAGTGATCGATTACTGCCCACATCAGCCTAGCAGATGGGCAAGAATCCACAGATGTTCACTAATACTCAGGCTCTGTCCGAAAGGTACGAAGTACGTACTTGAAGCATGGTTTTGGCGGAAGTGACGTCACCTAGTACAGTTCGAAAGCCCCAAGTACAGGAGTACGCAAGTGCATATCTCTCAGTGCAGATGGAAGCTGACTCGGTCACGTGATTTCCACACTCGTTGTTTGTTTGTTTAAAATCGCGGAGGTAGAAAGTCAGCAACACAGGTTAAATATACGTTATGGGTCAGCAAGTTGTTGGTTAAAGTGCTTCTAATGTGTGGAAGTGTATGTGTACGAACATTTGAAAATGCAACGTGATTTCTATGGTGAAAAACAAGTGTTTATAGCGTGGGGAAAACAACGAGTACTCAGCTTTATCGACTGATCCTATTTGGCGCTGCAGTCGAAAGACTTTCACTTCCAGTCCACGACTTCAAGACCGCACTCCAAGACCATACTTGGAGGATGCTCGCTTCAAGTATGGTCTTGCACCTTTGGGACACTGCCTCAGTTCTGGATGGATATGTTGCCGATTCTCATGAAGGGACTTAGGCACAGAAATACTTTTGCAATTGTTTTCATTGAATTTACATCATACTGTAATCATTAGAGACATGGGATTTCTTCATAAAGGTGTTTAATTGAATTTACACCAGACTGTAATCATTAGAGACATGGAACTTCTTTTAGGTGAAACCTAACAAAATCCAGAATTTTCTTGAATGAAAAAAATTCACTGGGCACTTCTGCTTCAAATCCGGAAACTTTTCTAACGTTGGAAGCGGCCCCGGTGCCAACGCAGCGTCGAATGACATGGGTACCTGGGGGAAACCCTGGGGGGTAAAGGCAGTCAGGGGCGTAATGCTCATCACATCACCCCCACTCACGACCGGATCAAGAAAGTGTAGGGCATTACCCCCACACCCCCTATACGCCTTCATGGCATGGTGCTAAGCACAGGGGAGCACTTTACCTTTCCCTTCTGCTTCAACAGAGAGCAGACTCCTCAAGTAATAAACAACTATGCACATCTTTCAAGGGATGTAAAATATCAAACTCAATGTGTAACATGTACATAAAGTGAAAATTCATTTTATTTCTTCAGTGTTACAAAAATGTGTATGAGCATACACACACACACACACGTAATAACAAAACGAAATAGAACTTTGATTCCTACTCAAGTCATAACTTGAAAACTCCAAACTTTATCTCAAATTTGGAAAATAAAAATTGCACTTGATGGTTATATTGAAAAATGATTACAATAGCTACTAACTACAACTAAATACACCACTTTTTAAAGAAATGGTTGTTAAATTTGCAGGTATTTTATACAAATACATGTTTTTCATAAATCAAAGAAACATACAAGATAATGTACATTACAATCTGAAGAAAATAAAAAGGTAACATTATTTCTTTCTGATATTCTTACACATAATGCCAACATTACATCCAAATGTAAATGCAATATCTGCATTTTAAGTGTCAGTAACTTCGTTTTTTCTAACAATCTTTTTCATGGATTTTGGTATCAAAATTCTATTGAACAAGTCAGTGATTTGTCTTTGTAATAACACGAAGATAATATTCTGTATAATTTTTAAACAATATTCTTAATCAAAAATTGTATTGCACATGAGGTCGTATTTGAAACTCTTGCCTCTATGCTAAGGGAAAATTTTCGTATTTTACTGTACACAATAATCATGCAGTTATGTCCCGTGTAACTGTGGATACATCAAAAGGAAGTTATGTTCAGTAAAAATAAGATCATTATTCATTCTTGAAGTTTGATTTCGAAACTGTAGATATTAAGAAGATAAAAAAAGTTCTGATAACACTGGCAAAAAGAGATTAAACTTTTCAAGTTTGAAAATGATTGTTATTATATTCTAGTATATTTGCTTGCTTTCTACAAACTTTTATGAAGATTAGCACATTAAAACACGTACTTACACTATATATGAATGCATATTAAAGTACAAGTTACCATTTAACATTTTAAATGTATTTCTAGTGAAATATTACACAACATTAATTATTCTACTTTAAATACAGCTTTGCTGTAAGTATATTTATCTATTAAGACATTCATATCTTCCATATTGCTTTATATATAAAAAAAATGTTAAATTATTAAATTATTTGCTCACAGCCACACTGAGACCACTTATTAACACAAGGAAATACTGATTAATATTGTCTTAAATGCATTGTCAAAAATCTCAAGTGAAAAGGTTTAGCTTCTAATTTTTATTACATGTTACTGAAGTTATTTTTATTATTTAAAAGTACTGATATAATCCAACAAGATACACATGCACACAGTAAGAATGACAAGTATATCTTTACAGTGATAATGAAATTAAGAAATGTAATGGCAGTATGTACACAGACAGCAATGTTGAATAAAAACAATCTTGGGAAAGTATATAAAGTGTTGTTTTAACTTTAAAAAAATATAATATAAATCCTTTACTGAACATAACTAAGGTATAATTTAAACAGGAAACTAATGAACTATTTTTATCGTACCATATCATATTGCCATCTACAACATAATATATCATTTATGCAAAAATACACATTTTTTTTAAATATTCTTCCTCATTATAGAGCAATAGTTGTCAACAATCTTTCTCTTCTAACAAACATCACAGCATCTGCTGTTTAAACTGGTGCATTTCTCTGCAGCCAGAAACTCATTTCTACAAATCTGAGATTCATTTGAAACAGGAAATAGATAGAGGTATGTTACATGAAACACAAAGCTAGTTACATTTACTACTTAATTAATATAAATGTAATAAAAGAAATATTGACACTTCTTCTTAAGTTATAAATACCAATTACATTATACTTCCACGGGAAAACAGGTGATCTCCTATTTCACATAATAAATCAATAAACTCTTTGTTTAAATTGTCCAAATGATGATGACAAACATCCATAACTACATTGAAAATGTTTATGATCCATGATATGAGGATAGCAATGAATGCATGAACATGGAATCATATCCTTGCTCAATGCTAATTGAATTGCGATGTTCTTCGGCAGATGTTGATGTGCGTTCAGGCTCTCTTGACTCACAATTTGTAACAGGCTGAATGAAACAAGTGGTAGATAGTTGAACAATTTGCTGTTGAGCATCTGGGAACTGAAAACTGTTCTGGAAGTTTACCTCTGTTGGGTACTGATGTAACATGAAGCCTAGTTCTGGAAGATAATAATATTAATGAGATTATATTGTGTGTGTTGCCTCTGGAAATTTGCATTTTTCTAGCTTTCTGAAAAATAAAACTAGTAACATTCGAAATTCATAAATGAGAATCCATAGAAACATTTCAATGAGAACAATAAAGCTGTATTTAGTCCTGGGCTATGAAAATGCAAAGTACTGATCATGTTATTTCTGTCATCCCAAACGAAATAGGAGACAAAAGCATGTACTTAAGGGTATGAGGAACAGTTTCCATGTACAGCCAGACCTGAAACTGCTCCTCCCTTACCCCACAGCAGGCTGGAGAAAAAAGAGGTGTATGTGCTGGATGGTTGTAGGAGGGGGAGAAAACTTAGCATTATACTTATGGGAGTATTTCACAGTAGACATTATTATGACCACCAGCTAATATAACCAGGTGCTGGTAGGTTTCCACAGGTATCTGGAGCCATGCTACCTGCAGTGCTTCTCACAGCTGCTGGAGGGTGCATGGCGGAGGATCCATAGGGGGAACACGATGATCGAGGTTCTTCCACAGAGGCTCTATTGAGTTAGTTAGTTCAAGTGCATGGAGTTAGGGGCCAGGGAAGTACTTGAAAGCCATGGTTGTGCTCTGTAAACCACTGTCTGACATTTCTAGTCATGTGACATGCTGTATTGTCTTGCTGGAAGATCCCAGGGAAGACAATCTGCATGTATGGGTGTACCTGATCTACAAGGATGGATTCATGACCAAATCGGGTGAAAGTTCTTTCCACATGAATGGGTGGTCCCAGAGATTGACGCAAAAACATTCCCCAGATCATAACATTGCCACCACCAGCTTGTGTTCTTCCAGCAATGGTTGCAGAGTGTTAGTTCTCTGCTGTTTTTTGCTTGACATGCCAATGTCCATCCATTCAACGAAGCAGAAACTAGACTCATTGGAGAAGGCAACCCTTTGCCAATCAGCACAGGTCAAATTATGATACTGCCATGCAAATTCAAGCCTTTTCTGCTCATGCACCTTCGTTAGCATAGGAGTAATGACCATCAGTTTGCCTTGGAGCCTCATAAGCAGCAGGGCGCTGAACTGTCATTTTAGACACACGTCTTGTAGCCCCCTGGTTCATTCTGACTGTGAACTGCTCCACTGCAGCATGTTGGTCATACCTCACACATCTTCATAGCCGACGTTCACCACTCACATCAATGGCACATGGTGCTTCACAGTTTCCATGTCTGTTATTCACAATGGTGCCATTTGTCCTCTCATGATACACTTTCACCACAGCAGCACATGAACAGTTCACAAACTGTGTGGTTTCGGAAATACTGCCACCATTGCCTGAAAGCCGATAATCCTCCATTTTTGCACCTCGGGGCCGGTTTTTCAATGTGAGATTAAAGTTCAGGTTGGGCAAAAAACTAGAGGTTACTGCAATTTTGGGTTTTTCATCAGCGGTCAACTGCTCAACTGGAGGTTAAGTGGCACTGAACTTGATCCGTGCTTCATCTGGTGGTCAGCGAGATGACTGGTAGTTTCCGAACAAACATGGCTGCCTCATTGGAAGGTAGATCTTCACCAGACAGTTTCTCAGGTACATTGAAAGAGAAATAATTCAATAAAAAGCTACATTGGTGTAAAAATAAACTTGTTGCGCTTGGCAAAGTTCAAATGAAGTGCGAGTTAACAGGCAAAACTAAACAAATAGTCGCCAAACTTTGATTTGTGTCCACGTACTGTAGACATCTCTGATGTATGATGAGGAAAGGAAGCAAATCGGGAGGCGGCAAGTTAGTGCAGTGGATAAGGGCATTAGCTTCAAGCGCATGTTCCGTTTTATGTTGTGAGTTCGAGTCCTGCTGCTAATTTTTTTTTTTTTATCGTTCATTTACTAACTTCTAGTCAAAATATGGGTGCAAAATCTCAACACATTTTCCAAATGACATGGGCTAGATAGGTATTATTTGCATCTGATGTCTCCTTCATCCTGTATGAAAAAATACTTTATTTGTACTACATTTTACCATCTTGTGTTTTGTGAAGTCCATCTGTTTTAGGGCAATAGCCAAATGTGTAGTAATTGTTTTCCCCTTATATGTATTTTTTGTAGCAGTGCAATACGTGCATGTTAGGTTCTGTATTTGCAATGTAAACAATGAATTTCAACAACCGCAAGTATCCTATTGTAGTTTTACCTTTTTACACCAGGCGAAATTTGATTTGAATTTAGAAATATAGATGGCAGTGGGATCGAATTCCTTGCATCAGCATTACCAACATACAATTGTTCCGCACCCAACCTAAAGCCAGTGAACCTCTGGTTATTTTCGCATTGAAAAACCCAGTGTTGGTTAAGAGTGGAGGTGAACTCCAACTGGAGGTTGGCTGACCAAAAAGTTGACCAGACATTGAAAAACCGGCCCTCACATAAATCGTGCATGTTACCCTTGACAGCAACAAGTGCTTTGTGTGCAGACTGCCTACCGCACACCTCATATACCCATCACACCAGCTCAAGATAAGTGATGTACTTCATGAGATATGCGCTGCTAATGTCAAATGTAGGAGGTGGTCATAATTTTACTTGTTCTCTTGGGAATTATCAAACTTCTGATGGTGATTGGAAAGAGGACATGTTGAAGTTTTTGCTTTTGTTGGGAAAAGTTGAAACTTCCATTTGATTAGCTGTAACTTGAAGTTGTTTGTCCACAAGGAATAAATGGAATTCTGTAAATATTTGTCATATATTTTACAGATCGTATATAGTTTAATAATAGGTTTACCATATTTCTTTGGGTCCAACCCAGGACATATTTGCGATCAACTCGTTACTGCTGAATTTCAGTTTTTTCTTTACAAAAATAAATTGAAATTACTTAAAATCTTAACATTTTATTGGAACATTAAACTATAAATTGTACAAGAAAAAATATTAACATTATTTTCTAAATCAATCAATTTTCAAATGTTTAATTGAATAATACATTTTCTGATGTTTAGGAAACCTCTCTGTTCCAGGTAGCATTGTCTGTTAGTTGACTCAGTTGTACTTTTCACTAGACATGACGTTCTTCAGAAATGGCTTCTTTGTTTTAATAACATCATAAAATTCACAACATGAAAGTTCTGAATTAATTTTAACATTCAGCAGATGTTTAACAGTGGATACTAGAAGTTTAACTTAAATTCCATCCTCTATGCTGAAATATCTTACAACAAATGGAACGAGTTCTACTTCACTTCTGTTTGAACTATCCATCGATAATGTAACATAATTAATGTTTTCTAAAGAACGCAACTCATTATCGAAAATAAATGGTGAAATAAGATCAACAATTATTGCCTCGGTTTTGGTTCTAGCAGATGAAAATTTTGGGTCATATAACTTTTTAACGCTCGTGGAAGTACGAAATGGAAACGCTCGTAAGTTGATATCTTGAAGAAAGAAAAGGTATAATCGATCCTTGCCGGTCATAAATATTCAATACCAGTAGCTATTTTCATGTTCAGATTCTGAAAACCCCAGACACTTTGCAATCTCGGACAGCAGTAAAAAAAAAAACAGGACTGTCCAGGCTAATCCCGGATGTATGGTAAGCTTACTTAATAATAAACTTTAAAAAAAAAAATACTTTCACTTTCGACATGAGAAATTCAAACTCTCTTGTACTATGTTTTGTTTTTGCAGTTGCAGTGCCCATTCCAACAACATTGAAATAAATGCATACCTTATGCAAAACTGTCAAGTATTCACCTTAAGTACAACTATATTCTTGAACCACTTCCTTGTTGAAGAGCAAGTAGCTTGGGGTTGTCCAGTGTATATGGAAAGTCATGCAACTGATTCAGCAAATAAACAATTAAACAAACCCAATTTCTGCTGTCATGAGTACAGTGCCTGATGTTTTTCATTGGTTGCTAATGTATTCATTTGTATTTAATTAGAGTTTTTGTATTTTTGTTATCTAGCCATCACTTTTGGCTAATCATGATGAGTTGTGAATATATGAAATTAACGAAGGGACTCGCACATATTCCCTGGCTGGGATATCAATCTGTGATGGTGTAATAAGTCAACTAACATGCTTGGCCACAGAGCTGGTAATGAGAGTTTCTCTTTTAATATAACATTAAACACCTGTGGGGCAACATTCTTAGGATATGATAGAGCCAACTGGAAAATCAGTAGATTATCCTATCACCGTGAATAACTGGTGTTAGTGCAGATATGTATGCATGAAAGAAACAGTGATCTACATCTCGTGTCATGGATACTTCTGGATTGTAACAATCCTGTTGAAAGTCATTGGGATTGTTACCCAGAAATGTTCATGACTGTACTTTGAAATCACTCGAACTCACAGAAAATGAGGAAACATGAGTACATCAATGATGGACGAACATGGAAATTTTAACAATACTAATAATGTATTTTTAAAAGTGAACTATCTCCTGTGATTTCACAGTTCTATTATTCACTTGAAAATGAACGCAAAGACAGGACTTTATGATACATAGGAGGTATGAAGATAAAGCCCCACCAATTTTGATCTGCATACTGGAAGTGATGTGATGTGATTAGCGCCCCAATCCAGTCATCATTACCAACACCTCCCCCAGGATTACCTCCATGTACCCATGGATTGAGTTTTTTGTTTTAAGTCCACTTTATGCAAAGGTAGGCTAATTGGGACTGCACCTACAGTTTATAGTGGAATCTGAACCACTATGTACCCCTACCTGGTATTCAATCCGGAACCCCTAGATTACAAGGTGATGGCATTAGTACCCATGGATTGAATTGTGCAAGCCCCACATCTTGCAGGGACCTTGGAAAAATCTCCACATGAGGTCACAGACTCCAGAAATCAGACCTCGTTTCCTGAATAACAGTCACACTCTACAAACTAACTACAAGTTGATAGTATATTTGAAAAGCAAACAATCTGCAAACAACTGGAATGGATCCTTCTAGCCGTTTCAAAACCACAACACAAATCAGCAATTAACACTTCGCTACACAACTGATTTTATTCTAACTTTATTTTTCCTTTTAATTTCCTTGTTCTTGTTGATTGCCTGCTTTCCTCATTACCAGGAATAAGATCGCTGCATCTCAATGACATTTTAACGAACTCTTTACTCTAGCAATAGGTGCAATTCATTACAAAGAAGGCTGCCTGAACATTGCCCATAAATTTTGGGCAAATTCTGTAATTAGTCAGTCAACTTGTAAAAAACAAAATTCTTTCAATCACAATTGATTTTATGTTGCCCTAAATTGTTTTGGGCAACCTGAAATTTACGAAGGTAATCATATAATATGAACTCTGGGGAGAAAATATTCAAGTTGACTACAAAGGCAGAGAAACCCCAGATAATGAGTTCTCTGCTGTTTAAAATGCAGTGTTTGCAACCACACTAACTCCATGCTATTCCAAATAAATTTTACCACAATGCCCGAGTGAGGTCCCGGGTTCGATCCCCGGCCAGTTCAAATCCGGGAACTTTTCTAACGATGGAAGCGACCCCGGCGGACACCCAGCGTTGAATAACATGGGTACCTGGGGGGTAAAGGCGGTCAGGGGCATGATGCTGATCACATCACCCCCACTCACGACCGGATCAAGAAAGTGTGGGGCATTACCCCCACACGCCCTATACGCCTTCATGGCGTGGTGCTAAGCACAGGGGAGCACTTTACTTTTTTTTTTTTAATGCCCGAGTGATAACTATGAGTATTTCTTAACAAGGCTGTACATATACAGTATATTGTTTTAATTGACAAAAAGTATAGTGGGCTTCTAACCTACTACAGCCATGTTTACTTTGTACACAGTGCACCCCCCCATTTCCTTCCCTCAACCTTTTCTAACGAAAGTAATTAGGTTAACATCCACCCTCTGGTATCTTCAATGTGTATATACATTATAGTATTCTCGATATATTTTTTCACTAACGGCCCCGAATATTTTACATGTGGAGGCCCACAGGAAACTGTGCTATGCCACTGGTTGCCATTACAAGCCTCCTACCTTTTCCACTTGGTGGGTGTAGAGGCCCTACACATAGGTGTGCGGAGACCCTCAGATTAAAGTTGGGTAAAAGCCTTGATGAAAGTGGAGAAAGATAAACCTCATTCTATCTCACTGTTTTATTGTATTGATGGGTACTAAACAGGGGTGTGTATATAGTGTTGGTCCCGACATACCAAAAATCACTATTAGAATCCCAGCTTACGTGGCACAAAAGTTCTGTTCCCCCACCCCATTATTTTTCTCCTCTCTGGTTCAGACTAATTTACAAATGAACATGAAATGATCATATTGAAAACTACATATAATTTATTCATTTTCAATGTGTGGCCAATTTATTATGCAACCACATAGGTGTAACACATATAGGTCAACGAATAAAATTCGCAAGTCTTAAAAACAAGTAATTTGCTGGAGAACGAAGCGAGATAGTCAATTTACATAGCAAATAAACCCACCATAGTTGCTTGAAACTTTTGTCAGCTTGAAAATATTATAATATTGTTTAACAACGGTAATAAGATTTCTCTACACTAAATTTCTAAGTGAAAGTATCCATACAATGTCTTTGTCACATTGCCATGCTCTTGGCACCATATAATATTCATTTGTGTTTGTTTCTACTATATAGTACATGGCTCTTCCAGTTTTTGGGCACCCACAGATATCTATCAAAAATTTTGCGTGCAATAAAGCAATATCTGGTTTCTCTATTAAAACCTTCCTCTTGGATTCAGTTCTTTTTAAAAAGGAAAACAAAAATCATGCAAACATTTCCTTAATGTTGTGATACCAAATCGAAAATTGTTCTTCTTCTTTTCAACTTCTTTGGAAGGTACAGTATTGTCCGCAACGTAAAAATCCCTCACAAGCCTGACCAGGTTGGGATTCGTACCCACGACTCCTGGTGTCATAGTGTGCATTGTTGCCTTGTAATCAAAGGGTCCCGGCTTTGATATTCCGGTGGAGGAACATTGCAGTGGTTTGGATCCCACTTTAAACTCTAGGTTCACTCCCAATTAGCCTATCTGTGAATAAAGTGGACTTTAATCAATAAATCAAACAAAAACAAACTAATAACTACACCATGGAGATTGGTGGGTACCTTTGGAAATGAAACTTGTGCTTCTTCCTCCATGAATGATAACACATTGTAAACAATATTCGCAATGCAATTCTAAACCGAGTGACCAGATAATTGTTTACAACTGTAGGTGGCAACATTGGAATTTTGCTGCACCACCTTGCCTTTTTTGTTAACAAAACCCATATGGTTCCTCAAATTCCCACTTTCCCCAGAGCTCAAGTTATCGCGCAAGGGCCGCTCTAACAGATATAAATTGTAAACACAAATTGCATTGGACCCATATTAGGAACTTCATTACGAAAAAGAGAGAATTCCTGAAACCAGAACTGGCGTCTTGGTAACCATCCATACAAAACTAAAAACCGAATGTCCAGGTAGCAAATGTTAACAAAATTATAATCATAGCACAAAAATGAGAAGAGTACTAAAATATTTCTCATCTTCCAAAACACAAAAGTAGGGTTTGTTACTGGTACCCAAAACTCCTAGATTCAGTTTGCATATGGCTTAAATTCTAATTAATTTCAAAGTTCGTAATTAACACACTTGCTTCTAACTTCCATAATCATAATCAGATGATCAAGTTAACTCTTTTCCTGGCAGCAGCAAGGGACTTTAAATACCACCACTATCCTGGTAGGCATTTTAAATGAAACTAACATAAAATGCACGCAAATACACTATGTTGCCATTCGTCACCGGACACCTATCAAAAAGTGCTTGGGATCGTCTGTACACATCATACAACCTATAAAAGGCATTGCCGATTGAGAATTTAGAGGTTGTTCGCTTTATATCCGACCATTTTTGACGGGTACTCACCTTAAAGAGATACCGCGCCACCACCACCAATCATGTTCTATTGGACACCCGGCATTGTGGACCATCGCCCGGCATCGCAGTTTCCATTGCAGCAAGCTCCGGCGCAGGACAGGCATGGGAATTCTGTCCCACTCCTCCCTGCAAGCTTTCCATAAACCATCCAGAGTGCGTGGGCGGCGATGTTGAAGACGTCGTTTCAACAGTCGAAATGGGCAAAAATCCATTGGATTGGCATCTGGGCTTTTCACAGGAATGTCTTCAAACGGAATGACACGAATTCCTAATTCCTCTGCCATTTCCTGATAAAAACTTAGTGATGTTCTGGCAGTATGACTCGAAGCCTTGTTCATATGGATCATCACCTGATTCGCGTCCATTTCATACAATTGTGGGATGTCTCTCCGATAGATAGGTGTCAGAATGAAGTCTTGGAAGTATCTGGCATTCACCTTCACGTTTTTGTCCACCTTGTGTATCATCAACTTACCCTCATATCCGAATCCCGTCACAACCATAAAGCCACGAGGGAAGCTTTCCCTGCACTGACGAACAAAGAAAGTTGCTGCGCCCCTTAGCACTACAGGTGACACTTTGCTTGCAGCCCTTCTCCTGGTGGTTTTCATGGGTGAATGTTTCGCAAGGAGAGCCTGTTGTGTGTAACGGGCCACAATAGCTTTCGCAGTAGTCACCCCAAGTGTTAACCCATTCTCCCGACACTGTTTCACAATGCGTACGTATGAAAACTTAACATGGAAAAGGGCCATTACGTAACCCTCCCAATACCGGTTGCTTTTCGGCGCAATTTGATAACATTCACTACCAACACTCACACACCTACAAGGTCAGACACAACACTGCTCCTGCCAGAAGACCCGTAGTTCCAGCATGATACGCTAGGTGGCAGCACCGAATCAAAAATGGTCGGATATAAAGCGAACAACCTTACTGTACACTCATACAAGCTACAGCAGTCAATATGGACAGACGACGCGAACTGAGTGAGGCAGAAAGAGGAATGATCATTGGAGCCAAAAGGTTTGGGCATTTGACCCATTCCAACAAATTTCAGATACCCCGGTCGACAGTGAGTGATGTTATTGTGAAGTGGAAGCGAGAGGGTCATGACATGCCGACCCAGACCCAGTAAACCGAAAATATTAACAGATCGTGACCATCAATGCTTGAAACGTGTGGTGAAGTCAAACCGGAAGGCGTCGTTACAGATGGTGGCACAGGAGTTTCAATCGGCTTCCAGTAGTGCTGCAAGTGATCGTCGCACTTGGTTTTCATGGTCGCGCAGCAGTTCACGCCACCATTGGACTCTTGAACAATGGAAATCCGTCCTATGGAGTGATGAATCGCACTACCAGATGTGGCGGTCTGATGGACATGTGTGGGTGTGGCGTATGCCCGTTGAACGCATTTTACAGGACTGTATCATACCCACTGTGAAATTTGGCAGAGGTGGTATCATGGTGTGGTCCTGCTTTTTGTGGTATGGTCTTGGTCCTCTTGTTGTAGTTTGGGGAAACATGAATGCCGGCCGATGCGTACCAAAAAGTTCTGGACAATTCTGCGCTACCGACATTGTGGGAACAATTCGGTATTGGCTCATACCTGTTTCAGCATGACAATGCTCCATGTCATATGGGGGGCATTATCAACACATGGTTCAAGGACATGGGTGTGCAAAAACTTGATTGGCCAGCCCGAAGTCCAGATATCAACCCCATTGAACACCTTTGGGACGAGTTGGAGCACCATTTGAGAGCCAGGCCATGGTGCCCAAAAAACACCACTGAGCTGTTTGCCGCTTTGTAGGAGGAATGGAGCAAGATTCTCGTCGACACGTATCGCAAATTGGTAGAAAGTCTTCCAAGGGTTTGCGAACGTTATTGCGGCAAAAGGTGGCCCTACACGATACTGATGTGGTGCTGCGACCGGATTAACGTACTGGTCTCTGGTGAAGAATGGCAACATAAGGATATATTTTTCTCAAGAACAGAAGATTTAAATTTTCATCAGTTTATATCGTACACACTGTAAATATTAATTGAGAATTAGTTTTACTTTGGAGAACATGTACCATTTTGTGAACTTTAATCCAGTCTGTAGGTGGCTAGCAGAATCCTTCACTAGTTGCTGTGATGCAAAGCTGGTCTCTCTTCAGTGACACTAACTACCGTTTGTTTGAGTTTGTCATTACTTCAAGACAAGTATGAAATCATCGAAAGAGTATCTCTCATTCTTATCTTTATCTTCAACTGCATATTTCTTCTGAAGAATGAAGCTGATTAGGACCACCAGTTGCAAGGAGAAAAGTACTAGGTTTTCGTCAATTATATAGTTTTTCATGATCACAGACATTTGATGTGACATGTGATCTGTTTTATTTACTCTCATGTTAATTGTAGTCAATTACTTCAAGCCTCATTACTTTCTTCCCTCTTTGCTATCTACGCTTTTTTAAGTTTGGAGAGTAGATGCAAGTTTGAGATCTCTTTTGCCTTTCGACACCTGAATAAAGACCTGTCCTTTGACCATAAATATTGAATCCTCTTCTGAGCCGTTCCATGTGAAAGTGGACAAACAAGGTAAATTTCAATTTTTCAAAGTGTCACTTATTATGCACGAAATTAAATGAAAAACTATGAAGAATTTGGAATTATTAATACAAACATTATTTTCATGGCTTTTAAATAACATACTGTTCAAACCTTTTACTTTTTCTTTAAGTAGAAGTGGGATTTTGTGTGGCGTCTCCACTTGTTTCAGTATCATACGAAAACTAAATTAATTCTAATTTCGTTCTAATTGTCTCATTGTTTCTATATCTTAAACTCTGAAGTATCATACTTCATTTCTGAAACAAATCTTAGTTTGAAAAATCTATTTATGATAACTTTCATAGCCTCTTCATTGTTCCATAATCCTACAAAGTAAACAATGTGCATGGTGTCGCACCAATAACAAGCAAAAAATGTTTATATAAAAAAAGTATGTAGTAATATTTTTAGAAACTAAAAGCATCTAAATGTTGAGTCAAGTTTGCTTTGTGAAAATAAAATAATAGTTGTAGATTAGGCACACACAGGAGATGTACTACATAGAAATTTTCATCGAAAAATGCAGGCTGGACCAGGGCTCTAACCTGGGTCTCTGTCATACCATGACATTGCTCTAACCAGAGACCGGACCATTCCATGCAGGTACAACAGCGATAGTGAAAAATCAGGCGAGGCCAGGCTGGCTCAGTAGCTGTCATTAGAGCAATGGCACGGTATGCCAGAGACACAGGTTAGAGTCCTGGTAGAGCCTGCAGTTTTAGCTGAAAATTTCTACATAAAAACTTATTTCACAGTTTTATCCAAGACTGAGGAAGGTCCAAAAGTCAAGTCTCAGAAGTGTCACAATTGCAAAAATTTTATTTTCTGTAGCTGAAAATTGAGATGGGGGGAGAACTATTCTGAAATGAAATAACTTTCAAGGAAAATGAAATTACATGAACTGATATTTACATATTTGAAGGTGCTAAGAAAAGAATTAAAAAATGAATGTTACACCATTTGGCGCTCCTTTATCCAGCCTAAATGCACTGCAGACATAAGTAGCTCTCTCCATAACATTGCACAAAGTTCAATGCTGTTGTGGTAACTGTCTTGATACAAATGATAACCCTCGTTTGCTCCAAAGAAATCAATGACAAGCTGTTAATGGTCATGATTTTCCAGAATATGTTACCATATTTCAAATGTAACCACTCCCATACCCACGCACAAGATGTGCCATTATTCCATATTTGTCTTGTTTGCCAGGTATACACAATTTGAAAATAAAGCAACCCTTCCATGAAGTCCACAGTGTCTACCAAAATTCATTCTTTTTATAGCCTTTTTTAGTTTTTATTTATTTATTTGATCCCTACTTACTTGGAAATTAGGAGTAAAGAAAATAAATAGTTATTTAATGAAAACCCATTCCAAAAAACTAGTCAAGATGAAAACTGAAGCTGAATTTAACAAGGGGATTAGACTTGCTATATCTATTAATGCATCCTGGACTGCATTTGGCAGACTAGCGAGCCTATGGCATCTGGACTCACAGCTGCCAGTATAATCTTATGTGGGGCTTGTGTTGTCCATATTTATTTGTGATTATCCCTTCATCCATCTTATCACCACCACCATTCATCCTGATCATCGCGATTAGCCAAAGGGGCAGAAAAGTGAAGTAAAATAAACTAAATCAGTCATTGTGATAGAAAAAATAATTTACCACAAGTATAACATCTTGACCAACTTGTTAATTTCTTTACTTTTTCTCGACTGGTAGACATCCTGAAATCGCTTTACATGCAATAAGGTAAGAACGAACATTAATAATAATAATAATAATAAAACAACAACATGTAGTCCCCAACAGCAGAACAGAAACCTACTGGAAAGATATTTGTGTGAAGATATGAATGAGTCTTGCGAGATTTCCAATAGTTTGAAGTTTTGTTGTGGTTAGTGTTAATAATAATAATAAAGTTTATATATACGAGGCATATTTTTAAAGTAAGTACCGTTTTGAAATTCTGCCGCTGCAGCGCTGCGGTCCGTGTCCCGTGCATGCGCACTGTGTACCTAACTCTGTTGGCAAGCCACAGATGCCATTGTGGCAACAATTGATCGTGTATACATTTGCTTTTGCGTACTTAAAATGCCTCCGCCGATTGAGAATCCTGCCGACTGTGAAATACGCACTGTTATTTGTTTTCTTAGTCCTAAAGGTGTGAAAGCAGTTGAAATTCACCGTCCGATTTGTGAAGTGTACAGGCGATGAAACATGGGTGGCCTACATTACACCCGAAACAAAACAACAATCCATGGAATGGCGGCATTTAACATCGCCCAAGAAAGTGAAGTTTAAGCAGACAATTTCAGTCCGGAAAATCATGTGTACCGTGTTTTGGGACAGGAAGGGGGCGTTGCTTGTTGATTTTTTGCCTCGTGGTGACACAATAAATTCCGAAACATATTGTGAGACTTTAAAAGAACTGCGCTGTGCCATGCTGAGTAAAGGGATCGTTTTGCTGCATGAGAATGCCCGTCCACATGCGGCCAATCAAACTCAAGATCTCATCGCATCATTTGGCTGGGAACAATTTGATCATCCTCCATACAGCCCCGATCTAGCACCCAGTGACTACCACGTGTTTCTGCAACTGAAGAAGCATCTTGGAGGTCAGCGCCACAATGACGACGATAGCCTCAAAACTGCCGTGTTGCAGTGGCTGTCAACTCTGGCGGCAAACTTCTATGACGACGGAATACAAAAGCTTGTTGTTCCATATGATACGGGCCTTAATATTGGTGGTAATTATGTGGAAAAGTAGATAAAAGTGTGGTATTTGTTACAAAATGTTTACTTGTTTCTTGTACATATCAAAACAGCACTTACTTAAAAAATATGCCTCGTATATCTCAAACACAGAGTGAATATATGTATTTCAGCTCTTGTTTGCACCTGAATCAAGCATGCTATGACACCATGGGTTGCAGGTTCGAATTCCACACTGGGTTTTCCTTCATCAATTTCATCATATCGTCACTATCCTCATCATTGTGATTAGACAAAAGTGACATATCTTGGCTCTTGAAGAGTTCACCTGCATTTTCAAATGGTTGTTACCAAAAATGATCCTTCCAACTGCACACAAGCATATTTTCACATTGCTCAAACATACACTTTTCTTTCAGGGACCAATTGAAAGAAAAAAGAAAAAAAACTATTGAACAGCCTTCTAAACTTGTGGAAGGGAATTCTAGTATTCCTATTCAGACACTATCTTGTACGAATTCAGCACGTGGGGAATTTTTCTCTAATTATTGCCTACATGCCAACAGATACATCATAACTTTGTGTGGCAAATTTTAAAGAATTCTCATGTAATTTGTGTGTATCTAATTCTGCATAAAAATCAAACATTTAAAATCTATTTGGTATGTTGTTCATCTCATCTGCTGAAGTAGTGCAGTACGAATTCAGAGGTCCCAGATTTAAACCCCAGTCAAACATGGATCTATCATTCTCACACCATTTACCCTCATCATAATGACTAAACTAAGATGTAGAAAAGCAATGCAAAATTTACTATAATAGGAAGAAAATATTTCTCTTTAAATTAGTTTGGCTGTATCATCATGGCAGAAAGCCTTCCTACTTGCCAGGTATATAAGTACACGGAATATACAGCATGACTACTGATTCTATAGTCTCTTACACAGGGTGGGGCAGAAAAAACTGATGATTTTTAAAATAATATCACAGTAAATAAAAAGATCTTGTCTTTATTCATGTGCTAGCCATACAGCAATATGTATGCAATTATTGAAGAAAAAAAAAAGATACGATTTACAGCAACATTAAGTGCGGAAGATAACATCTTGCAAATGGTGCCCTTTTTGGTCCACATACTACTGGAATATAATCGTTTTTTGCAGCATGTTTCTTGGCATGGCAGCTACCTTGTGTTGAATCGCTGCCTTTAGTTCAGGTAGGGAACATGGTTTTTCGGAATTCACTTTGGATTTTAAATAACCCAATAGGGAAAAGTCACATGTTGAAAGATTGGGTGAACATGGCGGCAACACAATGTCTCCATGGATGGACATTAAACATCTCCTGCAACAGTTCCATTGAAATCCTAGCTGTTGGAACCACAGTTCAGCATGGTTTATGCATCTTCTGCAGCATCAAAGTTTACTGTTCTCCATTCACTGCGACTGTCCACTACTCCATGGTGACTAAAATGGCAGCTAGTGAGGAGTGGGATCCCCACCACACGACAAATTAAATAAATAAACTACAATTGGCAGATTATTTCTTCCCCAGAAAATAAAAAGTTTCAGCAGCTGACTCCACCAGTGAGAACCAAAATGGGTGCCCTTTGTAAGATGTTATTTTGTGTACTTAATGTTGGTGTAATCCATATTTTTATTTTTTTCAATAATGGCATACATATGGTTGTATAGCTAACACACGGATAAAGAAGACCTCTTTTTATTTACTGTGTTGTATCATTTTAAAAATTATCATGTTTTTCTGCCCAACCCTGTATAACACAGAGAACCTTCAATTATCATCAGCCTGTATTTTTGGGAAAATGCTCACGCAACCATTACGATTCTCTAGAATCTTGTTTATTTTTATCAAGCTGGTGGTAATGGCATCAGATGTGTTACATTAGTGAATGGGAAATATTGTAACTATTTTATTACATAATTTTCATTTGGAAGTATTTGGTTGTTGTGCAACACTATCAGTGACCATCGCTGCTATAATGCTGTGTGCTGGAGCGAACATATGACAAACACCAAAATATAGGTGTTACAATACTTCCAGTGTTGTATTCTACTGTAAGAACAATACATTTGAGTGTTGTGTGTGTACCATTTGATTCACCATGATTAACATGAAGGAAAGAAAGCATTTTTGTTAAAGGTAACACCCTAATACTGGTTTAGAATGCTGGAGGAAGCCACAGACCTAGCAACTACGTACCTCTCAATATCAGTTTTGCACAAGAACAAAATTCATGAATGAATTGAACATGTGTCAAGTATGCAAGAAAGTGTGTAGCAACTATTATTTTGCCTTCTTAGTATGACAGTAGCTTATTTGCACAAACTGCTTGTAAATTTATTTTGTAAACACACAACACTAGGTAATAAAAAAAAACGAAGGAAAACATACTATTATTTGAAATTTTGAGCTTCCTTTTTTTTGGGGGGGGGGGGCATGGCTGTACACCAATATGAATTCTTACCATTACTTCACTATGGTATTATCACAAAAAAAAAGGTGAGGTAGGAAAATTGGCATGTTTTAAACAGGCTTCACAGAAAAAGAGTAAACATCCAGAAGATAATTTGAGATTTTTTTTTTTTAGTTTTATTGGGATTGGGAGGTTAAGTGTATTATGGAAGAAAACTAAAAATGGGGAACTTAAAATATAGAATTCACTATATACTTACAATTTATCATGTTTGCTTTCATATATTTTTTTTATTGTCTTCTGTAGTACTCATACAATTATATTATAAATTGCAAATGCATAAAGTATTACATTGTTATTTCATCCAATTGCACGATTCTGTTTCATTTCTTCATTCCTTCCAAATTGTCACTTATTAATATCCTGTTATTTATCCTCGAGTACATGGTCCTCATGCAATTCCATACCTCTCCAGTTCTACTGAGCAGTTCATATTTTAATTTTCCATCTCAATTTAACATACATCTCCAAAATTAAATTTTGAAATCCTTCAGCCTTTCTTTGGTTCCCTTCCATAAGTTCAAATCTGATTCAGAGAGCAGTAGTACACTGTTCAAATGGTCTGATTTTTATAGAACAAATTGTTTTCTATTGCAAGATTTCTTTTCAGTTTATTTGTGGACCACTACTCTCTTGTGCACTTGCCAATATGAAGAAATTGTTTGGTGTTAGCTCACATTGCTCAATCAAGTTACTATCTCACTAATCAATACAATTTCGAACCAAATTAGTTCCTATTAACTGAACTAAGTAAAATGAGATAATACCAAACAAATCCTTTGTAAGATGTGCAATGCAATGTGCTGCGATGATCACATTTACTATTTCATCAAATAATACACAGCACTGAAACAATCACTTCACTTGATTAACTGCAAACAGCAGTTGCATTCTTCTATTAAAAAAAGGTTCATTGCAATTTCCTTCATCTCCAATCTTCTGCTGCAACAGAATAAATTAATAAATTTTAACGGTTTCTCTTTGGTAAGTATTTATTTTTATTCTCAGAGCCTTTCTTTCTCTGTTCATTGAGTTTCAGCTCCACTGTTCAAACTTGACCCTTCTGGAATATACAACTATATCAATTATCTGCTGCTTGGGTCTCAGTATAAGCAAGAGGCAAGATTTTTGGGATGGATTTTCTTCTAATTTCAAACTGATCAATTCTAGCATTCTTATTGCTGATGTTTCATTCATATACACACAGATTATTTCTAACCATGACTTCTGCACTTATTTTTGGCTCTGAAGTAGTTCTGGAACACCTTTACCAAATGGCAGTGTGGAACAAAATGCAGATATGGATCAGTTAACTGGAAGTGATATACAGAATTTTACTCTTCCTTTATTCCTTTCCCTTCTACAGCCTTAAGTTACCCTATTTAATAGTTCATAGAAACCATTGAAGTATATGTACCATCTTCTTTGGTTCTTCATGTAATCCTTGTGAAAGAACTTGCCGCATTCTATTTTCTGGAAACAAACATCAGAATGATGAAGACTAGAGCAGAAATATCCTTCATCAAAATTACACATTAGAATATTCAATCAATTTTAAATCTATGTTTCCCAGCTGACAGAAACTGTAAAATGTTAAAATAAATTAACTTTCTCAGAATGTCTGAGGAACCTGCCTATTTGTTATGCTGCAATCAAGTTTGTTAACAAAATTTGTTCTTGTGCATGTTCCACTGTTGGCCATTGCTGCCTCACCCTCTTCAAATCATTGTTGTATCTTAAGTTCTGTCTGCAGATAAAGCCACATATTGTGGACCCAAGCTGGGCAAGCTTGAAGCTTTGAACAACACTTCTTTCTGTAGTACTTCAGTAAAGTATTTCTAGTTCTTCTTTGGAATTACTTTTCACTTCTACTCTGTGCCATTTCTTCCATGGATTTACATCCTTAAATTAGTTGTTGACATAGAATTCACCCATTACCCTTTTGGATTTGCAGCACTCCCAGATATTCATGTCGCTTCAGCCTGTCTTGATGCACCTCCATCAAAAAAAAAAATCACTTCAATTCATACACACGTCTTCTTTCCCTACTTCCCAATGCCACATTTCTATTTTGGATCACAGTACACATCTTTCTTTCCCCGAAATTCTATCTTGCAGCAAACCTTCACTGGGTGTACTTAACCTTCCTTGTCAGCTGAACAGCAGAGACAATTACCGGAAATTTCTTCCAGTATTGAAGAATAACATTTAAAAGATCTACTCTGATAAGATTGGTTAGTTTATAGTAATTCTAGTTAATCCATACTTATATTCTAATACATAAACACTTACACAAACTTCATCTGAAAAATGGAGACTATCATGCTTAGAATAGTACATTACACTTCTATTAATATTGACATTTATAAACTCTCATGTTGGAAATTAAGAATGAAAAATTTTAAAACATCTTTACTAAAAATATTTATTATCCTATGATTTTTTTTTTAAACAAAGTATATCTCTAAAACAAGAGTCACTTTAATATATGTATGTAACAATAAAAATTTCTGAAAGACACCAACAAATATGATGGTAAAAATTTAAATGTAAATATATCTAAAAAATATCACAGTATAATACAAATGTAATTCCACAGCAGTAAACATGTTCATATCTTGAACGCAGTCTCTGTAAAAGTTGACCATTATGCTGTTGATAAGTAACATCTTCTGTAAGTATAAATAATAATTACTCCAGAAATATACAAAATATATGTATCAAAATACTATATGGTGTTTATACTATAACATTACTACAAAATTGTTTTATGGACTAGGAGTATTATGAGATCCATTTTTTTTTTTACTTTAAAAATGTACAGGACTTAACAAAAGATAGTGGAAGAAGGTTCTAATTCTCAATGTTATAACAACAATTTACATGCAATAAGTTCAATTTTGAGTTTCTTAGGAATGCAATTTTTACACAACATTTATCACTGAACCTCATGGCTACACTATGTGAGTTGTATAACTGATCTAGATCTGCCTGCTCTAGTTTACACTCAAAATATTGTTTTGAGATGGCTCGGGTATTACAAGAATATTTACAGATAAAACTGATGCTCTATTTCTTCTATCACTTATTCATCTTCATATTTTGTAGCTCCCACTGAAGAATCCTCGGCCAATTCATTAATGTGATCCATATTAAGAAAACTGATGTTCAAGCAGGGTCTGATTAAAGTTTAACTGCAGTCGGTGATAAGAAAAATGTCAGTAGAAGCAGTCAGTAGCAAGAATAAAAGTCAATTTTATTTATTTAATATAAATTCCTCATTTTCACCACCAGACCCAATGGAAAAAATTCTACAATGTTCAGTCCACTGCATCCAATGTTCAATCAGTGATGCAATTCCTTGGCAATATCAAGTGGCTGGCTCTGATGCATAAACTCTGCAAGTACACCACACCACAGAAAGAGAGAGGTGAAAATTATAAAGCACAAGGTCTGGGCTCTAGGGCAGGTGTGGTAGAATGAAGATTATTTGAGTTCTGAATCTTCTGCTGGACCACCCGTGACATTATCAAATCACACGAGGCTCTTCTTCCAGTTCACTGTTGCTGGTGAACACTTTACACTTGATGCAGATGGTCAGCATACAGATTCCTCTTGATGGCCTGGTTATGTTACTCTTGAAGTTCCATCTCTCACACGTGGTCTTTTCTTTAAAACACCCCTCTCCAGAACCACCACTTGAGACTCATTCCTGGATGAAGCACTTGCTTTCCCATATCAAGATATTGAAGGTATCACTTATCGTTTGTTATGATTCTCGGCACCATGTGGATTTTCTAGCAAGTCTCAAGAGTGACATGCTACTGACCTTACTCTGGGTTTTAACCCATTCAAAGTCACCTGAATGAAAACTGAAGTGACAATTAATGATGGTGGTTTAAGATGCATGTACTTCCTCTGCTAAAAGCCAGAGTGCTTTACAACATTGTAGAGCTGGGCATATATGAGGGGCAGTCAAATGAAAACCGAACACCCGCTACAAAGTGACAATGGAGTTTGTTTTATTCAAAAGTAATTGCCATAAGTGTTAAGACATTTATCCCACTGGGAGACGAGACGATAAATTCCAGTCTTGTAGAAAGAGGTAGGTTGCTGACGGATCCACAACCTCACCCACTGTTGTACTTCCTCGTCCGAATGAAACCGACGTCCACGAATGTCTTTCTTCAGGTCACCAAAAATGTGGAAGTCACAAGGGAAAAGATGGGGGCTGCATGGAGGATGTTCAAGCGTTTTCCAGCCAAATGTCTGAAGCTTATCCCTCACCAGATTGGCAGTATGGGGAAGGGCATTATCATGCAAAAGGATGATTCCGTCCGACAGCATTCCAGGGCATTTTGACCTTATGGCACGTTGCAGTTTCGGCAACGTGTCTGCAGTCGAAGAAGCAGCTCATCATGACCTTACTGGAACTAGTATGGACAGCTTTGGATTTCTTTTGCGGGGGAGAATCGACGTGTTTCCATTGTTGGCTTTGCCGTTTGCTCTTGGGCTCAAAATGGTGGCACCACTGTGACGATACGTGACAGAAACCCATACTCTTCCTCGTGGTACCGCTACAAATAACACAGACATGCAGTCATTCTGTCAATCTTTTGTCCCTCCATCAGTTGATGCGGAACCCACTGCGTGCAAATTTTTCGGAACTGCAGGTGATCTTTGATAATGGCAAGCACAGAGCCATGACTAATGCCAACCTGAACACGAATTTCTCCCTCTGTGATTCGTCTGTCTTCCCGGATCAGACCATCGATCCTCGCAATCACATCAGGCATAATGGCTCGATGGGCCTGTCCCGGGCGCGGATTGTCTTGCAGTGATGTGCGTCCTTCGCGGAATCTCTTCTGCCACTCGTGCACACTTGTCAGGGACATGCAGTGTTCGCCATACACTGCAGACATGCTACGATGAATTTCGCGTGTTCCAGCACCCTCAGCCACCAAGAAACGAACCACACCTCTCTGCTCTTCTTTGCTTGCCTCCATTTCCAATGCTGGACGAACACACTTTTCACTACGCTCACCTCCTGAGCAATGACGAAGCAACTGTGTGGACCTGTGCATTTTCACTATGCATTTCTCCTATCCTACAGATGGCAGTATCGATACGTAACAACAATGATGCCAACTTTTGCGAGGAATGTGTTTTATGGTGGGTGTTCGGTTTTCATTTGACTGCCCCTCATATATTGGTGGTCATCCAGACTTGAGCTTGTCCAGAAGATTAGTGTTTCCAGATTTGAAGCATTGCAACCATTTCCTTGGTGTTGCAGGCTGTAAAGTTTATTCACATTCTACACTACATATTTCCTTTGCTGCAACTGTTGCATTCAACCTCCTTTTTAAATCATGGTGCAGGAGCACACAAACAACATGTTTCTCACACATTCTCATCCTGGCTGACAAGCCTGCGGTGTTGGTCCCTGCAATTATGAGCAGTACATCATTCCACTGTCCTGTACATTTAAAACTTGTTTCGAGGTCATTTGCCTCTGTTCTGAAATGTACTGAATTCAGTCACTATGGTATGTATCTTGTAAAATAAACTGAATAAAAATATATTTTCCAGCCCAGGTCGAAACACAATATCTTGTCACAAAACAATTATTGTTAACAGCTAATATGCACAATAAAGTACTTCCCCGTTGCACTGTACTGTAATAAAACTATTCCTCATTGAAGGTCTATTACACTTTTGAAAGATTGATTGTTTGCTTGATTTGTTGTTTTAAGTCCATTTTATGCAAAGAAAGGCTATCAGGACTGGACCTACAGTCCAAAGTGAGATCTGAACCACTGCGCCATGTGTCTTCACTGGGTATTGAACCTGGGACCCCTTGATCATGAGGCGTTGAAAGAGTTTATTTCACCAATTACTTGGGTGGAACAGTGAATGTTTTGTTCATTCAGTGGACACTTTTTAGTTCTGCAACTATTTATGTTAAGTATGAAACAACATTATTGTATGGTCTTATGCTGTTGAAGTAGTGAACATTAATTTGAAGTTTCACAACTCCTCGGATACAATTATTTTCATTGGCATCATTAGCAATATGAAGATACTGAGCACGGCCTGCGTCCACATACACACAGACTTCCATCTGATGATTTGTGGTTCATGGTATCCACAGCCTTCGCTTTATAGGTAGAAAAACTGTAATGTCACGCTGTAACTATATAGAACCAGAGTTTCTATAGGATTGTGTTCAAAATCACTCAATTTATCACAGGATATATATTAAAAAGATGGCCACTATGCAAGGATCACTATATCTTAAACAACACAAGGAAACACTTTATCCATAGTCTCACACACACATTCAATTACACAATTTTGCCATAGATCCAACTTCTATTTTTCAGCTTCCTTCACTTCTATCACATTTTTGCAATATACACCAAGGTCAGTGCTTATGTATATAACTTCAAATGAAATGAGAAAACATGCTTTCAAGAACAAAATGTTTCTGTATCTTGGTTTATGCAAATACTTCATTGTAATTCAACTTGTGGTGCTTCATGTAATGGCAGTCTACTTGCTTTCATTTCTGATTTTCAATCTCTTCAGATTCCTTGGCATTTATACATCATCCACAAATTCGACAATTTTTTATGAAATTATCAATTCTCTGCTGCATTCTATGTTTATTTTTGTAGTTTCTTTGCATATTAGACTTCAGGCACTTAGTAATTTTCAGGAACAAAACATCCAGGGCTTTCATGGAATTATTACAGAAATCATGGACATCATTCACTTCCAACATTCACATGAAATGATAGAAATTATGTAACATTCTCCTCTCGGACACAGATAACCACACTAAAGAACACACAAAGTTATAATATATCTCATGGCAAAATAGCTATGCAATCAGAATTTCTGTATATATTATTCATGAAATATGGGTTACCTAAATACCAAAATATTTTAACACTCTTCACACTACCTGTTGTTAAATCCTGCAATTATTACAATTCAGACTAAATATACTAAAAACAAAAGGTCATACCTGAGATCCAATTACACAAGTAAAGGACACTTTTAAATATCACAAGCTAGTAAATTGTACATATCACAACCATGTGTTTGTTTTAGCAAACTTTCAATTATTTCAAGTTCGTCTCTTGCACTTCTACTATCACCTTGAAGATATTCCAACACACTTGACAAACCTTTCTGACCTTCCACCAGTTGTCTTCGCTCTTCTTTTCTTTGTAGGATATCTTGATAGTGTGTTAAGTTCAATCTTCTCGGAATACTGCATCTTCTTTTCCTATTTTTGAAAGGTGGAGCTGCAAGACAAAACAAAGACAATGCCTTTTTTTTGTATGCTTTCAAAAATGGGTAACAAATGTACATAAAAAAATATATTGGAAGTCTGGCCATTAGTACAAAAAAAAAAACAATCAAAATAACACCAAGTAATAAGTCAAACATGTAATTAAAACTGGCCTTCAAAAGTTAACTTTCCTCTTGTTAGGTAACTTACCAGATACAATGTATAAACTCGGAAACAAAACTATGCTTACTTCTATTTGGCAAATTTAAATCTGAAAGGCATATATGAGAGAAACAGTTTTAAACATTCACATTATACCTCTCTATAGCTTACAATTGTAACTATAAATATTAATACACTTTGTATATGCTGTGAAAAAGTAATTAGTACAATACCATTATTCTTATATCCAAGAAAAAGGCAACCACTTATGATCATACTACTTGTTCTAAACAAATTACACACATCCTGTTTCAGCAAAACAATAGATATTAGCATTTAACACATGTTTTGAAATTATGAGGTTTACATCTACAACATGGAGGACTTTACATACTAAACATTATATCTCACCTGCCACAAACAGTACAACAATATATTCTAATTAATATACAATTAATTAAAACAAATGGGAATATTTTGTGAAGATATTCTAAATAATTCTAATTAATTGTTTAATTGTCAAACTATTTGAAACCAACTTCCTAAAAATTCAGAAGAACATAAATAAAACAAAGTCATTATAAAAGATGCATCTCTGACAGTTTCAATGACAAAAATCCAGTGTATATATAAGATCACCACTAGCAAAATATCAACAAAATGTATTGAGTACAGTTAATATTATAAATTAAACTTTCCTCTAATAGAGCATTTGTGACGCTAACATTTTTCAAATCTTAAATGAATATACTTACAATTCCATCAATGATCTTACTAGCTTGTAAGATTGTAAAAAAAAATATTCTACACTTAATATGTAACATATGTGGTAATGTGCGTTTCTTAAACAATTATCATGCAATAACCCTCTAATTAATTTGCGTAACAAAAATTATTTTATAAACTTTAAAATGTGTATACACAAGCCCTCACCTTATCATTATCCTACAAATTTTACACTTTTAAGTCTTATTTTACTATCTCTATTTGTTGCAAAACTATGTTACACATGTACTTAAGTTAAACATTTAATCTGGAAAAGTAAACAATAATGTAACTACATTAAATTTACACTTATTGCTTTCAGATTCATATGTGACTGTAATGTAAAACTCAGTACATACACAAATAAGACTATCTCTATTAGACAAAAAATATAGATTTAAATAATAATATGCCTCCTCCAAAATTAAGTTATTACTACATACATTTATGTTTATCAGAACTCAAAAAGAAGAGAAGAAACAACTATAATCAACTCAAAAGCTTCAGCATTTTATTCACTATGATGATAAGCCCCTAGGTTTACAATGGAAGATCCTGTTGAAAATAATTGCTGAATAGAGGACTCAACTCAACTAACATAAAAAAAGCAGCATTTATAAAATGAAAATGATTGTCCAATTTCTCACTTCTAGGTATGGATGAGTTCTTACCATACTTCTTCCTCACTTCCTCAATGAAGAGTTTATATATATATGAACAAACCAAAGTATGAACAATCACTTTCCACATTATTATTACTTACCATGGTCGATTCACAGCTTTATTTCATTCTACAATCTGACATGAAGAACATGACTTACGTTTAATTTAATATTCTAAATATTTCTGAAGAAGAAACCCAGACTTATATGTTCATTATCAGTAAAATTGTAGTTCGACTCAGCACATGTTCAATATTTTTTCTTTTCACATTTTCATCTTTTGAATCATATTTTCTTGGAATTCTATATTATGGTATCATTTATTTGCATTGTTGCTGTTCAATACAAAAACGAAACTTCATGAAAGTGTGGTGCTGCAATGCTGGATTTTAATTGAAAGTCTGGGAAATTGAAAATCATAATGTTATGCCATTTACACCCAGTGCCTTCATTTGGTTATTGCGTTGCTCAAATGTGACCTTTATAGTGACGAAGCACATAGCTTGTTGGCAAAATTGGATGTATGTAATTCCTCAACTCAAGCACATACATTTATTTTATTTTAATTAGAATTTTTCGCTATTGCAAGTAATCATGTACTTTTGTCACAGAAGATTTTGGAAATGCTGTACTCATACTGCCACATATTTTTCACATTTCTTGAGAACTTTCCCTTAAAAGTCACCTCCTCATATTTCTGCAAAAGTTTGTTGTTACATAAGAATTCTTTGTTCTGAAGTCACTTATCACTAGAAACCAGATGTTAGGCAAAATGCCTATTCTTTATTGCAAATGTAATAAAAATGACTTAATATAAGTTCAAGTCACTGTATTCAAGCTGATATATGTGCTGTGTTTTAGTAGCAAAATAATCAAATGTATTACCAAGATAAGAACCAAAAGAAGGTTTGTGATGCGACCAATAAACAGTCTCATTTGAAAATTCTATGCAGCCAGTTAGATTAATTTCCTATCTCATTTCATACATGTGACTTTTAACTATCAATGCCTTCAAAATGCAAATAATTATTCTTGTAAATATGAAGTGATGTAGTGTGTAATGAAAAAAAATTGCCAGCCAATTGTCCATTGCTATTTTATTTAATTTCCTCTTACCTCCTATGGATTGTAAAGGAATGGGATTGAGTTGATGCTGGTGCAGAGGCAATCAACTCCTTTATTCTTGTTTTTTCTAAATTATTGAACAGTGACTGATATTGTGCCTGGTACACATTTATACCATTTTGAAGTGTATTTTGTATAAGCATCACGTGAAACAAGATAATGTAGAAAACTGTATTTGCACTATTAATCTTCCTCCCAACATTCACTATAAATATAATTAGTATGTTTGCAAAAATAACATAGTTGAGATATGACGGCTTTGCAGAATTTACTTCCCAACTTCAAATTGCTATGTTACAATTAACATGCTACATAAATACAGGAGTATATACAATGGTTCTACCAAGTTTTAGGACTGGCATTATAAAAACTATTTGCGTAAAAGAAATTACACTTTTATTGTTTAGCCTCCCTTCTAACTGTATACACTGATTTGCATGGCCACAACTTCTGAATGCCTCTGTAGAAGTCGTCCTTTGCAATGGTGTTTAATGTACTTGTCATTGCTTTCTGGATGTCTGAAATTGAGTCTCAGAGGCCCCTGCAAGTGGGATTTCACTTTTGTAAGCAAAAGGTAATCAGCAGGTGCAAAATCTGATGAATACAGAGGGTGGTCAAGCAGTCACGCTGTGTTTGGCCAAAAACGCCTTGATTGTCACATTGTGGGACAGAGGGCGTTGTCGTGCAAAAGCAATCAGTCACCACATTCACACATGCAAAGTCTGATGCGTTAAATTTTCCTTAGGGTTCTTTCCATTACATATTTGTAGTACATTGGATTCACAGTTTCACCATTCAGAACAAATTCTTTGTGTATTACACTATGCCAATCGAGGAAAATTACCAACATGGTCTTCACACGAGACTTCTGAAATTGCATTTCTTTTGGCCTTGGTGAGTTTTCTCCAATCCATGAAGTAGATTGACATTTAGTAGTCAGATCATAGACAAAACACAAGTTTTCACCACCAGTTACAATCTTCTTTGAAAAGTCAGGATCACTGTCTGTTGTGGCAATCAAATTTCAGAAAGCTGCAATTCTTTGGTCCTTCTGCTATGGAGTCTAATTATTGTGGAACAAAGCACAAACAAATCTTCAACTAAAATCTTTCTCAATGCGTTCTTCCTAATGTTTACCTGGCCTGCTTGCATTCTTAATAAAAAGGTGGCTGTTTAAGCAAGACATTTTTACAGACATTGTTCCCATTGTGAGACACTGTAGGCCAGCCACCCCAGGGATTGTCTTCAGGTACATCATGAAATCGGAAAACATTCTAGTGAGATAGTGCTTGGTCCCCATAAGCTGCATTTACCATGAGTGTGTCCATCACACTATTTTTAAACTGAGCTCTCCTCACATCTTCGGTACATTCTGCCCAACATAGTTAAGGAATTCCTCTTCAGCGCTATCCACCTGGTCATTAAAAACACTTTCCTTACAGGATCACTTTCATTCAGTCGATGACATAGCCAGCCCACCAGTGTATTAGCTTTATAAACTTTACTAAATCATCATCATCAATCAACTGGTACAGTTCACTATTAGTTCTTCTGGCACCACCTTCTTTCATCCAAAACTGTGCCACAGAATTTCAGAAGGCACTTATTTGGACAGTGTCAAGGTCTCTGCTCCATACACTTAAACTGGTCTTATCCACGTCTTGCATAAAAGAGTTTGGATAAGAGTATCCTCTTAGTTCTTGGCCACAATACTTGAATGGTTCTTCAGGAATACCATCAGTTCCAGGTGATTTGTTGTTCTTTAATTTCACAATAGCCTGATCTACCTCTTCATAAGAATGTAATTCCACATCCTGGGCACTCATCTCCCATTCTCACATTACATGCCACAAATCACAACCACTGCTGAACTCGCTCACACAACACTAAGCACACAACCTATCAAGACTTGCTCCTGCCTGTTTCTATGGCTGCCATAGTATTCACTCTGTACCGCCAGTCCCTAAAACTTAGTACACACAGTGTGTTTATCCATAATATATACATGCTTTAAATTTATTAAAATTTGGAAGAAAGAAACTGCCTTGAAATATCTTCATATTGTTTACAGGTGCGGGGGACTCAAACTACTATTGTCTGGCATTCTTAGCAAAACACAATATATGGGGAATCAATATTGAATGTGGAGGCACCTATTTGATTTTGCAGCTTCACTGACTCTGAAGGTACAATAATTCCACACTTTGCAAGAGTATATCTTTCAAGGCAAGCAATATTTACAGCTGTAGTACATGAATTATGTTATTTATTTTTGAGTTCATATAAATCTGGGTCTCAAAGATTAGGTTTCAAATACCTTGCGTGTAAATATAAATGCATCCACACTATGAGGGCACAAGAATTCATTTCTGCAAATGATTCAAATTGACAGTTCTTTAGTTAAATAAGATTGCACTTATTTCCACTGCTTTGCATACTCCTGACCTAGACTTTAAATACACAATAACAGACATTTCAGATAAAAAAAAAAAAAAGATGAATTGGAAAAGTCAAGATGTTGAACTGTAGGTTTTGCCAATTGTTTCATACAGTGGGGAGGAAAGCCACTAAACCTAGTCTCTATTCACAGCAGCACTGTGTAAAAATCTATTCCAAACAAAATAACGTAAAATTATTTACAAGTTATAATTCTGGTTGCTGTGCGCTATGAAATTAACTATACGGCATGGCAATTGATTGTGAACAGCTGGCAAGACCACTGCTACCTTAACCTCAAGTGCACATAAAATGAGAGTCTCCAATCAACAAAAATAGTTGCAACATTAGACAAAACATCTCCCTGGGAATTGTGCATAGCTGTGCACTTTGACTAAAAATCATCTTCAACTTCTCCTTTTTTAAATCAGTACTATATTTAGGCCATTAAAACTATTTTTATCAGTGCAGATCATACATCATATGAAATTATACTATGCAACAATTGTGTGCCGGACCCCATGGCGAAATATTTAGCGCATCGTGCCAGGGGTCCCGGGTTCGAATCCTGGCCTGCACATGGATGTTTGCAAGTATCCATTCATCAATTTCATCATATCATTACTCATCCCCATCTTCGCAAATTACTTCACAAAAAGTGAAGTAAAAAAAAGCAAATCAATCAATAAAAAAAACAATTATGTATATTGGTAATGCACAAATAAGCAACATCAAGCATTTTTACCTAAGCAATGACATTCATTGTCCTACAGCATTCTTTGATTTTTCCAGTCAAGAAAATAGCATAGGTATTGAATGCCAGTCTCAGGATTGAATCTTAGGGAGGATTCACACTGAAGCGACAAGCTACATGTAACACATGCTGCTTGAGATTGAGCCAATCAGCAGTAAAGTTTCACATCATAGTGCAATGACAGGTTACACAAGCCTGCATTTGATTGGAGAAATCCTCAAGCTACACAAGTTGCCTGTTGCTTTGGTGTGAATTCCCCTTAGTTGAGCCAAATCTTCACCCAGATTTTACAGTATTTTTGGAATCAATGTATTGTGAAATATTATTACTTGGTATCAATAGTAAAAAAAAAAACTTGCAAAGTTAACATCATCTCATGTTGGCAGTATTTAAATTGTTTCTTCCCGAAACTTCTTTTGTAAAGGACATGGGGAAAAGTAAGGTGTGTGGAGAAAATGAAACAAGAAATCATGTTTGGTTCTGTTGAATGCTAAAGAATTGAGATCAGTCATTCCAAAAATGAACTAATCTATTGTACAGTCAAGAACACTTCTGGCTTGTGACTATACCATTAATTTTTAATGGTTTTGTTACAACCCAGAAGCAGAAGTGTCTGTGACGTGATTGTAGTATGTACAATATATACAGTTTGACCAATTAAATTAAATGGTTGCTTAATTGAGGTACAGCGCCTTAAATACGTAGCGTGGAAAACGACCCAAGAAACTGGTTCCCGAGATGGATGACAACATACATGGCAGTGCGATTAGTATCGCTACTAATTTTCTTATGAAAGTAATGCAGCTCAGTTAGTTTTTGGAATATATTGTGTAGATTTGTTTATCTTGAAAGGCGGGAAGTGAATTGATGGAAACAGTTATATTTGTGAAGTTGTTTGCAGTCACGAAATGGCATTACTTTGGAAAGAAAAGTAAAATAAAATAAATAAATAAATAGCATGCGCAACACAAGAAGAAACATTGCAATGTGTCGGGTGTCAGGTGTTGGACTGTGTACTACAGTTTATTTTTCTGTTATTAGCATATAAATCCTGAGAGATATTTCATACCGAGACGACAAACCACAAGTGTCACTTGGAAGCGAGCAGTCGGTAATCAATGCAGCCTTTCGAACTGTAGGGACACAAGCTCTGACTGCACCATTTACTCAAGGAGATATTAGAGCAAAGCGGCACACGACAAACAATACGGGGATTACACACCAAAGTGACACATGTTCTTTGGTCCAAGGCAGTTTTCAGACTGAAGCGACATGTGACACATGTCACTTGGAAAGGAGCCAATCAAGAGCAATGTTTCACACTGTAGCAGCATGACTGACAGCACACGCCAGTGTTCGGTAGGTGAAATCCTCAAGTGATAAGTGTCGCTTGTTGCTTTGGCCTGCAATCCCCCTAAAGCAAGACACACATTGCATCATGCATGTGCGAACAACAAACCACGGCAACATGTTGCAAGCTATTGAGGAAATATCCCAGTTTGAGCGACGAAGTGACAAGTGCAGCTTATCATGTTGCCTAGATCTGTTGCTTGCACAATTAGCAGCAAACGCTTGCTAATAGACTGAAGGCATCATGTCACTCCCCCTGTGGCACGTCGCTTCGGTCGTCTGAGTACCCTTCCTTTAAGGAGCTTTCTGACCGAAGTAACAAGCAGCATGCAAATACGACATATGAACATGTCACTTGCTGAACGGTTTGCTGTTTGGACCCTCATGCGCAATGAATGCTATTTTACAGGATGGAAGTGTCTGTGTCCCTAGTCACATCAGTGTGAACATCCAGTGTCGCTTGTCCAATTGATCTGAAAGTTTCCTTACACTCATGTCAATAGCACTAAGGGAGTTTTGTGGGTTTTCCTTTGTTGTATCATGCAATCATCAGTTATGGCCTGGTCCCGAAGGGCTTACATGGCAATATGTGCTTGGTAATCAAAAGGTTAAAAGAAATGATGATATTAATAATAACAATGAACCTAATTCATGCACAAAAAATTTAGTTACCAACAGCTTTGCACACGTATATTTTCTCCAGTATTATTAATGAAAGTCACGATAACAGGACGTGGTCGACTATCTAGAATGTCCGTTAATATCTCCACATCCACTGTACCAAAAATCATAGCAATTTTTCATGTAAAAAAATCAGACGTTGCAGCGAAAACTCCATTTACTTCCATTATAAGCAGACGAATACGACGTAGTGGAGCCAACACCAGCACCTCTAACGGATCATAATTCAGAGGAACCGCCCGAGAGTGCAGAAACGTCCTGTTTTCCACACTACCTATTCAAGGCACTGTAATTGAGGGATGTGTGTGTACAGAATGCAGAGGAGATTATGGTGAACAACTTAACATTTTGCCTGTTTGGGTATTGATGTAATGTTATCAGTGTTGCCAGATGAAATTTCCCTTGGCACAGGGGAATTAAGATAAAATTTTAAGTGAAAAGGCAAATGAGAAATTTTATGAAAATTAACAAAATTGCAGGGGAAAGTTGGAAGATATCAGTTCCATAAATCAGATTCAAGCTCTCTGAAGTGTGATATACAGTTTTCCTTTCTTTTATCGTGTAATTTATTCCAAAATTAATAATTTGAACAGTTTGTTGTGGAAAATTGATGTTTGATTTATTCTGATTGGCAGGGCACAGGCATGCTCAGGAAGTAAAATTTTGACACACACACACACATTCGTTCGTATCAATGTAGATTTGGTTGGGTTATACTGACTTGCTAAATGAATAGATTAAAACAAAATTTAATTTTTTTCACCATCATTAAGAGGGAGGATTGAAGAAACATTTTACTTTCCACAAGAGCATGGTATTTCCTCATAATCACCGCAACTATTCAGGTAAATTGTTCATAATAGTAATACGTAGTTTACGTCAATGTTTTGGGATTGCAATTTTTCAATTTTTCTGAAATTAAGGAAAAAATATAAGCCAAAATGGAAATCTTGCATCTGGAAAGTAACCCCCAGGTTGTGGCAATACTGGATGCTCCAAGTTCACAAAAAAATGCACTTTCTATCAATGTAGAACAGTTACCTGTGACATTTATTCTTTCTGTCAGAAAAAGAAAAAAGGCTTAGTGTGACACACACACTGTGTTTCCAATATAGCCAAGGACCACTGTCTAGTATGAATATCATTGGACAAAACGTTTCAAGGTTTTCTTTAATGCAAAAAGCATCCAAGATGCAAAGCAAGGTGTGTGTTTGTGCATGTTGAAAAATGTACAATGTTAAAGAAAGTTTAAACTTTTGACATCTCAGATGGTAAAAAAAGTACATGTCAATGGTGACCTTAAATCTGCACCATTTTTTGCAGTTGTGTGCCTTAATGTCCTCTACATGCTGTTGGTTTTGAAATGCAACACCCCATGTGTAAATGATCAACCATATGAATTTTAAAATATGTAACTAGGAATATTTCATATCTGTGTGAATTTCCAATTCTGAACAGGCTATGAATATTTGACAAATGCTTGCTGAGATTGCAACCTTTTCATCCTTGCTCATTACGATTCACCAAACGAATATTAAAAAAATATATATCCTTTTAAATTATCCAGCAGCACATCATTTAGAACAGTTCCATCATACCATGCAGGAGGGGAAATAGCTAGGAAGGGAAGAACAAAACCCCAAGAATACACCACACCAAATTATAAAGATTTCACAGCTTTGAGTTTTATCACCTTCTACTCTTAAGAACTGAAAATTTGGGATTAACATGTAGAGATGAAAGGGATATACAAACAAGATGAAATTGAAAAAAAAAAATAGTTCCTGCATCCTCTGATATTTCTTGCACCAAAAAATTCTGGATATAATGCAGTTTCTAATGGCAGACAAAATATTCCCCAACTTTATTCTGTCAAAAAAAGTTACTATTCTTGTAATAATTTCTTCCTTTATTAGTGTTTTCTGTATCCCTTGCACATTTGTGTTTATTTACTATTCAATTTTTTACCTCAGTGGAACCTTCTTCCTCTTTTACATTCCCCCCATGGTCTGAACACAACAAAAATCCCCCCTCCCCCCTTTTTACATTTTCTTGCATTTTAAATGGTTTCACCTTGGTCTCGTGAAAAACATAAAATCAAGTGTATTCTGGACTTAAATATGTTGTCCCAGGCTATCAAAATTTCAAATGAAATTTAATAGTAATCAATTTTGTACACTACTATTCCATCTCATTTAGATCCAAATATTCACATCCTTACTGTATGAGGCCAAATATTAAGCACATTTTAACTAAAATAAGTAACTTTTGACAGAGTAATGGTAGAGGTGGATTTTTAAAATATTTCATTTGTGGGGCTGTCACAAACATATTTAATACCCAAAAATTAAAGTATTAAAGACAATAAATCAGTTACCAGGCACATTCTTAATTCTCCTACAAGCACATTTTCCAAAGTAATAATCAACCAGGTAATTTAAATACATGTTTGATCATTGACTAGTAACAGGCATATATGCACATGTATGTAATAATTCAGACCAAAAAACTAGCCAAGTACATAATACAGAATTATTCTAAAAGAAGCATGGAAAAATATGAATTTGAACTAATGCCATTAAAAATACAATATCAAGTGCCGATACAATTAGGATTTTTTTCAGGTTATCACTAACTCGAACAGAGGATACATTTTTCATTCATTAACCCTTACTGATGCCAACATTGGGCCCCAGTGATAGTCAAATGTTTAGTGGTCTGGTCTTTGGTGGAAGAGGTCCCAGGGTTAATTCCCAGTCAAAAATTTCAGTGTTGACAAAGCATCACGAGGACAATTAGAGAGCTACTTCACCAGGTCTCCAAAACCATAAAACAGCAGCAATGGGGTCACTCATCACCCAATGAACAAGCTGCTTGGCAGACCTTGGCCCTCAGAGGGCTGTCACACTGAAGTTTAAGACTAACAAAAATCAAACTCAAATCTAAATTACCTGGCTTCATATTAGCAAATTCAAAAGCTATAAATCAGTTAAGCTATCTAAATTTATGAGTCTAGTACACATCACCACTAGTTGTCCAAGGCAAGACCCTTACCTTCCTCCTAAACTACACAAAATGACCCATAATGCATCTGGGATAGTGAAAATCGCTATTATGCATTCTGAAGTACTGTATGCATGGTGAAACAAGATTCAAGTCTCCAGCTGAGGATGTACACCTAAGATCTTTCGGAAGAGTCACGGAAACCCTACACGATGATGATTCTGAAAAGCAATATGTTTGTATGGTATGGAAGGTAATCATAAACATTACACGTGGAAAATTTTTAAGATGACAAACTGACAAGTTTTTTGGCTGATGTGCCTTTCATGATTACAGACTGATGGTATCATTTTCAAGAAATTGATAAAAAAACAAACTATGTAAATAAGATTGAAAAATAGATCTGCTTTGTTCCCAAAATTTCTAAGCTTTAACATTGTTTTTTATTTAAAAAAAGCACAATTTTATGTATTTTAGTGATTTACATAAACAAAACCCTGCATTTTCTAAGTGGAAAAGCAGTTAAATTGCTTCATAGATATACAGTATCAAACAATGTATTGTTGGAAGACTGGTGGTATGCAGTGCTCAAAGCGGAAATTGTTAGGAGGGTTTAACTTTGTAACAATGAGACATCTGGGTGATGCTATGGGTAAATGTATGTGGGGGATACAATACTCTCCATCGCCTCTCGTTTTGTGTAAGTATACACAGTTTTCAGCACACAATCGATATAATCTAATGATAGGACAAAGTGGAAAGCTTACAAATTTACTATCAACAGTTGACTCTCCCTCGTACATTGCAACCCAGGGCTCATAAATGTGTCAACAATAAATAGTCCCACATACTTCAAGAGCAAATTTCATAATTTTCCTGGTTTTTCTTTTTGTATTCTTGCAAAAATAGTTCACTCCGTGAAGAAAAAAAACAATTTGTTAATTAGAAATTTAATTTGTTGTTCAACCATGCTTGTTTATGTTTTAGTGCATATTATGGAAATGTTCAAGTCTTGATTTTCTTATCTTGCACATTTAGGTGCTTTTTAGGTCATAGAAACCTACTGATAAAGAGTACTGATTTTACCTAACAGAAATCTATTTTAATAATCTCAATACTTTTAATAGCGAGTAATTTTTGCATGAGTTACACATCCGTCAAATGCTTTATTCCATTGGATTTTCTAAAAAGGCTTCACAAAATATAGGTATACATGTAACATTTCTACTGAAGGCAATGCAGTTGTGTTTTCCAAACTAGGCATTATTACATTATCAAATGCACTACATTTATGGTGGGAAAAATTACATGTAATAAATAGTCAACAGCAAAAAATTCAGTTTTTAATTACTTGGAACTCTGTACCTATCTTAGAATGAAGTGAACAAGTTGCAATATCCTAGACAACAACCAACCAGTATCTTGGGTTCTGTACTTTGCTAGGCTGAGGAGTCTCCGACACAGGTAGAGAAACGTGAACTGAGTTTGTTTCAGGCACTATTTGTTCTTCTAGTTAAAATAAAAGGAACAATTATCTAGCCTTACATGTTTGGCAAACATAGGCTTCCAATTCCAAGGTGTTTCGTACATACGGCTTACATATAGTATAGTGCTAGGTATTTTTAGATAAACCAATGGACATGCAGTGCTTACTTCCAATGTAGTTACAATTAACATTTGATATCTGCCAGGAATGATTTCTGCAATAGCATAGGTAATGACAACTTTAATTGAAGTCCTATATGCCAAAATGCCACAGAAAATAAAATTAAATCAATGCTTAATATGAACTGTGTAACCACAATACGTCTAGTATAGCAGTTAACATGATATCATTTGAATTTTCATTCGTCTCAGAGCTTACCGAAGTATGTTGCACACTCACATAGCATAATAATGACTGGATCTACACTTTACAGTGGCATCAGAAAATATTCAATTCTAATAAACTATTTTGCATTACGTTTAAATTTCAAGGATGTGGCAATATTAAAAATCTCTGACTGGCTCTGATAAGCAGATGTACAGACCAATTGAGATAAATTACTTTCCACTAAACCAGTCAGTCATAAACCAATCAAAATGATATCACTGTAGCAGCTTCTGGGATATCAAGATGGCCAGATAAATAGTCCAGTAAGACAGACGATTTATGACAGGTTTAGCTATTATTTGGTACATCAATCAATCCATCAAATTTTGTCTATTTGGCTGTAGTAGCTTCTGACACACTGAAAGCTGACATAAGATGGAAGTTTTTTTATTTGTTTGAGTTTGTTTTTAAATCCATTGGACTGAACCTACAGACCTAGACTGAACCTGGTTACAAAGTGACAACAAGAAGGCTTCTTTTTTCAGCTTTGTTGATTATTACCTGAAAATTCACTTTGTGATAAATACATTGGCAAGAAATTAGAAATCATTCTGACTGATATCCTCAGTTCGAGACTGGTGGAGCCTGTGTTATATTCCTGATTCAACGTGGCATGGAAATTTCCTTCACGTAAAAAGAAACTTTATTATATATGTTGCTGAATGATGAACTGATGGAACAAACACAATGATACATCCATGCCTTAACCAGGTTTCGAACCTGTTACCACTGGCTTTATAGCTCATTATGCTGACCATTCTTCCGTGAAGACCAGATATCTCAAACTAACAGGGTCCACTGGCAGTATATCAAATATTAATCATATTCTGCAGGTTTGTGGGTGAAAGGGGGAGATTTTATGATTACTTAAATCATGTGGTAATCTCCAACTGAAAAGCAGTGTATGTGAACATGCATATTGCAAGGACACAGTAAATTACCTTAGATATCAAAACACTATTTTCTTCATGATGGATGCGGTAAATGCTGTCTAAGTATTACCTATATTAAATTTCGTATTTCCACATTGCACAATTGGTTTTCCGATTAATTTCGAATGCTCACTGCCTTCATTCACTAAGGGTACGGCATCTGGAGTGGAGACAGAGATAACCTAACCAAAATCCCAAACCAAATGGATTGCTTTCCCATACCACCTCACCACATCAGGCAAATTATCCAAGGCCCTCAAACTCTTCAACATCCGACTGGCACACAAACCAGTATCACAAATCGGAAGAGCCCTACCCAACTTCAAGAGATACTACCTACCCAAACTTGCATTCCCTGGTGTCTACAAGGTCACATGCCAATGGCACAACAGCTTCATTGGCAGAACCATTTGCACTGTTCAAGAACTGATTGATGAATACGTAAAAGATGCCAAAAAAGACACACCAGGATCAGGCCTTTCACAACACCTCAACTCCACAAACCACACCAGCTCCTCCATGTTCATACTTTACCCAACCAGCTCTATCATAGAAAACACCATCAAAGAAACCCATGTTATCATCCAACAGAAACCAGCGCTGAACCTGGACAATCGACAGGCACACCCAACTTGGCAGCCCATCCTTCGAAAAGTCCCAGCGTACAAAAAGAAAAGATGCAGTGCACTCGCTTGACCCCCCCCCCCTTTTCCACACACACATACACACGCAAAGAACAGGAACTATACCACACCAAACAACACAATGCAGCAAATGGCCCAGCCCCCAACCACCACCTGGCAACGCCACCCGACAAGGGATATCAGAAAGCACAGCAGACAACACAAGCCAGGAAACCCACACCAGCAGGCCAAATGGGAGAAAATGAAACTACCGCTGCCTGGGAACTAACAAAGAAGTGGCACGCTACCATCTCTGCTCCAGATACCGTACCCTTAGTGAATGAAGGCAGTGAGCATTCGAAAATAATTAGAAATAACCATCCAATTGTGCAAAACGGAAATATGAAATTTACCGTAGGTAATACAATTTCATTTGTAATTAAATGAGAACATATAAATAATGTTCACTTGTAATTCCAAGATCAAACTTGCAAAACAAAACTTATGCATTCAAATGTGGACAAAATCAAACTAAAACTGGAGATATTCATTCAGTTTGTGGTTATTGTATTAATGATGCACAGCTAAAAATGCCAATAGTGAGAAAGTAGAATTGTATTTATTGCACTTTTCACTATGGGAGAAATGATGACGTATATTGTTTGTGGTGAATGGGAGGTGCATTATTACTTAATCAAGTAGTAGTTTCGAACTCAAAAGTAGGATACATTCAACGAAGTAAAGGCATGTCTATTGCAAGTGATGAAAACAATTTTTGAGCAACAAGCAGTGAGTGGGCTTTGTAGAATCATTGCAAGCATGCAGGAAACAAGCTGCACCAGGTATGAGTATTTCTGTTTGTGCATGTTTTTATTGCAGATTGTGCATAAAATGTTAAGTTAACTTTACTCGTTATTGCAGAGAAATACATGCATTAATACTTTGTAATGTTAGGTCATAATTCATATGACAGGAATTCACACAAACTTCAAAAATCAAAACTTAGTCAAGAAATCTCCTATGTTCAGTTGATTTACAGCTATAGCTTGTGTTAAAAGTCTCATCTTATTTGTGTTCCCATTATAATTAATTGGTATTATATCGGGTTACATTATATTCAAATCTATTCAGTAAGATTTACTTTGAGTATATATAAATCCAGAAAATATATAAACAGTGGAACCATGATTTTAGGCTTTCACAGGTTCAAGGTGAAGTAACTCTTCGACAAATCAACGAAATTGTTATAATAAGTTGCTTAATTGGGAGCATGAAGGTTGAATGTATATGGAGGAAAATTAAAAGTTTAGTTTCACAGTACTTACATTTTATGTTGATGATAAAAATTATATTTAAAAAGTTCTTGAAAAAAGCAAGCAGAATGCATCAAAACTGTAAATTGCCTGTTGCAGAGCACAGCAAATAGTTATGATTGTATAGGATGTACTACAAATGGAAGCCAATACTTACAAGTACAGATTCTAGAGCTAAATTCTTTACACAACACTGTCATAACAGGTAGCTTTTCAACATGGACTTGGTTATTACGTTTTGGGTAAGCCATTGAAGTTTTTTGGGTTTCTTCAGTCTTCAAAATTTCATTACTTCATAATCCATTTGTAATGTCCTGATTAACCTTGAGAACCAGAAGGACAGCATATACCAGTATCCTTTTTTCACAAATAGTCACATACAGCAGCTTCTAATCACTTCATTGTATGTATAGAAAATTTCAAGTTTGTAAGAGCAATTTTATTTCAGCATTGTCAGTTTATTTTAAACAGTCATGCTTGAATTTTCTCCATCAAAAGTTTTTGGACCAATTGAAAAATAATGAAAAAAAAGATGTAAAATTCCAGATGAAACCATTCATTATCACTCACTATCCTTCAACGTGAATGGCATGAATAAGAAATTAAGGATGAGCCAATATGAAATTTATACTAATACACTGTAAAATTTATCGATACTAGTAGTGCATGTACCAATATAACATAAAAGTAATAAAAACTTCACACTGAGCCTGAATGATGACTTCACCTCATTCATCAATGTCTGATAGGGTCAGTGCTTGACGTGGGGGATGCTTATGCAAAGTATCCTAGGTAGGGGGATGCATTATGGAAATTTTCTTAACTGGTGGGTCGAGTACTGATTATAGTGGGTCTTGTCTTAGAAAAGGCATGACTGTATGCATCCAATTGTAGGTCATTTATGGAAATATCAAGCAGGCATGTTATCGGCAAGTTTACTAATAAATGAAAATATCAGCTGGTATGGATCAAGTAGTGATAGATTTGTATCATTGCTAAAAAAAAAGCTCCTCACTAAACAAATAATGTGTAGGTATCATAAGATATGACAAAATAATTTTCTTCTTACACAATTTTACTAGTAAATGGAGGGGGGGGGATATATCTACTACATAATTGAAAGTAACTAAGCAACAAAGGAAATGCCAACAGAAAGACAATCTTCCAAACCAAAAGTCACAAGGCATCGAGAAAGCATACTTTAGGCACATGGTCACAAAAAAATATCTAAAAGCATGAACTGGTATGCACCAACATGCCCACATATATAAATCATAAATAAATAAAGCTTTTTGTCAATAAGGCATTGATGTGAAGTGCAAAAATCTCAGTTCTGGTGTACATATAAGAGAACGAGTGTAAGTTTTAAAGAGTCACTATGTCTCTTACTCCATTGGTTTGAATCACCATACACACCATGGTACCTTCAAAAGAATGTACCTTTAAAATCATTTCATGTAAAAAACAAAATACAAACAGATTTACCTAGCTATGTGTATAATCAAAGTGAACTGACAATATAACAGAGATAGGACTACCAACTTTGAAAAGATGACTATTTCACAGCAGCCCTGCAATATCCTGAACAACATGAAAACATATTTTACATGTTGAAATCATAACTCTACGAAATAATCATAATTTCACAGTTGTGATTATCCCTTGATTTGCATTGCATACACAGATAACAAATGCATTTGTTTGTGTATATAACTACTAGATACAACTACCAGCAACTATTAGAAATCTAACTAGTATTTCACAATAATGCTGCTTACCTTCTTGCCTCACTCTTTTAACACCATCATGTGAAATTTCTCCTCTTGATCGTTTTCTGCTGACAACTGAAACTGAATTCACTGAAATGTCTGGATTCATAAAACTATCTCCATTTTGAGAACTTAAATTATTGTTATTAAATGAACCATTTAACGAGAACATTTTTTCTGGATGAAAGCCATTTGTAATGACTCCACCTTGCTGCAATTTGGGTATTGATGCAGCTGCTTCATTTGTTTCCATTTCAGAGTCATCATGATTCTGTGGTTGGGTTATAGGATGGTAGCCATAGTAGCCATTGGAAACATTGAGTGTTTTAAAACCATTCTTTCCTGCTACTTTCGGTTCATCGTGAGCATAACCATTAACGTGATGCCCGTTTGAAATTCCATTGGTAAATCCATTAGTACCTGCAAGAATAGGGTTTCACTTTAAAATAATACCACTTGAAAATAATCTTGTATTTGGAAGAATTCACAATGTAACCCTGTATTAATATTACGAGACTATTGAGTTTCTAAAACTGAAAATCTTAGGCAAGTGTTTTTCCATGTTAATCACTGTGGTAACATTGGTTACATTTGTGTCAACATTGATTAACAAGATTCATCTTAACTGTATGTATTATCTGTTGTGCAAGAAATCAAACAAAGCATATTTCTACAGATACTGTCCTTGTATATTTCAGCAAACCAAAATTATTCTACGTAGCCATACATGAGAAAAATGGATTGCATCTGTATCAAGCTATTTTATCAATGTTAAGATATAATATCCCTCTTATCACTGCTCGAAGTGGGAGGATTTCCCAGTTAAGAAAACTTTCAAAAACATCTCCCCCCAGCTAGGATAACTTACAGAGCATTCCCCACCTCCAGTATTGTCGCATTGTTAATCTAGACAAGCATCCCTCCTTCCTATCCCAAAACTCGACCAACAAGCATCCCCCAGATAGGAAGTCACTGCCCCTCACCACACACTCCAAAAACTCACCAGTTCAAGTCATGGCATGGACATAAATTTCATCAAGTCTAGTCGCAATTAGTCTACACCTATAGTAAAGCAATGTAAAAGTAACAAAACTACAATACATGCTTTTCAAACCTTAGATCTTTCTAAAAGTTAGACATATAAACACTAACGTTATAGTCATACAATTACAATAAACTATTCAGACTTAATTAGCTCAACAAATAGTTTATGCCATATACAAGATATAAAAAGTTATGGTTTAACTACTTTTCCAGAATGTTTAAATCAACAAATATAGATCACGAATCTTATGTGAAATCTTATCTCTTATGGTGCCAGTTTTATAAACATGTGACACACCTTTTCCATGTATGCATATACTGATAAACTGCTTACCATTCTGCATCTGATGTTCAAACAGTTGAAGACGTTCAGCTACTTCAGTGTATCCACAACTCATAGCTAACTTATGTGCAGTCAAGCCGCTGTTACTTAAAATGCTGTAACAACAAGACATGACATTCAGCAAAATTAACACCATGTATAATAATCCACTATACAAAATATGTGTAAATTACTTCAAGTTTAAATATAAAATACATTGTGTTAGCACTGTTTAGCATGTAACTACAATTGGGAATTATAGTTGTTCTTGTATGTACGCATTGCTTGCATTCTAGAATTATTTTCCTGTAGTTTACAGTTATTACAAGCACAAGAAAACTGTTTTTCGTTCTGATGTTTCAGGAGAACACACGCTCCCTTCAGACATTTATTTTCATTTTGACTAAAGATACAGTTATAACAATGGTTAGCAATTTTTTAAACAAAAAGAATCCGTTATATAATAGATGTTGTCAATGTTACATTATCTGAAATAAAAATAGAACAGACTGCTTCTTTTCACAGTTGAGTTGCTATATTACAACAATGTAACATTGACAACATCTATTATATAACGGATTCATTTTGTTTAAAAAATTGCTAACCATTGTTATAACTGTATCTTTAGTCAAAATGAAAATAAATGTCTGATGAAGGGAGTGTGTGTTCTCCTGAAACGTCACAACGAAAAACAGCTTTCTTATGTTTGTAATGACCGTAAACTACAGGAAAATAACTGGGAATTATCTGGTTACAGTATACCTCTATATTTTATGTAATATGACAACAGTTTTCCCACAGAAAATTGTAAAAAGGAAAAAAAAAAAAGTTCTCCCTGTCTTTTGCACCATGCCATGAAGGCATATAGGGGGTGTGGAGTTAGGGTCCCACACTTTTTTGATCATGGCCGAAGATGGGGGTGATGTGATCAGCACCATTCCCCTGGCTGCCTTTACCCCCCAGAGTTTCCTCCAGTTACCCATGTTAAAGGATGCAGGGTAGGCACCGGAGAAGCTTGAACATGTGGATAAAATCCTGGTTCTCCCCCATTGGGGATTCAACCTGGGTCTCTCGCATGATAGATTAGATAGTCAGTTGCCTTAAACGACTGAGTTACCGCAGCTTGCTTTACAGAAAATTGTTCTGACTCTATAACTTGTGTCTAGGAAAGGGTTGGGAAATACATTCAAGCTTATTAGTGTACTACTATGTATTCTTGTTATTAGTAGTTTTATGCTGTATGTAGCCATTGTTACCTGGTGATAATGTACGTGAAGGAAATATTATTCAATAATTATGTGCAAAATTTATGGTTTACATTGGTGCAGTTTCATTATCATTTGCTTCTCACACATCATGATTAAGGAAGAATTGATGAAATGACAAAAAATTGCCATCTTCCTGTGTGAAGAATATACCATTTAGGAAAGCATAATAGTCCCCCTATTAACTCCATAAATGCAAGTTACCGCACTAAAAATTACCTATATGGCCTTAAAAACACTTATCTTTAAATAGGAAAGAATTTCCAGATAACTTAGATGGGAGCCACATATACCATACTCCATTCTCCATTGCCTAGTAAACTCATTTACTTATTCCAACATGATTTTGAAGACTTAAAACTCGCAGATCAAAAGCCATATGGCAAAAGAGTGCCATTAAAGGGCAAAGCATTATAGATTACAATTAATTATGAAGAAATTTTAATGTTGTTATTGGTGAATACATAACCAAGATGATTGTATAAAGCACATGAATGGAAAATAGGAAGATTGGAGAAGTAAACTTCACATCAAAAAATTGAAAATCATTACTTTATCACTGAAAACTGACAGTTTGATGGTTTAAGTAGGAATGATTTAATGTAGAGTTAATGATTAGCACATCTGGTGATTTTTTTCTCTATTCACATGCACTGAAACATTAGTTAGGCAAATTACTTCTCCCTCAAAAGTGTTCATTACTGTAGATTCTTACTTTTAAACCATTTCAGATAAAGCTCAATATTTTATTAGTAATTTCATAAATATTCTGGTGTGGTAAAATATTTTATGAAAATACAAAGAAAGGACTCACAACAATATACAAATATGATTATATCAAACTCCACACTCTTATTTAGATATATGATATATTTAATTTAACAGAGGTAAACCTTTCCAGCAAGTGGATTCCACTTTATGCTGTAGACCCATTCCCGATTAACCTATTTGTGTCCCAAAAGTGTAGCCTCCTTTTCTCTCAAACTACTAGAAGACAACTATTTTCTGCATTTAAATTAATAAAATTTTCCCTGAGGATATAAGCATGAACTCACTCTAATTTTGCTCCACGTGATGCCAATAAAGTGATGCAGTCTATTGACTTAGACCTTGCAGCTTTGTGAAGTGGTGTTTCTCCAAGGTAATCCTGCAAATAATGATATTTATACTCACAAAATGAAACATTAACAACTTATTCTATACACACAAAATATATATCTGCTACCGTAACTCTATATAAAAAACACCTGTAAGAAAATTATGATTACTTAAGGAGAGTATAACAAGATGATTAATATAACAAAAGTAATACATTATCATAATTTGTGAAGTGTGGACTTCATAGGCACACCGGAGAAGGAAGGCGTTATGGAGAAAAGAACACCCCCTCTCTTTTTGGGACTTAAACTTTCTTGAAGAAAACAAGTAAATGTAATTTGCTGCATTATACTGACCCCATAATGAGCAATTTATCCACATAATCCCAACACACCTTGCCAAAATTTCATCAAGACCCCCTACATTTTTTCACAAAGGCCCAATCTGGCTCTAAATTTACATTGGTTTTGATTTTATCCCTTGCTGGAGAGCCAGAGCAAGAGCTTTCAGTGTCAGTCATGGCCAGTGCTGTGGTCTGTAAATTTTCACATGGTATGCACTAAGTTTCATGAAACCTTAAGTGGAGACCATGTTTCTATTAAATCTATGGATGAAATCAATTAACATCTACAAAAAATGTCATCACGGTAGAATACTGATGATGATGGCATACCCATATACCCATAATTTGCATAAAAGAGGCATATTGCAATAGAGAAAGCATTAAACAATATATTATGAATGCCTATTTTAATGATTGCATATAAACATAAAAGGCTACAGTAGAGCATGTTATTGTATTTTATTTTCTTCTTGATATTGCTTTTGTGCATTATCAGTATGTATCCAGTTTTTGATTGATTGATTGAGTTGGTGTTTCAAGTTCAATTTATGCACAGTAATGCTAATCGGGACTGGACCTAGAGTTTAATGTGGGATCCGAACCACTAAGTGCCTCCACCGGGGAGGCCCTGTCTGTTTGCTGTTAACAATTTTAAAAATACTGCTAATTTCACTGAAGGTAAAAATCGTGGAAAATACTTAGTGTAAAAAAATGAACAGAAAAAGCAACAATTCTCTTTTATTCTCTCTCAGTGTTTTAAAACTGAAATACAGACCTCAATTGTCGTTTTTCGGTCATTCCATGTCAAATCATCCAGAATTTTGTGAAAATGTCACCCATCATCCCCGATTTTGATGAAATTCGGTATACTTATAGAATTTTTAATGCTGATTACAAAAATGACAATTTTTTTTTAAAATTCGTCAAGGGGTTCAGAAGTTACTTGCTTTTTAAAATCTCCGTGTACGCCACTTGCGGCTCCACTTTGAATGACACCATTATTTATAATCTAAATGTGTATCTTCCTTCAGGTTTGCTGTAGAAGTAGTAGAATTTTCTTTTCTTTTGTTCAAAATAGTGTAAGCTTTCATTTAAATAAGGTTTCAGATGATTGTATTAATAACCATGTATTTTTATGTATAGTTTCATGTATTTTTTTAGAAGAATAAATTACTAACTTCAAGAGCAAATTTTGTGCAATGCCCCCCGCCCCATCCCTTCAATTTTCCCCCAATTTTATATGTAGGTAGCTCAAAGTGTGTACTAATGCCAGATGGAAAAATTGGGATGAGCAGTTCAGAGACAGGGTGATAAAAAAACATTTGCATCAAATGACATTAAAAGTTAATCTTATTAAAAATGCTTAAGTATTTAGCACAAAGCCTGAAGTACAATATGTTTTAAGGTATAATATTCAAAATTTCTATTCAAGCATAGGCGTAACCTGGCGGGGGCAAAGGGAAGCATTTGATCCCTCTAAAATTTATAGATTAATTAAAATTTACCAGTTAAATATATATCGTAAACCTTCTGGCACTTGAGAAAGATACAAATAAAGAGTAATAATTGTGATTTTTCAAATGTATTTAGCAAATAATCTTGGACACTATTTTTATGGGATGGAAAACTTTGTGATTCCTTCTACCAAAGATAGTTCCCAACTTACGCCCATGAAGATAGTACTAATAATACTTAGACTATTGTACTAAATGCATTGCCAAAGTTTCATGTACTATCATTTGTGCCCTTCACATTTTAGAAGAATATTTTGATCATTTCAAACACACTAAAGTATTTGACTTATCACTAAGTACATATGTCCTTCCATTTGTGTTGTTAATGTCCACTGGACATAGAATATTTTGTGGCCAGTAGTAGGAAGAATTTAATTGCTGCATTTCCTTTTTCTCATGAACTTTTGAAGCAATCTTATAAACAAGTTTGTCACACACACAAGCTACTACATAACTGTTTAAGAGTTGGAATTGAGAAAGAAACTTCTTCACAACAGTCAAATCACACAGTTATACAAAACTTATTTCATCAGTTCTTATTATATTTGCATTGACTGTTAAACAACTAGTATTTCGAAGTAACTGGTTGCAAGTAACAGTTACTTTTTATTTAGGAATTCCAACTGTAACTAGCGACTGGAATTGCTGGCCTGGCAAGGAAGCTATGCTTTGTTGCATGCTAACTTTAGAACATCCACGCTTTACTTCAATTCATTTTTAATTATATGTGAAAAGTTCAGTGTTTTGGTGGTCTGCTGCGTTAGTTTGGAATGTGGTTCTCAAGCTAGGTGCAAGTGGAATCAATGACACCATATTCAAAATACCGTGGTTAGCATACTACTGATTTCTTAATTAAAATCGTTTAAGCAAAGCTGACTGTGTTCCATCATTTATTTGCAGTAGTAATGTAAATATATGAAGGCATACTATAAAAAAGGTAAAGTGCTCCCCTGTGCACAGCACCATGCCATGAAGGCCTATAGGGGTTGTGGGGGTAACGCCCCACACTTTCTTGATCCGGTCGTGAGTGGGGGTGATGTGATCAGCATCACAACCCTGACTGCCTTTACCCCCCAGGGTTTCCCCCAGGTACCCATGTCATTCGTCGCTGGGTGGGCGCAATATTATAAAAACATAAATAAAACATTCAAGTCTTCATGATCGTTGATTTAGTGTAATTTTTACACAAATCAATGATCATTAACTGTAAGTTACTTTCACAGTAATTGTAAAGTAACTCATAATTACTTTCAAAGTACCAGTAACTTTAACCGAGTTAGTTTTTTAAATAAGTAACTATCTCTGTTACTTGCAAAAAGTAACTTACCGAACCTGTAGCCTAAGTTCAAAGTAGCGCATACTTAATTTTTCTGGTTCTGTTGTTTAGTACTTTGCAATCGCTGACACATCATACTGCGCGTTTTGTCATTTCACCTTACATAATTTGATAAGAAATTTATGCCTTGAATACTATTGGTACATCATTGCCGCACTTGATACTGTAGAAGTCTATACAAGTGTTTTAACTGTTCCAACCAGCCTGTCACAAGAGTTTCTGTGGCATATGGCAAAATCTCCATGGGAAAACTTCAATCAGGACAAATGTGTATTATTAGCCCCTCTAGTTGGCTGCACCTTTTAACACTCTGTACAATGCAGGTGTATCCAGTGTCAAGGGTGGTGCAAGGAAATTACGTTCAACCAACTAGACGGAAAGCGGTGTTTGAGTTCAGAAGATTCAACAAATGCCTGTCTGCTCCTTTAAACGGTCGTTTGATTAGTTAGCATGCACCACGTGATCATACACCATACCTACACCGGTCTGGAAGGTAGTGCAGACAGCAATTACACTATTTGACTCCAAATCAACGAACTAGACGACTCGGTGTTGTACCGTGCAACCAACTAGACACTTCGGTGGAAAGAGTGTCAAAAAGTGCAGCCAACTAGACGGGGCTATTAATTCTAACTTCATATTATGTATCCCCGTGAAGAGTAGCCAAAAAAAGAACTTCAATATTGAGATAAAATGCACAAAAAGAATGTTCTCGAAGATAATTTGCTAAACTTGGGAATGCTAATAATGATGATTATATTTCTTAAAAAATTGAAGACAGTTGAAACTGACTTAGATACAGTGGAACCTCGATTTTATGTTATTCAGGCGACCAAGCTGAAAAAAATTAGAATGCGAGAAAATGTATAACGGAGCAAAATTTCTTAGCAATTTTCTATGTTGAGACCACCAAGATTGAATATAAAATACAGGACAATACAAAATCAAGAAACTTGAAATTGGGGTTCCACTACAATTATTATTTGTAAATTTTAATTAATTCATGAATTTTAGAGGGGCAAATACTTCCCTTTGCCCTCGCCAGGTTATGCATATGCTTACCTTCACACATAGTGATTAGAAATTTTGAATATTACCTTAAAACATATTGTACTTCAGGCTTTGTGTTACATACATAAGCATTTTTAATAAGATTAACTTTTAATGTCATTTGATGCAAATGATTTTTTTATCACCCTGTCTCTGAACCGCTCATCCCAATTTTTCCACCAGGCATTAGTACACACTTTGAGCTACCTACATATAAAATTGGGGGAAAATCGAAGGGGGGAGGCATTGCACAAAATTTGCTCTTGAAGTTAGTAATTTATTCTTCTAAAAAAATACATGGAACTATACATAAAAATACATGGTTATTAATACAATCATCTGAAACCTTATTTAAATGAAAGCTTACACTATTTTGAACAAAAGAAAAGAAAATTCTACTACTTCTACAGCAAACCTGAAGGAAGATACACATTTAGATTATAAATAATGGTGTCATTCAAAGTGGAGCCGCAAGTGGCGTACACGGAGATTTTAAAAAGCAAGTAACTTCTGAACCCTTTGACGATTTTTTTTAAAAAATGTCATTTTTGTAATAAGCATTAAAAATTCTATAAGTATACCGAATTTCATGAAAATTGTGGATGGTGGGTTATATGGCCTGGATGAATTGACGTGGAATGACCCGTTTAACAATAAGAGCCTTTTTAGTCAGTCAGTTCTTCTAAAAAATACATGAACTATACATAAAAAACATGGTTATTAATATAATCATCTGTTGTTGTCCTCATTTGTTTCGGAAAAAAAAATTAGGGAGATTTCACACAGAAGCGACACACGATATCTGTTGCTTGAGTATTACAAGATCACTGGAGTTACCGTCAAATTACATAAATAAATTCAAACGAGACGAAAGTAGAAGGTATACACTAACGAGTGAGGTTAACCAAAGAGCCGACTACAGCCATGGATATAGCGCTCAAGTGACAGTTAAGTAGACACGGCTTAGCACAAAGAGGCCATACATAGTGCGGGGGCAAAAAGTAGGGAAGTCAATTTCCTGCTTGCTCCCTAATCACCGCCACTGCTACACATATACATTAAATGACATCTCCTTCTCTTAAAGTCAAAATTACATTTAAAAAGGGATTATTTCATGAAACGCCTCATTTCCTTTTTCTTTCTTCTGAAATTCACATGAGTTCACCAACCTTTGTGCCTAATTTTTCGATCGCAACAGCATCGTCGAAACAATACGACCCTAATTTACTGTGATAAGTATTTCGACACGCCAATCTTGAAGTATTTCTCGCTCTCAATAAATCTATTACGTTTTTGTTTAATTTCCACATCTATATTTCAACGTCAGTTCTCAAGATATTATATATATAGTTCGCGGAGTAGGAATAAAAATTAAGTACCGCACGTCATGCGACCCCGTTATGTGAAAGAGCCGTGAAGTCCGACCGACAACACGCAACGTCGAGCACGAAAGCCTATCCCACACCAGCGACAGAACCAGTGTCCCGTTTCACTTTCTTCCGAGCTGCGAGGTGAGCCTCCAAAGCATTAACGCTTCCGCGTTGACTTGGAACCTTGGGTGTGGAAATCGGGAGGGGGAGAGGTACGAAATAGTTGACACAGGTGGGACCTGAAAGGTGCAAGCATAAAATCACAAAATCGTGAACATATTACTGATCTATTTTTTGAGCTTGAGCGAGTTTTTATTAAAGTCCGCTTTATGCACAGATAGGATAATCGAGACTGGACCTCCAGTTTAAAGTGAGATCCGAACTAGGGATGGCTAAAGAAATCCGGATTTCGGAGCGAGAAGAATTACGGAGGCAAGACAGGTTCTGGAAGGATAACGGACTACAGACGGAAAGCGAATTTTGGAGGGAAAACTGATTTTGATCCATATTTTCAATAATTGTCTCATGAATTTGACAATATACTCTACTCTACCAACCCAATGTCAGACTGTCTTCCACGTAGTACATGCACCCTGGACTGCATTTAGCAGACTAACGAGACTATGGCGTCTGGACTCTCAGCCAGTACAATCCTACGTGGAGCTTTTTTTGTGGTTTTGTTATCTGCCCATGTGTGTTTGTATTTGTCCCTTCGTCTGCTTCATCGTATCACAATTCATCCTCATCTTCGCGATTTGCCAAAGCAAATGCGGGTTCTCTTTCAGATTACGATCACTGTCTGTTGTCTACAATGACAGCGGTGTTCCTCCAATGTGACGACAAAGTTTTAGTAAGTCATACATAACGTAACATGGCAGATGCGGACGAAAATTAAGGGGTTCTGAAAAGCCCGTTCGCACCTTCTTACATACAATTTCATTCTTTGAGCTCCGAAGCATGTAATCTCAGGAAGCAGATGCAAATGATTTTATTCTTTCGGCGTCAGAAAGCGCTTGCGCATTAAACTGAATCGCGAACTTCTCCAATGCTATTTAAACATTTAAAATAAGCGTGAGCCAGGATGGATCGAATTCAAAATCCGGATTCCCTCCGAAATCCGGATTCTCCGTTTTTAAAATCCGGATTCCGGAATTTATAAAAATCCGGAAACCCTCGATTACAAGGCAACGATGTTACCGCTACGCCATCCGGGAGGTTCTTTCTTGCGAACTGGAAAACGGAAACGTGCATCTTAAAATTTACAAGAAAAACACTTTAGATTTCTGCGTTCACGTACGAGTTGTACGCTATCCCATGCATTTCATTCTATTTCGGTCTTTTCTACCTCTTCCTCTTGGGTTTATCATGACGATGAGCATGACTGATGAGGAAGCAAATGGCGATGGAACAAATCCAATGAACACTAAGGCATTTGGATTAACCTCGGGGGAAAGAAATACGAGACAAAGCCAGAATGCTCAAGAATGTACGTATTTCCCAATAGTGCGGTTCTCTGATATGTAGAATCCGTAATCCATAGAAAGTACAGGATTTGCAAATTCAAAAATAACATTCTGCAATCGAAAACGTCATTGTCTGTTTTTTGTTTACCTATTTCTCTTTCCCTTCCAAAATATTTCAAAGTAGTCGAGATAAGATAATATTTTACTGACAGAGTGATAAAAATTATTCAAGGGGGAAAGTTACGTCTCAATAACTGACAAACTCAGATAAGCTGGTATTTTCAAATATCGACACCCAATTTCACTAATCGTATTTATAGGTATTATGAGTTCTTTACTTTCCCTGATTATGTCACATGGCGGAGCACAAGCTGTGTGATGCCGGTACTCTGTCATTGCCAGTTCCTATCTGCACACGGTATTAGGGATTTGGCTTTATTATGGCTTTTCACTTGTGCGTACCATCAACCGACTATCGCTCAAGTCGCCATCTACGAGGGTTGGGGCATAAGCCATGGCAATTATTTTTTCTCGAGAATGCAGGACCGGCACAAAAAATGGAAATATACAAAAGGAAGAGAAATGGTTTGGCACTTCCATGCCGGACTGGGCATGGGCGTTCTCTGTGAGTGACCCTTCATCGATTTCATATCATTACTTCATCCTAATCTTCGCGATTAGCCAAAAGTGGAAGAAAAGCGAAGTAAAATTAAACAAATCAATCAATCGATCTCAATTCGGAAGCGACCAGGAAACCGAAACAGGCACAGAGACCTTTAATACCATTCCTGTAGAATAACCACAAACACACAACAAAAATGGTTCATAATCTTTCATTTAATCCAAAAAGTTTAAAAACAGAGAGCGAGATTTTTTGTGGGAGGTAACACAAAGTAAACTTCATATGGAACTAAACATTTCCACTTAATCTTTAAAAGATTTTTTCTTTAAATGAGGTGTGTAAAAATGAACACAAATAACAATTTTGATCCCCCATTCATTTCAGTATATTATATAACGGCATGAAAGGGTGTATCCGTGGCGGAGTGGTTAGCACAGCGTGCTGCGACGCCAGGGGTCCCGGGTTCGAATCCCAGTCTGGGCAAGGGTGTTCTTTGTGGGTGTCGCTTCATCAATTTCATCATATCACTCATCCTCATCTTTGCGAAAGTAAAATAAAATAAATCAAACAATCAATCGAGCTGAAGCACCTCCCCAATGATATAACTAGGAGATGAACACTTCCCTTGGTGGTTTTGCATCTTCTGGAATCATTACATACCACTTTCTGTTTCCTTACCACCAACTTCATTACTTTCACTTTCAAGCCCAACTTGCAAAGTTACTTTCACTTTCACCATTAACCATGGATCTCAAATAAAGATGATAGGGCAATTTTTGTACCCAAAGGGGGTCGCCTGCATGCTGATCACCAGAGTTCCGATTGTTATGACCTCATTAATCTTTGACGGTTTTCCACGCGTGTAAGTGAATTTGAACACGTTTCTAGTCAGTACTTCATATGACCCACCTTTGGCTCTTTTTGAGCCCATTTTAATCATTGTTTGTGTAAAATCCTTTTTACTCTTTTTTTTCTAAACTTCAAACCACGTGGTTTATGAAATTACGTGTTGCTCCGAAGATACAAATAAAGAGCACCCTTACAACAACCAGAATTAATATTATTTCCTTTGTTATAACCAAAAAATAGCATAAATAACACGGTAAACAATGTACGTATTGTCCCAGGCATTTTTGCGAATATGCAAAGAATCGTGCTGCCATCTATTCTTGGGACACAGTAAAAGAAAGGATTGTGGGAAACACTATTATTTCGAAGCAGACAAATAGTTTAATCCCATAAAAAGTTATAACAATCGTCAAATATATTTAGTTATAACACTTTCAAAACAAGGTACTATGCTTCTTTTTAACAATGGGTCAAATAATTTTGCCAATACTGTATTTTAATCGTACAAATGCGTTAGGATTAAGTCAAAAGCTTGATGTAAGTCCGCTTTATGCTCAGGTTAATCGGCACTGGACCTATAGTTAAAAAGTGATTCGAACCACTGTGCAATGCGCCTCCACCGGAAATCCAACTTGGAACCCCTTGATTACAAGGCGACAGCATTACTAGCAGGTACACCATTGAGGAATACAAGATATAAGTGTTCGGAGATAACATGATTTACCAGGAATGCATTGTGAAACAAAGCGTGAGAGTGAAAGTTTTTATTTTTTCACTCTTTCTAACACAGTGTACTACGTTTCATATCTTAAAAATCAACCAATAAGGGGTACTTTTCTGCATCCGAGCTCTATTAAAGTGGAATTTACAGAAACGGGGCAAATCAGACACTTCTTGTTGTCGGGAACTTCTCATGAAGTAAGTTAGAAGCACTAACAAATTTTCACAAAACGACAATTCTACATAATTTTCCACTTTCCAAGGATATTTCAAACCAAGTTTACGCATATGTGGTAAATTAATTGCATAAAACACTTAAAATTTTAAGTGTTTATGGAAGTGAAGGGATTCCACGTGACGTCATGCAATATACAGGACGCGCATCCCCTGTATAAATTCCACCTTGTTCAGAAGAGCGCCTCTTGGGCCTCCCCGGTGGCGTAGTGGTACCGTCGTCGCCTGGTAACCAAGGAGTCTCGGGTTCGATACCTGGTGGAGGATCACATTAAACTGTATGTCCAGTCCCGATTAGCTTATCTGTGCATGAAGCGGACTTAAAAACTTTTTTAAAAAACCATACATTTTCGTTACATTTCAGCTAATCGCAACGATGAGGATGAAATGGTGACCATGTGCAAGTCACTCGCCAAGGGGTCCCGATTTCGAATCTCGGCCTGGGCGTTCTTTATGAGTATTCCTTCATCAGTTTCATCGTATCACTCATGCTCATCGGCGTGATTAGACAAAAAGTGGCAGAAAAGTGACGCTAAATAATAATAGTCTTCTGTCTTAACCAGGCACGTATCTAGAAATATGTTTGGGGGGGGGGGGTCCGAACCAAGTGTGTCAGGAATAATAATAATAATAATAGTGTTTAAATTAAAATAATTAAATTAAATAAAATTAATACTAAATACAATACATAAATTAATATTATATTACACGAATAGGTAAAAAGACTAGCTATAAGAATAGATATAACAGTGCATATTCATTACGTAGCTTACCTGTAGTTAAGATCGGAATAATTTACACAAAAACAAGTGCCCTGGCAATGAAATTATTGTCAAATAGATGAATAATGGAATATATCTCGAATAAGAAAAAATGATGTTACATGTAGTTGGACGGAAATAAGTTTCTGATTAATATTTTATGCATATTGAGTAGTAGTGTACATAAATCTTCTTTGTAATGTCATTCAAAGCCGTTTGATCCCAATATAATCCTTGCCTTCTAAAAAGTTCCAAGGAAATTAATAACCAAATGCTAATATTTTCATTACTTAATTTTAGTACTTCGTAAGTCTTTTGGTGGGGGGGTCCGCACCCCAGAACCCCCTAAATACGTCCTACCTGTCCTACAAAGCCCTACGATACCAATATTATCCTTGCCTTCCAATAAGTTCAGAGGAAATTATACAACAAATGCTAAACGAGTATATTTTCATTATATTTAATTTTCGTACTTAATAAGTCATTCGGGTGGGGGTGGGGGTCCGGACCCCCTAAATACATACTTCCTGTCCATCAAACCCGTATGATCCCAATATAAACCTTGTCTTCCAATAAGTTCAGAGGAAATTATACAACAAATGCTAAACGAGTATATTTTCACTTAATTTTCATACTTAGTAAGTCTTTCGGGTGGGAGGAGGGGTCCGGAAACCTATAAGTACGTCTTTACTGTCCTTCAAAGCCATATGATCCCAATATAATCCTTGTCTTCCAATAAGTTCAGATAAAATTATACAACAAAGGCTAAAATAATATTTTTTTCATCTTTTATTTGCTATTGTAAAAGAAATAAGTATGCACCAACTGCCAATTTGTCTTTGTTTATGTAGAAGTTATACCAATATTTAAACACGTGGCGCAACAGGCCGCGAGGGCCAGGGTCCCCCTACCGACTTCCACCTGCTGAGGAGGGAGATCATGCAACCAGTTACGGGGTGACGTGTGGTCAGCACGACGAACCCCAGTCGACATATTAATTATAAGGAGGGAGGTATTTGAAAGCGAAGTGAGGCTGGTTTCTGCACTCCACTGAGCTTGCCAATTTTCGGCTCTTGGGGGAGGGGGTATAATCTGTATACAAGCCCTATGCTTGAAGGTAAGTTACCAGAATCGCCCCCCCCCCCCCAACTGGATTTTTTTTTCAAATACCACACTATAAAGCACTTTTGTATGTCGTGATAAGAATAGACTGTCCACTGGAGGAGGGAATGAATACAAAGAACATTAATGGCATTCGAAATAGGAAGGTCTGTCTTAGAAGGGCATTGCAATGAACCGCTTGAAGCTGGTGAGTACTTTTAGTTTCACATCATGCTCCATGAAAGGGCAATACAAGTAAGGATGCATTAATTCTTCGAAACTTTATCACGAATGCTAATTTTTTTGATTCACGATGGTTTTTCCAATCATCCTCAGTCAAAAAAAATACGAAGTTAACACAATCTATTAACTATCCGGAAATGTAGCGGAAAATATGTTGTAGGCTCAACCAGCCAGGGCTCTAACCCAGGTCTCTTGTCAGCCGGGAAAAACAACGAAAACGAAAAATCGAACGAGCTAAGCCTAGTTCGGTAACTCAATTGATATGGCAGCGAAATATCACAATCAATTTACCAAGGAAGCAAGCTCTTAGCAAACTCTTGATAAATTATTCGTCGAAGAGTCCAACTGTCAGTCTTGGAACCGCCACTGGTGTGAGATAGGCAATTTTGCCAAACACGTGGCCCACAAAACGAATTGAACATGAAACGAATGTGCAGCAGAAACGTTTCGAACTTACACACAACCACATCGTACAGGTAGAGATAAAGTTATGCATGCTTGCATGAATACTTCCATCTTGCACCAATCAAGAAAACAACTGTTTACGAACAAGCGCCCCCCCCCCCCCAAGAAATAAACACATACCGAAAAACACAAACATTACATATTAATATATACAAATGTTATGCTGGTGCCGAATCATTGTAAAAATGAACATTTAACTTACTTATTCAAGCTAAGTAACTCCTTACGGCTTCTTCAATATTTCCAACAGATGTGAAGTAGTACTAAGAAAACACTATTTTTTCCTGTTTTTAACAGAAAGCCGACCACTAACACAGAACTACAGCACACAGAACCTCTTACGTTCAACACAAACAACAAACTGCCGATTCGAATGCGCACCATGGATGCGCCTGAGCGTACTTACAGCGGCTTCGCGTGCGTGTCAATGTTGCTAACCAACGTCCATCAAAAAGTTTACTTGTTCTGTTACTATCGTGCAAGCATAAATAAACCATTTAACTGCGTACGAGCCAAGTCGAAAGATGTGCGCACAGAACCACGTGCTACATTGTACCCCATCGTCGTGATTGACCTACAAAAACAACAAAAAATAAGAAAAATATTGAAGCCGGGAATTATAAATAAGCAACTGACTGTCCGATACCCGATATGCAGATAAACCGTACTACAGATATCGTCTTCATTATTAAAAGCCAATGAGAAGCAAGAGAGGGAATATTCAATACACTTTGGGCAGCTTTGGAGGCCTCCCGTAGTTTTAACATGTATCAATTTCTTCCAAGAGTATTACACCACATTATTGAAACAAGGGCCACTATAGAGACACGAGACAATTGCTGTCGTTAGGTCTTTTGAAAAACACGCTGACATTCATCACTCTCACCCTACCCTTAAAAAGAACCTTGCATCGGGAATTGCCTCTTGATTTTTATCATTATTTGGCTTGCCTGCCAAAAAGAAATGTACATCATGGGAATTTTTTATTATTCCATAACGCTAATTCGTACATCACTACATAAACGCAGCATTGGGACTCGAACATAAAGCTAAGGCAGGTCTTGCGCCTTGTTCCTTAAAGGCCAATTGTGCGATGGAGTATTTGTAAAAGATAAATATTACATTAAGCAACTGTAAGTTTGCAGTAATCTAAGGTTTCGTAAACTAAGGGAAGTTTGACGGAGCTTATAAATAGATATATTTTATTAAACACAAAGGGGAAAATGTGAATAGAGAGTTCTACTAAAAATATTCATATGTTCCTAGTGAAGGTTAATTATCATAAGCTAGTCCTAGCGCGGAATGACGGCACTTACCCAAGGCCAAATGAAGTCACCCAACCAACCGTCACTGCGTTTTTTAGTCTTCCGAGAAAAGGCCAGCAGAATAACAACCGACTCGATTATTTCTACCAGATGTGGCATATGAACAAAGATTCCAACCACTAAAGTTGGCATCGTCTTTGGAACTGAACCAGATTCTTTGTTAGAGAATTCCTATTTTGTAATGGGCTTTCTCTCAAATTTATATTTCTTTAATTTTGAAATGATAGCATTAAGATTTTTTGGCAAATGTATCTGAGCTGAATCTATGGCGGTGGCTATTTTTTAAACATGGCTTAGTAAATGCTAAGGTGGAAAATACTTGACCCGTGTAGCAGTATCTCATTTCAACTAAGAACATATTTATTTATTTATTTATTATATTAACTAATATTTCATTCTCTTCATTTCACTGAAGACGATTTCAGTTTTCAAAGTTTTATGATACAAATATACTTTAACGTTACAAAGAGAAAATTCAATTATGTTAACCATTAAGACATAAAAGGTCTCACTTTATTGTTATCACTTACTATATTCCGTAGCATGCCTACTAATCCCGTAGGAGAATATATCAGTGGCTACTCCAATATGAGGCAGGATATGCGACGGTCTGCCGCTGCCTCCCCTACCCTCCATACCCGGCCTCGTAATGCTAAGATATTTTAGAAATAAATTCCCCGCCTTTAACAAAACAAACAGTTTCATTTTTATGCACCTAAGGAATTCTCCCAAGTTTTAAATACTGTTCATAATAAATTGTTAAGCCTCCAATTTGTTGTATTTGTCAGTGTTCTAAATTGTTTACACTATCCGTGATCATCGTTATTACGAAAGTAATGGACGGTAAGGGCTTATGCGGACCTCCCTGGCAGAGTTATCACACCGCGCTACGACGCCAGGGTTTCCAGGTTCGAATCTCGGTCTGGGCATTCCTTGTCTCTCTTCATGAATTTCATCATATCATCACAAATCCACATCTTCGCGATTAGCCCAAAAATGGAAGAAATGCCAAGTGAAATGAACCAAATCAATCAATAAGGGCTTGTGTGTTGCATAAATTTATACAACAAATCTCAAGAGTTTAGCCCACCCAATGTTTTTGAAAAGTTTGTGCCACTGCATATGTAGGCATATTTAATTGTTAGGGATACGGCCACCATCACTGTTTTATGTAACACCTCACTCGCCAGTAATTGTACGTGTCGCAAGGATTCATTGCATTTTGAATACTGCCGTGTGTGAAAAACTGAGCCTAACAAAGTTAGTAAAGCAACTGCAAATGGTTTCTTTCTGGTACATTTCACACTAAACAATAGACCAGCGACAGAAAAAGGACACTCAGCAGTAATATGCCTACCTATGACAACCCGCTTGGAATAAGAAAACGACGGCTTGAAATTGTGTTCAACGCTAAACGCTTATGAAGTAACGGTGAGAGAGGAACAACGGCTTCCACCAGTATACACGCACTGGCGACAGAGGAGGAAAAAAAATCATGTGAAAGTGAACAAACGTGCTGGATTCATTCCCTCTCCCAGATCACTTTCACCTTCACAGCGCTTCAGGTCTCGTGGTCCGACGGAGGATTTTTCCACACGAGAATATTGAGGGTTATATCCGACAGTTACATAACGACAGATCACGACCTGCCCTACTTTCGGCTGGCTGACTGTTGTACAGCAGATTTCAGATGAAAACTGCTCAAATCGTGCTGCGAAGTAGTTGTAGATCCCGGGTTTTGATTCCAGGATAAGGCATAGATGTTTCTCTGTGATCATTCGCCCATCCATGTTATCAAATCATCATTCAACATCTTGTATGGGATTCGTCTAAGGAAATAGAAAAGCGACGTCAAATAACTGCTCGTCTGTAACTTTAGTTAGCAGCGGCACTGCAGTTATAAGGCTTACCACACGAATATTGTCACTGTAATATGCAGTGTGGTATTTAAGAAATTTCCAGATGGGGGGGGGGGGGGGGGAGAATTCTACCGACTGTCTATATATATGTACACACACGAAACAGAAACGAAACGTATTACATGATTGGTTCTCCGCACTTAGTTTTGTCACTGAAATTTTTAAAAAAGCTTTGAACAAAACATATTTTTAATAATTGATGAAAAATTGCCGATGTAAATTTGTATCTTGACAGAAAAAAATGGCCAAATCCACTTTATGATCAGAACAGTTAATCAGGACTTTGCCTACAATTTATAAAGTGAGATTTTGTCACCCACCGCCAGAAATCTAGTCTGGGACCTAACTTTTGGAGATCCGAATCAAACTTGGGCATAACGTTTGGGGGGAGGCAGAATCAAAAAGTTTTCTACCACATAAAAATAGCGCCCAAGACTACTTTGCTAAATTACAGTTACATTTGCGAAATCATAAAAATTACTCATTAACTTGCTTCTCAGGACCCAGGAACTTAACACAAGTTCTATTTGCTTGTTAATTCTGAAAATTTGTTAGGTGGGCAATGAAAGATAATGTGTATGTAAATTCACCACTAGATCCATCAAGCCATCCATGGCTACGTAATTTTACAGTTGTTAAATCTTTCATGAAATATCAAAGAAACTCAACACTTCACTACTACCTCCTTCTTGTGTAGATGCACTTGCAAATTTTCAAAATCAACACAGCCTTCACTGCCACCAGCTTTATTAGATCTCGTTCATTTTGAAGGAAGATTCCTGATATAGCAGAGTCTGGAACTCGTAATGCTCACTTTTTCCACTAACATTCTAGCTTCACAAAGAAATCTAACTCATTATTAAAAAAAAAAGCACACTGTTCTTTAAAAAATGACTTCGTAAAGGGCTATCGTGCTTTCGTCAAAAATTCTATGTAGGCTATCTTCGTGTACTACTCGCGATTAAAATAACCACCTGAGCGCTAGTGTCGCCACCAATATGGCCGCTCTATGTAGGATAAATGTTTGTTTACATTCAGTAGTAGTACGTAATAGCAGCGTGTTGTCATTGCTGGGATGAAAGAAACGTTTAAATTACGCGATATTTTTAAATATTGCGAATGCTATGTGAACTCCAGGAACTATAACGAAGGTGAAGCTGTGCTGAGAGCGAAGCATTTAATTATGATAGGCAAAAATAACACTGAAAACGAAGACGAAACTAATGTATACGCACTGGTTCTTCAAAGCAGTGCTATTTCATCTGCACCTCGGTTGTAACTGGGGCTCTCAAATGATTTGAAAATAAAGCAATTCACCTGTATTGCAAAGCTTGGGCAGGAGAAAGATTTAAACATGCCGTTGCAATTCTTTCCACAAAGAGGCAGGCTGGTTTAATAACTACACAGGATAATAATAATAATAATAATAACAACAACAACAATTTCATTACATACATACTACATAGTTTCCGAAGAAAAAATGTTGTATTCGTAAAGAACAATTTAAAACTTACTCTCATGGTAATAAAATCATCTTTCGGAAAATAAAGTGAACATTGAATTGAATTTAAAATTTTGGGTGCGTCAGCACTAAGGCTATTTTGCACCCGTCATATTATACGGGGTCCAGCCCTTATCGTGACACATAACAACTCTAACGTTGCATAACTAAAATCATAAAATATTAAAATCTTCTGACTCGTTAAAAGCTGAGGCTGTAAAGGAGCACACAGCACAAACAAGGACAAAACACACGACAACACAAACAAAATTATACTGGCCATGGGGCCAGTCGCCAGAGCCTCGTTAGTCTGCAGTCCAGGATGTACTACGTGGAAGTGAGGTTGACTATTGGGTGCAGTACGTGGAAGAAGCACCCCTTACATCCCAATAAAGTAACAGACTCGTACATTCTTCGTAATTTCCTTGCCGCATTTCAGTTATGCCAATCTTGCCAATCAGTTCTGTTTTCCCTGGTTTATTTACAAATTTCACATTGTTGATTCCACGGGATGGAAAACACATGTAAGATTTTCACTTGTCCTGACCCACAAAACGATTTAGAGCAAAAACTGAACAGCAGACGTTACTTTTTCGCATGTTCCTCATGCTTTGAACGGCTTCAACACAGCGCAGCGAAGTATCCTACGCGGAGTGGTTCCTAAAAATCTCACCAGATGGCATATCGGATAATTGTAATCGCGAATTGTTCCACTCAAAGAAAGAGAGACGTTCTGAGGTGACAAGTTCAAGTCACGAGGCAACCAAATTGTAACTTTCACATGCATTTTCCTGCCAAATTCCATGGACAAAGAAAAGGGCCACTTGTTTGACAGTTCCAGGAGTAGAGCAGCGCTTGAGGTCACATCTGTGTTCGCCAAATGGAGCTTCCAGTTGTCTGACAGAAAATGTTTGCAATTGAATGGCAAAGTAGGAAAAAATAACTAAATTGCCAATAATTTCTTGTCCCCCCCAAACACCATTCCCCCAGGGATATAATTTATCAAGCAGAGGGGGGGGGGGGAATTCCCCCATCCCCCCTACAAATACCACACTGGTAATATCTTAATACAACTACACCAAGGATGGCGCAGAAGGGAAATCCACAGCAAACTTAACTTGCGCGACAGTACTTTTTGCACTTAAAAAAAAAACACTACCATGTTTAGGACGCGTGATTGGACTTAAAAAAGAAAGAAAAAAACTACCACGCTATAAAAGTTTCCGGGTTGGGTTCCGGGCATGGCCATGGGTGTATCTGCATCATATTCATCCGTCATCGATTCCACATGATCATTCATTCTCATCGCCAATAGGCGACCTCCGTGGCGGAATGGTTAGCACAGCGCGCTATGACGCCCAGGGTCCCGGGTTGAATTCCTGGCCTAGGCATGGATGTTCTGTGTGAGCGTTCCTTCATCAATTCTTCATATCACCACTCATTCTCATCTTCGCAATTAGCCAAAAATTGCAGAAAAGCGAAGTATAATAAACCACATCAATCAATCATCGTCAACTAAAATAAGAAATATATGAATGCTGTTGAATATCAGTCTGTCGACTACCTCAAAGAGAATTAATAATGTTTTCTCAGACGAAACCTCTTACTTCTCTCACAGTGTAGGTTAATGCTCTAGCTTTGTACACTAAGGGACCCGGGTTAGATTCTCGGCGGAGGCAGAGTGGTTTGCATCCCACTTTAAAATGTCGGTCTAGTCGCGATTGTACATGAAGTGAACTTCAAACTAAACTAAAAATTTTGCTAGGAGGCAGCTGCATTTTTATCATGCATACATGCAACCAAAGTTTAAAACTGGATCCGAAGAACTGAAACATGCGCGACTGGAAAGTGTCCTTTGATTACCAGAGAACGTCAGGCAGTACGCCAACGGCAGCCCCCTATGGAAACACACCGCTGGCAAAAAGTTTGGCACACCAGAATTAAAAAAAAGGAAAAATCATGGCAGACTCTGCAAGCACGCATGATTTGAAGGATAAGACGGCTGTGTGGCAACACTGCAGACTGCGAAGAAAGCCTGTGGGCACGAGCTTGCACTTCCTGATTGGCTGTCTGCCGCGGCCCGACGCCTAGCAACAGAGCATGCCGCGCTGCTGAGCATCCGTCTCCTGCGAACGGCATCCTGTTAGCTCATTCCACGAGGCAGGGTCATCTATTTCAAGATCCTGACAGATTTCTCTTCTTCGCGGAAATAGCAAAAAGGACGATGTCCTAAACATAGTAACCGGTTTGCTTTCCTTTCGTTCACAATGCGCAATTCATCTGTATTCCATAATGCAACGAGAATAAAATTGGTAACGGTACTCTTTTCATAGGGATGAGGTCAGTGCTCGAAGTGAGGGGGAAATGGTATCGCCCCAGCTAGCAAAATTTTTGCAAAGCATCCTACCAGCTGGACCCGAGCCTCGACCAAACATCCCCCAGTGAACATTTTCCACTTCTTCAAACGCTGGATAAGGTACGGTTTCGTATAAGATGAGCATTTATTTCGAGCCTAAGTGCCGGAAGACCAGAAATTCTAGTTTGGATAATTCTCACGCTGTTATGCTTGAGCGACATTGTATGAAACCAGAAATGGTGTAAATTTCGACACGGTGTATCAAGCGAGAATCAACAGATTGGCAATCTGAACCGAGTCTTTACTGAGACCAGTGCTGGATAAGATTTTATCACTCTTTGTTTCCATTATTATTATTTTATTCAGTTTCCAGGAGCTGCTACCTAATTCTCTTGGAAGGGGTAAATTTCATTGCTTAAAAAAAAGTGTATTCTCCCGAAACGTTACAACAAAAATTGTGTTTATATGCTTGTAACAACCGTAAACTGCAAGCGATATTGCTAAAAGTGACAGAAAAGCGATGTAAAACCAAGTAAATATTCTTGTAAAGGCAATAGTATTTCAGAAGGTAAGAGTTCTGGAGTTAAGGAAGTCTTTCGTTTTTCTTTTTAATATTAATTGGCGAACCATGATAATGTGCCAGGAAAGGATGAAGAGAGCAAACGTAATGGTATTTCTTGGGACATCACGATGTAGAAAGGTCGTCGAAAGGGAGTAGCTTTCTCAAGGTATCGATCTTCGAGCTCTCCATCATTTTCAATCGGAGCACATATCCTTGCATTGCATTTTCTATCAATCTTTTGTTTGATTTTAGTCACGTTTTCCTATTTTTATCTGCACTCCAACCCACTTCTGCTCTTGCATGTACAACACAATGGTGATGCTACGCAAACAGTGGCGTACCCGAGGGGAGGTCGGTGGGGTGATGGGCCAAATTTACTAAAATTAAACGTAAGAAAATATTGCAAACTATAAAACTTATCTGATAAGGACAAAAAAGTTTCAAAGTTTGTTTTCAAGTCCACTTTATACACAGATACTGTAATCTGGACTCGACCTGGAGTTAAAACTTGTGCCTCCACCGAGTACGGAACCCGGGTGCACTTGATTGCAAGGTGTCTGCTTTAAAAAAAAGGAGAAGAAAGCTTATCTACATCTTAGAAAAATCCCTGGGCACGCCAGTGTATACACACTTACACTATTGTTTACAAATGATCGAGAGGATTACTTACACGCTGGTCTGGATCTGCACCCTCGCGCAAAAGCCACTGCACACAATCTGGATGCCCACCAAATGCAGCTATGTGTAGCGGAGTTTGAAGGAAACGGGAAGTTTTCACGTTGACGAAGTGGTTCACGTGCACCAAACGCTTGAGACACTCCAACTGAAAGAGAGAAATCAAGAATAAGACACGATATTGTTTCTACAACAGTGTAACACACACATATAAATACCAACAACAGAACACTTAGGGATCTGTTTATTCCTTCACAGATTTACATGGTAGATAATTAAACCTGGAAATTGTTTGGTGTTCTTGGGGAACATCGGAATATACACATGAACTCCTGGTAGGCCACACAGTGATTCTGGTTGCAGGCTATTTGCACCCGTCACATTATACGCGGCCTAGATCCTTACGATAGGTAAAATCAACACTCTCTCTGAGGATTATTATCTCCTTAGCGGGTTAAAAGGAGAAAACACAGGATAACACACAACAACCCTACAGAGGATTATACTGGCTGTAGACATCCAGACACCTCAGTCTGCAAACTGCCGAAGTAGAAGGTATAAGTGGAAGAGAGGTCGGTTTGTTACACAAAAATGAGAAAAATGCAATTTTGAAACACTTAACAATAAGAATTCTGATGACACTGAAGTAAACGCATCTATAATGTTATACCAAACACGATATATTTCCTTCAAATATTGACCACAACCATCTGAACTCTACAGAAGCTCATCCAATTTTGAAAGTATTACTTAAAAATGCCATTGACAAGAATAAGAATGTGAAACTAATATATTATGTTGATATATTACCCAAAGATAAAACAGGGAAAGTCTTCCAAGCTCACAACTGTTGCAAAGAAATGGAGACTCCCCAGAAAATCTGACTTCATATTCAGAATTAGCACACATGGTAATATAAGAATAAACCAAAATTGCTCAATGAACAAAATCACTGTGGGCCAGTGTCACATCTGTCTACAAGTGGTGGCCATTTCAGCCACAATGTGCCAGCATAAAGCGGCTCCGGGGATCACACATCTTCTAATCAATGGGGATCATAGGACAACCCTGAGGGATAGTTTGCTTGTTTTAATTGTTATTTAAGTCCTCTTTATACACAGATAGGCTAATCGGGAAAGGACCTACAGTTTAAAGTGAAATATGAACCACTGCAATGTGCCTCTACAGGCTACAGGTATTGAACTTGGGACCCCTTGTTACCACTATGCAAAGTTTGCTTGTTTGTATGAGGTTATTTTACATCGTCACCACCTTTTTAGGTTAGATTAATGAGACGATAATGAAACTAATGAAAGAAACATCCATTCTCTGGCCGGGGCTCGAAACCAAAACCAGGAATGGCAAGAATGAGTCAGGTGTAAAGAGTATTTCGTGTCTAAGATTGGAGGTCTCAAAGTAAGAAAATGCAAAGACAACAGTTTTAAGAAACATGCTTCATCAACGTATTACGTTATAAGATTTGGTGAAAATAATTTTGTCAATTCCAGCACTCCCACTTTTAAAACAAGGAGATGCATTATCTCCATTGCTCTTTAATTTTGCCTTAGAATATGCTGTTAGGAAGGCAAAAGAAACTAACGAAGGACTTAAATTAAACGGTGTGGCACAGTTGTTAGCATATGCAGATGATGTAGACTTATTAGGGGATGATATAAATACAATTAAGAATAATGCTAAAATATTTTTCAAAACTGCTAAAGAGATAGGTTTGGAAGTTAACATAGAGAAAACTAAATATATGCTTACAAGCCGAAACCAAGTGTTAGGTAATAATCAAAATCTAATTATTGATAACAACTCGTTTGAACCAGTTTCATTTGTTAGAGTAATACTAACAAATGAAAATGATATTAAAGAGGAAATAAAAAGCAGGCTTAATTCAGGAAATGCATGTTACTTCTCTCTTCATAAACTTTTGTCTTCTCGTTTAATATCTAAGAAACTAAAAGTTAAAATATACAAAACAGTAATTTTGCCTGTAGTATTATATGGATGCGAAACTTGGTCCCTTACATTGAAAGAGTAACATAAATTGAGAGTATTTGAAAATAAGATCCTTAGGAAAATATTTGGACCTAAAAGGATTGAGAAGACAGGTGAGTGGAGAAGGTTACATAATTTAGAACTACATAATTTGTATTCATGTCCAGATATTATTAGAATGATTAAATCAAGAAGACTTAGGTGGGCAGGCCATGTGGCACGAATGGGGGAGGAAAGAAAAGTTTACAGGATTCTTGTTGGGAAACCTGATGGTAAGAGACCTGTAGGAAGGCCAAGATGAAAATGGACGGATAACGTTGAGATGTACCTAAAGGAAATTGGTAGGGATGGAAAAGAGTATATAGATCTTGCTCAGGATAGGGACAGATGTTGCTGCAGCCATGAACCTTCGGGTTTGAGAAGGCTAGAGAGTTAGTTAGTTTACAACTCCCACCTTCAATGCCCATTTTAATATTGTTTCATTTAATTTAATTGTCCATCACAGGACCGAAGTCCCATTTATGTTGAACATAATATGATGTGAAACTCGTCATTTCATGGCATTAACTTCAAAATGCGAAATCATAGAAGAGCATCAGCATTATTGTTATTATAATTGTAATAAAAACTGAAACCTAAAAGAAAGGGGAGTAAGATAAGAGTGAGTGATTAAAGAAAATAAATAATACTTGTGCCAGGACCGTTACCAGAATGGACATGCTGCTAAACGTGATAAATGGGAGTGAAAGTGCGGAAGTTGGTCTTTACAATTAACAAAAGGTGGGTTTACAATTAACCTGGCACGGCATGTTGTTATACAGGACCATGAACGCCATGCACCTAATACGTAGCATAAAGAAACAAAAGCATGACCTTTCATTACTCTGTAATCAACTGGTCCGGAATTACACTCATGTGAGTGAATGGACAATTACTTCGAGTGCAGGTTAACAATCTCTATTTCCGCATGTGAAAAAAAGCGACATTACTATACATCTAATGCAACAAGGCGTTACAACGCCTTCAACAAATCAGACATTAAAACATCTTTGCATGTTCCTTTTTATATCAAAATTGCGAGATTCAATAGCTTTGGAATAAAATATAGTTCACACATATTTCATGATTCTGGAAGGTAAAGAAATATTAAATAATATGATTGCGGAATCGGATATTTCGTAATCCCGGCAAAAAACTTATTTTGTCTGACATCCATTTCAAAAATAGTCTTCATTCGCCTTGATTCGTATTCGGGGCTCCCCCCCCCCAACACACACACACACTTTCCACACGCACGTAAGCAAACAATTATATTTTAAACAAGAAAAAGTCTTTTCAGTTGCCTATCCACCGGAAAGTATGAAATGAATAATGGCAATCATCCCTCCACCACTAGACATATAAAATTAAACGATTGTCATCGGAAAATAACAATATATAGTAAATTATGAAAACCTCAAAATAATAACAATAATTAACCCTTCCCGGACAAGATGGGAGGGGGTAATTGCAGGGATAGATTTGTTCCTGCACAATATGAAAATATGTTGCGTATGGTTGTTCTCGGTTCTAAAACACACACAAGGACCAAACAAGCTGAGAAATGGCTGGTCTCCGTGGTGGTTGGTCATCGTAACCTTCTACTTTATCGGATGTCTCGGGTTCGAACTTTATGTCAGGTATGGGCGTATTATTGTGTTCGTCACATCATCCGTTTGGCTCATCCTTAACCAAGAAGTAAAAAAAGAGAAAATAACCTAAATAAAAAGAAAAACGTTCCACATTGGTGCTCCTAGCATGTAAACATTGAAACGAAATTCGAAGCCAGTTCCTCCTAGCCCTCTGGTGACTAAGCAGGAAATTGCAGTATAATGATTCTATTCTAAGATATATGAAATCACGTGGAAAGTATGAAACGACACTAAATAAATCTGTCAACTCTACTGGGTATCGAACACGGCACCATTTTACAAGGTGACAACTGTCACTGTCATCAGGAAGACCCCAGGAGAATATTCATTACGTAGCTTAGAATAAACTATGGACGCAAGACTAGATCTTTTTCTCTCCGTGTTTGGAAACAAATCTATTGGATTCAGTGGCGTAGCGTTATGGTACGCCCATACGCCCGGCGTTCCCCGATTTAAAATTTCAAAAATACGTAAATGCTGTAAATATAAAGTAAATCTCGACTAATTTTATATATGTTCGACCTTCATGGCATTATAATAGCTAATTTTGCGATCCGCTTGCAACGCTACACTAACAACACTCGTTCCAACATTTTTTCAATGCCTTTCCTGCCTGGACGCCGGGCAGGTTCGGCGTAAATAACTCTATATTCCTTGCTGTCTTTCTGGAGGGAAAGCTTGGATCTCTACAGCACGCGCGCAAATGCTCTCTCGTACGCCAGCGTATGGAGCAGAGGGCTACGTGATTGGTTCATGTGACCCTTCCTGTCTTCTGAAGCAGACGGCAGCGGTAGAATTCCTACCCGTTTCTTCGCGCTCGTGCCACTCGTGCTATGTGATGCTACAATACGCAATACTGACTGACGTAACTTTACCAAATTCAAATATACCATTTCTTAATGACCATTGCATGGTATAATGTATCGCACGAACAGCGATGTGTATTAAAAACTAAAAGATCAACACAGTTTTTGTCAAATAAGTTGGTGAAGTCCTCGTGGTAGAAGTTCAGCCTGTGCCTGCTCTACCACTTAACCCGCAAAACTATTCTTTTATTATTTTTTTTTCCGTTAGCATCTAACAGCTTAATATTGTGTCAATGGAAATGTTTAGCATTCATTTGAAAACTCTTAACATCGACTGGTCTGTGGACAAAATTATTTTAAAATGTTTATCACCATTCCAAGATGCAATAAACATTGGTCTGAAGTACTAATCCAACGATAGTTGGATCATCCACCCACATCCGTGTCAGTGCGTTTTGCACAGCGCGCCAAGACGACAGAAATCCCTGGTTCGAATGGTTCGAATCCCGGCGTTAGCACGGGTGTTCTTTATGAGTGTCCCTTCATCAACTTCATAAATATCATCACTCATATTCATATTCGCGATTAACCAAAAGTGGTAGAAAAGCAAAATAAAATAAACCAAATCAATCAGTAGTTGGATCACCCACAACAATGACGTCTACTGTTATTCAGAGGCGCTTGTGATTCAGGTAGGTTTTCTAATGACTTGCGTCATACGGAAAAGTATAAAACACCAGAGTTCAAAACATTTGTGGCATTTTCTAGCTAAAACATGCCTGAATAATGTTTTATTGAAAACAAAGCTGACTTCAGGCAAATAAACAATACCTGTGGCGAGTAATACCATAAGTAAATTATTAAGCACAAAAGGGCGGACACCTCCTTCGGACTTGGCGTTGCCACCCGAAATGCCCATGCTACGCCACTGATGGATTATATTGAAACAATACATTGTTATGTCAACATGTTCTGTTCGCTTCTAGGTCGCATATTTCTAGTGGTAAATTTGAGATGTTGAGGAAGGGTAATGAAAGAACAATAGAGTACATGTACCGCATTCTTGTATTTTAAATTTCTTCAATGATTACTGTAACTATATATTTGTATACCAATTTTGCATGATTAGTTATAGCACCAACTGCTGATTAATAGGGAGGGCGGATGAGGTGATAGCTCGGCCCTCCCTTTGATGTTAAATGAGCCATCACCTGTTGAGACATCTAAAACTAATTACAAATAGTCAATTAGAAGAGTAAATGATGCCGCCCTTTATGCATATAAAAATCCTCTCACATGCCTAAAATTAAGCAATCGCTTCCCAGCCTAAAGGTCAAACAATACATTACCAATTGACATAAGAGTAACAACTGGCGTCTCCCTTGAAGTCTAGAACTTAGCGTTCACCCTCGGGTACAACGTCCAAAAGTAACACTAAACAAATATGCAATGGTCCCGACGAATGGCAGCTAAAATAAAGGTCATCCCTCATCTGCCCAAAGGGAGGTCGTTAATCCGCCAATGTATGGCACTAAGAATGAAACAAGTGCGAAAATAGAGAGCAAACACACAATACTTGGCTTCGCAGCGAAAGAACTTTGCAATTGTAGCTACTTTCCACACTAAACTGATACTTTTTACGTGTTTAGGCAGATTTCACACCGAAATGACAATCAACATACCAACATTTCACATTGTAGTAATTCAAGTGACACGCGAAATGCGTCGCCTCAGTGTGAAAGCTTCTTTGGAAATTTTAAAAAAACGAAGTACATATGCATGTTCCATTCATTACCTCTCTCTGTCTCTATTTTGGTAATTTATGTTATACATGCTAGGTTAATAGGGACTATAAGAATAACAAGAACTGTATGATGGAACAAATGTAATGACACATCGACGGATTAGCCAGGGTTTCAAACTGGGATCTCTGGCTTTGTACAGTGTTACCACAGATAACCATATTATTTGTGGTGTTACACTACTGTCCTTTATCCACTATCACCGCTGCAACGAACAAACAATTAGATACATAATGCTATGTGGACAGAAGTAAAACTTTAAACTCTCATATAATGTATTTCTCTAAATTTGATTTTCTCGAAATTTCCTGAATGACACCAATATCTGGATAAGATAACAGCCAGATACGTGGGAAATGTCTACACATGGATCCCCTGGTACTTGAAAGATGGCCTTGTGACACTAAACATTCGAAAGACAAAAGTTCATTGATAAATTCTGTACCCAAAGCTCACATACTATAGAGGAGCTGATATTTTCATAAGCCTTATCTTATTTAACTTACTTAAAACGGGAAAAAGTTCAAAATCAGAGAACCCAGTTGTATTCTGTATACACATATTCCCCACAAACCAATGTGTCTCGTTATGCTTTGCAAATCTCGATATGCATGCATCTAAAATGATAGTGGCGAATTGCGAAATTTTTTTAAAAAAATCAATTTTCGTTGTCTCTACTTCGTACTTTTGCGGTACTCTATCGCACCTCCACGACATGAGAAAAAATAATAATTTACAACCGTGCCGGGGTTCTTCATGTGTATTTAAGTTCACCCAAAACAATGCAGATTCGAATTATCTACGTCCTATAAACTGATATTTCATTCTCCAAACATGAATATGTCTTAACTTTTTATTACAACTAAAGAGCTACTTCATTCCTTCGTGAAAGGCTATATTATGAATTGTATCGAGGCGCCTCGTGACGTCTCAAATTGTAAATGCCTGTTTTGTTCTCGGCCTCGTCTAGATTTGTAAACACTACTTGTCCCCGCCTCAAAGTGGCAAACTGTGAACCTATGTAGCGATATTGTAAGGATTCTGAATAAAATTCAGATTTTTCGAGGGACCATAGCGTTGTAACGAGCCGTCAGAAAAAAAAAATACTAAGAAAAGCTCTTATACAAAAGCGACATAAAATAGACTTGTGAGAATGCGTGACTTATTTTATAATTTGAGGTCTTGAGTTTTCAGTAAAGTAGATAACAGCTAAATAAAGCTACAATTCTCATTTGTCAGTTTCTATCAATGATACGGGAGCCTGAAAATGCATAATTTACAAAAGTAAAGTTTTAAAAACCTGAGCAAAAAAAAAAAAAAAAGAAATCACCAAGTTTGACATTTACTTTTAGGGACTTGATATACTGTCGATAATCTTGGCGACGTTCTATCTATGGCAACTTGACTAAGAGAAAAGCCAAAACATTGTGAATGGCTCGTGCCTGATTAGGTTACCACCAGCAAAAATAAAGCCGAACTCTGAATACTCACACGAAGATGAAGATGAGTGATGATACAATGAAACTGATGAAGGGACATATACAGAGCATTCCCTGACATTCGCTACGAGACTCTGCGGCAAGCTGCCCGGCATCAATGCTTGTCTTTCCCGGTGAACGTTCAGCGACAGTCGCTAGAGTCGGCTATTAAAATTGCAGTTTTCATATTGTGTACTAACCTTGACTACAGAAGGTGTTGAAAATGATGTCTCTGCTGCAACACATACCTGGCATCTCCGAAGGAAATTGGCATTTACACGTGCAAGTTCGTCTACTGTAATTCTCCCGTTTTTCGTACAATACTCTCTTTTAACTCACGGATGGTGTGCGGATTGTATACTTTATTTCCCCATTTTTCTTTCTACTTTTATTCAGAAGTGAGCCTGTTACTCTAAACTTCTTTACGAGGTTTAATATAGTGGTCCTATGTGGAACGGGAACACCAGGAAATTTCGTTGTAAAACGTCGTTGCACTTCTCCACAATTCCTCTTTCCGAAGTAACACCCGACAAGATAAATCCTTTGTTGTAATGTAAACTTTTGTGGTGTCATATTAAGCCTCAATCTTCAACACACGGACACGACACAACACACCTTCCCAGGGAGAATTATACTGGCGTCAGTCTGCAACGTCAACAGAAAGGGGAAAGAGAGCGAAAAAAACAGACTAGCGAGCGACTGCCGCGGACCCGTTCACCAGGAAAGAGAAGTGCTGATGCCGGCCCCTTGCCGCAGAGTCTCGTAGCGAATGCTCTGTACAAAGAGCACCCATGCCCAGGACCTCTGGCGTCGTAGCGTGCTGTGATTAGGGTGACCAGACACATACATTCAAAAAAGATGACAGAGCATGGTGAAAAAAGGGGACAAGGTCATACAAAGAGGACACTAAATAAACTGAAGTGCCAATAGAGTATATAACTGCGCATTGTCAGAAGAAAATTGAAATAAGTTCACATTCATTTCCTATTTTAATGTCCTTCTTTTAATTTTAGGGCGCCTCTAATATAATGCAGCACATTTGCTATGATCGATGCTATATTCTTTACAAAAGAGGAGGACATTTACCGATTTCTAAAAAATCCACCCGGACACCGGACAGACACCTAGAAAGGAGGACCGGCCACCGGCGCTGCACTCCTCTCCTATGGTAGTGCTTCTAGGACAGGGGTTTATTCAAAATTTTCCATCTGGGAAAGTGCAAGTTCGTGTTTAGATGGGCGTAAGGGTACATTTAGAGGCAAAATGACCATAAATTTGACCGTTGTGAAAAATTTTAGGCACGTGTTGAGGAAATTTAGGGGGTGTTTGGATGTATCACTGTTCTAGGATATTTTCCATATGGAAGTGCCTTAGTTTCAGATCCGAGGGAGATAGATTGTGGCGAATGTTCAAAAGTAAATAGAAAAAACTGAGCGATGAATTCTGGCAACGTAGAAAACATTTCGGCGGTGAAGCAGACGACACGAGTGTATTGGCATGGAGTAGCGGGAAGCCGTTAGTTATTTTTTGCCCTTTAGTGCTAGAGACTTGAATTTTCCGTTGTTTTTTTTTTAAATTTTATTATTATTTTTAACACTTTATTTACGGAACAATAAGTTTTCTTGTAGATGTTTAGCACTATGTTCCAGGTTGAATCCCGATCTGGCTACGAAATATGCAAATACTGTTTTCATCTACATTTACTTCAAAGAGGAGAAATAGCCCAGATAACTACCTGTGTGGAAGGCCCACTCTTCCTAACCTTACATACTCTTGACAGATAAGAAGGAAAGGAAAGTAATCGTTTGATATCACACATCTTATCCTAATATATTGTAGACAGTGGATGGATATCTTCGAAAGAATGCTGCCACGGCTTCCAATCGTCAATATCTTGCTTGGTGAGGGATTCCGGGGACTTGGTCGGAAAGTCGAGGTGAGGTAGTAAAAAAATTAAATAAAAGCAGCATTGAACTCGGAAAAACCAAAGTGGTAAATGCAAACTCCCTTCAAAATGATCCCCAATTACCATTTTTGTCTTTGAACAACTTTTAAAACGAAGATTAAAATGGTAATTAGAGTATCCTGTCCTCCCACAACGCGCTCCCAGGGGTGCCCACGGGTGGGTTTGCGGACGCAAGTTACGTCCACCCAACTTTTGGGGGAAATTTTTGCTTTTGATTTTTTGTGATGGAATAAAAATGTCAGCATTGGATAGAAGTTGATCTTCGTTAACATGTAATAATCACTTCGTATACTGCTAAGGGACGGGTAGTGAGTATTATTTGGGGAGGGGGGTAGTGTCCAGTTCCTATTAAGTATTAAATTGTCAGACGAATTCTTGTGGGGAGATAAGCACTATTTTTTGTGGGGGGAAGCACCATAAAACTCTTGACTCACGTCAAGATTAAGTCTCAGATTATCACGGGAATTCTACTGAGGGGGATTGAGCAATAAATTGGAGGGGAAAACTCTTGACGCGGAATATCTAGATATTGGATATCAAGTCTTAGATTGGCTCAGAATTTCTATTGTAAGGGGGGATCGAACTTTAAAGGGGGAGGGGCAATATTTAGCGCTTTGGTATAAAATTTGTATGATGATCACATTTATACTGTCACTTTTCTATAACATTTGAAAGTCGTGTGGTATCAATTGGATTATACTCTCAATTATTCGCTAAGCTGAGTGGCGTTGGATGTCATAACCATCTGCCTTCGTTCCTTCACTCCTAAAAAACAAACATCGGATACATGAAAAAGTAGTGAAGTAAAATATAGCACAGACTACTAAACAAGAAGCACACGGGTAACAATTTTGGTTATTTTAAGTCGCTTTTCAGTCACTTTAAGATAATGAGGATCAGTGATGGTTAGAAACATCATCAGCTACAGGGGAATGCAAAGGAGCGAAACAAGCCCAGAAGCAAAGTGGGTGCTGAAGGAGAAAAAAAGACAAAATTTGGAAGGAGTAAAGGTCACGTCGCCTTGTGACAATATTGACTATTATTATTGCCAGTTTCGAAATAAATACCCTACAAATATTTTGAACATGCTGAAACATGCCTGGATTAGATTAATGTATTGACATATGCAGAGTAACAAAAGTGCTCACATTGAGCATTTGTGAGTTAACTTCGCAATACCCATTGGCACTTAAACTTGGACAGTTACATTACATATGTGTGAAATTGTATCTTATTTTGACAATTTATGAATAAAATAAGAGTTTAAATTGTTCAATCATTTTGAAACAGTCTGTTGAAGTTTTTAAAAAATACTTTGGAAAATATTTTCTTTCTACATTTGCAGGTATTTTTTTTTACAAAGTAATATTTTCTCAGGGGTGATCTTTTGCGGTGCACAAATTTACATAGCCGCACTGCTAGAACTAGTAGCTTACTTGGGAACAGTTGATATTTTTTTTTTTGCTAGTGCATAATAAATTTTAATTATTTTTTATTATGTACTGTTATATTATTTTCAACTACTCAGTACAATTTTAGGTACATTCGGAAATTTGATACCCATTGATATCTATAGGGGGAGGGGGCAACATTAGATATGCAAAAAAAGAACCTCTTGAACAGTGGCACCGTCAAGAGGGGGTTGGGCACTCAAAAAAAAAAGCACATCAAAGGCAGGAAAAAATGGCAAAATGATGACTGATTACTAAAACAGTATATGTAGCCCTCCCCTTCCGAAAATCCTGGGCACGCCCCTGCTCTTGAGTAAATTGCACATTCTTGTTCTAATTGGACAGGTCCAGATGGAATGTCAATATTTTACTTGCTGTAAAAACCCTCGCCATCCCATTCAAAATGAAATAAGCATCAACTTTCTCCAACATGTTTACATTCAAATCAATTAAATTAAAGTCATGCAATACCAGTGCATATATGTACTGGATGTCCACTAAAGGCTAGCCTTATCTGACATGTATTTTTTCTGTTTAGGAAATATGCTTGGATAAAGGTTGTTCCGCAACACTCCACCCTTACCGGGCCGCTTCTGGCAGGAAAAACCCAAAGAAACGACTAAATAGGCTCGTTAGTCCTGGGTTCCCATCCCGTTCCTCACCAGAGCGCTCGGAACCAAAGAATCAATCACAGGCAAGAACTTACTGAATGAATGTTGCAGGGTGATTGATGAAAACTCGCAGAAATGGGCTTTATATATTTATTTACAATTCAACAAAACAAGGCTCGGATTCTTCCAATAATTCTCTAATTTACATTATTTACATTCCTATAGCTTGAGCCCCACGGCAGAACTGCCAAGTGGAAGTTAGCATCGGCGGAACCGCCTCGGGATGCTCTTTCTCATGGAGTCCACTGGAGACCGAAGATCACTCTCCCTTCTGCTCCGGTTCATAAACACTCTCTGTCCTGTCCTCTGTCAGAGGCCATATTTATACTTCCTCCCTCGTCGCTAACAAAAGAAAGAAGAAGGAAAGAAAGAAAGAAAAACAAAGAAAGAAGGAAGGAAAGGAAAAAGAATGGGGGAGGGCTGAAAGTTCAATTCCTATTGGCTCTTTTAAACTACACAGAACCATGGAAGAAACCCAAGTATACAGAATCATACACAAAAAAAGAAACGAAAAACCAATACTGTTTGTAACAAGGTTGTACTAATTAAGTATAAATAAGTAAGGTAGCTTCCACCAAATGTTTACAGCTGTGTACACCTATGTGTAGTATCTCCCCATTTTGTAAATACAGAAGCTCCTCTCGAGTTGTGAATGCCTCCAACATCAACAATTTCCACATGAAAAATATACGAGTAAAGACTGAAATTTGCTTATTTAAATCCGTCGCGCAACAGCCCATGAAGGGCCTAGGCATACCTACCGACTGCCAGTCTCCCTCCCACGCTTTCCTTCGTCACCTCTAAGCGTGGAGATCTTCAACCAGTATTAGAATAGTCGGGGGGTCAGCCCGACGTATCCCCAGCCGTTATAGTAGGTCCCCGTGACCGGACGTATACGTAGGCCGAATAAATTCCGACCAGAGCCGGATTCGAACCTACGCCGTCCCGCAGCGAACGATCTCAAGACGAGTGAACGCCTTAACCCGCTCGGCTACGGAGGAGGACAAAATTTGCTTATTTACCAAGCATAATTTTCCTACGTACAAATTTTCAGTGAAAAATGCAAGCTCGACCAGGACTCGACCCCGGGTCTCTGGCATACCACGCAGGTAAAAAGCGAAAGCAAAGAATCAGGTGAGGCCAGGCCAGCTCGGTAGCTCAGTGGTTAGAGCAATGGCATGGTATGCCAGAGACCCGGGCTCGAGTATTGGTCAGGCCTGCATTTTTCGCTGAAAATTTATACGTAGTACATCTCCTGTGTGTGCCTAATCTTCAATAATTTTCCTCATGTGTCATATTTCTTTCTTGAATTTGTTGCGGTAGCAGAGGAATATCTGGCCAATCTTGGTGATGACACTAGCAATGTGAGTTGTATGTGTCCTTGGGAAACAACAAAAGAAGTTCAAAGTGAGTGAAACAGGAAGGGTAGACTGCAGTGGGGTGGCGTGACTTTTTCAAAAGTGTTACCGGCTATCAGTACGACAATTATGCCTGCTCGACGTTATCACCCCCTCCCCGGTAAAGAAAACATGTCTTCGAGCTAGATATTTGTTCATTTCGTTCTTGTTTTGCAATCAGCACAGTGATTTAGGCACAAACACTCCTAGAAAGAACTACCACTCTTGAGACAGTTACCACGAAAACCCAATGAATAGTGGTAGACCCTTGTCAACTCTTCATCTGTCTCTGTTTCTTTGCAATGAGGTGCGAAGGGAAAGAAGAAGAACCACACTTTTCTCGGGTCAGTTTGACGTTTGTGAGGAGAGCACTGAGCAGACGACAGAACTCCGCTCATTTGTGGAAGGGAAGCCCAGCAGTACGTACTACTGTTGCCAATTTAGTATTTTGGAGCAAGGTATGTCCAAATCACGAATCACACCAAGGAACTATATTTTCGTCCTGGTCTCAGTTGTAGTTCAATCCAGCCTTGGCTCTGCAGTTTACCTCTAGTTGCTTCACAGAAATGGTATTCCTATTTTAGGCGGGATTTAGCTCTTTTCTGCCAACCCGATGTGACAACACTGGCTGATCCTGTAGGTTTGAACGGCAAGAGGGGCCCCTTAACAGGCATATGAATAACCCCATAGCACACTATGCCCCAAAGTCCTTCCCCACTCTTTCCTTGCATTGGCGCCCTTACGTTGCCTCTTCAGGGTAGCGGAACGGTCTCCCTCTTTGCTTCTGTCGGCTGCAGAAAAAATGTAAGCAACTTGACGGCAACGTTGTCATTTTATTGAAACAACTTTTTAATTCTTTACATTTTGCTGTTATTTGCGGTAACACCGGCTACATGCACGCCTACCTGCCTCTGGTAGACTGTGATGAAAAATAAAAGAGCATCGCATGGTAGCAGCACACAGTTTGTGATCTTTGCAAACTTCGATACTATGGGACACACACATGATCTAATTTATATATGTATATGCCTAAGCATAACATCATCGTAGGGGAGAGAAATCAACAACCTACCTGAGGATAGGGAAATTAGCACCAGTATTCTGGCAGGGAAACTTTAAATTCCATACCTATTGCTTAGGTTACTGATATTTCTATAATCAAATGAGCTTTTTAAAAATTTTCCAAAGCTGATAATAATCATGATGTAATCCTAACCTCCTACAAGGGAGAGAGAAGTCAGTGAGCTTTACCATACCCTTACAGTGCATGTCGTGTCTACATTGTGCAAAATAAAGAATTTATTTCTACCAGAACCTGTTCATCTACAAAAATATTGGTGTAACCCATATCAATTACTACACACAATTTCTATAGGAAGCTGTTACGTTTTCATTGCTGTGTCTACCTCATAACTGGATGTGTATGTTCTTAGCATGAAGTACTTACTTAAAAAGAAGGCAAAGGTTCAAAGCAGGTAATACTGTGTGAAGCAGTGTTGAATTCAGCCACTTTCCTCATCAAAATTCACGGGTGGAAATGTCATAGACATCAAATTATAATACTAATAAAACAACACTAATAGTTTTAAAATGCTATCATTTTAAGAATGATAATATTAGAATCAATAAAATAATGGCAGAGACTATTTTCACCAGGTTACGTCCACCCAATTTTTTTTTTTTTCATTTATTATTTTTGTGAAATTTGACTGAAAAAAAAATCAGCATTGGACAGAAGTTGAACTTCGTTAACATGTAACAATCACTTCGTATACTGCTAAGGGACGGGAAATAAGTATTATTTAGAGGGGACAGTGACAAGTTCTTATTAAGTTTTAAATTGTCAGGTGAATTCTTCTGGGGAGATTAAGCTTTATTTTTGGGAGGGACACTATTAAGCTCTTGCCTATGAACGTTAAATCTTAGATTATCATGGAAATTCTGTTGGGAAAGGGGATTGAGCATTACCTTGGGGGGGGGGGGGATATCCAGATGTGGAAATGAATGTTAGGTCTTAGATTGGCACAGAATTTTCAAACTAAGAGGGATCGAAATTTCAAGTTCAGAGGGGGGCATTCAGAGCTTTGGTATTAAATTCATATGATCATTATTTAGGCTGTCATCTAACTGCATTCATTATCAAGTGGATTTTACTCTGGATTATTCGCTAAACAAAATGGCGCTGGGTGTCATAACTGTCCACCTTTATTCTTTCACTCGTAAAACTTAACATCGTATACATGAAAAAGTAGTGAAGTAAAATATAGCACCGTCTTCTAAATAAGAATTCAACGGGTAACTATTTTTGTTATTTTACGTCGCATTTCTGCAACTTTAGGCTAATGAGTTATAGTTAGACAAACCATTAACTAAGGGGGAAGCAAGGGAGCATCACAAGAGTGCCGAAGCAAAGTAGATGCTAAACTAGCAAAAAGAGAAAAATTTGGAAGGAGTAAAGGTCTTGTGAAAATATCGACTCCTTACTAAATTGTTTTACTGGCAGTTTCGTAATAAATACACTAAAAATTTTCTTTCCTCGCTCCACTGGCAATGCTGCTCACGGTGTGCTAGGGCACATTGAAGGAAGGGGGCATAGATTGAGCATAGAGGAAGTGACCTCTCTTGAAAACCTGTATAATTTTTCACGGTTCACATTTTGTGATAATATGTACAAAAAAGTTATTGGAGTTTTTGATTGTCTTACAAATTACTTGATATTGTACCTCTTTTACACCCTTTTTGTTGTTGACGCCCTAGAGCAAAAGTAGAAAAAGTTTGGCATCATGTGAAAGTATTGACGCCAAATTAAATTAATATTCTTGTAAGTTTGCAAAGAAACAGATATAAAAATTTACCTGCTCCCTTCGCTCTCAATTATCGGTGTTTGACATCTTGATAAGATTATTGTGAAGGATTATACTATAGCTGCATTACAATTTGATGTGTGTTTTGTTATTTAGCATTATTTTTCTTACACTTTGGCCTGATCGCGACGATAAGAGAGTGATGATATGAAATTGATGAACGGACACTCACAAAGAACACCCATGCCCAGGTCGAAATTTGAACCCGTGACCCTTGGCATCATAGCACGCTGTGCTAACCACTCCGCCACGAATGGCAGATGCTGCATTACCAGACACAATCAATATTGTTGGTATTGATTAATAAAATATAATCCTTAGTGTTACACGAGGGTTGTTTGAATATTTTAGCAAATTTTCAGATCATGCCGCAGCTCATTAGGTTAATAGATCACTTTACAAACAGTCCAAAAAGTGTTTCTTCAAAAGGTCGTCCCACAAATAGAGCACTTCAATGGCAAAATTGCACGAATATTGCTTCAAATTTATTTTTCCAGCAAGCCTTGTCCAAGTGATTTCTTCCTGCAGGTGCAGCATTTTAAGGAAGTTGTTATATTAGAAATGCCTATTACTGTATTGTCTATTCCCTCTGCTGTAATAATTGTACTAAATATACTATAGAGCGACCACAAACAAAAGAACCTTCGACTAAAATCCCTTGCACCCCTTCCCCTCAATCCATTCAGCTCGGGCCATAAGGAAGCATGGTTCACCCTGCCCCTCCCTGTCTCACGGGAGTATGGTTCACAGGAGTACCAAGTCTGCGCAGGTTTTTTTGCTGGTGGTTCCTCTACACACAATAACGCACTGTAAATAACCCAATACAACAGAAAAATAAATCATGTAAAATGTACATTTCTCTCTTGTCGCAGGAAGTGGATTTTGCACTTTAGATACAATCCAGAAAATTTGGACTATGAAATGCTTTAAGCATAGGAGGAGAATTTGTTGCAGGAGGCACCAAATTCTATTTTAACTGTCTACAGCTCTGTGTATGAAACAATAAATGAATCAGTGATACGAACCAACAAATACAATATTGATTCATATGTACAACACAGTACAAACCAGTTTTGGTTAAGACAACTGCAATTAAGACAATTTGGTGTGCCCCACTGGTGCAAGCAGGGTGGAGGGAGCTGATGGTGCTGCTGATCTTACTGAAATTTTGAGAAAATCACATTTTTCAAATGAAAGCTGTAAAGAACTCGGGGAAAAGACAAAATGATAGAAGCAACCCCCTCTTGAAACGTTCCCCGATTACAATTTTTGTACTTCAACAGCTTTTAAAATAAAGATAAAAATTTATATTTACATAATATTTTATTCCGTATCCTGTCTTCTTCCAGAACGCAGCTATGTAATATCGACTTTACAATTCCAACCCCCTCAAAATCAATCAGTGTGCCCAGTTAGATTTTTCCTTATTATCATTAAATTGTGGGCATTTGAACATTTATTCTCCATCCAAAATCACTGTTTACACATAATTTATATTCTGACATCTCAAATTATCTAACCAATCATGCTTTCGGCAAGTCGAAAATTTACATCTACATTTTAAGATACAACTGTTGACCACTTGACAGGCTATTGCATTCAAGTTAAAATCAGTTACTACATATTTGTCAAAATAATTTGGGGCAGATGCATCCAAAATCTTGGGGAGGATGGGCAACCCTGGTCTTGCATGAAAATAAATGCACACCGATGTAAGCTTTATTCACATCAACAACTAAAGAATACACACATCCGTGTAAGGACAGGCCAGGTTGTAGATTATGCACATGCAATTTAAAATCTGTTGATTGGCATCGTAATCACAAATCTGCAGTTAAAAAAATTGTCTGTCACGTCTAGAAATTGCAAAATAACCCTGTCAATTACCGCTATGATTCTCCATACACTAAGATGAAAACCATGTTTTCTGATATGAAGACGTCCACTCGAATATGATACCGCTAGAGGCGCTGGTGTACGCGCATGGCATTCGAAGTAAATGGAGTTTTCACTGCAATGTCTGATTCTTTTACATGAAGCATTTCTATGAATGTGATAATTACAATGATATTTGTTACAGTGGTCGCGAAGATATCAACGAACATTCTATACAGTCGACCACATCCTGTTATCGTCACACTTTTGTTAATAATACGGGAGAAAAAATACACGTGAAATGCTCTTGGCAACTAAATTTTTGTGTATGAATTAGGTTTATTATTATTATTAATTTTTTTAAAGATATACACACTGAAGCATTTGTATTCTTGATATTTACGGTCTCTTTTCTTCCACTTTAAACTAATCGCGGTGATGATGATAATGATGACTGCATGAAACGACAAGGGGAACCCCACAAAACTTTCTTAGTGCAATCGACATGAGTGTAAGGAAACTTTCAAACCAATGGGGCAAGCGACATGGGATGTTCACACTGTCACACTAGTGACATACACTTCCAGACTGTAAAATAGCATTCATTGCACATGAGGGTCCAAACAGCAAACAACACGTTCATATGGCGTATTCGTGTGCTACTTGTTACTTCGGTTGGAAAGCTCCTTAAAGGAAGGGTGCTCAGACCGAAGCGACGCACTACAGGGGGAGTTCCCAACTAAGTGACAAGCGACATGGTGCCTTCAGTCTATTAGCAAGCATTCGCTGCTAATTGTGCGAACAACAGATAGGCGACATGATAAACCGCACATTACAACAACAGATCTAGGCGACACGATAAGCCACACGTATCACTTTGTCGTTTGTGCGTCGCTCAAACTGGGCCATTTCCTCAATAGCTTGCAACATGTTGCAGTGGTTTGTTGGTCGCGCATGCGCGATGCAATGAGTGTCTTGCTTTAGGGAGATTGCGTACCAAAGCGACAGTCATGCTGCTACCATATGAAATGTTGCTCTTGATTGGCTCGTTTCCAAGCAACATGTGTCGCTTCGTTTTGAAAGTTGCCTTGGACCAAAGGACCCATGTCGCTTTGGTGTGAAATCCTCGTATCACTTTGGTGTAAAATCTCCTTGAGGAAACTGTGCAGTCAGAGCTTGCGTCCCTACGGTTCGAATGGCTGCATTGATTACGGACTGATCGCTTCCAAGTGACACTTGTGGTTTGTCGCCTCGGTATGAAATATCTCTCAGGATACTATTTATATTCTAATAACATAGAAAAATAAAACTCTAGTACACAATCCAACACCTGACGTCCTGAATCACTTTGCGATGTTTCTTCTTGTGTTATGCATTCTATTTATTTATTTTATTGGTACTACTTTACTATACCGGAGACACCTATCAATGATTTATTTCGCAATTTTTAGCCCAAAAACCATTGACGTTAGCCCAAAAATTCACGGTGACTCCTCGAACAATCACGGGGACGAGGTATGCCTACTAGGTTAGGTTAGGTTCCATTAGTTCTCCTTTCGTTCAATTTAGCATATACGGACAATACGAGAGCGTATTGTGCTCTCGTGCCGAAAGCAAATGGCGGCAGCAGCAATAGCACGTCGGAAATAGATTTTCGTAGAAAACCACATGCATTCACATTAAAATGGATCAAAACTACATTCCCGAACATCAACAACACTACAGAAAATGATTTGCGTAAGTACTTTCTCCTGTAAATTTGAAGAATTCCGTCTCCGGTATAGTAAAGTGTTACCATTTTATTTTACATTTCTTTCCAAATTAATGCAGTTTCGTGACTGTAAATCACTACACGAATATAACTTTTTCCATCAATTCACGTACCGCATTTTAAGACAAACAAATCTACACAATATATTCCAAAAACAAACTAAGCCGCATTACTTTCATAATAAAATAAGCACTCGTACTGCCATCTATGTTGTCACCTGTCTCGGGAACTAGTTTCTTGGGTCTACTCCACACTACGTTATTAAAGGCACTGTACCCATACACCCTAATAAATCACAAAATCAATAGGTGTCTTTGTTATGTTGCTAGACTAACACATGTAAAGATTAGTGAGAATTCCAGGTAGGAATGTGATCTGTATTTTTCACAGGGGGGTAAAGCAGGCTCTCAGGGTGGCAGTTGCCCCCCTGCCTCCCCCTCTAGCTATGGGCCTGGCTTCAGTGCAAAGAGAGTCAAAAAGTGCAACGAACTAGACTACTGTCGAATGCTGACAGGTTACAGAAATTTTCGTGGGATTTCTCCCCCACCCGGGCTACCCCTTTAATTCATCACTGGTGTGAAGTATTAACTCGTGATTAAGAATTATATCTGACGGTCATCTTCCAGAGCGTGGCTGGACTCTAGTTTACGTCCTTCTTGCCCGTTTAAGTCTTTCTTGCGCACTCCTTCTTGCCAGTTTACAAAACCGTGCTAGCAGACAGCCGGCGCTCCGGTACGGTAAGCAAGTTTTTCTTTTTACACTTTCTGTCACTAACCATTCACGGGAAAGAGGTATGCCTACGAGGTTAGGTTAGGTTTCATTAGCACTCATTTCGCCGCTAAATATGTGCTTCATCATCGAAAAATGTCCTCAGTACGTTCGATCACACATACCCGGACAACATCGGTTTTTCTTGATTTTTTCCTCCAGGAAATTTTTCCTCGCCTTGGGATTTACTTTGTTGAATTCCTTATAAAATAGCCTTTCCAAAGATATATGACACGTATTCCTTAGGAAAAGGACGTAAACTAGAGTCTTACCCAGAGTCTCCTAGTAGAAACTACGTTGAACAAATTGGCGGGAAAATCTGAACGCTAAATCGAAAACATAAGTATTTACAATTTGCGAATTATCTTTGGTATTTGTATTCCTTATATCATGCTGCATGGATGTATCACATACGACTTCCACTTCACCTGTTTTCATCATAAACTACACTACTATTATTATATTTGGAGGGTTGATAAAAAGAAGTTAAAAAAATAGCTCTGATTACAATACCCTATCGAATGCAAAAGCAAAGTATGACAGATTCAACTATTATATAGGAAATTAAGATAATTTGAGTACAAGGGGTAATATCACTTTTTCTGTGAAGTAGTGATTTCCTCCCACTCTGAAAGTTAGCATTTTCTCTGTTGTTTCAAGTCCACTTTATACACATAGGCTAATCGGGACTGGATCTACAGTTTAAAGTGGGATCCGAACAACTGTGTCATGTTCCCCCACCCGGTATCGAACCCCTTGATTACAAGGCGACGGCGTTCCCACAACGCCATCGGGGAGGGCCCTGGATTGTATGTTGCGATAGCTGGATTCGAAACCAGGACCTCTATCGTTAGAAATGTCACATAATATTGTTAACGAATATTCGAGCACAATGGTTCGCTGTACGTGACAATTGTCTAATGATATTTCTTTTGCACCCTATACTAAATGTAAAGGCTTTCTTTTGCGTTTACGTGTGAAAAAAAAAGTCGATAACGTTTATAATTTTTGGGTTGCCCGCAATATCAAAACTGCATTTCACGGAACATTCAGGGGTATCACGTATGTATGTGTATATTTAGCATTTAAAAAAAAAAATTCACTCACCTTCCCGAAGTAACAAGCCCAATGTGCCGGTGTCCATCCATAAAACACGTCTTCTTTAAGTACAGCCTCTTCACCATCTCGTAATAATAATAAACAGAGATATTGAACGTCCCCATCACGGCTGGCTTTATGAAGAGGGAATTTCTCCTGCAGAACACCTTCATTTTGATCGTTCCATTGTCCGAATATATTGACAAGTTCGCTATTCATCTTCACTAAGCAAATTGTAGTTTTTCACTTCCACTTGGCGTTCTTAATGTTATAAAACAAACAGTACTTAAGCAACTACAACAACAGTTCTTTCACTTGGACTGAAAATTTTCCAACAACAAAATTACCACGCTTTGGCTAGGCTTATGCCGGTAACTGGCCAATGCTCTTTCAGCATCTCAGCATCATAAGCAGATGACGTGAGAACCTGAAGGGATAATCGTATTTAGTTTTCCTTCGTAATTTGTAGGTCTCTCCTAAAGCGAAACCTTCCTGATTGTTAAGATTTGTACATATTTATAATTTTCTAAACAATATATTGCGCATAACTATAAAAGAAAAGGGAAAAATGCATACATTACATTATACACAATACAGTGCTTCGTACTTCTGGTAATTTTCCAGCCCAAGTAGGGTGTAGGAGAACAGACAGAGAGTGACTTATCGTTTATACAGCATAATTGTCCTACAGTTAACTGTCAGATTAGGCCTTCCTTTGCACACAAATGTGCAACACAGAGAGTGAATGTATTTTTAACCTCCATGAAGGCTTGAATTCCATATTGGTGTGAGCAGAAGTGATCTTATTGCGAGTGGCAAAAATTAATAAAATAAACGCATTTATTGTAAAGCCAGCGTCTGAACATAGAATAGTCTGAAGAAGAAATGTTAGGTGGATGGATGTTTGGTCCAGTCTTGGGATGAGGTGGGGGATGCTCCTATGGTAACAATGAGAACTGGGGGGGGGGGGGTGCTTGCGAAAAATTTTACTAGCTGAGGCAGACATGCCCTACTTCTCGCGCTCAAAGTGGGAGGAAAGCGAAGGGACGAGATCTGTCCATGCAGAGATTTATTCAACATCCTCAATTCTTTCTGAAAAGTCCCCTAAATTTTTTCACCAAAAATCCAATTTATGGTTGGTTTGACCTTTACAGCACCCCCGCCCCCCCACAAAGGAAATTCTGAATAAAATCATCCTCCATCCAGTTAGGATAATTTGCACATAGAGCACAGATTCACCTATTATAGAGTGACATACAGGGTGCGAAATCCCGGGGGAACAGGGGGAATTCCTTCCCTACGGTCTTGATCTAAAATCCCCCCGCAACCTTTTCCGAAAGGGGGAGAGTTTTTGTTCTAACAACAAAAGATAAACAATTAGTTTTGAAGTCGAATATACTTCACGGGAATAATATCGAAAACACACACAAACATCGAACAACAGAGCCTCGTCTCCAAGGACACTCAACCCAGGCAGCAATCCCCAGAACACTGAAATTAGTCCGATTTTTTGTTTTCTTCTCCATTTCTCATCGCCTTTCGTCAGCTAGCGCAAAATATATAAATAAAAAAACTTACTAGCTTTTAGATGTGATTTTTATATTGGCAACAATTATCTTCTTAACGTCTCTTCATTTTGGCCATTCTCCTACTCACGCAAATCATTTCATAGCATTAGCAGCAGTGTAGTAAAATATTCAATTTGCAATAGAATTTTGAATGAAGGGCAATCGATATAGTATAGTGTATATTCTAAAGGTCCCGGGTTCGATCCCCGGCCGGTTTCTAACGTTGGAAGCGGTCCTGGCGCCCACCCAGCGTCGAACAACATGGGTACCTGGGGGAAACCCTGGGGGGGGGGGGTAAAGGCAGTCAGGGGCGTGATGCTGATCACACCGCCCTCACGACCGGATCAAGAAAGTGTGGGGCGTTACCCCCACATCCCCGCTAAGCACAGGGGAACACTTTACCTTTTATATTTTATAATATATTATTAATATATATATATATATATATATATATATATATATATATATATTATGAGGTTGGACAAAATAATATGAACACCCACCTAATATGGTGTGGGACTACCTTTGGCTTTGAGAACAGCCTCAATCCTCCTGGGAATGGATGCATACAAATCCTGGATGGTAGTCAGTGGGATGCTATGCCATTCCTCAACAAGAAACTACTTCAATTCCTTGAGATTGGCTGGCGGAGATTTCTCCAAAGGAATTAAACATATCACCTCCTGACAGTTGTTGACTAATGGGTCTACTACACTGACAGGTGATTGACAGGTCAAGATTAGCAAGAGTCTAGAAGCACCTGCATACCACTCCCCCACCCCTCCTGCCTTTTTTGTTATGGATGAATACCTCCTCCTCTGGTCTTCTTCTTTTCTCTTCTTTCTTCCTTGTTCATACTTCTTTTTTATTCATTCCTTTTCTTCATCCTTTCAACTTTCTCTAACACACTCTTCCATTCCTTGTTTATCTTGAGTCCTCAAAGATGTTGCCTGTATAGTGAACAAGCACAGAAAATATAGGAGAGAGAAGAAAACTTAGGAGCATTCCCATCGGTTGATGAGAAATTTTTTCTTTGTGGTCAACAAGAGCTACTACTTCGAGGTGACAAGCGACAATGACAGTGACCTAATAAGGGAGATTTCACACTGTGTCGCCTAGAGGATTTCACAAGTCGAAATTAGGTTTGTGCGGCCTTTTGTGTCGCTACGGTGTGAAACGTTGCTGTTGATTGGCCCATTCCAATCGACATGTAACGCGTGTCCCTTCGGTCTGAAAACTTCCTAAGTCTTGAAAATCCAAGTCACAAGGATGGAAAATTAGGGCCTTGTTAAGGTTAGGTGTGAAGGCAGGCAGACGACAGCACCCTAAAGGATCATATCCAAACCTACAGGAAGAACACATCTTACTTCAATCTCCAATACGGAATGATAAAAACTTCTGGTGAGTTGATTTTAAAAAATGTGTCCGAGATAAAGAGTGCCGTGCCCAGGATTTTCAGAAAGGAGAGGAGTTACACATACTATTTTTGGTGGTCAGTCCTGATTTTGTCATTTTTTTCCTGTCTGACGTTCTTCTTCTTCTTCTTTTTTTTTTAAAAAAAAGGAATACTGGGTCAAATGGGGTTATGACCTCACCAACCCTCCGTTGGGCACGTCACTGGAGATAAAGGAATAAGCATTTGATCACACTGGGAGTCGAAACATTAGATGTGTTGGGAATGGAAGGGTTTTCATTATGCATTAATTGTTTCGTGATCCAGCTGTATTCGAGAAGACTTCCTTTGTTTCGTGCCGATATATGACAAGACTGCGGAAGCTGTGACAGGCATTTTTGAACACTTGTGAGTGCTAAGGCCTGAATCTGAACAATTTGGTGGGTTTCGGCTTTTATGTTTTTATGCCTGATGAGAAGAAATGGGCAAACACACATACTGAGATGGTTCCGGCACACAATGTTCATGCATGGAAACAGAGGAGTCGAGTGGTAAAAAATGTTCCGATTTCACTTTCTGGTTAAAATGACAGCCTTACAGTGGCGACGATTTAAGGGATAGTTGCTCCCCATTTTTTTGCCGTAACATTTTGGCCTCTTAATGTTAAGCCTTGTCTACCAAGAGAAAGTAAACTTTCCTTGCACCGTCCCCCCTCCCCTCTGTTTTGGAACCCAATTGCCACCACTGGTCTTAAACATACAATTGTGAGGTTCTTACTATACCCCTTAAAAAAATGGTGTTGAGCCTCCCCCCCCCCCCGAAAGGAATTCCTGGATACGTGCCTGGTGCAGGCCAGGGAAGATGTGTGTGTCATCGTTCTCATTAAACCAATCTTGGATAGTGCAAGCAGTATGAATGGGGGCATTATCATCCTGGAAGATGGTATCCCCTGCTGAGAACATTGCCAGTACCGTTGGATGGACATGGTCACCTAAAATGCCTTCATACACCTTGGCAGTTAGCCTTCTTTTAACTATGACAATAGGATGCAGTGAATGCCATGAAATGACCACCCACACCATTACCCTACCGCCACCATGCTTCACTGTTGGCACCAGACAGTCTGGATTGTATGCTTTGGTTGGTGTTCGCCATACGTAAACATGTCCACTGGTGGGGAATAGTGTGAAGGTTGATTCGTTGGACCACATGGCATGTTTCCATTGGTCGGTAGTCCAGGTTTTGTGCTCCTGACACCACCGACATCTCCGTTTGGCATCGTCCTGCATTACAAGAAGTTTGGCAATAGTGGCTCTGCCATGGATATTCTGTTTATGCAGGTCTCAGCGCACTGTTTTTATTGACACTGCATTCTCAACATGCATATTCAGCTCAGCAGTCACTTTGGTTATGGTGGTCTTCCTCTGAGCACCAACAATCCTCCATCCTCCTTAATGCCCTCCTGTCTCTCTCTGTCAGTTTCGCCTTTCTGACACTATTCTGTTTTGCAGATATCGTTTTCCCCTGCACTTTGTATGCTGTCATGACGGTAGATTCAGTAGCTCGCGATACACCTAGTAACTTTGCGACCGTTGTTACGCATGCACCAACTAATCAGCCACCAACAATTTGCCCTCGTTGGAAGTCTGTAAGGTCAGACATAATGGTAGCGCAACACAACATGAAGCCATTCACAGGCTTAGTTGTTGGTCATACTTCTGGCAGAGGGATCATAGGACATGGAGAAAACAAAAGATGCATTCTGTGCATGCCAGTGCAGTCAGCACACAACTCCGAAAATGGGGCTCATCTAATCGGGTGTTCATATTATTTTCTTCAACCCCTATATATTGTGTGTGTGTCTATGTGTGTACTCCTTCCCCCCATCAATCTGCAGTGATTTCGCACCCTGGTGACATCAAGGATTAAGATAGGGATTCAGAGAGTGGATGCCCTAAACTTATGAATGTGTGGCACATTGGTATATCATCTACCTTTCCAGAAAATATACCTGCCCTTCAACATATTTTATTTCTAGTACTCAAGGTACTCACTGCACATAATCCCAAAGCTCATGCAAATATTTTACTCATAAATTACAAAAAAAAAAAAAGTCATGGACACACCAGGGTGTAGCTGTGACAATATATTATTAATTTCTTAATTAGGTTTAATTCTAACGTGGTTGAAAGTGGTGCATTAAGAAAAAAATAATTTCCAGAAATAAATTTCAAGTGAAGGAGATACGAAGGAATGTACTGAAAGGGAATATGCATCAATTTTACATGTTCTGCTATTAATGCAGAATTCACAGTTTTTAGACCTTGCTATATCTTCATTGAATCATCTTTGAAATAACACCTTTCATCACTGAAGGGCTGTTTAGTAATGTTATAAGATTTGGTAAATCACTATTTCTTAAGGGCTAGTTTTTCAACCTGGAGGCACTTGCAACGGAGAATTAGTTTTTGTATCCTTCATCGAAACATTTTCTGCTGGATGGACAAACATTCCAGCACAATGGTTTTCAACTGATCATCAGTCTTACACCTGGGTGAACAGGAAGTCAGATGGTTTCAAGTACAGGCTGTTGTAGAGCAGTAGTCAAACATTTCTGAGCTGAACTTCTGAATCAGTGCCTGTGTTCGGGCTGAAGAGTGAGAAGACACCTAACAAGATACCTCTACTCTTGTTCTCCATTGCCATCTATTATGCATGCAAGAGTCTTAAGTATATCACTGCAGTGGTAGTCACATGTTTGTTGGTCATGCCATTAGTTTTTTGTGTGTGAGCAGAGTGCATTAATTGTTTGGATTGTTCCTTTGTTTCAACATTCATAAATTAAAACATACCTCATCTCCCATTCAATCTTTTCCAAGAAATCACCTCCCTCTCACAGTAGAACTTCAATAATTAAGGCAGACCCCATTCGATGAGTCCTATGCACACAACTTGTGGATGTATGTAACAATGCCATAGAGAGCAATATCAGTGGAAAACTTGAAATTGTCACATCAACAGTGTTTCACTATTCAATTCATAGCACTGTGGCTAAACACCTAGGCAGGTACGCAACAGATCAAAGCCCATGACCAACAACAGGAGCTATTAGAGCAATAATATTAACGACAAGGATAATTAGATGATTTCATCAACAAAATATGGGAGTTATTCTTGAGTAAACAAAAAAACAATCGATCAGACAATTTGATTATCGATGGTGGGGAAAGAACTTCTGGTTTGGGCAATTTTCCAATGTAAACAAGTGGAATACAGATCGTCACCGAGCTCATTTTCTCATAAAAGATCGGAAACGAAATGGATCACTTGAAATTTTTGAGTGATATAGAGAAACAAACACAACTAGAAAAGATTGGCATTTCCCAGATATTTTGGATGAAGATTTACGGAAAAATAGTAGTCTTTTCTGAGATAATGTTGATCTTCCACTAGCAATTTCGTGTTAAGACTTCTGCAGGTTGAAATAAAGCTTACATAAATTATAAACATTGAAATACTTTAATTTTACAACAGTGAAATGTATAATTTTCGACATTGTGTACTCAAACACAGCCTCTTTAATTGTATCATATGGCTTAGAGAGAGCGTCGTCAGAAATTTTTGAAGGGGGTAAAGGCCAGTAATAAAAGCAGAATAGTAGAAATAATAATAATGTTATTATACAATAACTAATTACTAAACTAATGAAATAAAAAAAAATATCATTCAAAATTTATTATTATTGTTTATTCATTCGTGCTTTTCTATTCACAAGCCGAGTGCATATCCTGCATAACAGTTACAATACTGAAATAAAATGTACAGTTATTGTATTTTATTATTAACTTTTGCAAGTATCGTTCAAGAACTTTAGAACTTAGTAAAAATTTTACTAATAAGGTTTACTTTGACTATATTAAAATTAACTTAAAATTATAATTTTTGGAGTACTGATTGATTATAAACCGTTCCAATTTTTAAACATGTTCGTTAGACAATTATAATTTTCGAAACACTTAAAATATTTTCATTTGATTTACTCCAGTGATGTAGTGTCGACCATAAAGCCTATTCTCTCGTGTTTGTGTCCATTCTTTTCGCTTTACTACCTGAATCCACTGATTTTTCCGTATTGTATCTGTCTGACAACTATGCATAGATACCAGAGAAAAAATATTTGTTCCCAACCACGTGTTGTAACCAATAGCCACACAATGATTGTCACCTTTACCCCTTTGAACTCCCACGTTATTCTATTCAAAACCAGAAGTGAGCCCCATATTATTCTTAATAATAGGAATAATATTAATTAATTAATTAATTAATAATAATAATTGCCAATAATTACATGACACCCAAACAAATGTGCTTACCTGGAGCTGATCTGGTGTAGACCTGTCATTCACTGCTATCACAGGCTGTACCGTTTGAAGAAGACTTACCAACAGGTTGCAGTAAATGTTGTCCGGTGGTTGCTTCCAATTTTCCTGCAAAATGGGGAACATCTCAGTGGTAATGTTTGGACGGTTTGGTTTGGATCACAACCAGCACTTAACTCATCCCACAGATGAGATGGGGTTGAGATCAGGACTCTGAGGTGGTTAGTCGAGTTCATTAACTCCTATCTCGTTAAACCACTCGATTATGGCCCTTGCTTTATGGATGGCCACATTGTCCTGCTGAAAATGGAAAGAGCTGGTTCCGAATTTTGTCACAAGGTGGGGAGCACGGAGTTGTCTAATATTGCATGATAGACATCGGCATTCAGGGTTTCAGGCACCAAAACCAGGGTACCAACACCATACCACGAAAAACAGCCCAGTACCATGATTCCACTTTTGCTGAATTTCACGGTGGGGACAAGAACAATTCCCACGTCCATTAGATCACGACAACATGTGACATGATTAGTCACTCCACAGGATGTTTTTCCATTGTTCTAGGCAAGGCCACCTACATATTCCTTTCTCAGGGTAGGCAACAGTGGTCCAATTGAAGTTTTTGCTGCTTTCTCAGGGGGACAAGTGGCCCTTCTGGCCGCCCTTGGTTCTAGTGACCACTGGTGATGTTATTTGCACCACTGTAATCAACATGCCGCGTTGTGGGTGGCTTTGGTTTGAGTTGGTGTTTTAAGTCCACTTTATGCACAGTAAGGCTAATCGGGACTGGACCTACAGTTTAAAGTGGGATCCGAACCACTTGTGCCTCCACCGGGTATCAAACCCGGGACCCCTTGATTACAAGGCAAAGACGCTACCACTGCGCCATGGGGGAGGCCACGTTGTGGGTGGCAATCATTGTCTTATGTGTTGTAGCTCTCCTATGGAATCACAGTAGCATCACCTTTCACAAGATGGTATGAGTTCTGGGATTACTTCCCGATGCCATTCGAAAGTCTGTGACCACAATGTCCATTGTAGCCTGCCGGTTTTGCTGCACCACCTTCCGATGAGTGGCTTCACCACGCATCGGAGCACTCGCCAATCCCCATGGGTCAATTTTGTTTGATCAAGAATGAAAGAGTATTGTTCGTAGGGATCAAAGAAATTGGGTAGACAAATTGTCCCAAGAGGCGGAGGAAGCAGCAAAAAAGAGAAACCTTAAAGAACTGTACATCAAAAAAGTTCTGTCAAGGAAACAGATGCAGAGAAATCGACCAGCGAGAGGCAAAGATGGTACCCTCCTTATAAATACTGAGGACCAACTGAAACGTTGGAAAGAGCACTTCTCTGCAACATTTAATCGCTCTGTAGGTGACCAGATAGACCAGGAGGACAAGAAAAATGATAATGATGGTGAAGTTGATCCCAGTGTAAGAATTAGGATGGATATTCCAACAGTAGGAGAAATTAAACAGGCTCTGAAAGAGATATACAAGGGTCGTTCAAGGTTGACCGGTACTTTTATATCTGCAGAGGAAATAGGTAGCAGAAGAAACACCAAACTATGTCAGTTTTTCAAAGTATTCTCCGTGCGCACCGAGGCACTGTTGCCATTGTTCTGGCAGCTCCCGAATTCCTTTGGCATAGAAAGAACTTGGTTGTTGTTGTAGCCACTGGAGGACATCGCTCCGCAGTGCTTTGTCTGTCGTGAATTTCTTCCCTCCCAGATGGTCTTTAAGGGGTGCAAACAAATGATAATCACTGGGGGCTAAATCCAGACTGTAGGGGGGATGGGGCAGAACTTCCCAGCGCATGTCGGCCAGAGTTGTTGTTGTCACATTGGCTGTGTGAGGGCGGGCATTGTCATGGAGAAGAATGACATTTCCAGACAACATCCCAGGTCTTTTCTTGCGAATGGACTTTCGTACAGCACCACTCAACAATGTGGAGTAATACTGGGCATTAATCGTGCTCCCTTTGTCCAGAAAATCCACATGGATAACGCCCTTCATGTCCCAGAAGACACTTGCCATAATCTTTCCAGCAGATGGGTGCATTTTGCTTTTCTTGGGGGGCGGGGAACCTTTATGCCGCCACTCCATGCTGCGTCTTTTGGTCTCTGGGGTTGAATTGTGCAACCATGTTTCATCACACGTGATGATGGATTGCAACAATTCATCACCTTCTGCTCGAAACCGATTCAGAAGCTGTTCACAGACCGTCCTTCGTGTCCACTTCTGATCGAATGTCAGCTGGCATGGAACCTTGCACAGATATTGCGGAAGCGTAAGTGGTCGTGAATGATTGTCTCAACACTCCCTACACTGATATTCACCTCGGCAGCAATATTCCGCACTGTTACTCACCGGTTCTCAAGAACCATTTGCTCAGCACGTGCGATATTCACTGGTGTGACTGCAGTCAGGCGAATGTGTCCATGCGCTTCATTTGTCACCAGCTCCCATCCTTCGCGAAACTGCTCACACCATTCGTACACTCTTGTCCGCGACATCGTTTGTTCACCATACTGTGCTTGCAATCGTCTGAAAATCTCAGCTGGTTTCACTTTCTCCTTCACGAGAAATTTGATTACACACCGCTGCTCCACAGCCACAGACACACTGCTTGCTGCCATGTTCGCTGCAACTGCTGCACATGCGTGAAATACGTCATGCCAGGTCCTAGGTACTCGCGAAGGAATACATTACATCACCCACACGTTTCATCATGATCCGGCTATTCATCGATTTTTTACATACGAAAATCCCGGTCAACCTTGAACGACCCTTGTATAATGGTAAACCAGCAGGTGTTGACAACATACCACCGGACGTGATGAAAAGGGACATAAACACCATGGAAAATCTGTTACCGCCCATATTTGAGCTGATATGGATAGAGGGAAATATGCCTAAGGACTGGAGGTGTGGCCTGTCAGTGAAGCTACCGAAAAAGGGGGATACATCAAAGTCTGACAACTGGAGAGGGATAGCATTTTTCTTCATTCCGAGTAAGGTTCTCACTAGTTATAATAATAAAATAAAATAACCCAAGGCTCGACAGCCCTCGAAAGGGCCTACGCCTATCTCCCGATTGCCAATCTTCCTTCCAAAATCCTACCTAGAGGTGTGGAGTTCTTCAACTGGTAATGGGATGACATGTGGTTAGTACGTTGAAGCCCCAGTTGTTGTAGGAGATTTCCGAGACCGGGTTATGCTACTTACTCGTAGCTCCCTAATTTCCTCACAACGGTACACTGCCACCGGCCCTATACACAGGTCGAAAATTCCCGGAGACTGAACCCGGGATCGAACCCATGCCGTCCCATAGTCGCCATCCAAAGCAATTTGCCTTAGACCGCACGGCCACGGAGGAGGACTCACTCGAGTTATACTAAACAGAAATGATGAAAGTGTTAACTTGAGACTCAGGAGAGAACAGACAGGGTTTCATTGCTCTTGTATCAATCAAATTAACACCTTTTGGAACAATGTATAGAATGATCATCTCATCTCTATACCACCTGAAATAGCGAAGAAACCAGAAACAGTAGCGATGTGAGGTTTGCGGGAAACAATAATATCAAATGGGGCTCGTAAATCGCAGGTATGGGGTGGGTCGAAAAATATCAACAAATGGGGCATCTGGAGCAAAGTCATTTTTTTTTTAAATGGAACGATATACAATAACATGCATAATATAAAAGAGCACACGCAGAGAAACAAAACGCCGTTGGTCTCATGCATCTACTGCACATAGGAACGAAGATATGGCCAAGTGAAAATATGTAAACAAACTAACACTTGACCGTCAGTACCACGGCATGTACAAGTATGAGATGTTGGAAGCCATTGGACAAGATGAAGAGACGTGTTAAAGGAAGAAAAAATACAGTAGACATCGTCAGCACCATGTATTTGACAGTGTTACAGCATAATGAAAATGACCATGACAGTATGTCGAAGAACCACTGCGCAAGAAGCGAAAACCTGTCAAAGTGTGTGTTCAAAGTGGTGGCCGTCAGCTGCGATACAGGCAACGAGGCGCCCACGCAAGGATCGTTGCACAGAATGTAGCATCTCGTTGGTAATGTCCCTACAGACCGCAGCAATGCGGTGTTGCATATCCTCTGGAGTTGTTGGCACATCCCGGTAGACAATGTCCTTCAGCTTTCCCCACAGGAAAAAATCTAACAGTGTCAAATCTGGGGAACGAGCCGGCCATTTCACAGGCCCTCCACGTCCAATCCAACGATTTGGAAATGTATTTTCCACACATGCTGTAGCACGTCTTGCACTGTGAGCTGGGCACCCGTCATGTTGGTACCACATTTCCCTCCTTGTCTGAAGTGGTATGTCCTCCAATAGTACAGGCAGTTCATGTTGTAAAAACTGTATGTATCGGTCAGCTTTCAGTGTCCCTTGTATAAAAAAAAAGGGCCAATGAGATGTTCACCCACTATACCACACCACACGTTCACACTCCATGGGCGCTGGCGTTCCACTTGGCGAAGCCAATGTGGATTTGTCACCGACCAATAGTGCATGTTCCTTAGGTTGACATTTCCATGATTGGTAAAAGTTGCCTCGTCAGTGAAGAGGATACATGACAAATCGGGTGTGTCGTGTCGTAACATCCATGTGCAAAACCGAACACGGTCCACAAAATCATTCCCGTGAAGTTCCTAATGGAGGGAGATATGATATGGGTGAAACTTGTGTGTGTGCAGAATGCGCAATACACTTCGCTGACTCATCCCAGCATCCCTGGCAATTTCACGGGAGCTAACGTGCAGATTCACAGCAACAGCGGCGAGAACTTTTGTTGCACCTGCCTCACCTGTAGTTGGCTTGTTCCGCACACGTGCTCGTGGTGTTACACTTCTGGTGTCTCTTAATTTAATAAATAACTTACCAAACAGACGTCGAGATGGCTGTCGTCTGTCCGGATATCTCTCTGCGTACACACGGTAGGCTTCTGAGGCATTCTTTCGGCATTCCCCATAAATCAGGATCATGTCCGCTTTTTCTGTTTGTGAACACCATAATCTTCGCTCTTACCACTACGACTGCTTGCTATGAACTAACACGATCTCGTGGACCTGCTATCAAAACTTGCTCTGCGTAAAGGCAGTACTGTCAGGCACCTGAGAAGTCTTACATGCCATGGTACTGACAGTGAAGTGGGCCACTTGTTAGTTTGTTTACATATTTTCACATGGCCATATCTTCATTCCTATGTGCAGTAGATGCATGAGACCAACGGCGTTGTGTTTCTCTGCGTGTGCTCTTTTATATTATGCATGTTATTGTTTATCGTTCCATTTAAAAAAAATATGACTTTGCTCCAGATGCCCCATTTGTCGATATTTTTTGACCCACCCCATACCGATTTACGAGCCCCATTTGATATTATTGTTTCCCGCAAACCTCACATCGCTACTGTTTCTGGTTTCTTCGCTACTTCAGGTGGTACTTTTAGGTGCCTCATGCGGTATAGTTTTCATTTCGTTTGAGAAAGCATTTGACTCAGTCAACAGAAAGGCAATATGGACAGAAGTGAAATGTTATGGAGTGCCGACAAAATATTCTTGGTCTTGTCTGAGAAAATTATCATGAATATAAATGCAGAGTTATACATGAGAGCCACTTATTCGAGCCAATGGACATGCAGTCTGGAGTGAGGCAAGGTTGTATATTACAGGGGCGTGCTGTGAATTTTTCGTGATAAGCAAACGATGGATTAGTTTTTCATTTCAGCTAATTACAACATTATCAAATGTAATGTAAGTGGGGGGTAAGGGTAAATTTGGAGCCAAAATTACCAAAAAATGGGTGGTGGTGAAAACATTTAGGAGGGTATGGAGGAAATTGGGTGGGGGGGGGTGAGGTGTGTGTGTGGATAAATCACTGGTCTACACACAGTAGGGGGCTGGAATTGTAAAGGTAGGCTCTTGCTCTCCCTGCTAACCAAGCCCCTACAATGTGCATTTTGTCATATTTTTCCTGCCTTTAGCCATTTATTTTAGGAATATTTTGCCAAAAGAGGGGTTATGACCCCCACCAATTTCCCTTTTGTACGTCACTGCATGAGTGTGATTTTGGGAAAGTTCATGTCTTTGCACTGCATTATGGAAATTACTGAAGTCATTCTGGCCTGTAAATTTCCATGTTCAAACAGAATGATTTACAAACAACATTGCTACTGCATAACCACACAGTATGTACAGGCCCGTAGCTGGGGGGGGGGGAGGGGAGTTTCCCCCTGAGAGCCTGGCTTGTTCCCCCTGTGAACAATACAGAACACATTCCTACCTGGAATTCTCACTAATCTTTACAATTATATCCTGTATTACTCTAGCAACATAACAATGACATTTATTGATCTTGTGATATATGAAGATGTGGGGGATTCCCTATAATGTATCAGGATTGGGGGGGGGGATTCCCTTCCAGATTCAGACTTCGGGAAATGATTTCGCAATTTTCAGTATCTAGAACAGTTGTGACATTTTGAGTAGTCTTGTATTAAAGGTGCCTAATGTATTTGCATGTTTTTCTTGGATGTGTTGCTATGAAGTTTGAACTGCATAATTTTTTGTTTCCCAAGTCTACCTTATGGCGATTCATGTGATATGGAGAGGGAGTGGATATTTGATTTTTGTTACTTAGCATTGCTTTTCTGCTACATCTAGCTAATCGTGACAATGAGTGATGACGTGAAATTGATGAAGACTCTCACAAACAGTGCTGCAACCACAGCAGACAAGGGCATTGTCCTTCCAATCTTGGAGGGGGGGGGGGGCGAACATTGAAGTAAAGAAACATGATTAGCAGAATCTAAGAATAGCAGGACAAATGGATACTCAAGATAAAATTAATTTTTAAGTGTTTCTTGCACTTTTTTCCAGACGGGTAAGGGCACTTGCAGGGGGCACAGAGGGGCAATTGCACCCTCGATTTCAAATTTTATACAAATAAAAGTACATTTTGTAAAATTTTATTGCTCGTTTCGCTCGCAAGCACCATGTCTGCTATTCTTATAGTCCAAGTTCAGATCTATAGCTAGGGGCCGGCGGGAGTCAGCCATGGGAGCCAAAACGATTTAAATGAGAAATAAAGTTAAAGAGAATGCATGGGGTCCCGTGTAATTATTTGCGCCCTATTAAATAAATATTGTTTGCAGTTTGCAAATATTTGGATCTAATGATTTTCCTGCTACCTTCGATCCCAATACAATTCTTTTCTGTAATGCACTCTAAATTACCCGAGAGAGAAGTAAGGCCAGATATATATACTTCAGATTGTTGATGCTTAAATGAATGAACAATTCTTTTGAGAAAAAAGAGAACCCACATTTGAGAGACAATTTGGCGTAGGAATTGATCATTTAATGTATTTAAGTAAGTAAGTATTATTAAATAAGTAAATATATATATATATATATATTAAAGAAACTTTGAATACGTACACAATTTAGCATTAACATGTATTTTCTTATTTTACGTTGCTCCATGTTGCATATTTGTAAAATATATGTTGTACATGAAAGTTATACGTGTCATATGTACAAAAAAAATAATGTTCGTCAAGCATATTCTGTCTGTCAAAAATACAGTTTGTGTGCTTGTTTTCATTACTATTGAATGTGTTGGAAAAATATTTCAAATCATTTATTCAAACACAAATGCTTTACCACCGACTTCTACCCTCTTTTTCATGATTTACGATGATGATAACGTATTTTAATGCTACTATTATTACTACCACCACTATATTACTATTGGCACATTTGTCCTGGTACTTCACCCCCCTCTCCAGATAAAAAAATGTGGTTTCGCCTCTGCTCACAAAGAACACTCATGCCCAGGTTCGAACCTGTAACCCCTGGCTTCCTAGTGTGTTATCAGGGCCGGATTAAGGTGGGTGCTATTGATGCTGCAGCAATTAGGTCCATTCCTCAAATAGGCCCAGATGAAAACAGACTAGAATTTTCCGAAAGCTGAACAGTTTTCTTTTGCTTATCCCGATTAGCTTATTTATGTTAAACTTTATATTTATATTATTTGGTAGTCCGAAAGGTTATCGAAATATTGTTATTTGATGTTGCTCGAACTTTTTTTGTTCATTGGAGTTTCAAGATATCATCCCTTTCCTGTTACTTATCACTTTTGGAGGAGGGGGCAAGTGCCCCTCTGTACCCTGCTATATCTATCAATGCAACACAATATATTAATGTTTGCTCCCTCTAGGATCAGTGGCGAAGCGTGGTGTCGCTGGAAGGGTAGGCGTAGTACACTTCTCTGGGGGGGGGGGCCCCTCAGTGAAAAAAGAAACATCGAGATGATACCAGAGAGGGACGGACACACAATAGTTAGCAACCCATTGTAAAATGAATTAACTTTAAGCCATTCTTCCCATTTTTTGTCATCGACTTAGGCTATATATCAGTTTAGTAGTTTGTCGAAACTAAATCAGGGTGGTCCGAATCTCTAATAAACAACTGGATTAAGAAATTAGAAATATTTTCTCTTACTTCAATGTAGTGTCACAGCCAGGATTCTCTTTTTTAAGGAAAGTGGAAGCTTCAATCAGCCAACTATTTTGTACGAAACGTTTTTTTTTTTCAAATGTAGATACATATATTTACAAAATACTGTTTTGGGAAATAGTTTAAAGGATAGTAAACACTCTTTTTTCGGACTTAGAGGTGGATGCACTTTCAGCCAAAAAAGCCATCCTCTGGCTATGACAGACCAAGATTCAACATAAAAGCCTTTCACATTACGCTTATAATACTAATAGTGAGTTATATACTCAAGCAAACTTTTCATTTCAGTTACGGGGGTTGAACTGGACATCTAGATTGTCGATGGTGACCTAACATCAAAAAGTCAATTGCAATCTGCAGCGAAGAAATGGCAGCGGACTCAGATCCTGAGAGAGAGAAAATTAAGCAGCGACTGGATTTTATTCACTGAAAATTTTTCACTCAATGAAATACCGATTGGAGCACTCCGAGCACTGTATACGTTGTATACAGTGTGTGGCGGAATTCAGGCTAATGGACCTAAGGGTAAAGGGAAAATTGCCCCTGAGCTCAACATACTGAGTTTTTGGGTCCCTTTGAAGTAAAACATAATAGGTGTGAACGTTGTGGGAAATTTATCTCGGATCTTATTTCAATCTCATACTGAGGCTTGGGGGGAGGGGGGGGTGCTTGAGAATATTTGGTGGGACGTTTTAAATATCACGTATATTACTGGTAATTAAAAAGGTCATACATTATCAAGTATGTTTGTTTAGGTATTGTGTAACAATAAGGCCTCCACCGGTTGAGTAACTGAATCTTTCTACTGGATTCACAACTGTACTACACTACACTAAGTTTACGACAAACTGCGTAGCTATAATGGTATCAGATGAGAGAAGTTTCCTATCGATTGCCATCTATGAGAAGTAACGTAATTCTGAATTTTGGAGGAGACCCATAATGTCAAGTTGACCGGGCCCCTCTGGCTAAGACAACACACCACTGCTTATTATCGCAGACGTCGTCATATATGTTATGTTACTGGGAACCAACTTTCTGCTTCGTAAATCCATTTTTTAAATAAGCGACACTAACTGCTGAATTTCTGGGATTATATAAAATTTCAGGATCACAGAGAAAGAACATAGCAGGCCCCCTACAGCTCGCCCCCCTAACCCTCGCATCACGGGGGCAGCTGCTACGTCACTGGCACAGGAGTGTGAGTTCGTGTCGTTATGGGTGCGACTTTTTTTATAAAAAAATATAACCTTTAAAGTTATTTTTGAAAATGTAACAACATATGTATTCTTGCATCTATCAATGTACCTGAATAGTAACGCTTGACTCGTAAATCGTATTTCTTGATTTTATTGTAAATTGATACTTTAGATGTCATTCGAGTGGCAGTCCTCAATGTTCCGATGCCCCTTCTTTCTTCCTATGCCTGCTAATAGGCTTGTATGCTTGTTTTTGTAGCATCCCAGAGTAATACAAGTCATGATTCCCCTTTCTCACTTCACGCTCACAACAATAAAATCCGACCCCCTGGCGGAGTAGTTAGCACATCGCGCTATGGTGCCAGGGGTCATGGGTTCGAATCTCGGACTGGGCATGGGCATTTCTGGTCAATTTCATCATATCAACACTTCCCAATCTTCGCAAATTAGCCAAAAGTGGCACAGAAAGCGAGGTACAAAAATCAATCAAAGAACAATAAAAAAATAAATGAGCGAAAAGAAAAAAACAAGATAAAATATAACCAAAAAACAACAACGCAACAGGAGTAAATCGAGAAACTAACGAAAACACACAACACTGGGATAGAAACATTTTTTTCGCCCTCGGAACAAGTTTTGTCTGCCATACTACCCTCACCTTCCTTTTCCCCTCGTTGGACCAGTGGTGTATGCTGGTTTTAAGGAGTGGGTAATCTCCTACCCTTGATTCATCCACCTACTCCTGAAGTCTCCCAGCAAATTTACCTCACCATCCATACTGGATTTATGAATATATGTGTGTAAAAGTTTTACCTTATTGTTGCAACTACTATCAATTAATTGTTGTGATTGCAGTTGATCTACGTTTAGAATTTTAAATCATAAAACAAGAAAGTATAATAAACCTAATAAAAAAAACAACCTGTCACATACAACATGAAAGGAATGCGCTGGTGAAATAAAAAAAAACCCTCAATATTAATCAAAGTGTAAAATTCAAGTTAGCACAGTACCCAGTTATTCGTGCATTCCAGATTTTCATTTTTATACACGGAAGTATAAGTTCAAGACCTGAGGCTGTGTTACAAAAGATGCTATACTGGCCTACCTGCATTAACGATTTGCAAATTCTCTGGAAAAGATCTAGTTCCTACTATTTTCACATGCAAATGCTCAATTATATCCCTTACCTTTAACTTCAGTAAACACAACACTAGCACGAATACTAAACCACCATTAACACCTAAACAAATAATACATTTTCGAATCGCCAATAGGATCACCAAGCACAACACAAAGTCACCTTCTGCATGCTTTCAATTCCTTGCGCCCATCTTCTGCTGTGTTCCTGCTTGACGCAGAATGAATTCCCTATGGATGCTGAAAATTCCCCTTTCCCAGCTTTAAATTCCCTGCGATGCAAGAGGTTCTCCAAGTTGGAATAATTGTGTTTGTTCTTTATATATTTTACATTCATACATCTTTCATCTTTATGATCACTATTAATCTAAAGAGGAGAGAAAAGTAACGTAAATTAAATAATTATATATTTTTCTGATAGCTTTCCCTTTCAAAAACTATTCATTTCCCTGAAAGAAGCACTCTCACTGGTTTTGAAAGTTAATCTTCAATATAGAGAAGGTAATCATGCATTTTAAAATACAAAAATGGAAAAAAAGTAAGCATATAGATAGTTTAATTACTTCATTGATCAAATTGTTATTTTAAGTCACTTTTCTTCCACTTTTGGGACACTTACAAAGAGCACTCATGCCCAGGCCGATATTCGAACCCTGAAGTTCTGGCGTCGTATGGAATAATGCTAACCACTCCGGAACGGAGTTCAGTATAATTTCTTGAATATCTAGTTTAAATTTAAATTTATTTGATTACCTTCATCTTCGATATTTCAGCTTTTAGCCTTTGACAAATTCTGTTTAAGTAGCAGAGATCAGGATGACAGAAGCAAATGTAAAATGAAAATTAACATAGAATTGGTTCACAAATGTTGTTCAGATTTCCCTGTTTCTCGCAAACTTCCAAATGTATTTTCCCTACTTCCCTTTTCAGTACGTAATTTGTGAACCCAGAATTCCCATCTCTTAAGAAATGGTAGTCATAAACAACACAGCTCCTATGTTACAAAGGCATTAGAGAAAAATGGCAGAAGAGGGTGCCAGCCAAGGGAAGAGCAAAGGCTCTGGTGTGGTGAGTGCAACTGGCAACTCTCTCCACAAGGAGGTTACCTGGCCACGGAATCACCGTGCCTGAGAAGCAGTGTTTTCTTTCCCTCTCCCCTCCCTCCCCACCAAGGGATTTAAAGGGAGCCAGTGCAATCTCAACCTGCCGAGAAGAGTCCGCCAGCTGGAGAAAGGCTCTCGGACATTCCGCGGCAAATGGTTGAAAACATTCGCGCTGGAAGAAAATAAATGTATGAATGAAAGGTTGGTTGGAAAGAATATTGCGAAGAAATGAAAAACAACTTCTTTAAAAATTATGGCTGGGTCATCTACGATTACCTAGATGACCCAAAGTATATATACGCCGCTGTGTTGGGACACCCTGCGCAGGACAAGAAACAGATGTGAAGCCTAGTTTGTACCGTGTGTCCAGCGTTGCCAACCTCCCAATCAAGAAAAGTGTGCTGATTAAACTATTACATTTTGCTAAATGCAACTAAATTGTGCTCGGATGACTTATGTCTTAAGTTCATTTTATGAATCTATTTTGGGGGCAGTTGTGATGTGAACATGCATTGTTGATTAGTTAAACAATATTGGTAATTTCCTCCATTAAATTAGTTACAATGGTATAACCAATATAATTGGTTTAATATAATGCTTGGAAAAGTTTGAGAAAATTCGATGACTACAAAAGGTGGCAGCTTGTTTTATCTGTGACCCCAACTTTCTAGCAATTTCCTTCAATACAATGTTCCTCTTGAGCTAAGTGAGGAAAGATAAAGAAAGAAAAGATGAAAAGAAGATGGTGGACCAGATGTAGCTGGATCGGCATGCTACCTTTTTTTTTGTTTGAAACAAATAAGATTTGAGATTTTATTTAAATTTATTTTTTCAAAATATATTCCTCCGAATTAAATTTCCCTGCAATATGGGGAAAATTAGTCTTTCATGCACCATCTTGAAACACATTGTTCAATTTCAAGTTTTCAAGCTACAGAAATAATTTTACCTAAATGATTCTAAATTTACAGCAGTTATTAGTTATCATAGCCACTACATAGAAATCTTATCCCCCTTTGCCTATCCACCCCAAATTATGTCCTTCTAAATATGCAATAATTTTGATAATCTTATTGTCAAATTAAAGTGCATGTAGTGTCATAATGCTCCTATAAGTTTCATGCAAGCTCAAAACTAGTCTACACAAAGCTTTGAAAATGTAAAAAACTTATAGGAAAGTACGTACACGAATACAATGTATTTAATTGACTACCCCCACAACCTTAAAAAAAAATGAAATTGTGGTAATTATGAGAGTGCACGACTTACATTGGTATAGAGCTCCTAACCAAACAACATTTATCCTGTATAGATAAGCAGCCCATTACGAGGAAGAAATGAAAAAATAATGTAGTGTTCCAATTTAATTATGTCACAATTAACTTTATTCTACTTTCAAGACATTTCAATATAATGTACCCAATTGTATCTTGTACTGTTTTAGCCATGCAAACATTTACTGTATCAACTGATCGTCACAGGTGAAACTATGATGTGCCACGATCATTTCCCCTACATAAGGAAGTTACTGATAAAGTGCTACCACATTTCAAAATTATAAGCTTTGTTCAACTATGGTGCATCGATCAATGCAAATGTTTATCTAAAAATTGTGGATACTTTTTCTGTTTTGTTTCTTGGATAATGTTCTTTCTATTTCTGTTAAAAGTCCATTTCTAGCATGATTTGAGAAAAATAACCTGAAAAAACAACTGACTTGCACTACATTAATTATTTTTAGTATTATTATCTCTGCTTAGCCTTTTCTTTACAAGTTTTCTCAATTTTTTGACGATCATAGAACCTCACAAGTATTTAAAGCAATAATTTACATTTTCTGAAGAAAAAACACATGGGAAAACTGGGCTGGGCCCACCCTGCTTTCAAAAGAATTGTTACAATGCAGAAATGTCCACTGATGTTTGTGTGCGTGTGTGAGGGAATTGTATAACAAATCTTGAACATACTAGAGTAGCATCAGGATTATGATAATATATATTGTTGTAACAAAGGTAACACATTCTTTAAGTTTGTACATTTTACTAATGCATATTGGCATGTAAGGCAAAAGGTAGTTGCTATCTGAGATTTTACACAATCTTCAATACTTGTCTCTAAAAAAAATTGTGTTTCCAGAAATGAAATTAGCTTTAACCTCAACACTTCCTACAGTTTGCTTCAGAAATCCACATATCTTAAATTTCACCTACATAAATTGATGGAAGCATATGTGACGGAACAGAATTATTGGACAGGTTGTTTTCACATTATCTTCCCTCATAAAGTTTCACTGTATTTATTACAAGGGTCACTAACAGTTGGGCTGAAAAGTTCGTAGGCTAACATAGTAAAAAATATTTTTTTGACAAAATTCGATTTTATTATTCAATATAGTTGCCTTCGAGGGTGATACAACGATTATAGCGGTCATACAATTTTTCGATGCCATTTTTATAGTACGATTTCTCTTTAGCCTCAAAATAGGCCTCAGTTTTGGCGATTACCTCTTCATCAGTGCTAAATTTCTTTCCAGCGAGCATTCTTTTAAGGTCTGCAAACAGGAAAAAGTCACTGGGGGCCAGATCTGGAGAATATGGTGGATGGGGAAGCAATTCGTAGTCTAATTCATATAATTTTGCCATCGTTTTCATTGATTTGTGACACGGTGCATTGTCTTGATGAAACAGCACTTTTTTCTTCTTCAAATGGGGCCGTTTTTTCGTGATTTCATCCTTTAAACGCTCCAACAACGCTATGTAATAATCGCTGTTGATGGTCTGGCCCTTTTTGAGGTAATCGATGAATATAATACCATGTGCATCCCAGAATACTGATGCCATAACCTTGCCAGCCGACTGTTGCGTCTTTCCACGCTTTGGATTCGGTTCATCACGTGAAGTCCACTCGGCTGACTGTCGATTGGACTCTGGAGTGTAGTTATGGAAACCATGTTTCATCCATTGTAATATATTGACGGAAAAATTTGTGTTTGTGAAATTATGTTCAAATATTCATGCACAATATGTCCAACACGTTCCTTTCATATTTTTGAAGTCTCAGCTATCTCGATCAACTTCACTTTACGATCATTTAAAATTATTTTGTGGACTTTTTTGATGTTTTCGTCGGTAACAGCCTCTTTGGGGCGTCCACTGCGTGCATCGTCTTCGATGCTCATTTCGCCTCGTTTAAATTTAGCAAACCACTTCTCAACGGTTGATTTTCCTGGTGCAGAGTCCGAATAATGTTTATCAAGCCAAGCCTTGGCTTCAACAGTATTTTTTTTTCGCCAAAAAGCAATGCTTTATTAACACACGAAATTCTTTTTTATCCATTTTTTCACAATAACAAAAGCTGCTTCACTCACAATGCTATATCTCACGAACTAATTATCCGGCAGCTGTGAAATTTATACACGTATCTTTTGAAGGTTAGTACTAAGTAAAAATCACATGGATTTAATTCTACTAACGCCACCTATGAGTCAGCCTACGAACTTTTCAGCCCAACTGTTATTTATATTTTGAGCCTTGGCAACACTGATTGAAGTTAGGCGCGATTTGACGTTTGCACGGAATTGTCTGGCATTATTAACCATAACGTACTTCAAATGTTTTGTCAATAGCTTCATTTGTGTTGTTTATGTTGCCTTGGAGATTGTGCGACAACAATAAAATGGAATTAACTCGTGAACATTTTCGTGCGATGATTTTTTAAGATTTTCGACGTGGATTATCAAGACAAGAGTGCATCAATCAACTTACTTCCACATTTAGCGATGAAGCCCCATCCTTTGCCACTGTGAAACGCTGGTATAACGAATTTAATCGTGGCCGCCATTCGCTCACCGACGAGATTCGCGAAGGTCGTCCAAAATCAGTTGTTGTTCAAGAAAACATTGATGCTGTGCAAAACCTAATACTGCAAGATCGTCATGTGACATACTGTGAGATTGAGGCAACCGTAGGCATTAGTTCGACCAGCATATATAAAATATTACATGATCATTTAGTTGTGAGAAAGGTACGTTCTCGTTGGATCCCACACAATTTGACAAAAACTCAAAAAGACGCTCGCGTCAATTGGTGCAAACAAATGCTCAATAAATACAATCGTGGTGCTTCAAAAGACGTATATAAGATTGTAACAGGTGACGAATCATGGATATATGCATATGAGCCAGAACGTAAACAGCAGTCGACTGTATGGGTGTTTCAAGATGAACCCAATCCAACAAAAGTTGTTCGCGCTCGAAGCACATCGAAACAAATGGTCGCCTGTTTTTTCGGGAAAACTGGTCATGTGGCAAGTGTGCCTTTAGAGGAACGTAGAACGGTCAACACTGAATGGTACACGACAATTTGTATGCCAGAGGTCTTCGGTCAAATACGGAAAACAAACAAACGCCGTCGGATCATTCATCATCAAGACAATGCCAGCTGTCCCTTCTCTATTTTATTAAACAGATGCTTCAATGAGGGTACATTTCCAGATTCATGGAAAAATGCTAACGTGGTACCATTATATAAATCTGGAGACAAGTGTGCTGTTTCTTCTTATAGACCTATTTCCCTTCTTTCACCACTTTCTATCGCCTGTGAAAAGATAATAAAGGACCGACTCTACAAATTTACCTCTCCATATATAAATACAGCACAGCACGGCTTTTTACCAGGAAGCTCCTGCTTAACCAACTTAAGCATTTTATTATCTGACGCTATCAACTCTATATCTGAAAATTCTCAACTGGATGTAATATATCTGGATGTTTCGAAAGCTTTTGACTCTATAAACCACAATTTCCTGCTTCATAAATTATCCCACCGTTTCAATATTCATGGAAACTTTCTCTCTCTGCTCAAGCACTACCTCCAAAACAGACAACAAAAAGTTGTTCTTTCCGGAATGTCTTCTTCTTATCAAGCTGTAGCTTCTGGTGTACCTCAAGGCAGTGTTCTTGGACCTCTTCTCTTCATCCTGTACCTTGATGATCTCCCAGAATATCTTTCCGAGTCATGCAAGAACCTTCTCTTGTTCGCTGACGATTGCAAAATATATAGTAAAATCTCCAATTTCAGTGACATGACACTTCTGCAGAAGAATTTAGATTCTCTAATAAAGTGGTGTGAATTATGGAACTTAAAACTCAACCCTCAAAAATGTACCATGATGACCTTCTCCTTAAAGAAAAACACATTTAATACTAAATATTTCATAAGAAATAATTGTGTTCAAAGAGTTGCCGCACAAAAGGACCTGGGCGTCATATTTGACGAGAAACTTTCCTTTTCTGAGCACATCTCTACAGTCACAAGGGGTTCAATGCGTATGCTGGGTCTTCTCTATCGTTTCACGGAAATAAACAACTTGACTGCCCTAAGCACCTTTTACAAATCTTTTGTGTCACCTAAAATTGAATACTGTTCTCCGATCTGGTCTATGGCATGCCCCTCAAATTCAGATAGACTTAATTCCGTCCTAAATTTCTTCCTGGCCATTGTTCGACACCGAATTCCGTCCACAAAACACTTGCAAAAGTCCATCCTCCTGCAAATGTTAAATATCCAAACTCCACAAGAGAGACATAGACAGGCTGACCAAATATTTCTACATAAAATAGTGAATGGCAACCTCAGAAGTGACCGCCTTCTTCAGGAAATTCACTTTCGTGTGCCTGCCCGTTCAACAAGAAGCACTCAACTTTTTGCCTCTCAGAAGCCGAGATTGTGTCTCATCCAGCGCTCTCTGTTCCATAGACTGCCCAGTGAATATAATAATCTAGGAAGCCAAATAGACATTTTTGAAAATCTGAACAGTTTTAGAAGAAAGTTAGCAAAAAATATGTAAGTCTTTTAACCACATGTAATTTTTTTTTTATGTTATTATTTTTGATGTATTATATTATGTTATTATTTTTTTTTTGTCCTTATGTTCTATAAAAACGTTCCAATGTAAAATGGCTAACGCTGTATTTGGAATCTTCTATTAAATAAATAAATAAATCTCATCTAACAACAGACTTTATGAACAGTCAAAAAATCGAATTGATGGGTCATCCGCCATACAGTCCTGATTTGGCACCCAATGACTTCTTCTTGTTCCCGAATGTCAAGAATAAATTGCGTGTACAACGATTTTCGTCGGCGGAAGATGCCGTTGATGAGTTCAAAAACCATATTATGGTGGTGTCTCAAGAAGATTGGAAAAACTGCTTTGACAAATGGTTCGAATGAATGCAAAAGTGTATTGGCCATAAATGAGAATAGTTCGAAAAACAATAAAGCAGTTTTCAAAATTCCTGTTTTTTCATTGTTAGGCTCAAAATATAAATAGTGACCCTCGTACCATCTTAAATACTGAACAACAGTAACAAAGACATGCACTGTCTAGTGTACAATTTCTAGAAACAGGATGGCCGAATGGTTAGTGAATGAAGCCTAAAAATACACACAAGAAACCCACTGGCATGAGAGTGTTGTGCAGAATATTAGCAGCAAAGATATCTCTGAAAGAGTTTCCTCAGGCCATGGAATTCACGCACTTCAGACAGAGAACGCCTCTTCCCTGGATCAGTGGAGTGAATGATTTGGACCCAGGCAGGGCCACTTCCCTGTCCAGAAATGACCACAAGCAATGGACAACTATGTCTTCAATTGGTTGCTGGCAAATGGTAGAACTTACTTGTGGCAGTATATTCCATACCTCTGAATGATACATAAAGAACAGAATCATTTTCCAATCATAATTGGGCCATATCCAATTACCTAGGTCGTCAAAAATGTACACACCTGCTTGGGGTGAAAGAAGAAAATGAATCTGTTTTTATATTTTTTACAAAATCAACATAAAAAGTCTGGGTCACTTGCAAAATATCTCTTCACGAGTAGAAATTTCAAAGTTCCCTGTCACCATTTTTGTGAATGGTGGAAGCAAGTCATCAAAATCAAGAGAGGAAAAAGTAAATATATTTCGCAAGTAACAGCTTTTGTGTTGATTTTTTTATATGAGCAAATTTTAAGTGTTGCTAATATGAATTTAAAATTAGCCTGATCCGATGTCCATTTAGTAAGAGATAATTCTGGGAAACCGATGTTAGCGGAAATCAAAAAGAGCATGAGATAACTTCCAAGCTTCTAACATTTCCCGAGCTAAATTTGTTAACATTTTAGCATATTTTAGCATCTAACACTTCAAAATGAATTATTTCTCTTACAAATAATGAATCTAATATACTCCAGAAGACACATTTCTCATTACTATTCCTATTTTCTGTATTTTACCTTGCTTTTCAACCTTTTGGGTAATTTGCAACAATGATGAATGGAGAAATAAACAATGAAGTATACACAATGATACATCCACAGAGCTACTTCGTGGCCAATGGCATTGTGTGGTCGTCACTACAGATACCAGGTCTAAGTCCTGTTCTGGATGTTAGTGTTCATTATCTTCACCTACTTAGCATTCAATATTGTCTTCTTCATTAGCTAAATGTATTAGAAAAACTACAAAATAAGAAATATACAAATATAACAATGCATGTTTTATTAAGGATGTGAACTTGGGACCCTTGCATTTATAATGCATTGCATTAACCACTCTGGCAGAAAGCTCAGGCCAAAAATATATTTAGAAAAAGGACTCATCAACTTTGATGTGTCTGCTTTATTCCCCTCCCCCTTAAAGACTCGCTGAAAAAAAAAAAAACATTACCAAGGTACATAATGCAAAAAATATTTTACACATGCCTTATTTTCCTCTCCAATGAATGTGAGAATGATGGGTATTAGTTCATTGTGAGCGTGTGAGACTTCATAGCAGCTCATGTGCCTTTCTTCTCTAAGTCTCTGGCAATATTGCTCCTTCTTCTCTGCCCCTCTTACAATACTACTGTAATCTTGCTTGCTCCGAGATGCCCACAAGCATATAAGAGGACTCTTTCACAATTGAGACAAGTTGACCAGGAATGCTCCAAGTACACACCAACAGGTAGGTAGGTACTTCTGTTACATAATCAATTCGTTGGGTCCAATCACATCCATCTGGTTACAAGGGAAAATTAAAATACTAAACCACTACTGAAAAAAAATAAAACTACAATTGCCAGTATTAATAGTTTTTCTTGTGTTCAAAACAAAACAGAATATTGATGCAGAAAATTTTATCAAAATCTACAAATTCACGTACACACATTCATTATCATTCACCTAAAACACAACATATTAAAACTGCAAAACTGTTCTACCAAACACACTTGGCCTAATTCATTAACAACTTGACATGATATAGCACTATATAAAACACAAATCCTTTGATGGAGGGATATATGTGTGTTGTGCATATAAACCATGATTTTTTACAATTCAATGCCATTAAATCTACTTTAACATAGCACAGACTACTTAAAGTATAGATATCTGTATGTGTGGCCTTGTAATGAAAAACAAATAATAATGAAACTATCTTACGCATTTTAATAACTCTCCACTTGCACACATTACATGAAACAGCAACTGAAGTTTTATGAGAACATAAATTTTAGTAAGTTTCTTCTTTTTAAATATTTAATTAAGCTCATAACATATGATCTTGTTGATGCCAGTTGCTTTTCTACATAATTACAATAAATTATGTCAACAATCCTGCTTACAAAAAGCACTCTATCATCAGTACATGATGCTTGCTAGCGTTCATTTAAGAGTGATTTAACTTACACTCATTAGTGAAAAAAATTTCAATAAAAAAAAAGACTGAAAGTTGCAGATAAATCACATAATTTAGGTGATAATAATTTCAATTCATGCAATTTAGATGCTTATTAGAAGCAAGAGTTCATCTTATCATACTTCAAGGAAATCCTTTAGTAAAGTTGTCCTACGTTTCTCTGCAATGTCCATTTGATTTTCTAAATCACCTCTGTCAGTCGTTTCTGCCCTTTCTATCTTCCACGACAAGTTCTCAATTTCTGCTTCCAGCTGGGCTTGTTGGTATTCAAAAAGCTCTTTCCTGGGACCTGGCTCCATATAATACGCATAAGGATAAGTATATTGCAAAGTGTATCTACATTTTGCCAGAAGAGAGGCTGCATACAGTAGATACTGCCAATCGATCCACGTTCCTGATGAATTCATTACCTTCTTATGGATGCGGTTTTTAATTTTAAGAAGTGTTTGTTCTTCCAATTTTAAACTTTTCGAATGATTCTCCCACCTTTCATAATAATGAAGGTATTTCTTTAGAGCTTCTCTGGCCTGAGCATGGACTGATTCATGAGCAATATTAGGGTTCTCCTTGTATCTTGAACATTCATAATATTCTGAACCATGCGTTTTCCAGTCTCCAAGACACATCCAACAGAAGTCATGCTTGCAATTGTAACACTGCATGTGATTGCAACCACCATTCTTTTCAATGCATATATGACATCTAGGACAATCTTTCGTATGAGCGCTAATATAATTTGCAGTCTCACTATCATCTGCACATTTCGTAAGCCACCTCTTAATCGTCTGGCAATCGGTAGGTGCATGATAGTCTGTTCCGCATCTGAAACAAAATGTTGTCTTGCAAACATTGCAGATGGCACGTTTGGCACAAGGTTGCTTTGCCTGCACAATGACTTGGCAGTTGGGACCAGGGCAGAAACGCAGCTGGGGATGTGACTTTACATAATCCTGGAATGCAAACTGTTGATATTTCTCCCTCATGTTGGGACGGTTAAGCAGGGAAAGGACAAAGTCCTCTGGAACCAGAAAGTCACATTCCTGTGCCATGCAACTGATCCCGGTTGAGATTCCTTCCGTGATCTGCACCTCAAAATACATAGTCCAGCAGTCTTTACAAAAAGGATGGCCACAAGCTAAACTACAGAATTTTTCACCATCACATAAGGACACACACACTAAGCAGACATGGCGGCCTACTTTCGCTCCAGTGTCTGGTGGATGATGAGGTTTGATTCTTGACGAGACCAACAACCTTGTGCAATCCGTTCTGTAATTCTGAATAATTTCCTGTATTGCCCAGTTATGCGTATGGAGAAGAACTTTAGCTAAGGATGGTGTTATTTGTAAATTGTCGCTAAGAATTTCAACATTTTCGTTTAACAACCTCTCCACCTCTTCAACACTAAGGCATTCAAAGAGAAAGTATTCAGGATCTGTTTTGCTCAAATCTACCTGCTCCAAATCACAATCTTCTGTTGTGTTGTAATAATAATCATACTCATTCTCTTCATCAGAGTACTCCATATCAGATTCTTCTTCCCCAGACATTTCTTCTTTCTTAAATATCACAGCTATCTGATTATGCTAAATAATATATCTAATAGAAAATGGCGCTTCATAAGATATGTTGATTACAATTTCAACAACTGTGAATGATCACTTACACACTTATACAATTACAACATATATTGTTGTAATTTATAACCAATATTGCCAATTTAGATTATGAAAGAGTGTTTTATTGCATATTAAGAAGATATGCTTAGATGGCCACACACTGGAATTCCACTGTTTGTAGAGAATTTAGAGCACACTCTTGACAACAAAGTGTATGAAGCATACTTTCCATACAATGCAAATCACACTCATGCATACACTTATATACTGAGCAGCATAAAATTCATAAATATGCCACGCAACTAATTTTTTAAAATTTAAGTGTTCAGTTTCTGGGACACGTTTAGAAAAACTTAACCATGAAGATAATTACAACTGTTCACTTTCAAATATGATGCTTACTTGTAGTTGGAATCAAAGTACATGTATCTTGCATAGTCATGGTTAGATATAAATTTCCTCACTATTTCAGGCACACACTGCTAGCTGAAGTAACACATATTTCGCTTCTTGTAGAGGAGCTTGGGTGGTTCTCTCAAAAAATAACATCCATTCAAAAACTTTCACTATGATCTGAAAAAAATATAATAAATATTACCATGAATGCTATATGTACCATAAATGAACATTTCTCAATAAATATAGATAAAAAATACATACTGCAATACTTTAGTAGCCTAAAAATTGACACTAAAGTTCCTGAATTTGACTCATGGCAGGGATTTGGATAAATTCAGTGTAACTAACACAAATAACTATTGGGGCATTTGGGACCTACAGGGATTTTGAAGTTTACAACAACTGAATTAGTTTCATAATTAATCATTCATAATCTGGCACGGTCTTCCAGCATACAGGGACACCCACATGCTTATTTACAGGGAGGGGCAAGCAAGGTATTTTTCCCAAAGGGTAGGGGGCAAATGACACACACTTTCTACCATAATAGTATTGTCCCCACAAAAACCATTGCTTCAGTTTGAAGTTACAGTCTTCCTGCAACACCCTTGCAATAATTAGCATACGTTTACTGTGACTGAAATGAAATTACATGTGTGAAATATGCAATTTTTGGATGACTTCCATTTTCCATGAGGAGGGTGTCCCCCTCCCCCTTCCATGCCAGCAGACCACCTATTGGCAGGAATTGTACCCGGATACATCTTCTGGCCTATAGTCATATCTGAATTCATAGAAAGGCAATCTGTGGACCTTCATAGAATGCAGGAAAGTCAGGTGACCAGATTTCTTACCCTGAAATTAGGTATATCTTGGAGAGCCATTAAAACTTGCAAATGAGAAGTGACTTATGGTAGCCTAATTAGTGTAACTTGTATAACCTCAACCCTTGGTTTGGTTTGAGTTGGTGTTTTAAGTCCACTTTATGCACAGTAAGGCTAATCGGGACTGGACCTACAGTTTAAAGTGGGATCCGAACCACTTGTGCCTCCACCGGGTATCGAACCCGGGACCCCTCGATTACAAGGCAATGGCGCTACCACTGCGCCATGGGGGAGGCCCAACCTCAACCCTAAGTCATGAGGGAAAGAAAGATAGTGAAACACTGCCATCCTCAGTTTTGGTGATATCGAATAACATATTGCCAACTTAAACTAAAAAATATTACCAGAGGAACCATGATCTCAAAAACTACCACCACATGGGAACTTGCTAATAAAATGGGGAATGTTAGATAACTGTACTTTAAAAACAAAGCATGTCACACTGTGGGCTACTATGACTTGTTTTATCACTACATTGTGCCATAGATTATATGTGATACAATCACCTCATGTTGATTTTATTACCAAATAAAGGGTCAAAAGTCTAAACTTGTCGACCTTAGCTTAAAATTTTCAAACATTCTGTCTATTATGTATTTTGTATTTATCCATAAAGATCAAATCTTTTATACTTTTGGAATGGCATGTTGTTACAAATTTATAAGTGGAAAGTTGTAAAAATATGTAAATCACACAACCTACAATAGTCAATTATGCAGAGTGAAAAGCATTAAATTGCTGTTTTATTTAATTGTAGGTTTGTATGTTATATCACAGATGGTGCAGAGTTGTAATTGTTTGAAAATGTTAACATTTTCCATATCACACTGACTCCAGCGTACCTTTGCAAATAGATGTTACTCATAGCAAAAAGCAAGAAAAAGTGTGACTTTTCATTAGGGCTAAGCCAATACCAGTGTTATCGGAAATAATTTGTTGGGACTTTATTTACCAATACTACCTGATACTTTCCCAGCATTTGAATTGTTTGCAGGGTCTAGGGGGGGGAAAGCGACACTTTCAGTGTAATAATCCTGGAAGTTATGAAAAATTCCAGGTTTCTATTGATTTTGCACCAATATTGTGTGGAAAACTGCATTTTGTGCTCAGTTAACAGGTATTTTAATATCTGATGTATTTTTTTAATATATATTTCAAACAATACCATCATTTGACAGATTCCAATGCCAATACTTGTATCATTCGAGTTTAAAATAACAAATGCTAGTTACTATTTATGACATTAAATTCTTTCTAGACCCAGAGGATGCAAAAATGAAGTTTTTGAAATGTTGCAAGCCTTTGCAAACAATCAATGATTATTATAAATGTCCCTGCTTCAATTTCATGTAAACAACATTATTGTCATTTGGGTTAACCTGGACAGGAAGGAAAACGACATAAAAATATATACAGACATAATAATGCTCATTTTGCTGGCTTTGTTTATGCTCTCCTGTTCATTATTCTCCTTCATTTGCAATAAAAACAAGTCGCTGCAGTGTCCGTGGTATCGGCCAGCAATCAAAAAAGACTAACACAGAAGGGTAGGAATCCACAACCCTCCCTCCCCACAGTGACATTCATCCCTTTTCCAAGAACTCCAGAATCAGCGTAGCATGATAACAACGCTGGTCCGTGTTCTTACGCCACAAGTTTGCGAGCAAGAATTGGCAATGAATGGCTTATTTTATTTCCACATTGCATTGACCATCAGGCAGTTACAAGCCTTCAATGTCATGTTTGGGTACAATACTTTAGCCCTGCCTTTAATCTTGTCAGCATTTACACGGAACTTCCTGTGTTGGACCCCAAAGTCACAAGGAAGGGTGAATGAACCTTTGAAAAGGACAAATCTTGAAGAATGAGTTGTTCCTCTAGCCACTCAAGATCATTGGTATCAGCAAAGAAAATTCAACCGATACTTACAGAAGGGTCGTCGACCCACTGTACCCCTCGAGAATTACGTCAATTTTTTTTTAATAGACAGATTTCAACATTTTACGTAATATAAAAGTGGTTCCAGTGTTAGGAAACCACAAATAACAGAGATATTTGATCGCAAAGGATGACCATTCCAGACTACTATCGCTCATTTTTCATGTAAAAAATTTCCAAACTGCAGCAAACTGCAGGAAAACTAACACTCCTGACATTACTACGACCCCAAATTTTAACTATGTTTGCCTAACCTAACCTTACCATGCATGGTTCGTGGGGCTACCCGTGCATGACGTCAGCACCAATTGTTAACTGCAGATTCGTGATTACGGGGCCTAAATTATTAACTATGCGAAAAATGAAAGAAATTGGGGAACCATCCAGTATTGCAAAATCATGGCACAACCATTTCCAATACGATCGAGAATATATAATTTTTAAGAAGTACTAACCTTAAAACAATACACTTTCTGCTATGTGGTTGTAGGGGGGAAAAGTGTCAAATGGCAGATGACTCACTCCCTACGAACATTAAACATGTACAGGGTATCTTGCAGCATATTGCTGCAAGATATTCCTGAACATGTCAGTGTCCATAGGTCCATATAGTTGTTTCCACATAAACTCATCTGCATGTGCCTCCACAAGCTTCGAACTCATCACACCTCCTTGCCTCAAGTATCCCTTCACACTGGACAAAAACCTTCCACCTGGTTTGTACAAACCCCAGTTACTGGATCGTGGAAGTGTGTCTTATGCCTAACAGTCTTGTGAATGTAAGAGGAAACATTCCCAAGGCTTGATAGGCAGTTATAAGATGCCCATTCATCCGTCCAGATTTCTGTTCCTGGTAGTACATGCTTCTCAATCATTGGGATCAGAGTTTCGGATGTTCGATCGGCAATGAACCAAAGCAAGCCTCCATCACAAACACGCTCTCGTCAATCTGTACAACAGAACCAACCCCTACAAATTTGAAGCAGTCAGTAGACTTAAGTAACTTCCAGGAACAATATCTCGAACATAGCGAAATAACTGGCCACCGCATTCTTGCTTACATTCACAACACTGGAGACAGGACAAAGGGAAACTCCACGCAAGACCACAGAAATAGAATTGAAAAAATGCATTGCAGACAGTTTCATATTTTCAAAAAATGTTCCAGTCATAGCAGAGCAATCAAACTTACATTTGGAACACCTATAAAGGAATTCCACCACACCACTCTCTGCCCGCTGCCGTATTTTAAACTTCATCCACACATTCCTGCGATATCGTCCACTGCATTTGACACATTTCTTTTTTTCTGGTCACTAAACCCTTCTCCTGCAACTCACGGATATACACCTCCGGCAACTGGCCAAAGAAAGCCACGATGCTGAAAATGTCCATACACTCCCCAATATGCACTTTCAATGAATAGCACTTACCACACTAAAATCCCACGCCAACCTTGCAAACAAAATCCCAGTACCATGCGACATAAACCGAAACATCTTCTGCAGTAAATCTCGCGCAGCCTGACGTCACACCATAATTGCCAACCTTCAATCTCAGATATTTCCAACATTGCTCCAAGTTACAAAACACAAATAACGTAACATGTTCTTTCATATCACATGCAGATGGCAACGATGAAAATGACATCATAAATAGTCCCATCAAAAAACTCTCATTACTCCACTATAATACATCTCCTAAAGCTAAAAACACCACAAATCGTTCATACAGAACATAATCTTGATAAATTACACAAAAATCATCACCTTATCGTGGGGGTACGGAGCATCGATGGTACCCTTGCAGATACCAATACCACTGGCTCAGCCCTACTTTATATTATTACAATTTTCAAATATTGGTAAGAGTATTGGTATGGGGCACTGGTTAGCTCAGTCCTACTTTTCATTAAACCTATGATGAAATGTGAAACTGTGGAATGATCCAGGAAAAAATAGTGATTTCTGGTCACCTACAATAAAGTATCACTTTTCAAATTTACTTAAGACTGCAATATGGAAAAGGGTCAGTAAGGTTTAGCATGAAGATGAAAATAAGACTATTATAGAAGGCTTAACACAAGAAAGGCAGATCCCAAATTCTTCAAAAATGGTAAACAATAACGTAGCACGCAGCGATGTCCGTTGAACCCTGGAAACTGCAGGCTGTCACTGCGAGTCAATGCCACTCTCCACGTACAGCTCTACTAAAAAAGTAAAAAAAGGTAAACTTCTCCCCTGTGCTTAGCACGACATCATGAAGGCGTATAGGGGGTGTGGGGGTAACACACTACACTTTCTTGATCCGGTCGTGAGTGGGGGTGATGTGATCAGCATCATGCCCCTGACTTGCTTAATAAAAATCTATATAAAATCAGGGTAAAAATTTACTATCCTTCGGACACCTCATAGGGGGAGGGAGGGAGGGAGAGAGAGTCCCTCTCTAATTTTTTCGTTTCGTCAATTTTTGACATTCGTACTTAGGTATCTGCTTCGCGGAACATTCCTGAAGGTGTATCAACGTTGTTTTGATGAACTAACCTAACCACGTGCCAACGGTTCGTGGCGCTAGCGCCAATGGTTTGCAATTATTTCCAATTTCTAGATCCTGATACTAACACGACACCAAATTTTAACTATGTTTCCTAACCTAACTAACCTAACCACGCACCAATGGTTCACAATTATTTCCAATTTCTAGATCCTGATACTAACATGACACCAAATGTTAACTATGTTTCCTAACCTAACCACGTGCCAATGGTTCGCAATTATTTCCAATTTCTAGATCCTGATACTAAAACGACACCAAATTTTAACTATGTTTCCTAACCTAACAGAACTAACTTATCCACGCGCCAATGGTTTCCTCTCTTCACGACCCCGTATTCAATTAGAAAATCCACTGGATCCTTCACACACGGTACAAACTTCACCACGCATCCAGGACACGTCATCCTTCTAACTCTCGTTGCAAACGCAGACAGTTTGAAACACTGGATACCCAATGAACATGAACGAAACACAATCACGACGCGTGATGGTGTACGAAGGTGTACGCGCCAAACGCTATTTTCCGTCGGAGAATTAATTTTCAACATGAATTTCAGCTATGAAACATTCCCACATCACACAAAACACCTTCCCGATGTTCGACAATGCTACAGGAACTTATTACGGTAAGTAGTTTCTTCTGTAAAAATAAATAAATGTGTCCGAAGGATAGTAAACAAGTACCTTTTTTATGTAGGTCTACTGGTTAATTTTTAAATGGAGTCTAAACTTGAATATCTATAATTTTTGATCTGATACTAGGTTTCTTGGATTTTCCTACTTTCTTTCCAAATTCACAAAAATTAAGGAAATTGACAAACAAAAAAAAAAGGCTAAAATAGTTTACGTCTGTTGTTACGATTTTGACAAGCTGTACAGGAGGATGTGGGAACTGATTAAGAATTGGATATGAGTGTGAAAGTAAGTGAAGTTTGGGGACACTAATTTGTACATTTAAAAATTTCAGAAAGTATTAATTTTTGTGAAATTAGCTTGTGAAAACTGTGTTGTACAAGTGATCAGTATCGAAAGTTGTCAATTTCAAAAGATTTTCATTTGGAAAACACATATATACATACAACACAAGGATGGAAAGTGGGGAAATACTAAGGCAATCAAATAAACCTACTTTGGATCCATAAACTGCAACACCGCAAGCATGTTCAGGATAATTTACTTACTTTTTGAAACATAAAGGATTACCACAGAAGCAAAATAGTGTGGTCACTTGGACAGTTTACTTTACATGACACTATCACAAGTTAATAGTCTCTGCATTTTTAAAACATAAATTTAGTTTCTCTAAAATTCATACTTACTTGCACAATCATTTCCAATATTAAAAATGCATTCCTCATTACCTGCAAAAATCATTATACAACTGGAACCCTTCGGCCATCTGAAAAGCTTACTCCTTACACAGTGGAAGAATGAATGCAGGGTTATCTTAACTATAGAAAATGTATATAAATTATAAGAGAACATGCCACATCCAGAAAATGATTATTATTTTCCTGTAGTTTACGCTTGTAATAACCGTAAACTACAGGAAAATAATTCTACAATCCAAGCAATGCGTACATACAAGAGAAACTATTATCCAGAAAATGGGATATCACATATGTGTTGATACATGCAATAGGAAAATGTTCTGCCAGCAAAAATGTTTTTCTTTTATGCATTTTAGGATATAGTAACCTTATTATATGTAATTTTCCAATATTTAACAAAGAATTTCAAATACAGCATTAGCCATTTTACACTGGAATGTATAACAGTAGAAAAAGAACAACACAAAATAATAACATAAACCAAAATTATATCCGATAGAGAGCCTTATACCATTTTGGGTAACACTTCCATTTTGTCAAAACGGATTTCTTCATTTTTACAGAAGAAACTACTTACGCAAATCACTTTCTGTAGGATTGTTGACGTTCCCGAATGTATTTTCTGTCATACTTTCATCATTTTTAGCAATAATTCATGTTTTTATGTATAAAAATATCGCAATTGCCGTTGCTTCCGTGTACAAACCAGACGTTCCGTGCACTTGATGACATAACCCCGTCACGGTTTCCATCCACCCTGTATTTTTCAACATGACGCGACCCCAAATTTTAGCTATGCTTGCCTAACCTAACCTTCCCATGAATGGTTCGTGGGGCTATCCGGGGAAAAAATAGAAAATTAATAACACGGAAGTAGGCATTTTCTTCTCGTGAATGGTTTGTGGAGCTACCCGGGAAAAAATAGAAAATTAATAACACGGAAGTAGGCATTTTTTGGTTTAGAAGATTGGAAACACTGCATCACTCGACAAAACACAAGCACGACGATCCAGAATGCTCTCACCATATTGTGTCTCACACAAGCAAAGAAAACGAACAACAATAATTACTCGTAATATGAAAAATTGAAATTATTTTCGTGAGCATAATTATACCTTATAGAATGTTCCATAATGCAGAATAAGTAAGTAGCAACCTTAAAAAGGACGAAATTAATGAGTTATAGGTGTTTTGACTAAATGGTAACTGTCTGATATCGCCCGAATGGATTTCTTCAAATTTACAGGAGAAACTACTTACTGAAATCACTTTCTGTATAATTGTCGAGGTTCTTCGAGGTATTCAACAGTATTTTAAAACGTGCCAGATTTTCAAGACTGTTGTACAGAAATGTGTAAGGCTCTTTATCACATGTAAGTTTTGTTTACGTTATTATTTTTTGTTGTTCTTTTTCTACTGTTATACAGTGTTATATGTCCTTTGTACTTTTAACAGACTATAATGGACAAGTATTATATTGTATTCGGAAATAGTAAGCTTTGCAAACATCACTGACTACTAAGACAGGGTACAAAGAATAGTTCTCAACAAACTTCAATAATAGAAGATAACATCTTCCGCCTAAGAAACCTAACCATATTCACACGAAATAATGCACTTCATACACGAAAAATAGGGGCATTTCTTATATTTTCAATTCACTAACAATTAATAAAATCATTGATTCCTTGGGAATTAGTAATTTACATGAATTTAAAAGTCCATTGTTGTCTTTTTACACCTAAATGCATGCGCACCTATCAGTATTAATATGCGTGAAATTTAGTATATATTCTGAATCGGGTTCCTACGCCGTTTAAATTATGAGTAGTAAAGAAAAATATACGTATTTTTAGAAAGCAAAATGCAATTATTCCTGCTAGTTGTATTTGCAGTCACTCCTTGAGGGACACTTTAAATACGCATAAGTTCTTAGCATGCCAACCTATACAAACAAATTAGGTAATTACTCAATCTGAACATTACTAACTCCAAATCTCACCAGAGAAAATCCAACGGTGTCAGCACAACAAAGCAAACCTATAGTTTTGCTTGATATTATAAGTTTAGCAGTTGCTTGTTGTCAGCCATGTTCTTGTTCTCGCAATCCATCCAAGGTTTGCATCGCAATCGCACTTGGAACGAGTTCTACAGTATTGTGACGTCAGTCACGGTCCATGCACGTTCATTTACGTACGGTTACATTGGATCCGGTTTCGGCCGAACTTTTACACTGCTCTGTTCGGCCGTGCTCCACGGACGGACGTTCGGTTTCTAACGATGTGGTGCTTACAGCAGAGGCGTCGCCTGAAGGGGGTTCACGGAGCACACGAACCCAACGGAAAAAAATTCAATTTGACTTCTTCTCTGCTTTATAAAACACTACATTTCAAGATACTTATTTTACAAAGCAGCTTTATTCGTTCATAAAGTCTTCACAATGATTCAAATTTACCAATTTCCTCCGACTGTTGACAAGAAAAGCTCACCAGATCAGGCAGCCAGAACCCGGCGCACATCTGGCGCTATGAACTAACTCCCTCTGCTGTATTCTTCCTGTGTTCTAGGAGCTCCACGGAGAAGAGCCCAGAGACACCAAGGAAGAAACTGGAAATTGCAGCACGTGCGTCTTTCGAAAGAAATTGTCAACAGATGGCAGCAACTGTTAAATGTGCGGAAAGCGGCGGAGGCACAATTTTTTTTCTATTCCCAAGTATTTTATTTTTCGTTTCCTTTAGCTTTTGTATTGGGAGAAAAGTAAGCAGTATTTAAGATATAATGCAAGCACTGTTTGCATTATTATATTCCTAAGATCTGCGATGCTTTTGCCTAATACTTTTCCTTTCCAATTCATTTCGCCCAAAATTAAGGCCGCAAACTTCCTCAACAACTCCATTGCAAATATTTGTCGCCCATCCAAAACCTTGCAGTTGCATGGCGAAGGTTTTTGTTTTCAAACACTATATCACCAAAATGAGCAAATTTACACTTACATCGACATTTTAAATGTGTTGCTTAAAGTTAAACCTTTAGATAATGTAGACGAGTCAAAAAGAAAGAGGACACTGCTAGTAGAAAATAATATTTATCTTGGTTCACATGTAAACGAGTATGGTATCCATAATATTTTTATTGAAAATAAATTATAATTGTTATATAAACTCCTACAGGTAGGATACACTTTAAAACAATAATTTTAAGTATCGCGAATTGCAATTCGCATCATGAAGTTTGAGCATTGCCAGAGACTTACCAATGAAATATAGGAAAGCTGCTGTGAAACTACAAATAGCTATTGAAATTGAAAACAATAATAATAATAATTCGTCAGTACTATCATGGTTAGTGGAAATGATGGCGGGGTTAATTCTTATGAATAGGTAAAATAATTTCCAACACTAAATAATGAGAGAAGAAGGCATTTTAATAATTCTGGAAAAATGCATTGTTTACCTTAGTAATTTTTTATTGTTTTTGAGGGTATTGACGGGAGAGGGGTTGTTAAGTGGAAACGATAAATCGAGACTAGAGGGGCGAGGGGGCCAGTTGCCCCCCACTGTGCTAGACTTTATATATACGGTCTTTTCCCCCACAGTTTTTTTGGTACCTTGCCCCCCCCCCGGTTCTGGAACTCAATCGCCGCCACTGAATCGAAATAAATGAAAATTGACTTGTATTTCGTAAACAGATTTTCGCTGGGCCCTCTGGCAGAGTGGCTAGCACAATACAAGGCACCAGGCTCGTATTCGTCATAAAACATGCATTATTATATTCATATTTCTTGTTTTACTTTATTTTATTATTTTGTTCTAGTACAATTGTTCTTGTACAATTTGTTAATCTTTTTGTATGCTCAATTAATCAGTGTTTAGCGTTTTCTTCTGGACATGAATACAAATTATGTAGTTCTAAATTATGTAACCTTCTCCACTCACCTGTCTCCTCATCCCTTTTAGGTCCAAATATTTTCCTAAGGATCTTATTTTCAAATACTCTCAATTTATGTTCCTCTTCCAATGTAAGGGACCAAGTATCACATCCATATAATACTACAGGCAAAATTACGGTTTTGTATATTTTAACTTTTAGTTTCTTAGATATTAAACGAGAAGACAAAAGTTTATGAAGAGAGAAGTAACATGCATTTCCTGAATTAAGCCTACTTTTTATTTCCTCTTTAATATAATTTTCATTTGTTGATATTACTCCTAAGTATTTGAATTTGGAAACTGGTTCAAACGAGTTGTTATCAATAATTAGATTTTGATTATTACCTAACACTTGGTTTCGACCTGTAAGCATACGTATATTTAGTTTTCTCTTTGTTAACTTCCAAACCTATCTCTTTACCTGCTTTTACTGTTTCACTAGTGCATATTTTTATCATATAAACAAGCTTCTTAGGTATTCCAAACTCTACTAATATATTATATAATTTATCTCTTTTGACCAAATCATATGCTTTTTTATAAATCAATGAATAGCCTATGGACATTTTGATTATATTCCCAGTTTTTCAAGTGTCTGTCTGATGTGAAAAATTTGATCTGTAGTTGATCTGTTACGTTTAAATCCACATTGATAATCCCCTATAATTTCATTAGCATATGGGGTTAGTCTTGTTAAAAGAATGTTAGATAATATTTTATATGTTGTTGAGAGTAGAGAAATTCCACGGTAATTATTGCAGTTCATTTTATCACCTTTTTTAAACACAGGAACAATTATGGATTCTTTCCTCTGTTGAGGGATTTCTTCTTTATTCCATATTAAACAAATTAATTTATGAATTTGACATATTAATGAATTTCCACCATATTTAATTAACTCAGCTGGTATTAAATCAATGCCAGGTGCTTTGTTATTCTTTAGCCTTTTAATAGCATCTTTAACATCAGTCAAGTTAGGTTCTGGAACTAAAGGTTTTGCTGTGTGGACTTAATTTACTTCTGATTTACATGGACATTTAAAAGGTCATTAAAGCAGTTCTTCCATCTATTTAGAATATCTCTTTGGTCAGCTAGAAAATCACCGTCTTTATCTTTTATCAAGTTTACTTTAGGTTGCCACCCCTTTCTAAACTCATTTACACCTTTATATAAATCTCTGATATCTTTATTTTTGCTGTTTGTTTCAATTTCGTTAATTTTGCTTTTCAAGTAATCTCTTTTTTTACTTCTAAACGTGCGGTTAACTTCTCGCTTTATTCTATTATAATTGCTTAGATTTTAATCATCAGAGTTATTTAACCACCTAAGTCTAGCCTGATTTCTTATTTCTATTAGATTATGACATTCGTTTTCAAACCATGGCTTACTTTTTCTTGGTTTATGGTATCCTATATTTTATTTATCTGCTGAATCTGTTGCATTACCTATGTGTTCCCAATTCTTATTTACGTCTGTTTCATTTATATTTTCATCATCATTTAAATTCTGCAAAACATCAAATCTATTTGACAGTTTAATTTGGTAATATTTCTTAATTCTTTCATCAGCAAATTTTCCTGTATTAAATTTTAGAACTTTTAGATTTTGTTGCTTATGATTTATCACTGCGAGTGTTTCTTTTAATTTAGCAATTACTAAATAATGGTCGATTGCACAGTCTGCACCTCTATGTGTACGAACGTCAATTATACTTGTATGCCTTCTCTTATCAATGAGAATATGATCTATCTGATTATGAGTTTTACCATCTGGAGATGACCAGGTATATTTATGGATATCTTTATGTTTAAAAGTGGTACTTTTCACAATTAAATTCTTTGAGGTTGCAAAAGTAATCAATCTTATACCATTATCATTACTTAATTCATGAAGACTTTCTTTACCAATCGTGGGTTTAAATGTCTCTTCTTTGCCAATCTGTGCATTACAGTCACCTAACAGAATTTTCATATCATACTGAGAAAATTTATCAAAGACCTGTGTTAACTCTATATAAAAATCATCTTTAGTATTATCATCTTTATCTTCCGTTGGTGCATGTATGTTTATTAAAATAATTTTACACAACCTACCCTGTAAAACTGCATATGATATCCCATCATTAAAAAATTCTACTGTTTTAAGAGCCGAGATAATTCTATTATTTATGAAAAAGCCTGTTCCAAAATTATGATTTTCATTACCACCATAGAAATAAGTATAATTTTTAGTTTTGCAATTCCCTTCTCCTGGCCACCTAACTTCCTGGACAGCAACTACATCTAATTTATACTTAACTATCTCATTAACAGTACACTGAAATGCCCCTGGCCGGTAAAGGCTCAGAACATTCCAGGTGCCTAATGTAATATCCTTATTCCTAACGTAGATCTTATCCTTAGTCCAGGGACCTCCCAAAGTAGTCCCCACCCGGAGATCCGAACGGGGGACTATTTTACCTCCGGAATATTTTACCTTGGGAACATCCATGGCCTTATATTGCTGTTTCTTGACATTTTTTTTTACAGTGCAGAGTTGTCAGCTCTACGCCTAACCCCCAATATGAATGGAGGAACTACTACACAAGACAAACACAAGCACATTAGACAGCACAACTACTACACAAGACACACACAAACACATCACAACTATAACACAATATAAACATAACAAACTACACACCACAACTACTACACAAGACAAACACAAACAAATTAGACAGCACAACTACTACGCAAGACAAAACAAACATACTAGACAGCACAACTACTACACAAACATACTAGACAGCACAACTACAACACAAGACACATACATACACATCACCGATACTACACAAGACAAACAGAAATACATTAGACAGCATAACTACTACATAAGATAATCACAAACACACTAGACAGCACAACTACTACAAAATTGTCCCCTTCATCTTTCATTTTTAAAAGTACTCTAAAAAGTAAGTATTTTGGCTGTAAAGACAGTGAGATCTAAATGGTCTCCCAATGCGAGGATGAGACACTAAATTTAATAAAGTGAAAAGTAAATCTAAAATTTCATACAAACATTACTCGTTTTTTGGAAAAGTACTCCGAGCCTGAAACAAACTGAGATCATAATCAACGTTATTGACAAATCCAGCCATGCAGCACAAACAAAAAAAAGTACTCACGTGCTCGACACACACTTACATCAACACATTCCCAAAAGTAACAGGAGCCTTGTGTCTTTAGATGAAACAGTCCCTCTTATTGCCATTTTAGTGGCAGATATAATCTTTCTGAATGAACATTGGTGAATGGTCATAAATGCAACAAGCTTCGAAACCAGCAATGTCTGAGCTGCAGGTCGTGCAGAACCAATGGAATCTTGTGGAAAAGGTAAATTGCCTAAATCACATAAAAATTTTCTATTGAAGGATAGGGAGTGAAGTGGTTCAAGGATCGGGAAGGCTAAAAACTAAAGTCGAGAGGCAGCTGGGTAGCCTGATTCATGCTAGAGCATCCGCCAATTTACAAGTTTGTTTCATAGGATTAAAGCCACATATTTATGGATAATAAAAGATCAAGACGACATAGTAAAGGAAGTAAAATCTCGAAGGATAGCCTGAATTGGACATCTGTAAAAACTGTTAGAAGAGTACATCTAAATATATCTGTTTGCAGTTATGCTGAGATAGGTAATTCACTCTGATAAGTTCACTTTTCATATTTCCGCACAGATTTTCTTTGCAATCGATTTCGTGGCTTTGGCTTTGGTAGCTTTTTCAGGCATGTACTGTACATGTAATGAAAATGAAATGAAAAATTAAAAGTGAACTTATCAGAGTGCTAAAAGAGTAACAAAATTAAAACAATTTTTATCTAGAATAAGAGGAAGGCCAAAAAGAAATGGGAAGCAGATGAAGAAGAAGATTTATGGAGAATAAAATTTAGAAATTGGTTGAGTTGGTCACAACTCACAAAAAGTTGTAACCCTGTATACAGAAGAAGAAAAGATCAATATTTTTGGAATAAAAACTGGACACATTTAAGAATCAAAAGCGGTACACAAAATGAAATTTCGGTGTTAAAATGGTGAATATAACCCTAAGTTTGATTTTAAAAATTATAATTATTACACAAAAGAAACATTTCTCATCTAATAGTACATTTATGTAACTATCAGAATATAATTCAAAAACTGATTGATTGATTTGGTGTTTTAAGTCCACTTTGTGCACAGTAAGGCTAATCGGGACTGGACCTACAGTTTAAAGTGGGATCCGAACCACTATGTGCCTCCACCGGGTATCGAACCCGGGACCCCTTGATTACAAGGCGACGACGTTACCACTGGGCCATCGAGGAGGCCCAGTTGTTCAAAGACAAAAATGAAATCGGAGGTTAATGCATTTAGCACTTTGCCTTTCCCTTAGTTCTTTACTGCTTTCTTTCATTTGAAAATTTTGATTTTCCTGCGTACGCCATTTCTTACGGTATCGTCGAGAACCGGGAAAGCACCCAGAAAATTGTTAAGAATCCACATCATAAATAATGTGACAATATGATGGAAAAGTTTTTAATAGCACAAGGAAAACATACTAATCGAGTGGTGGAACACCCATGCATGTAACTTTTAATGATAGACAACGGGAACTATCTAAAGAGTCAGGGTAGCCCATATTAACACCTTTCTCCTGTCCAAAGTGTGTTTAGTTGTACAAGTCTTAGAGCTCCCAACACTGAAATCTGTAGAAATATGACCTTTAGTGACAGTGGCGTGCCCAGGATTTTCGAAAGGCAGGCAATCGGTCCTCATTTTGCTATCTTTTCCCTCCTTTTTTAGGAATACCGGGCCAAAGGGAGCGTATGATCCCCACCAAGCCACTGTATAGCAACACCCTGAAGATGAGAGTGACGTTAGCTCTCGACCGAAAGCTTGGAAACTTCTCCAGAACTCACTTGGTCGATAGCCTGAGAAATATACAGTACTCATGTTTATACGTACATATATGTTCTGTTGCCATGTTTAATGTACACAAACTCACGCTATTAGTTTATTTGAGTACGTACTGTTTTTACATTCTTGTATCCATCATTTCGAGACGAGAGCAAGACGTTCCTTTGAGATCGAGACGAGATTGCCTTGCTCATTTACGAGCCTGACTGTGTCAAATATCATTCTCATCTCGAATCGTTTTGGTAGCCGTTGTGTTATAGTCTCCTTCGCTGCTTATTCGCTATTAGTTTCTCCTTCAAGCTTACTCCTTTTGTAGTCACTTTCTCATGTACGTTTTTCTTATTTTACGCTGCTTCTATGCCTCATTAGGCTAATCGCGACGAATATGATGGATGATGATTAGAAGCATGGCCGTATTTAGAGGGGGGTTTCTAGGGTTCAACCCCCCCCCCCCGAAATTTCTGACATGTTGGATTAATGGATGTTCAGAAAACAAAATCTGTAACAAATTTTCAATTTTTTTCTCGAAGCATCACAAAAATACAAGGAGACAATGTTGAAACGATCGAGCTAGAATTTTCATACATTTGGAACTCTGAAAGTTGAGTGAAACAAGATTTATTCTCGGAATCGCAGCCCACCGGCGACCCCTCCATTATCACTTCTGCTGTCATCTTTCCAGTGTTGTTCCTGCGTCACAAGGAATATACACTGAAGATTCCTTTATGATTGTCCCAAAATTCCCTTTCCAGCTTTTAAATTCCCCGTCCGATAAAGTCGAAAATAAATCCCCCTTGATAGGAGTTCAAACCTAGTACCTCCAGATTCGTAGCGCATTACGTTCGCTATTGAGGTTACAATCCATGCACCAGGCTAAGCTTTTAAAGAGAATAAGTGGTTCCACACTTTTCAAAATTCCCAAAAATTAATTTTAAAGTCAAACAACAAAAACTTTATGACTAAAATTTCCATCTAACTTTTAAAGTTTTTTCTTGAAGGTATCTAAAGTTTAATGACGAAGTAAAATAATTCTGCATTTCAGTACACACTGTATGAAGCGTAAAAAAAAAAAAAGAAACTTATGCTGGATATTCACTCATCTGCTGGATTGAGTAAGCCCCCTCAAGGATATAACAATAATATAATAATTATTATTATTAGTATTATTACTATGGAATAAAATTGTTTTATTATTATGAAATTTTAATTATTATTGTACAATTATTATTATTATTTCTATTATTCAAATTTCTGGCGACGCCCTGGGAACAATTATGAATGACCCCCCCCCCCGTAAATTTTTCCTGCCTACGGCCATGATTAGAAGGGAAACCCACAAAGAAGTATACATACCCCGTGGATATATAGTGGTTCGAATGTCACTTTAAACTGTAGGCCAAGTTCCGATTAGCCTATCTGTGCGTAAAGTGGACTTAAGGCTTGGCTGGACCTTTGGCACCCGAATGGGCGAATTTTTTTAAAAAATCCTCTTCATTTGAAAAACTGCTGTGATATTCCAAAATATGAAAAATTACATCAGCTTAGAATTCCTTCTAGAGCATTGACGTGAATTTTCGCGTAGTTTGCTTTCATTGTTATCTAGATATTATCAATAGTTTAATAGACTTACGTAATCACAAAACTATTGATAATATCTAGACAACAGTGAAAGAAAACTACACGAAAATTCACTTCAATGCTCTAGAAGCAATTCTAAGCTGATGTAATGTTTAATATTTTGGAATATCACAGCAGTTTTTCAAATGGAAAGGATTTTTTTTAAAAATTCGCCCATTCGGGTGCCAAAGGTCCAGCCGAGCCTTAAAAACAAAATCCTCAAACCGATGGCGTAGTGGTAACGTAATCAAAGGGTCCCGATTACGATACCTGGTGGAGGTACATAGTGGTTAGTTAGGATACCACTTTAAACTGTAGGTTTTGTCCCGATTAACCTATCTGTGCATAAAGTGAACTAAAACTCAATCAATTAATTTGTTATATGTATTTATATAGGCTATATAAATATATGTTTCAAATGTTTCTTCGTTTAAACAATAAGTGGTACTACTGGTATGTAAATCTAATTTATAGAATCCGCCTATAATACAGTTGCATTAAGTTGTAGAATGCATGATATGATCCTTGTAATTGTTGAAATTGTTGCTTTTCTGTTGGACGCGATCTTCATTTGTCTGTCATTTGCATAACTTTCTATGGGAACTACAACGCGGAAAAGAAAGTAACTTTCTTCGCTTGTGAAGAAACCCCACAAAAAATTCCGACGCTCACATGACCACCTTATTATATTTTATTGATCTTGGAGTCTGTTATCAGTTGTTTCAAACTCTGTTGCGTTGCTAACTGTGCCAGGCACCACCTAGCGTGTAGGGTTGCAGTGACTGCGCTCATATCAATCACAGATTCCGTCTTGCTCATGCGCGAAGGGTTTTCTCCCTAGTTTTTATTTCTCATCAAAGGCCCGAGCTGCCACCAATCATCAGCCGATGTCAAAAACAAGTTTGCAAAGTCTTGGTAACAAGAAATAACAGCAGAAACGAAGACAACTAACTTCAAATGCCAGTATGCTCTAAAGGCAGACCTGACAGTCAACATCATTTCTGTTTAGAGTTCGTTACTCCCCGGGCTCGAAGTGGGGGGGGGGGGGGGTGCGGGGGGGATGCTACCCCTAGCTAGCAAAATTCTTCGCAAAGCATCTCTCCCAGTTGTGTCATTGTCATCATGTTAAGCCATAGGAATATCCCCCAGTTAAATCCAACCCCACCCCAAACATCCCCCGAGCTAACATTTTCAACTTCAGGCGCTGGTTACCACTTATTTCATTGCAAAAACATACTTCTTGCCATTTCTTTCTGATGATATTTTCCTGTCTTGTACAGTGGGATCCACGAGTATTACCATGCAAATTGTCCATGACTATTTTCATTAATTTTCTCGTACATCCTATGTGTTTTTAAGCGATGGATTTTTATGTATGCTGGTGAAGAAGTTGTCAACAGCTTGTTTTGAGTTTTCATTTAATTCTTGAAGCTCTTTATTGGGTCAAATAAAGTGCACGAACATGGTGATGGACAATTTGCATAGTAATGCTCATGGATCCCACTGTACAAAGATCTAAAAACAAGTACAATAGATTATAGGATTTATGAGTATGGCTTCATAGCGAATGTTCCTGAAACCAAGCTAATCGATTGTTGCCAAGGTCCTTGTAGACCTTGCACGTGAAAAAAGCAAACAAATGTGGCATGTTCATACTTTATGCCATTCCTTGGCGAATTTCATTTAACGGCCTTTAGTACTTTTGCCTAAAACCAATGTTTTTGAAATTAGAATGGGAGCTTCCCGATGGGGTAGTAGTAACGTCGCTGCCTTGTAATCAAGGAGTTCCGGGTACAATACCTGGTGAAGGTACACTTTGAACTGTAGGTCCATTCCCAATTAGCCTATCTGTGCATAAAAGTGGACTTAAAAGAAAACAAAAACAAACAAACCATTTCAGCAGGAAATGCGACGTTAAATAAACTAAATCAACCAAGCCAGGAGTTCCGGGTTCGAATTCTGGCCTGGGCATGGGTGTTGTTTGATCATATATATATATATATATATATATATATATATATATATATATATATATATTATCACGATTGGATAATTGAAGCAATCGCTCTTCCGATTGTGTCTTCAAAATATGGCAACCCGGGCTGGAGATAGCCTTGGAAACCTTCACGACTTTATGCTGGAGTTCCGCAAGTTATCTCCAGAAGTTCTGGAGAATCAGTCGACTGCGGTTGGATGAAACCTATTTGAAACTGCTACATTGGAAGATCCTGTAAAACCACTTTGGTCGTTCGAATTCGGCCCCCGGAAAAATCGAAGCCAGATAAGGGAAGAGGATGCCTGAAGCGAAGCAGGAGATTTGCTTGAGGATGTCGAAGCCGTGCAAGAGAAGTCTCCCTTCATCTCTTCTGAACAACTTGACGATCCCTTGAGGGAACAAGATAATTCCACGGTTGTAATTTCTTGATTTCTCAGGAACTTCTTCGAGTATGGAGCTTTGAAGGGGACAATGTGGATTTGTTCCTTCTCGATGTGGACATGTTCATTTTTAGACAACCAATCCCTTCCCTTCAAAGATCTTTTTGATGCCTTAAGTCTTCAACAAAATATTTTTTTCGGGAAGCAGGAAAACATGCAATAAATTATTTTTCTATCTAACAGTGACAGCTACGAATTAATACGAATAAAGAAACTAATTTAGTTCTTCATTGATTGATTGATTGAATTGGATTGTTTTACTTCGCTTCTCTGCAACTTTGGCTAATCGCGACGATGAGGATGAGTGGTGATATGATGAAATTTATGAAAGGACAGTCACAAAGAACAGCTGTCATCTAGTATGTAAATGTTGTCTGGAGCCACTCACCATAGCTTTCAATTTTCATACAACTTACGATTTGGTACACAAAGATATATTAGGGCTATATAGAAATTTCAGCGAAAAATGCAGGCTCGACTCGAACCTTGGCGAACCTTGGGTCCCTGGAAATAGCACAGTATGATAGAGATCCGGATTCGAGTCTAGGTCAAGCCTGCATTTTTACTTACATTTCTACATAATTTTCATATTGGATGCCAGTAGCGTGCCCAGGAATTACGCAAGGAGAGATTTTTCCACAAAGGATAAAAGGGATGTGAGGGGCATGCCTTCTCATACGTTTTTTTTTTGGAAGAAAAGGAAAACTGGGCCAAAAGAAAGGCGACTATGGCCCCCACCAACCCTCCTTGGCCATGATACTTTTGAATGGCTTTCCTTTCCTTTCTAGTACTTCCATGTGTCTTTTCTATGTGTTGTATATATCTAACGGCAACATTAAGATATATTTATTCTCTCAAAATTCTGGTTTCGGAATAACTTTCAAATAAAGATAATGTGATCTTCAGAGATAGAATTTAGTTTTTTTTTGTACCCATTATAAACTTTTCAATGGGTTTCTTTAAAAGTAGCTTTTTCTTCTCCTTAAGACGGCTAGATCTGGAATATTTCTCTCGAAAACCGTAAGAGGAGAATTTGAAGTGGATGCACGTACGTTATCCGCATATCATTTATTCTCGAATCAGTGCTAGAAGGAGAATCGATATATCGAGAGGAAAAGTAGATAGGAAATGGAAGAGAAAAAGAGAGGACCGCAGCGTAGAGAACATAGTTTGTTTTGCTTATGTAACGCGTAATATCTATAAGAAGATGATCATGCTTTATATATTCTGCTCGGCTCCAAATCATTACACATATAGACACTAATATAACCTTCTGTTGTTCAATTGATGTCCTTCTGTCGTTTCCGTCAACCATAGGCCAATTCCTACGAAGCTTTGTATCTTTAGCTGTCTCGTCTCCCAATCATAGGAGATAAAGGTACCAAGGCACAAATAGAATTAAAATTGTAAAATTCTCACTTTTTGTGCACCACATGATGAAAGCTCATGGAAGATTGATTGATTGATTTACTTTATTTTACTTCGCTTTTTGTGCCACTGTTGGCTAATTTGCGAAGATTGGGATTAGTGATGATATTATGAAATTGAAGCATTCCACCGAATAACGCTGTATGGTACATTTCAGTGAATGCGAGAAAAACGGATAAAACCTGTAGTATGTTACTGGACTACAAGAGAGAAAAAAAGATAAAACCTTATGCAAACACAGTAGCAATTTTTGGTCAACATCCGACCTTATGACTGGCCAGCTTGTAGTCTGTAGAAGCAGGGCCGCAGCATGATTCCACTGGTAACTCAGCACATTCCCAAAAGTGCCATGCAGCGTTATTCGGTGGGCTGCTTCAATTGATGAATGGACACTCACAAACATCCATGCCCAGGCCGGGATTCGAACCCGGGACCCCTGGCGTCGCAGCGCGATGTGCTAACCAATTCGGTTAGGGGGCCGGAGAAAGCTCGTGGAAGGTGTGAATGTTCGTCTTCGTAGATCTAGACTATAGTGAAGGTGGTGCAACGGGTGAATATCCAGAAAGCACTTAAGGTCAACGTTCCTTCCACGTAGCACGCTCTGGACTACCTACTTCAAGGCTAAGGAGGTCTGGACTCACAGCCAGTACAATCCTCTGCAAGTTTTGTGACCTTTGTTCTCTCCATAGTGGAGGCGTTTTGATCTGTCCCACGCTCCAGCACTAGACCCCTTAGTACCCCATTACCCCCACGTATCCCAGATATCCTGAGTGAGCCAGACCCAGAAACCAAAATTGTCATAGTTCTATTGTTACCTCTAATGGGTATGTCATGGTTCTGACAGGGTCAAATGTTCGAGTATGTAAGTTGGAAGCATTTTAAATTATCGTTTCAGTTACATATCACAAAGACTGTTAATGACGCGCATAGAAAACTGGGGTTCATTATGAGAACTGCAAAGGAATTTAATGAAAATAAAGCGTTGTTATCATTATTTAACCTATACGTTAGTCCCAAATTAGAGTACGCATCTATAGTGTGGAGTCCACAAACCAGTAAACAAATAGATCTTATTGAAAAAGTTCAAAATAAATTCACTCGTTATATAGTTTTAGGATAGATGGTCCATATCCAAAGATGACACCTTATAACGAATTACTAATTAAATTACACATTACCTCCCTTGCAAACAGAAGAACCATACATCAGCTCCTTTTTCTTTTCAAACTTCTTAACGACAAATTGGATTCTTCCTCTCTGCTTTCAAAAATAGCTTTCTATGTCCCCCATCCAAAGTTGCGATCAAGAAAGCAACTCTTTGCAATTTCCCGCACCCGTACAAAATCCGCAGAAATGGATCCCCTGCGAAGAATGTGTAGCTTACATAATGAATAGTTAGAGAGGGGCGTGCACTTGGACATAGTATTTGCTAAATTTTCTGAGTATAAACGCTATTTAATGGACAACATTATTACTTAATTTATTAATTTTTATTATTATTATTATTATTATTATTATTATTATTTACCTTCTTTATGTGTATATATATATCCCCACACATATATGAATTTAATTGTGTAAGATTTGATTCATTTTTTATCCATGGTAATGTATAAGGATGATATATATAACCTCTATATGTGTATATATTTTTTATGTCTGAAAATGTGTATAAATATTATTTTTATGTGTATAAATCCTCAAATGTAAGACATTTACTGTGCACTGTAAAAGAGCAGACGTCTGTTGTGCGCAGGATAATAAATAAATAAATAAATTGACTCATGATTATGCTGCATAAGTTTCCGAATTCGAGAACCGAAGTGATCAAAGGTGCCCAATGCTTCCTGGTCGTCGCGATTAGCCTCAACTATATATTAAATCGACGTTAAATAACTAAATATGAATCAGAGAAAATACCATTGGTATACTATGAACTATGGCTCTCTAATGATTCAAAGATAGCAACGAAATTACACAGATGGTGTGGAGGTACACATACTCGATCTCGGCCATAGTGGAGATGATACGATTATCACCACACTCCGGCCATCGTTATCCATTGATTAGAAACTGGGCGAGTCCCAGAGTAGCTTTGTGCAGGGAATATGTCGTTAAAATTACAACCTGATATTACTCACCCTGGAAATCGAACCAAGGTTTCCCACGTTCAAGTCACCGTACTGCCTTGACCACCGCAGCTTATGTTCTGTACAGAATCTAACTACGTAGTTCAACAACGAAAAGGGCCTCCCCGATGGCGTAGTGATAACGTCGCCTTGTAACCAAGGGATCCCGGGTTCGATACCCGGTGGATGTGAGTGGTTCGGATCACACTTTAAACTGTAGGTTCAGTCCTGGTTAGCTTCCAGAATTTAACAATCTACTTATGTAGTGTATATTGAACCTGATGACTGGAATAGATCTTGCCTTTAGTGTTGCCCACGAGACGAGACTTTGGCCTGTCTCGTCTCGTGGAAATGCTGTGAAATGCTGTCTCGTCTCGAAAATATTCGTTTGTCAAAGGGACACATGATCAATCTCGTCTCGTCTCGAATTTTTAAAAGCCTATCCCGTCTCGTCCCGTGGGCAACACTACTTGCCTTAGAAGTAGATTGATCGATGCATTGATTTGATGTTTTAAGTCCACTTTATGCACAGTAAGGCTAATCGGGACTGGACCTACAGTTTAAAGTGGGATCCGAACCACTATGTATCTCCACTGGGTATCGAACCCGGGACCCCTTGATTACAAGACGACGACGCTAGCCTTAGAGGTAGAAACTACGTATTGAGACAATTGTTTTTACAAAACCAGGGTACTTGAATTGTACATCTATGTTCCCTTTTTTGTACAAAGAAAGTAACAAAATGGTGAAATTTTGTTTTAAATTACAGGCTATTTATAGAAATAACAAGTCGGTAAATTTACCGAAAGATTGATATTACTGTATTTGATGAAACTGTTACTAGATTTTGCCGACCTCCTTGACGAAGTGGGTAGCACAGCTGCACAGCACGCTTTGAGGCCAGGGGTCCCGGATTCGAATCCCGGTCTGGGCATGGGTGTTCGTTCTGAGTGTCACTTCATCAATTTAATCATATCATCACTCATCCTCATCTTCGTGATTAGCCAAAGGTGGCAGAAAAGCGAAGTAAAATAAACCAAATCAATCAATCAATGTCTATGGGTTGCGGGGGAAACACGGTGTCGTGTTTCCCTGTTTTCAACATCGTGCGGCTCAGTGCTAAAATCAGCATATTTTTAAAGGAAGGAAAGAAAACCACATTGCGAACACAGAAGTCACACCTATTCAGGTGAGAGGCAATTCAATCAGGCACGGGGGGGGGGAAGGAAATGGACGTCCAAGAGCCGATCCCAGGACTCTGCGTTCCTCCGCAACCGGTCGGCTGCATTGATCTGCCTGCGCCGGAAACCGTCGCGCACCCTGGACTCCGTGACGTCACCATTCGCCGAGGAACTCTCCGCAGCGCGGTGCGTGCCGAGTGCGAGTGGGTCAAGAAGACGTAGCGATGGGGAAGCAGGCAAGGGTGATGTGCGGAAAACCAGGTCAAACGAGGTCATAAGCTTCCTATCAGACTCGTCGCTGCATGATTTATTTTTTCAAGGTCTCCGGTGTCCGGGACCTTGGGCGACACTCCCTCCGTGTGCGTGTGTCATGTGAGTTGTTCAGATTTCTCATGAACCAAGCAAACCTCAAAACGGTGTGTGGGGATGCGTTCAAGATTGTCACCTGTGCAGTGAATCAAGATATCCCATACAGTGATCACGACGCAGGAAAATACAGAAAATAATCTGGCATAATCTAGTGTTAAGTGACACTCCAAATACGCTCTTGAATACGTTACGCTCTGCGACATTAACGTCTCAAGACAACGTGTGAATTTCGCATTAGTACCCCTCTCTCCGATATGTTGTGTCGTCCCGTGAATCTCACACGTCCATATGATCAAATGGTTTAGTGCCTTTTTTTTTATGGTGCGCTGATTTCGCTACTTCGTAACGATGCGGTTGTTTTCGGTCGCTATGTTTTCCGACGGAACTGGCCTAGTAACGAAATGTTACTCGCCGACATTCTCGACGGTATACGAGCCTCGTCTCGTAATGGCAAAACATGGCGAATATTAGATCTGTTAATTGAAGTTGTTAGCAGCGACCATGTGTTAATATGCTTCTAGAATCAGTAAGTGTCCGTACCAAATGACATTGAACTGCGGTGAGAAATGTTTCTTGCCTCGCAAGAAAGCTAAAACCAGCGCTATAGTGCATGCAATCAACATTAAGCGTGTATACGGGTATAGTAAATAACGCTGTAGACAAACAAGAACACATAAAAACTAAGATTTTAGTGTGACATACAAAACGTGAGAGAAATATTGATGTTTTGGTTCTAAGCAAATTGAAGCAGAAATTAAATGAAGGAAAGGTACAATTTATATGACTTGTTCATATCTACAGGTTTCAGCATACCTAAACTGTAATCAAGAGACACGCTGTTGACACACAGTGAACATGACAATAATTACAGTATCTCGGGGCACATGTCATTAACTACATTATTGTAGACTCAAATAGAAAGGTACTCGGTCTGTTTCTCTAGAGAGTACCATTTCGCCTCATCTTCAGCAAGTAAAGATGCTAATGACACAGTCATTTCCCAGCCCACCGCTTCAGAAGCGGGAAGCTGAGGCAAAGTTGACAAGAGCTTGCAAGCTCCAGTGAAGAGGTCTTCTCCTTGCTTATCAAAGGGAAACAAACCGAAAGAGCTTGCGTGCATCAGAGTCAGTGCCTTGATCGCATCCTTCCTTTCAGCAAGAAGAAAACCTCGGTGTCAATGCACCATGCGTCTCAGTCCACTGTGTTAGTGTTTGGACCTCGAGCATAACAGCCATCTTCGCATGCGTCGGACCGCGGCGGAAAGACTGTACGCGATTCCTCCGGTCGTACCTTCACTGTATCCGTACCCGTCTCCTGTGAACAGCCCCAGCCCGATAGAGTCTTTGCGAGGAGGGCACGACGATGGACTCTACCTGAAGCAGCGCGAACACCTCGGCAGGGGCGGCTACGAAGAGTCGTGCGGCAACAACTGCAAGACGGAAGTCGTCGTGACGGTTTCCAGCAAGCACCTTCCCCACGCCAAGCACCGCGACGGTTTCGGAATCGGCCCTAAAGATGACGACGATCCGAGATTCTCCAGCGTCAGGAGCCTGGACGGGTACATCCAGGAGCATTCGCTTCCACGATGCTACGGACCACGGGAGAGGAACAGCAAGAAGACGGTCCGGTTCGCGGAGACGGCGATCGCCAGCTTGGAATCGTCGCCGGCGAGGCCGCCTCTTCCGTCGTCGACAACGTGGAAGACGCGTTCCAAGGGCGTCCAGGTGACGCCGCCTCTCTACCACCTCAGGTTCCTGCCGGAGTGCAAGACCCGCGCGGGGAACCTGTGCCTCGTCGGACGCATCCTGAGCTCCCAGTGCGGACTCGCCTGCCTGATCCTCGCCTGGACCCTTCTTGGAGCGGGGGCGTTCCACTTCCTGGAAGGTCCTCAGGAGCAGAGCCTCGGGAGCGAGCTTCGACGGCTCCAGAGGACCCTGGTCGTCAATCTGGCGACCGAGCTGAGGCAGGTTGTCCCCCACGAGCCTGTCTGGTGCGGGAAGATCGAGGAATACTTTGCCAGGCACGAGACGATGCTCTTGGAACAAGTGAGCCACGGGTACGTTGGTGAGGGCACCATCTGGAGCTACGCTGGTTCGTTGCTCTTCGCAGTTTCGCTGATCACCACCCTTGGTAAGTCATAGCCGTAAATTGTATTTTCTATTAGTATAGTTAGGAAACATTACCTGTGCCTCCCCAATGGCGTACTGGTAACTTCGTCGCTTTGTAATCAAGGAGTCCCGGGTTCAATCCCGGTGGAGGCACATACTCGTAGTGATTCGGATCCCACTTTAAACCGCAGGTCTAGTGCTGATTAGCCCTCTGTGCATCAAGTGGACTTAAAACGAAAACTCAAGGGAAACAGTACTACAGTAAGAACGCACTGTATATTTTTGTGACCATGATTTTGTATTTTGCTTATTTTATAGCGCTCTTCTGCACATATAAAAGAATGAATGGCGAAATGATGACTCTTATAAAAGGGAAAAAACGTAACAACCATGCTCGGACCAAAACTAGAACCTAAAACCTTCGACAAGATCGTGAGTCGATCGCTGAACGTGCACCTCCACTGAGGCGGCTTGTATCGGTTATGATGATAGTTTGAAAACCCTTGCAGCTATCTTACAGTCTCACAACAATACGCAAACAAGAAATATATATCCGTTTTTCCACTAGCTCTACGGTCAAAGAGATTATTTCTCTCTTTTTTCTGTGTGTGTGTGTGTGTGTGTGTGTGTGTGTGTGTGTGTGTGTGTGTGTGTGTGTGTGTGTGTGTGTGTGTGCATGTGTTTTGCCTATTGCAACAGTTATATTCATTGACATTTAGGTTCCTTTTAAAATTTCATTGCTACTATTCTTTCTACTTATGCTTGTCACTCTCTCATACTTACACGGACACGTAAAAGCCAGTCAAGGATTTTTAATTTGATTCATTGCTTTGGGGACAATCTGCAAATTGTAACAAGTAAGGGCGATATGTCCTATCACTATTAATTTCTCACGATATACAGTTACTCACAATGTTGTTCGTACAGGGCAAACGCCGGATTTGCTACAGACCATTTACAAAAGGATCAGAAGCTTTGGGACAACGTGATCTTGTCCGATTAAACCAAAATAAACCTGCACGGATCAGATGGCGTGACCAGAGGAAGGCAAATCCGTAGAACAAGGTTGCCAATACAACGCCTACGGTAAAACATGGTCATCTGGGCCTGTACGTCGACTGAAGGAGTTGGGAAAATGCAAGTCTTGGAGGAATCATTGACAAACATGTCTGTAATGATACAGTGGACTGTTTTTAATCCGAACTCCAAGGGGCTGTATGGGCTGAATAACGTGAAAAGAAGTACCCAGCAAATGGGGTTGCCACGAGTGTTCACATTCCAGCAGGATAACGAGAGGAAACATACTGTTCAACTCAACAGGGACTGGTTGATTTTGAATGTACCAAAGCAGTTAAAAACACTAGTTCGAAGTTCAGATTCGCTTTAGAGTGGAAGGGAATCAGGCCAGACATCTGCAAGACCTTGGTCGCTTCTATGCACAGTAGATGCCCAGCAGTTGTTAAGGCCAAGGGTTATGGATCTGGCTATTAAACTGTCTCATTTTGTAACATTTTTAAGTTTCTTTTTCTGTTTTTATTGCAAGTGTACGAACAGAAATGTGACATAAAATTAGCTTGCTTAAATTAAAATGTATGTTTTTCGTTATTAAAAAAGTTTATCGGGGAACAAACGGTTGTAAATATATCACTATGTGTGTTATAACTACATGTAGGGATAATATCTAATGTACTAAGGCTTATTGTAATTTTTGCTTTCGCTTACTTCTCACACTTCATATGTACGAACAACATTTTGAGTAACTGTATTAATCGTATATATATACACCCAGCTACATATACTCAGGTTTCTCAGCGCTTTTCGAGAGAACTATTTGTTGAAAATAGAAAGCATAACTCTTGCCACAAGTTAGGAAGCAAGGCTAACAACACTGCCAGTTGTTACTTCAGATTCGCAACCAAGGTGTGTGTGTGTGTGTGTATGTGTAAAATTTTAACAGAGAAGCTGTGCTAAATACTCGTTCGTGATTTCGAACAATAACATTCAAGAAGTAATGATTTAGTATGTGAAATAGAGAAAGAAATGTTATGCAACCCGCACAACAGTCATGCTTAGCGGGGTTCCATACTTCTCAGGTTATCTGTGAGCGAAGAATGATTTGGTCTGCAGGACAACGTGTTAAAGAACAACATAATACATTTTGTATGTGTGTTGTTGGATGTTCTACCACTACATGACTCGACTATATTATATCTTATACTTGTGACGGAAGATTCCTCCACTAAACATTGAACCTTTTACTAGAAGACGGAAACTGATTTAATTTTTTACATTGATTTACATTGTTTGTAGGCATTCTTCACCGATTCATTTAGCACAATTATTTGAAGTACAACAGTCATAAATTCATCAACACTCGGAAAAACAACCATAATAAAGTTGCTACATATATCACCACTAAACCGACGAAAAGATGCAGCTCACTTTTCTGGGGACATTTTACAAGTACTTAGACATTTTGTTTGAAGTCCACTTTATGCGCCGGCGAGGTTTCTCAAGTCTGCTTAAGTGCACTTCATGCAAATACGCTTACAGTTTAAAGTGGACTCCGAACCGCCGTGCAATGTTCCTGAACATGGAAATGAACACGGTTGGTTGCTTGCTTGGTTGATTTGGCGTTTTCAGTCCACTTTATGCACGGTAAGGCTAATCGGGACTGGATCTACAGTTTAAAGTGGGATCCGAACCACTATGTGCCTCCCCTTGATTAAAAGGAAACTACGCTACCACTGGCCACCAGGGATGTCGAATTGAACACGGGACACCTCGATTACAAATTGACTGCAGTATCGGGGAGGTATCCAAATACGTTATTGTCCGTTGTTGATTGATTTTTTAAAGTTATTAGGTTAAAATAACTGACATTGGATGAAAATTTTCATATCGAAACTTACTAACTAACTCTCTACCCTTCTTAAACCCGAAGGTTCATGGCTGCAGCAACACAGGCCTTCTATCTATCCCTATCCTGAGCAAGATCTATATACTCTTTCCCAACCCTACCGATTTCCATTAGGTCCATTTCAACGTTATCCCTCCAGCTTCGTCTTGGCCTTCCTACATGTCTCTTACCATCAGGTTTCCCAACAAGAATCCTGTAAACCCTTCTTTCCTCTCCCATTCGTGCCACATGGCCTGCCCACCTAAGTCTTCTCGATTTAAGCATTCTAATAATATCTGGACTTCAATACAAATTATGTAGTTCTAAATTATGTAACCTTCTCCACTCACCTGTCTCCTCATCCCTTTTAGGTCCAAATATTTTCCTAAGGATCTTATTTTCAAATACTCTCAATTTATGTTCCTCTTTCAATGTAAGGGACCAAGTTTCGCATCCATATAATACAACAGGCAAAATTACTGTTTTGTATATTTTAATTTTTAGTCTCTTAGATAATTAAACCAGACGACAAAAGTTTATGAAGAGAGAAGTAACATGAATTTCCTGAATTAAGCCTACTTTTTATTTCCTCTTTAATATAATTTTCATTTGTTAATATTACTCCTAAGTATTTGAATTTGGAAACTGGTTCAAACGAGTTGTTATCAATAATTAGATTTTGATTATTACCTAACACTTGGTTTCGGCCTGTAAGCATATATTTAGTTTTCTCTTTGTTAACTTCCAAACCTATCTCTTTACCTGTTTTGAAAAATATTTTAGCATTATTCTTAATTGTATTTATATCATCCCCTAATAAGTCTACATCATCTGCATATGCTAACAGTTGAGTCACACCGTTTAATTTTAGTCCTCCGTTAGTTTCTTTTACCTTCCTAACTGCGTATTCTAAGGCAAAGTTAAAGAGCAATGGAGATAACACATCTCCTTGTTTTAACCCATCATGAATTGTAAATTTGTCAGACATATTAATATCCACACGAATTTTACTTTCTGTTTCACTCGTACATACTTTTATCATATTAACAAGCTTCTTAGGTATTCCAAACTCTACTAATATATTATATAATTTATCTCTTTTGACCGAATCATATGCTTTTTTGAAATCAATGAATAGGTGATGGACATTTTGATTATATTCCCACTTTTTCTCAAGTGTCTGTCTGATGTGAAAAATTTGATCTGTTGTTGATCTGTTACGTTTAAATCCACCTATAATTTCATTAGCATATGGGGTTAGTTTTGTTAAAAGAATGTTAGATAATATTTTATATGTTGTTGAGAGTAGAGAAATTCCACGGTAATTATTGCAGTTCATTTTATCACCTTTTTTAAACACAGGAACAATTATGGATTCTTTCCATTGTTGAGGAATTTATTTTTTATTCCATATTAAACAAATTAATTTATGAAATTGACATATTAACGAATTTCCACCATATTTAATGAACTCAGCTGGTATTAAATCAATGCCAGGTGCTTTGTTATTCTTTAGCCTTTTAATAGCATCTTTAACTTCAGTCAAGTTAGGTTCTGGAACTAAAGGTTGTGCTGTGTGAACTTCATTTACTTCTGATTTATCTCCTACATGAACATTTAAGAGGTCATTAAAGTAGTTCTTCCATCTATTTAAAATATCGCTTGGGCCAGCTAGAAAATCACCATCTTTATCTTTTATCAAATTTACTTTAGGTTGCTACCCCTTTCTAAATTCATTTACACCTTTAAATAAATTTCTGATATTTTTGTTTTTGCTGTTTGTTTCAATTTCGTTAATTTTGCTTTTCAAGTAATCTCTTTTTTTACTTCTAAACGTGCGGTTAACTTGTGGCTTTATTTTATTATAATTGCTTAGATTTTTATCATCAGAGTTATTTAACCACCTAAGTCTAGCCTGATTTCTTATTTCTATTAGATTATGACATTCATTATCAAACCATGGCTTACTTTATTCTTAGTTTATGGTATCCTATACTTTTTTTAGCTGCTGATTCTATTACATTACGTATGTGTTCCCAATTCTTATTTACGTCTGTTTCATTTATATTTTCATGATCATTTAAATCCTGCAAAACATCAAATCTATTTGACAGTTTAATTTTGTAATCTTTCTTAATTCTTTCATCAGCAAATTTTCCTGTATTAAATTTTAGAACTTTTAGATTTTGTTGATTATGATTTATCATTGCGAGTCTTTCTCTTAATTTAGCAATTACTAAATAATGGTCACTGGCACAGTCAGCACCTCTATGTGAACGAACATCAATTATACTAGTATGTCTTCTGTTATGAATGAGAATATTATCTATCTGATTATGAGTTTCATCATCTGGAGAGGACCAGGTATATTTATGGATATATTTATGTTTAGAAGTGATACTTTTCAAAATTAAATTCTTTGAGGTTGCAAAAGTAATTAATCTTATACCATTATCATTACTTAATTCATGAAGACTTTCTTTACCAATCGTGAGTGTGAATGTCTCTTCTTTACCAATGTGCATTACAGTCACCTAACAGAATTGTCATGTCATACTGGGTAAATTTATCAAAGACCTGTTCTAACTCTGTATAAAAATCATCTTTAGTATTATCATCTTTATCTTCCGTTGGTGCATGTATGTTTATTAAATTAATTTTACCCCACCTACCCTGTAAAACTGCATATGATATCCTATCATTAATAAATTCTACTGTTTTAAGAGCAGAGATAATTCTATTATTTATGAAGAAGCCTGTTCCAAAATTATGATTTTCAGTACCACCATAGAAAAAAGTATAATTTTTAGTTTTACAATTCCCTTCTCCTGGCCACCTAACTTCCTGGACAGCTACTACATCTAATTTATACTTAACTATCTCATTAACTGTACACCAAAATTCCCCTGGTCGGTAAAGGCTCAGAACATTCCAGGTGCCTAATTTAATATCCTTATTCCTAATGTAGATCTTATCCTTAGTCCAGGGACCTCTCAAAGTAGTCCCCTCCCGGAGATCCGAATGGGGGACTATTTTACCAATATGTAAAATCATATCGAAGCGGTTCTTTTAATAAGAACGGATTATCTTCTTTACAAAATTGAGTTTCTCCGCTGTCGCAAGGAAGACGTTTACAGGAGAAGAACAATGATGTTGTCTTGTTATCAAAGGCTCCCGGGTTCGATATCCGGTGGAGGAACATAGAGGTTCGGATCACACTTTAAATGTAGGTCTAGTCCCGATTAGCCTATCTGAGCATAAAGTGGACTTAAAAACAAAAATTCAAAGGAGGACAAGAAATTTCATAACAAATCCGGAAATGTTTATGTAAAACCTAGCCAACTTCAGCGTGCTACAACGCCAAGGGTCGAGAGTTCGAATACCTGCCTAGACGGAGGTGTTCTTTTGTGAGTGTTCCTTTATAAATTTCATTATATCATCATTCATCCTTACCTTCGCGATTAGCCAAAAAGTGGCAGAAAAGCAGAAATAACCCAAATCAATTACATGAAATCACATTTATAACAAAAATATTTTTTATAATAGAATGGGAATTTTATAATAAGAGCGAAAGTTTATTATTGGAAAGGGGATCTTTTTATTAGTGGGAAAATCTGAGTTTTTGCGGTCGTAAGTAGGTCACGGTCCAGGCATGTAAAGAATGCAGCGGGAGGCAAACTAGCGCAAGGATTTGTGGCAGGGGGGACAGTTGTCGATGTTCGGCATGCCAGAAAACGGCGCGATCAATAGGCTGAGACAAGTCTACGCGACCGTGGAATGGCATTTGCCATGGATGTAAGGGCACAGGTGGCGTTCAACGCTTTTGCTTGTTTTAGGGTTGCAAGGCAAATTTACTTTCGGTTACTCTCGCTTTCCTTTAACTCGAAGTTGAGGATGGATGGTGATTGGATGGATTAGAGAGAAGTACTGCCCAGAGTCGTCTGACTGCCACGCGAGAGACTTAGGTTCGATTCCCAGGATGAGTGATTTAAGGTCGGATTTTTTCCGGCCTTGTCCCCGCATCACGCATCTGGGGCTCATACAGCCTCAAATCAATGGGTACCTAGGTGTGGGGGGGGGTAAAGGCGGCCGGAGCGTGGTGCTGATTACATCAATTTCAAAATGGCCGAGATCGAGAATGTGTGGGGCCCTACCCCCCATCCCCTAAATGTGCCTCATGGCACGGTGCTACATGCACGCGGAACTTTACCTTACTGCCCAGATCGGAATTCGAACCCACAACCTTGAGAGGTGACAGTGAAAGATGAACGCGTTTGGCCATGAAGGCGGATGGATTATATGACACGGACGGTTACATGACCAATAGCACACAGAACGTTTGCGGACAAAAAGTACAATACTCATTTTAGATGACTTGATGTAGAATTATCCTCCTTTCAGATGATGTATTATAAACAAGAATTCACACACGCACATATATAAAACATAGCATACACTTTTAGAGTGCACGATGATATTATCTGTAAAAAAAATTGCGATTTGTTCCTGATCTTGTCTATGGAACGTTTCAAAATCAGGCAAACTAACGCGTATTTTGTCTATTCATTGTACGACCAAAAGCCCAAATATAGTATGTAGTAAATTCTTAGCACCTATATGGGACGAATTTCGAATTATATTTTTTTTCGATCGTTTCCTATTGTGTGTTGATAACAGGTTGAGACCTTACACATTATTATTTACACAAATAATGCGAGAAATATCGAGAACAATAAATGAAAATAGCATGCAGATGCTCATTCCATAAGTGTTAACAGACTTTTTACATACCCTGTATTTTTGTGAAAGGGCAGTCGGTTTCGAAACCACTATAATACCGTCCACGGAAAGAACAAAGTCAACATAAACAAAACCACATGATCTGTGAGAAGTGGTTGCTTGCTTATTGACTCAGTTCGTCCATAGCTATATTTACCTTTTGCATAACTTAATTGAGAGGGATAGCTATATCACACTCATTATATTCTTGCGAGCAAGATTCCTGCGGAACATTTGTTATTCAAATTAACCAATAGGATTCCTCACAAGTCACGTGCAGGGAAAGGAGGATAGCTATTAGCTGAGAGCAACTAAAGAATAACAGCGAATATCGAGAGAACACTATAACCACTGCCTTCCCTCTGACACCCTCTCATTGCCTGTAAATGTAGCGATCGTTTATGGAACAGAAGGAACGGTTTGATAGCTATCTGTCATCGACACGTCATGAAGAGCACATTCTGAAACAAATCAGAACTTTTAATCAGTGTGTATATGAATATATATGTGTGTGTGTGAGTGTGTGTGTGCAGAATCGGTTCAAGAGAACCATGTGTATGGCACATTGCGTGTTCTGTATTCATTGACTATTGCCTTTTGTTTTCGTACAGGACATAAAATGCATTTGAAACATAACTGTACCTGAAAATAAAATGGATTCGAAGCATAACGGTGTCCATTTCGTGATGAACACTGAAAACAGTTCATTCGACGGCATCTAGTTGGGATCCAACTTCCACCATATTCCCTTTAATTTGAACATCGAAAACACACTTCAGTCTAGCATTTCGAAAGTAGTTTTTGCTATAGAGCACCCATCAGGAAAACTGAAAATAAAGTGCCCTTCCGTCAAGGTCCGTCAGCCAGTTGTAACTAAGGGGACTTTCCTTCTCTTTTTCTGCTACGCTGCGCTAAACACCATCGTGCCCTGTCCAGAAACGTCATTATATGGCATCTGTAACCGCATTGCTTAAATACACAACATGTTTGCTTAGAAAAAATATTGCAATATTTCACGGGTTCATGTTAATGTTTCTGATTTATCTCTGATCATATAAATTTCGGGAAAGTGCCTTTGAAATACATCTAGAGAAAATCTAAAACTTAGTACGTAGTTATGTGCAAAATTTGCTATTTTAGAGCACATAGATCAGCCCTTTTAGGAACAAGTATCCTATAATTATTATATTTAAATGAGGACATTTCACGAAGGCTCTAGCTGGATAAACCGCATAAGAAAAGCTACTGGTTACAATTATTGATAGCTTATCGATCTGAATCAAAACTGCAATGAAGCAGTAACATCTACATCACTATCAGGAAAATTCTATTCCTTAAAATCACGTAGAAAGCATGGACATATTTAGATGAGTCCGGACAACAACAATATTTATTAATTTACATATTATGAATAGATCTATAAATTATATAACATATTGATAATAAACATTTATGTTATTGTTATTATCTCTGAAACACTTGGATTGGACCCCCTCACGAAATATATTTCTGGATACGTGCCGCATAGGAAGTGCGAGAAAAATAAATGAAAATGGTGATGAATAATTTTTATACATCTCACTATGCAATTGCAGTGCAATAGTGCAGTTTGCCGACTGGAGAGACACGCAAATTAGCACGACTAAAAATACTCTTGGCTTTCCCTGTAATGAAGCGTACATACACAGTTGTACATCCCTCTGTTCCCCTGTTTTCGACGCCCGAGAATAATGCTGCCCATTATGAAATCGTCATGGACATCTTGGTGAATAGTGCGCTGATTAGAAACTCAAAACGAGATTCAAGAAGTGTTGTAGATTTTTTCATCCCGACCCCAATATTCTTATTAATCGGGATAATATCAGGGTCATGCTTAACCCTCTAAAATATATTTTCTTCCACGATATACATTGTTTCATTGAAGAAAGGCAATTTTCCTCTTTCGAGGATCATGAATCTTACATCAAAGCGAAACGAGCTCTCAGCTGGCCTTGTGCAAACCACTTTAGCCTCGTCGAAGCTATCAAAAAATCATGCGGTAAAAACAGCGGGCCCACGCAATTGCCCAGTAGAAAGAAATTTCAGGAGCTTAAAGGGAGGCTAAATAGTTATTACTGAGCTTGTTCAGCAATACCAGTAGTAGGCAACTCAAGCAAGAGAAAATATGAGAGGAAAAATGTATTACTCCTCAAGTAACATGAGGAATTTTTAACTTGTAGTAATCAATTATTATTATTGAAATATGAAATAAGCAATGAAAGAAAGAAAGACGGAAAGAAGGAAGGGAAGAAGGAAGGAAGGAAGAAGGAAGGAAGTGAAGAGAGAAGGAAAGGAGAAAGAAGGAATTAAAGAAAGAAGAGAAAGTCGAATATTTATGGTTGGGGCAGCTGAAGATTAGCCAAAGGCATGAAACTGATGCATATTGGCTCTGCTTGTTATTGAATAGCCACTAATGGATTGTGTCCGTAACTGTAGAGTGCGTTGCGTAAGTATTACCAAGCAAATTGTCCATGACCATGCTTACTCTCTTTGTTTTACCCAGGGTGCGAAATCATTGAAGACTGGTGGGGGGGAGAAATATATTAATCTACAACCACCCTCCAGACAAGCATATGTATAAATTATACGATATACATATTTATAATGTTATTAAAAGTAAAAAATACTGAATTAAAAATATATTGTTATTATTATTAATTGCAAATAAATAAATAAATTTGTTACTTTTATATACCTATATTAGATATTATAAACTGGCAAACTAATTTCTTTACTAACTGGTTAAAGATGTTAATAAATCATGAAATAGTTTAAGTTGTTTTATTATATGTAAGTTTTTATTTTGTTCTTGCTTCATGTTAATGTAAATCAATTAGATTTCATAGTTATTACTGTCTTGCATTCTTGTTTTACTTTTATTGTGCATATTGATATAGATATTGATTAGATCTCTTGAGAGAGAGAAGCATTGAACACCCACAACCACACTAATTTGTGTGTGTTTTCGATATTATTCTTAGTAAAGTATATTTGAAATTAAAAGTAATTCCTGATTTCTTGTTTGTCGTATCAAAAACTCCCCCCCCGGAAAAGTTTAGTGGGGGGGCGTTGAGGCCAAGATTGTTGGTGGGGAGGAATCCCCCTAGGATTTCGCACCCTGGCTTTTACCCAAAGAGAGCTACAGAAACTCAAAGAAAACGCCAAATATAATCGATTGACAACTTTTCCACAAGCATACGTAAACATATGTTCCTTATAATCACGTACGATGAAAGAGATAAATTAGTGAAAATAGACATTGACAATTTGCCGAGTTATAATTGTGCGTTCTACTGTACGTACAGTCACCGGCAATAAAAATGGAACACCTAGATCCTGAAATAATTGCTTACCTGCAAGAAGTTATGTGTGTTGCCTAAATCTACGGCAGTGGTAGAAGTTGCCATTGCAAATTTGCTATTAAAATGTATTGGTCGCCGTAAAGTTAGGCAACACACATAACGCCTTGCAGGGAAGCGAGTATTTCAGAATCTAAGTGTCCCATTTATATTGCCGGTGACTGTACATACAAGAACTTACAATTATAATAACCTGGAAAATGTTCAAACGGAAGAAGCATAGTTTTGGGTGGGAACGGATGTAATGGGAATACATTCGCTGCTTCTCTATTTAACCTATTTTTTTTTTATTCCCACGAATGTTTGTCCCGTTGCATAACAATCAGCTCCAAACTGGTATTTTTTCTATTGAACTTTATTGATTGATTGATTGAATTGGTGTTTTAAGTCCACTTTATGCACAGTAAAGCTAATCGGAACTGGACCTACAGTTTAAAGTGGGATCCGAACCACTATGTGCCTCCACCGGGTATCGAACCCGGGATCCCTTGATTACAAACTTTATTGACTTTCATGAATTAAGTAATTATATTACTAACGTTAACGCAACAGAATTAAGTGTTTTGGTTAAGTTGATAACTACTAAATGTTTTCATTGTTGTCATTGTTGTGTAGTATTTAATTGTTTACTTTCTCTCTGTTAATCGCAACTATGGGAATGAATGAAGGGATCGAAAAGGGAACAAACAATACGCATCCATGCTTTGCCTGCCCGTGTTCTTGTCTTGGACTAGTGTTGGAATTGAATGTAGAATAGAAGTAGGAATATATATATATATATATATATATACGGTATATGTATATTAGAGGAAGGATTTTTCTTTCTATTTCTTTTCAAAGTCTGTAGTTGGGTGGGGGGGGGGGGGTTGAAGTCGGGTCGACACCTCCATGACGGAGTGCGCACAGTAGGGCCTTATCAGTCCTTGATAAAACGTGTATGCTCGTGCTTGTCTGTCTGCAATGAAAACAAATGGAAAGTTAAGTCAAGTTGGTATTAAAAGATGAGAAAGTGAATGACAAGGGTAACTGACGCTTAAGGCTTTTCCTTTTATATTTAAGAAAAAAATCGGTAGGGTACTTTACTGCTACGCGGGATACTTGAATTCAATTACCCTGCATGGAAGCTCCAAGTTCGCCCAACCTCTAGTAAATGGGTACCTGAAATAAAGGCGTTCGAAGCGTGGTACTGATCACACCAATTCCAGAAATGACTATGACTCTGAATGCGGGAACCCTACCTGCATATCACCCCATAACCCTTCACAGCATGTTTCATTGTGCATGGAGTAGAACACACGCACATATACATATATACATACACATATATACATACTAACTAACTAACTAACTCCCTAGCCTTCTTAAACCCGAAGGTTCATCGCTGCAGCAACACAGGCCTTCCATCTTTCCCTATCTTGAGCAAGTTCTATATACTCTTTTCCATCCCTACCGATTTCCCTTAGGTCCATCTCAACGTTGTCCCTCCATCTTCGTCTTGGCCTTCCTACAGGTCTCTTACCATCAGGTTTCCCAACAAGAATCCTGTAAACTCCTCTTTTCTCTCCCATTCGTGCCACATGGACTGCCCACCTAAGTCTTCTTGATTTAATTATTCTAATAATATCTGGACATGAATACAAATTATGTAGTTCTAAATTATGTAACCTTCTCCACTCACCTGTCTCCTCATCCCTTTTAGGTCCAAATGTTTTCCTAAGGATCTTATTTTCAAATACTCTCAATTTATGTTCCTCTTTCAATGTAAGGGACCAAGTTTCACATCCATATAATACTACAGGCAAAATTACTGTTTTGTATATTTTAACTTTTAGTTTCTTAGATATTAAACGAGAAGACAAAAGTTTATGAAGAGAGAAGTAACATGCATTTCCTGAATTAAGCCTGCTTTTTATTTCCTCTTTAATATAATTTTCATTTGTTAATATTACTCCTAAGTATTTGAATTTGGAAACTGGTTCAAACGAGTTGTTATCAATAATTAGATTTTGATTATTACCTAACACTTGGTTTCGGCCTGTAAGCATATATTTAGTTTTCTCTTTGTTAACTTCCAAACCTATCTCTTTAGCAGTTTCGAAAAATATTTTAGCATTATTCTTAATTGTATTCACATCATCCCCCAGTAAGTCTACATCATCTGCATATGCTAACAACTGAGTCACACCATTTAATTTTAGTCCTTCTTTAGTTTCTTTTACCTTCCTTACAGCATATTCTAAGAAAAAATTAAAGAGCAATGGAGATAATGCATCTCCTTGTTTTAACCCATCATGAATTGTAAATTTGTCAGACATATTAATACCCACACGAATTTTACTTTCTGTTTCACTGGTGCATATTTTTATCATACTAACAAGCTTCTTAGGTATTCCAAACTCTACTAATATATTATATAATTTATCTCTTTTGACCGAATCATATGCTTTTTTGAAATCAATTAATAGCTGATGGAAATTTTGATTATATTCCCACTTTTTTTCAAGTGTCTGTCTGATGTGAAAAATTTGATCTGTAGTTGATCTATTACGTTTAAATCCACATTGATAATCACCTATAATTTCATTAGCATATGGAGTTAGTCTTGTTAAAAGAATGTTAGATAATATTTTATATGTTGTTGAGAGTAGAGAAATTCCACGGTAATTATTGCAGTTCATTTTATCACCTTTTTTAAACACAGGAACAATTATGGATTCTTTCCACTGTTGAGGGATTTCTTCTTTATTCCATATTAAACAAGTTAATTTATGAATTTGACATATTAATGAATTTCCACCATATTTAATTAACTCAGCTGGTATTAAATCAATGCCAGGTGCTTTGTTATTCTTTAGCCTTTTAATAGCATCTTTAACTTCAGTCAAGTTAGGTTCTGGAACTAAAGGTTCTGCTGTGTGGACTTCATTTACTTGTGATTTATCTCCTACATGAACATTTAAAAGGTCATTAAAGTAGTTCTTCCATCTATTTAGAATATCGCTTGGGTCAGCTAGAAAATCACCGTCTTTATCTTTTATCAAGTTTACTTTAGGTTGCCACCCCTTTCTAAACTCATTTACACCTTTATATAAATCTCTGATATTTTTATTTTTGCTGTTTGTTTCAATTTCGTTAATTTTGCTTTTCAAGTAATCTCTTTTTTTACTTCTAAACGTGCGGTTAACTTCTCGCTTTATTCTATTATAATTGTTTTGATTTGTATCATCAGAGTTATTTAACAACCTAAGTCTACCCTGATTTCTTATTTCTATTAGATTATGACATTCATTATCAAACCATGGCTTACTTTTTCTCGGTTTATGGTATCCTATACTTTCTTTAGCTGCTGATTCTATTGCATTACGTATGTTCTCCCAATTCTTATTTACGTCTGTTTCATTTATATTTTCATCATCATTTAAATCCTGCAAAACATCAAATCTATTTGACAGTTTAATTTGGTAATCTTTCTTAATTCTTTCATCAGTAAACTTTCCTGTATCAAATTTTAGAACTTTTAGATTTTGTTGCTTATGATTTATCACTGAGAGTCTTTCTCTTAATTTAGCAATTACTAAATAATGGTCACTGGCACAGTCAGCACCTCTATGTGTACGAACGTCAATTATACTAGTATGCCTTCTCTTATCAATGAGAATATGATCTATCTGATTATGAGTTTTACCATCTGGAGAAGACCAGGTATATTTATGGATATCTTTATGTTTAAAAGTGGTACTTTTCACAATTAAATTCTTTGAGGTTGCAAAAGTAATCAATCTTATACCATTATCATTACTTAATTCATGAAGACTTTCTTTACCAATCGTGGGTTTAAATGTCTCTTCTTTGCCAATCTGTGCATTACAGTCACCTAACAGAATTTTCATATCATACTGAGAAAATTTATCAAAGACCTGTTCTAACTCTGTATAAAAATCATCTTTAGTATTATCATCTTTATCTTCCTACCCTGTAAAACTGCATATGATATCCTATCATTAATAAATTCTACTGTTTTAAGAGCAGATATAATTCTAGTATTTATGAAAAAGCCTGTTCCAAAATTATGATTTTCAGTACCACCATAGAAAAAAGTATAATTTTTAGTTTTACAATTCCCTTCTCCTGGCCACCTACCTTCCTGGACAGCTACTACATCTAATTTATACTTAACTATCTCATTAACTGTACACTGAAATGCCCCAGGTCGGTAAAGGCTTAGAACATTCCAGGTGCCTAATTTAATATCCTTATTCCTAACGTAGATCTTATCCTTAGTCCAGGGACCTCCCAAAGTAGTCCCCACCCGGAGATCCGAACGGGGGACTATTTTACCTCCGGAATATTTTACCTTGGGAACATCCATGGCCTTATATTGCTGTTTCTTGACATTTTTTTTTAGAGTGCAGAGTTGTCAGCTCTACGCCTAACCTCCAATATGAATGGAGGAACTACTACGCAAGACAAACACAAACTCATTAGATAGCACAATTACTACACAAGACAAACACAAACAGATTAGACAGCACAACTACTACACAAGACATACACAAACACATCACAACTATAACACAATATAAACACAAGCACACCACAACTACTACACAATATAAACATAAGCAAACTACACACTACAACTACTACACAAGACAAACACAAACAAATTAGACAGCACAACTACTACGCAAGACAAAACAAACATATACTAGACAGCATAACTACTACACAAACATACTAGACAGCACAACTACAACACAAGACACATACATACACATCACCGATACTACACAAGACAAACAGAAATACATTAGACAGCATAACTACTACATAAGATAAACACAAACACACTAGACAGCACAACTACTACACAAGACAATCCCAAACACACTAGACAGCACACGTACTACACAAGACAAACCCACACTGATATAGACTATGACAAATTTTTATTTATAATGACACAAAGTACACCATACATATATATGTGCCTCCCTGATGGCGCAGTGGTAATGTCGTCGCCCTGTAATCAAGGGGTCCCGGGTTCGATACTCGGTGGAGGCACATAGTGATAGGTTAAACCGTAGGTCCAGTCCCGATCAGCCTTACTGTGCACAAAGTTGACTTAAAACACCAACTCAATAAAAATACTCAATCAATCAAAAAATACATATAAAAAAAGAAAGGTAAAGTGTTCCCCTGTGCATAGCACCACGCCATGAAGGCGTATAGGGGGTGTGGGGGTAACGCCCCACACTATACGTGTATTAAAGGCGATTATACTGAGTCGTCAGGTAATATTCCAAGTATAGGAAATATAGGATAAGAAAGACGACTGTCACCGAACACATGGAGTATTCTACACATAACACCTAGAACTAGCTACAAATAGTCATTTAAAAATCTACAAGATGCCTGAAATGTTACATGTTTGTTATAATGAAACAATTGCACTGATTTGAACTACATTATCAAGGACATCATATCACTTATAAAAACAATTCAAAATTGAAAAAAAAGAAGGTTCTTAAACTCCACTCTTTCAATCCGAACACTGCTGGAGCCAACGGCTTCTTATTGCGTTTCAGCACACTTTTCCAAGGGAACTAACAGGTGTAAAACATGAATTGGCAATATCCTCTCCATAGAAGTTTTTGTTTTGCAATCGCATTGAAATAATGCCACGAAAATTCATAACGGTCAGACCGCACAATACCTGTTACTTCAGTCATAGCGAAAATAAACTTTAGTGTCCTTGGGTAAAAATATATTTCTTTATATCGTGCAATTTCGGGAATTGGAAATAGCCACAAATTGCATGTTTTGTACTTACACAAACACGAAACCAAGCAGAATACTGAAAAAATATGGCGAAACAGGCACAGTCCTTAACTGAGCTACAAAAGATTATAACACTGAATAAATCGATTTCTCTTGAGAAGAAATAGTCACAAAATCGTTGTACGTTCAATAATGTTCCCGATTTTCATCGCCGGATGTTGCATTTCAAAGTATGGATTTTTTCGAAAGCTGTATATACTGTACGTATGCATGTCAAGGCCTTCTGGTTTTATGCATATTAGACCACTTTGTAAAGTACAAAACCAATGTTGTCACAAGTGTTTATTTATTAATGTCACATTGTATTTCTTAAACTCTGTACACCAAGTTGTGATTAACATTATTAGTTTAAAATTTGGAAACGGTTTCTTTAAAAATATCGTTATTGGAATTTTCGAACAAAGTCTAAAATCAGTATTTGGTATTAATGCATTACTACAAGTGTTTGATTGATGAAAATACAACTTTGGGATGCGTCAGCGCTTTGGCTATTTGTACTTGTCACATTATGCTGGGCCAAGTGTCTTACCATAGCAAAAATCAACACGTGTCTCCGAGGACCAAAATTTCCTTACCTAAATTAAAAGCTGAGGCTCTAAAGGAGACGCCAGAACCCCGTTAGCCTGTAGCCCTGCAATTACCGGGGTGTACTACGTGGAAGTGTGGTTATCTTTTGGGAACCTTCTGGGAATGTCACTCCTTACAGTACTACAAATAACAGTTATTTATATATAGGTCTACATGCGTACTGTACCGCTTACAGGTATTAAGTTATTAGCGGTTGAATATATTAACATCTTCCACATCATAACGTGCCATCGCAAATATGCATTACTGGCGGTAATACATAATTCCTTGCCACCATACTGCTCGATGCATTTTCAGGAGGGTGCATTCTTGTGTTGCGTATGAACCCCCATCAAATACACGGAGTCAATTAGCCAAATGAGACTGCTCCATTTTCTTTTTTAGGTTAAGTCGACGGTGCAATTAGACTTCCCGATTGCACGACTGGAAGTTGCTGCAGGAGAGGAAAATGGGCTCGAAACTAATTAGATGCTTGCCTTTAATGTTCCCAGCTTGAATATGTCATGCAATACGTCACGATCCTTCTCTGCAATTGTGTTATCTGGTGTTTAGGAGCGCTGGGTTGCTTCAGTAAATTAGATCTCACTTTACCAATGACGGGAGAACAACACTTACAAACTCTTGGGATATTACGGTGTCACTGATCTTGGCAGTGATGTGACGTTGAATTCTTTCTATCCATGACTACACTGATTTTGTAAACTACGCTTCTATTTTAATTTTACGTAGTTTACGTCTGCTTTTCAAACCACATTGTTTTACTGCAAGTGACATCTATTGAAAATCATTCTCCCTGTACATAGCAACATGCCGTGGAGTCAATTGAAGGGATATGACCTCACACATTCACAATCTCGGTCATTTTGTGCAGGTGATGTGGTCAGCACCGCACTTTCGTCAATTTTACAATCAAGGGTTGCCCCCACGTAACCCATTTTATTAGAGGCTGGGTGAACCATAAAGTCGCTCCGTGCATCCACCCAAAGAATCAAATCCGGGTCTTCCCCGTGGCAGTCAGACGCCATACCGACTGGAAAACCTTGTCTTCCTCTAGAGAGAAAGAGAGAGGTAGAGTGTCGCTTTTCCACTCTTTTGGGTTGATCGCTAGGAATCGTATCGAGCCTATGCAAGACTTGGGATTGTCTCGGTCGTGTCTCGAATTATACTCATGCCTTTTTCGTTCCCGACTTCATGTTCGTTTATAAATATCCGTCTCGTTCTGTCGGTCTCAAAGGGTAAATCTCGATCTTATCTCAACAAGGGTTTATCCAGAATTATCAGTTTTGGGGTGTAAGTTCGTATTTAGGGGACAAAGGTTAAATTTAGAACCAAAATTAAAAAATTGACTCCTTGTGAAAAACTGTAGAGGTTGTTGGAAGACATTTTGAGGGTGTTGGGGCGTGTAACTAATCACTGCACCTCGTGATGTATAGTACATGCAAAACAATATATAAAAGGCGTCAGCGCACAAACTTCCACTCAACTTTTCCTAATAACGTTCCTTTGCTTGACGCCTCGTTTCGACGCTATGAACCCTTGGAAAACTGGATCACATCCTCAATACACACACACACACACACATATATGCATTTTAGATTCACAACTGGTACTAACTGATTGATTTTGTAATTACAACAAACAAAATACACATAAATATAATCACGTAGATATCTGCTTAGTATGTCTGAAGAAGACGTTTTTGGTATAGGTGAATCTTTCAATATCGTAACAAAGCCTCGGTCTTGACTCGATTTCACAGTTTGTCTTCTTCTCGATCTAGTCTCGACGGTTCAGGTCTCGATTTTTACAAGATCGTCTCGGTCTCGGTATTGATCACGGCGATGGTGACAATTATATGAAACAGATTGAAGAGCAAATGTTCAAAGCGCTTGACCACCAAATCAGCTCTTGAAAAGTACTGTACTTTAAGACTGAAATTAGATTATTAGAAAATAGAGAACAATATTCAAACTTTCAATTGAAGTGATCTGTGTTAACTGTAGCTACACCATTCTTGTCTCAAGTCTCATCGGAAATATTAATGCCAATAGCGATTTAAGAGCATGAGTAAGAGATGACAACAACAATTAATTACCTGTAGTCCATTTTCCTTCCTGCAATTGTCGAGGTTATCGCACTGGGAATGAGAGAATATACGTCGTATGCAGACGTTAGTCAGCACACAGAGAGGTCAACCCATTCCTATCTCTTCACCGAATTAATCAGCTGAAAGCGCCTGTTCGTCATGAAGCCAAACAAAAGAAAGGTTGGTGCTGTGTAATACAGTATTTGCATAGTAAGGTTCACTTGCGGTCGTGACGAGTTAAAAAAAAGAAAAGAAAAAGAAGAAAAACTCCAGGTTCATTCTCTTCAAGCACTGTGACGTCATCTATACCCCTTCCTCTTCCACCTTCCTGCTTGGCAGATAGCTACAAGACACTCGCAAGCCATTTGGCACACTCTCCTTCGTGGGTGGAAGCAGCAATAGTTTCTTGCCGAAAACCTGTCTCGAGATGATTTATGTCGCTTGCTATACTTAGTTCCATTTGTCTGGTTTGCTAATATTTTCAGTGGCGGTGTAACTGATTTTGCCACGTCCCTCCCTTCTGCATAACTAAATAACGGGGTGTAGGTAAATGCAGTTTCATATCATAGCTTTTTTCCTGTTATTTCCAGTATGTGAGGTTTTTACACGTAACAATTCCAGCGAGGATTCAACGATCAGAACATCTGGCCAGTGGTGTTCCTGGCCCAGAGGGAAATTTCCCTGTCATATTCCAAAAAATCCCTCCTCGAACTTAAACTTACCTCTTGATTGATTGATTTGGTTTATTCTACTTCGCTTTTATGCCACTTTTTACTAATTGCGAAGATGAGGATGAGTGATGATGTAGTGAAACTGACGAATGGACAAAGCATATATTGAATGTTTACCCGGAGATTTCGATGTAAGAGGATGTACGAACGATTTTAGATGATATGAATGCAAGTTTAGCATCAAATTAGGCCTTGTGAACAGTTTTATTGGTATGTTAATTGGGGGTGGATAAATCTTTACTACACGCATGTATTAAATCCATCTCATTCAATTTACAAAATTTAACTCTACCTCCAGACTTTACTATGAATTAAACTTATAACTTGAAAGTTCACATTTTTGGAGTTTTCATTTTTACCCCATTCCTGTAATTTTTCAGCACCAAAATTCCCCATTCCATGGAAAAATCCCTGCTGGACACAACCTATTTCTAATCTGTGCATAACTGCCTCTGGCGTCGTTAGCGGCAAGACAGGGGTCCCGCCCCCTCGATGATCCTTGACTAATTGTATCTTCAGTAGACTGTACCTGAAACATTTTTAGCTGTGGAAGTGACGCTCTTGTGCCACTATTTACATTGCACTGGTTAGGCAGATCATGTTGCAAAATATTTTATGCGTCGTTAGAATTACGTTACCAACTAAGCCAGATCATTTTCGGAAAAGGGGGAATAGATACCAAACCTAAACACAAGTGTACAAGTCAGTAGTGGAACCAATTTTACTATACGGAAGTGAAAGCTGGCCAGTAAGAGGAAATGAAGTAAGACAAATAACGACAGTAGGGATGAAATGCTTCCGTAGAATAGTTGGTAAAACAAGAAGAGATAGAATACGAAATGAAAGAATCAGAGAAGAAATAAATCAGAAGCCAATAGAAGAGAAACTGACACAAAGACAATTAAACTGGTTCGGACATGTAAGAATGGACGAAGATAGGAAAGCAAGACAATTAATGGAAGCTAGAACAGAGGGAAGGAGAACAAGAGGTAGACCCCGAAAGACATTCGAAAGGGGAATAGAAGAAATACGACAAAAGAAAGGAATAAGATAAATGAAGAGGATGGCAAAGGAACGGGAGAGATGAAGGAGTGAATAGAAGCAACCCCGAAGCTATAAGGCAAAAGGGGGAAAGAGGAAGAAGAAGAATTTCGTTAATTTTGAGTTAAAAACGTTCTTCTATACTCTATAAACAAATAGGAACCCCCTGATCAACGAGAGATGTCTTAGACTACATTGTCAATGAAATTGCATACTCGTTATTTATTTATTTATTCTTGAAAGCACAGAAACAAGTTTCATACTGGAATTTAGTATCTTGAAGATGAAATCTTTGCTCTTTACTTTATGGAAATGCTGACTCCACTACTTGACAAATTCATATCTTTATAGTTTAAAATATTACGGATTTAACCATTGTTAATCACTGTGGAAAGAAATCAATCGTTTGAGTGCGACTCTTAACCCCCGCAGCGAGCGGTCTTTTAAAGAAAGGAAAAGTTGTAGTCTAAAGTAAAGAAACGGTAGTATAATAAAGGAAAAGAAAGTAATAACCTTCTAGACGAAAAAGAAACTATACGCCACTGGAACTAACATACAATTTATCTGTAGCCTTCACAGTTTACAACCTTGACAACATGTTTGATCTACTCCTGCCGATTTAATTAGTGAGATCAGAAACCTCAAGTGCTTTGGAAAAATTTCTAGACAGAATTGATGAGAAGCACGGAATTCTTAATGTAAGTTCAGCCAACACCTTTCCCCGTTCATTCTGGTGATAGATCTTCATCTTCTTGGGTCACGTTGCTGCACTGCAGGAAAGATCTCAAGAGATCGATTCCTGTGTCACCTGAGTCCTATGTAGGTTGCTGATGGGAAAGTAGAGATAACGCAGACGACGAACAATAACGTTTTTTTAAGGTGGAAAAAGTAATGAGAGTGATACAAGCGGGATGGACTTGCGTGGTTTGCCACACTTTAATTCAACCCATGGCTTTGGAGCAAAACATCATCATCCAGAAATAGAATTTCTTGCCACTTTGACGTCATAGAACTACTAGGATCAAACCCATTCTTTATAGACAAATCTAGGAACATTTCAACTACATTCTCAACACGAGAAGTGAGTTATAAAATCTGAAAGCAATTTCTTTTTTTGGGACTACAACCTTAGTGACAATGAAGTTCGACCAGTCACAAATATAGGAGTGCATTGTGAAAGAAGGAGAATACATGCATATGCTGAACATATTTTATTCAGCAGGCTACATGGAACAAAGGAAAACATAAATTTCCGCTGCAACGCAGCAATGTATGGTGTCCACACAAAATAAAACATTTTCGTCCATCTACACGTGACATTGAAGTTCGACCACTGTTAGAGGGGATCCTGTTTACCATGGTGTGACGCCGCCCCGTCGACGAATAACTGTGGCAATGCGTCGGGGCATGCTGCGGACGAGTCGTTCAAGGTATTCCACATCGATGCGGTGCCATTCCTCCTGCAGGCAGGCGATAAGAGCAGCCACTGTCGTGGGTCCCCTCTGTTGCACACGTCGCATAAGAACACGCCACACGTTCTCAATAGGCAAGAGGTCGGGACTCGATGGTGGCCATGGCAGAGTTCGCACGTGATGGCGAGTCAACCATTCTTCTGTCAGCCTCGGTGTATGAGGCCTGGCATTGTCGTGTTGAAAGATGAGACGCCGCCTGTGGAACAGGTGCCTTCGCACTGTGGGAAGATGCCGCTCCAGTATGCGTGTATAGGCGTGTGCATTCACAATGCCCTCACAGACGTGTAGTGGGCCAACCCCAGATGCCGTCATGCATCCCCATACCATCACTGACGCAGGTTTCTGTACCCGACGTGCATAACATTTTGCTTCATTCTGTTCCTCCATCCGACAAATGACTGTTTTTCGTATTTTCCCGTACACAACATTGAAAATGGGTTCGTCCGTCCACAAAACCCTGTTCCACTGCCGAAATGTCCATCCCCGGTACATTCGTGCCCACCGTAGTCGTTTGCCTTTGTTCAACATGGAAAGGAAGGGTTTACGTTTCGCCTTGTACACTCGGTAACCGCATCGCTGTAGGTAACGGCGAATGGTTCTGGTTGACACTTCAATGTGAAAGCGTTCTCGAGTCCACAGTCATAATTCGGCCACAGAAACATGATTGTTGGTCTGGATATAGCGCCTAAATATCCGTAGGTCACGCACGCTCAGCAGGCGTTTTCGACCGGGGGCCTTACCTAGCTCTGTAGTACCCGTATTTTGGTGGTGTTTGATGATGCAGTGGACGGTTGACTTGGGTAAGTTCAGTTGGCGCCCTATTTCCCGTTCACTGAGTCCATCCCGTTGCAACTCCACCACTCTTCTCCTCACGGTGTTGTCAATAGGTTTACCCTGGCCATGGTGATGATGCACTGCGGTTCCTCGGTGCACAGCACGCGCTTATATACGGCGGACTCCCTTATCGTGTCCGTGACGTCTTGCTTCCGTCGAATGCGCCACTATCTGGAATTTACCGTATGGGTCTGGTGCCTGGTCGAAGTTCAATGTCACGCGTATAGTTCCCCGTTTTCGTTCTTTACGTGACCTTGGGTGCAACATGCTGGGATCACGATTCTTGCCTGCTCACATGCCTCCTGTTACACACATGCGTCACTTCTTCGGGTCACCCATTCCACCGCCTATGCCTCTGTGCATTTAATCACATATTCCTTTCTGGTCGAACTTCATTGTCACCAAGGTTGTATTTGGCTGATTTGAATGTTAACTTTCCGATGCATGTGTTACATTTCTTGAAAATTTCAAGAGAGGGGAGGTAATATATAATACGGTTTTACATTGCGAGTAAAGTGGGATGCATAAGTGTTATCAAGCGAACTCTCCATCACAATTATTATATTTCTTTCACGCAGTGGGAGTTTCAAGAATTGAAACAAAACGCCAAACAAGCTGATTACAACTCCGGTACCAGGAACGTAAAAATCCATTCTTTAAAATCATATTATTTAAGACAATACTAATTAACGTATAAAGTTAAAAAAAATCAGAAAGCTGCGAGTAAAATTGTTGGAATCGGAGCATCGACTTAAAAAACAACACAAATTTACAAGGCCTCAGGCTCACGAAGGTTGAGAACCGCTGCTTTAGAAGGAATCAATATCAAATGTGCCAAGTTAAATAAACGACCCCACGATATATCTTTCAGTTTTATGGACTGTCAGTTGGTTTCCATGTGACAATTTTGCGTTTACCTTTGACATTTACATGAAGAGATATGTAATTCGAAACGTATAGAGCATGATTTCATAGGCTATTCCAGGACCTGGGTTGTTTCTTACTTTGTTTACTTCATCTAAAAAAATAATTCAAGTTAATATTTTCTTGTCTCCTCCACTGTTATAACGTTTTCATCGATTTCAATTTTTTTTAAAATCTATTTTTTTAATAATATCTCGCTTCCCTACTTCTGGGTTAATCGCGATGGACATAGTGGATGATGAAATGATGCAATGATAATAGATAAACACAACGAAACAACCTGAATTCATTCATGATTCTGGGTTCTCATTTTTCTTATTTTGTTTGTTTCGATAATTTCTCTGTTGTTCTTTTCAAATGTTCTACTGTTTACATTCTGTAAATTCCTACGTTTTTCATCTGCTTCCTTCTGCTATTATTTTCTGCTCTCTTTTTACTGCTCTGTTATTTTTATCTTTACTCCCCACAGTGTGAAGTTACCTCAACGTTTTACAGAAAGTTTTATTTTGCTTCCATTCAGCCAGTATTCGCAGCTATATTCGAGCCCATTATTACCGAGGAGGAATTTCTTGTGTGTAATAGAGATCACATTAAATACATTATTCAAGTGGTGTGCCCATACATTTCGTAAGCAGTGGGGATATGATGGTAAGGGGGCGTGGTTATGTATTCTGTGTTCCGTAATCAATTGTTCGTATTTCTTTCTTTCTTTTTTTTTTTAAAAAAATAAAAGAAACTAAATATTACATCCAGCACTCCCTGGATAGGTCAATGCATTGTTCTTATCCTATGAGATATCTTAAATCTTAATTCAGTAATTACTTTTTTGCCGAGCTCCTTGGCGGAGTGGTTATCACAGCGCGCTACGACGCCAGGGGTCCCGGATTCGAATCCTGGTCTGGGCATGGGTTTTCTTTGTGTATGTCCCTTCATCAGTTTCATCACTCATCCTCACCTTTGCGATTAGCCAAAAGTGGCAGAAAAGCAAAGTAAAATAAACAAAATAAATCAAGTAATTACATTGTTAATTAAAATATTGTACATCCCATTATTGTTTCAGTTTCTTTGCCGTGTAACGAACTGGTTCCTCCGCTGCTATCAAGGTTTCAGAGCGAGCTACAGAAAAGGTCGGTCGCATGATAACAGGCGCCGGGCTGACTCCTCGAAGTGCTTGAAATCCTGCAAAGGTTAACGTGATAAAGAGAAAGAATTAAGCAAGCGTGTGACGGGGGATCGTCAGTCTAATTTCTGCGTTCTTTGTTAGCAAGTAGCAGTGGAGGAAGGAATATTTTGTTTTTCAAAGATTACATTACTACGAATAGATTATTTTTACCAATTCAAACTCATGCCTGCTGGTTCAATTGATTCAACCTCAGGAAATAAGTGCTGCAATGTGTCTCTTTCTCTCTATTTCTTCGCTTCTTTCTCAGTTTCAACTTCTTTTATCTTTCTTGCTATTTTTTATTTTCTCTCTACCTCCTTATTTCTCTCTCTCTGCCTTTCTCTTGCCTTCATATATTTATTTTTCCCTCTCGCTGTCATTACCCTTTTTCTTTTTGTTTTCTCGTTCTCTCTCTGTCTGTCACTCATTCTTTCTTTCTCCCTTTCATCCTCTTTATCTCCTTATCTATTTCCTCGCTTTCTCTCTCTTTCTGCCTTCCTCTCGTCTTATCTATTTCTCTCTTTTTTTCATTTCCGTCTCTTTGGCTGTCTTTATTTTTCTCTTTCCCCCCTCTCTCTGTTTTCTTCTTTTCCCCACCCGTTTGGAGTGCTATTTCTCCAACTACCTAAAGAGAAAGATTAGATACATTTCAGAAGTGTCTGTGGCTGTACGTACCTAGGCAAGAACGAGGTAAGACTTTGAGAGACTATTCGAGATAAGAACGAGACAGACCTGAGTACAATCGAGACGAGACGAGACTTTTTGTCCGAGGATCTTGGTCTCTCTTTCGAAACTTCAACTTGGTACTTCAAAATTTTACCTAAACCAAAATTATTTTAACATGGCAAGTTATTTATTGACAATAATCACACATTCTGTTTATTGGAATTGCAAAGTTAAAAATTTATTAGTGGCACCTGTGAACGTGGGTAGCGTGGTTGCATACATTCAGGAAAAAATTACATTTTTTTCGTATGAACGTAGCAATGAAACCAGGCGTCAACAGAAAAAAAACGTTAAGAAAATATATTTGCCTTATTGCCGTATATACGCTGGAAGAGCTTGCGCAGTAACAAGCTGTATATGTTGTCCATGTGACGTATTTCCAGACTCGAGACGAGACCGAGAACGAGATGCGTATTTATAAACTGAAACGAGAACAAGATAGACCTCCTCCCACACGAAATGAGACGAGCACGAGACACTGTAAAGTCTCATCTCGAACCTATTGCTAGTTAAAATAAAAATTGATTTACTTCATTCTCTCCCTCTCTTCCCATTTATCTTTCATACTTCCTTCTACCCTTTTTCTTTCCTTCATTCTTAATCTGTTTTTCTTTCTCTTTCCCTATTTACACGTCTCTCTCTCTCTCTCTCTCACACACACACACACACACTCTTTTCATTCTATATCCTTCATTCTCTTCCTTCGTCCCCCTCTGCCTGATTGCGTTGCATTCTCTCAGTATGTCCATGATTCGATTTTTCGTTCACCAGACCGTGATCGCCTGTACAGAGCCGTAAGAACAGATGGAAATTGCAGAAGGTACCAGTCCTTGTGCCCTGTTTATCACCTACCCGTAACCATTTACTAAGCATGCGCGATTCCTTTCGCGCGATCGTTACGCCATCTGTTCGACCAACTGTTTAAAGGTTTATTTAACGGGACAGTTCACCAGCTGACTTTTGAGTTTCGTAATATCTTATGTGACGTGTGTTTAGCATAACAGCTGACGTGCTAAAATTAGGTACTCTGTAGGTTGGTTAGGCTGACTTAGTTTAAGTTGATATGAGAACTCATGTTATCGTATCACGAGAGCATGAGTTGAGAACGATCTCATCGTGTGAGAGAAACGAAATGATTCAAAAACGAAGAATGAAAGAGAGTTATTTTCCTACTTCTCTACTTGTTCATGGTGTCGTGGTGTATATGTATATGTATATGTATATTCTAAAGATAGATTGAAAATTACATATTGTATGAATCAAGTCAATAAAATTATTTTAATTTAATTTTTTAGAAATATAAATATATTAATTTTGTGAATAAAACAATAAAAAACACAAATTGTAAGATGGTCGATTACTGTTATATTTGTATGATTACAATGTTGTATGTATAAACTTTACATGATGAAAATTACTTGTGTTGTTTCGGATTGATTTTATAAATGTGTATATGCAAAACTTAAAAAAAAGTAAAGTGCTCCCCTGTGCTATGCACCACGCCATAAAGGCGTATAGGGGGTGTGAGCTTAGGGCACACACTTTCTTGATCAGGGCCGAAGATGGGGGTGATATAATCAGCACCACGCCCCTGGCCGCCTTTACCCTCCAGAGTTTCCTCCAGGTACCCACTTTATACGACGCTGGGTTTTAATTATATTTTTTTAACGGCAAATCAATTGATATTGGTTTCCAAACAACCCAATAAATAAATACAACAGATGCCGATTCCATGGGACTTCAGCCATATTTATTTATTTATTTATTTATTACTGAACACAACAGGCGAATGCCCAATTACAGTGTTCTACATTTCTTATTTATCTTTACACTCAGTATTTCAGATCTTTACCACCATGTACAATATATATAAGATACTGATATAATATATTATAAATTACATAAAATATGGAAATAAAATAAACAAGGATAAATCAAGGATAGAAGTTATTTACATTAAAGAAATATATTAATTATGTGTGTAATAAATGACCTGTAAATAATTGACACACTAGAAAGTACGTACATATATGTAATTGAGTATAAACTACGAAAGAAATATATATTTACAAATATTGCGTTTATGTTTACATTGTTGACATTTATTCTTCCATTCCTTGAATAACATTTTTGAATGTCCCAATAGGCATGTGAAATATGTCTAATTTTGGTTCCCTTTCGGAACATCTGTTGTACAGTTCACACATTCTCCTGATAGGTGATTTATTTATAATGTTCGATCTTCTGTTACTACAGTAAAAGAGGCTCCCTTTGGATCGTGTCTTGGAGAAAGGAACACGTATGTGTATTTGTTCTAAAAGATGTTGCACTTGAATATTATTGTTCATGATTTTGTATAAGAAACAGAGCAATTGCATCTTCCTTCTTTTGCTGAGAGAAGGCAGGTTGTGGTGTTTACAGAGGGAAGTGTATGATTCGTATCGGGGATATATGCCTGTTTCTTTATAAGTGGCATACCTTACGAATTTAGACTGTAGCATTTCTATTTTATGCGTGTACTTTTTGTCCTGAGGAGCCCATATTTCTGCTGCATATTCTACTTTGCTTCGGACTAAAGCGTTAAATATTATTTTCATTATTTCTTTGTTCATAAACTCTTTACTCATTTACGACCCTTTCAACATGTGTTGCAAATGTAAGTTTTGAATCAAATGTAACTCCTAGATCTCTCATCTCGTTAACCCTTTTAATTTTTGTGTTATTTATTTTGTAGTTGAATTCAATTTGCTTTCTGTTGCGCGAGTATGTCATCGTGCAGCATTTTTCTATGTTCAGATTAAGATAATTTATTTCGCACCATTTTGTTACTGTATTGATTTAATTTTGTAAGGATTTGCAGTCATCAATATTACAAATAGTCCTACCGAATTTTAAGTCATCAGCGTATAAGAGTCTGAATGATTCACACAGGTACTTTGGTAAGTCATTGATTAGAATTAAAAATAACAGAGGTCCGAGATTCGAACCCTGGGGGACTCCTGAGAAAACTGCGAACTCTTCTGTTAAAATTCCATTATAAGATACGTTCTGCTTACGGTCTTTTAGATAAGAAGCAAAGAAATTTAGTGCTGGTTTGGAGAGATCGTAACACGAGAGTTTACTCAACACAATATCGTGGTTTACTCTATCGAAGGCTTTGGATATATCTGTATAGATGACATCTACTTACTTTCTTTCTTCTAGATTAGTTGCAACGAAATGACTTAGGAGGGATAGGTTCGTAACAGTGGATCTACCCGGGACGAAGCAGTGTTGGTTTGCAGATATTACTGGGGATATGTGTGACAACAATCTTTGATAAATAATACTTTCGAAAACTTTTGCGGGTGCAGACAATAAAGATATGGGCCTATGCTCTTCAATGTTACCGGTGCCACTACTTTTGGGTACGGGACGCACTGTGGATGTTTTCCATTTCCTGGGAAATACAGACGTAGCTAGGTTTGAATATTTTCATTAAGGGTAGGGCTAATAAGCTTGCACAACCTTTTAACACGTAGGGCGGAATGCCGTCAGGGCCACAGGATTTCTTTGGTTTTAACTTTTTTATTGCCTTTTCAACATCTTCAATACTGACTGCGTTTAGTACAAATGCTTCACCTACGTCTATCTTTTCGTGGTCTTCGATTAAATTGCAGTCGTAATTCGCGGGCGTGCTCTTATAGGTGGAAAGGAAATGCTGGACGAAGGCGTTCGCAATTGCCTCGTTATCGTCTAGTGTAGTGTCATTGTATTTGAGGGGCATGGACGTATTTTTCCTCCCTTTATTTTGGACGAAGGACCAAAAGTGTCTAAAATCGAGTTTTATATAATTTTCTGTTTCTGATATGTAATTCCTGTAAGTTTTTTCAATTTGCCTTTTGGTTATTTTGCGGAGAGTTTCAAACTGTGCACGATGAAAGTTGGTATATTTGACGAATAATTCTCCCCACCAAATTCCTTAACTGATCTCGATATTTCAGTTCCGTGAACACACACACACACACACACATGTGTCAGTGTGTCATTATTTACGTCGCTTTTTGACCTCTTGGGTAAATTCGGCCAGGAGGTTGATTGATGAAAGAGGTAGCTAATGTGATTATTTATTGTCTAATGTGAAAAAACTTTTTTTAACAAACATATTTTATTATTTTGGAACTCAGAAAAGACGACTGTCATTTCGACACCTAGGAAGGGAGGGCGGCGGGTGATTGCCCAATATGTTGAGCCTGCTTGTTTATTTGATTCTCTGGTTAAAATTTTTCTTGTTTACACCTTGCTTTCCTCTTGCAGGTTTCGGGGCTCCTGTACCAAGGACTTCCATGGGGAGAATGGCTGCAGTTTTGTTCGCGGCCGTGGGCATCCCACTGCATCTGCTTCTGGTGGTCAACTTCGGGACATTGGTTGCCGACCTCCTACAGCACGTGTCACGGAAGAGTCCGTCCCTAGCGGCGCTGGCGTTGCGCGGCAACCGCCAGCAAATGAAGAAGAACGGACCAGAACCCGAGACCATAGAGCTCGAGAGCCCGTCCCTCCCGACGATAATAAGACGGAACCGCACGCCAACGGAAAATTCTAAAAACTCCCCCAAGATGAGGACGCGCCAGGATACCCCTTCGCCTGCCAGCTACAGGGGCGAGGCTGGCGAGGATGGTTCACAGAACTCATCTTCCAGGAACCAACTGAGGACTTCCATGGATGACGGTAATGACATTCAAACGGGTAACCCTGAATCTTCGAGACAGACTCCCGCCGAAGTGAATTCGGTGACTAGCACGCCGCAAGTGTGGCGCAGACAGTCAGTGGGAACGGATTCGGTGAATATGGAGTGGCCTTCCTCATCGTCAACAAAGACTGTCCTGGTTCTGCCCGCGAGGGAGGAGAGAAATGACGGCGCAGTGTATAGAAATCGGACGAGAATCCAGTTACCCCCCATCCAAAGATCCCCCCAAACGCAGCCCGGCCCCGTAGCTTCCAAGCACGCACCCCGGCCCCCTTCTCAAGCCAAAAGAAGAACGCACCATTCCAAACCGACATACAAGGAAAACTCTTCCGACTACGGCGAACTGCCAGCATGGCTCAAATGGTCGCCTTTGGTGGCCATCGCTATATACTATTTGTTAGGAGTCTTGCTCTTCGGGTGGGCAAGAGGGAAAGGACCTTCTTCGTGTTTTCTGTTCCCGCTAGACTTCACGACGGCTGGTGGTGTCGGGAACGAACCAGGGGTGATAAGGACTATCTACGCACTGTACTTGGAGTGTGCCGTCGTGTTGGCCATATCAGCAGTCTCCATCTGGCGAGTTTCGGCGACTAGAGGAATGGTAGACTTAGGTCTGAAGCTTAACATAGTCACAGCAGGATATACTTCTTGATGACTCAGTTTCAGAATCCTTAGACAAAGTGATTTGGTTTCTCAAACTACACAAACGCTACTCTTACTTTGGAGTTTTCGGTAATACTGTTGGAGGTAAATTACCAAAACTAAATTGTAGCATTTAGGGCGTGTACGTAAAGATGTCTTAGAGTACACGTAGCTAATAGAACAGCGAAATCCAACTATACAGATGTGTTACTATCATAAGCATTCTGATAACGACTTTTACATTCTTTGTTTCTTTGGTTGAGCCAGGGGTTCGAGCTCGATAGCATGAAGAATATAAGTATATAATGAAATTTTAATTTCTCAAGTAAACTCTGTTAAGGAAGACAAAATTAAACTATTTTATAATTTATCAACTCCTAATTTTTCACACCCTACACTCTTGATTATTTTCATCTTGAAAAAATCCAAAGAGTACTATCATATTTGAACTTCCTGAAATAATTTCAAACTAATGACACCTGCAATAGAATTCTTTCAACATAAAAACTAAGATTTCTTTCATGGGTAACTCCAGGCAGGAGAACTGTAATTAACTGCATTACTTTCTCAATATCAGTTAGTCTTGGCACCTTCTTCACACTTGAATTTTAAAAAACAACAACTTATAAGAAAGTACCCAGTAGTTGATAGAAGTTACAGAAAACATACTAAGATTGCTGACAAGATAACTAACAACTCCCCAATGTATCAGATACTTTTGACAACCTACCACTAAACTCATTAACAATTTGGCCTCACAATGAGAAATTCTGATATTCTTTGTACTACATGAAAATGAAATTACAATTTAGTCTTCATTTGGAAATTACTAAAGGTACAAAGAAAGGTCATCACCGAAGTTCAAATTTCCATAAACTCTCCTGTCTGATTGTACTTGATAGAAATCGATATCTCGACACTTGTGTCTCCTCAACTCTTACAGGAAAATAAAAACAAATTGTGTCATGATATCAACGTGTAATAGGTTGCAGTTGCTACTCAAGGCAAAACTAGTGACAACAAAACCCAGAGTATAATGTGATAAACAAATATAGAAGTGCAGGAAGTTTACATTAATGTATATTTCTTTTACGTGTAGCGAAATGCACAAAAAATTATGATTAAGTGATTATAACATTATTATGTGTAAATATGTTTTTAATTTACATGTTTATTAAATGATATATATTTAGTCTACTCAAATTCAAAATGTTGATATGATTATAATTATCTTCATAATATGCTAAACATTTTCTTATTATTAGAATTTCTTCTAAATCTATATTTCGTAAGCTTCCTTGTGATCTTTGGGGAAATTTTCTACATTTTACAGGAATCTCTCTCTATATATCAATTTTGAAACTGAATTGTCAAATTTAATGAGCGAAACATAGATCGATATTTTTTGTAGTATTGTCAGGTATATAACCTAAAAGTGGACATGAAATGAAAAAGCTCACTCTTTCAAAGTAGCATTTGACTTTAATTACAATAATATCAAGTCTATATGCTTCAAGAATAAGTATTAAAGATACTGTATATTACATATCGCAATTTAGGAATAAGGTTAGCATTCTTCTTTTCTAACTTGGCAAGGGGGGATTTCTAATATATAAATAATTTCATGAATTACAATAGGGTTAAGGACAATATGCGAATTAATATATTTAAAAAAAATTGATTCTACAAACGCTGTTAAGTAAATTTGATCAATATTTTTTTACGTGATCTGTTTTACCTAAACAATAAGCGATTAATCAAGGTAAGCAAATATACGTACGTATGTTTCAGATTGTTTACATTGTTACATGCTGTGTTTTTCATTTTATATACATTTTTCAAAAAAAATAATATTTAAAGCATTTCAACGATGTTGTATGTGTGATTGATCGAACTTTATTCTTTCTCTGAGCAAATCGAAACGGAGTGAAAACTTGTCAAATTATTATATTCGTAGTACCTTGAATATTTGTCATGCCTGTCTGGGGGATTTATTTTTAAAATATGTTAGTTTTTTTTAAAGAAATCTTAATACTTGTATTGTATTGGATTATGTTGTGAATGCTAGTCGATAAGCGAATTTTAGAATGTCATAGTTATTTTTTTATTAGAAGAAGGGAAAGTTTAGAGGTCAAGTCAGATTCATAACGTTGTTAGTATTTGTTCTGAAGTGCTGTTACATAAAATGGTAGCAGGGATAATGTGGAAACAAGATATTAATCATCATCATCATTTTTGTAGAGAAAGGGAAAATATCTACTGTAGACAATATTGTTAAGGACCTCTGTGCAAGAAGTACAAGTAATATTAGTGCTTGCACTTTTAAAGAAAATTCTAATTGCAACTTGTTGAGGTAGATCAGATAATATAGCCCATTATATAATTATGCGGATGCCGTGGCATAGTAACTAATGCCTTTTTTGCAATCGAATTACAGAGTATTGCTTTACAAGTGGCCTTGATAGAGTAATAGATATAGCACCATATTGCTAACGATAAAGATTTGTTTTACTATTGAAGAAGATAAATTATTATCAAGAAGTAGTCAATTTGTATCGTTGTAAGAATAAAGATTGCTATTCTGTCAGATTTAAATCTAGTTTATTATTAATTATATCGATATCAATTGATATCTATGTTATGTTACAAAGCCTCCAATTCATGAATCTCTGAACAGACAGATGTCCACAGATCCCACTCTACACTCGGTTCAATATTTTAGCTTTAATATTTAACTTTCATTAATTCTCAATTCTGGATTGACACGAGAAAATTTCTATACTCGTTCCGTAAATAATGAAATGTCGAAAATATTTGTAATAAAATACATATTTATAGGCTCAACTGCTGGAGTTCCAATTTCGATTTGCATGTTTTGGGATTTATCAAATGAGATATATGCAAATAATTTGTTCATAAGATTCAATGAACTTGTACTCTACGAATATAAACAAGTTATACCTATCAACATAGTAAGTAAATTAAATTAAATTGTTGTAAGTAGGAGTTGTTTCTATGCAATAAAAAGTCAAATTATGCGTTACAAAGCCAAAATTTACAAATTACCGATGTTCAATAAATTGAGTAAGCAACCAATTAAAGGTTCTTGAGAACAAAATTCGGACGGAATAGATAATTCGTTCTATCACCGTAACTTCCGACACGTAGATGTATGTGCGTGCCATATGCCCACCAGTTTCTTCATCGTACGTCCACGAGGCATATTCCAGGTTTCTATGCTCAATTACAGCGCTCTCAGACACTGGTGTTATTACCAGCTCGACATCAATTGCAATACAACCTAATTATTCAATTAACTTCAAGCATTCGTTTATTGTAATTGACCCATGCTTATACTTTCAATAAATGAATGTAACAGAATGTAACAGGAATAAGGACTACAGTATCGTAACAGTTTTTAAATCCATTCATACACGAGGTACAGCTGTAAATACATAATTATACTTAATCTTGTATTTATATGTTCTTCAGCTTTTTCTTGCCTCTTTACGTTAATCGCGACGATGAGGATTTATGATTGAATAAACTTCCCAAGAGGCATTCACAAAGGAACACTCGAAAGTGCGCGCTAATGGACGCTAAGAAGAGCGGTTGCTTCAGGACTCGAACCCGCGAAGGAAATTAATAACATTTGTTGTGCGCATGTCCAAGTATACAGGGTGTCATTTTAATGGCGCCCACGGACCACAGATTCGTATAGAGGACATCAAAACAAACAACTATTCTCAGTAACATTTTTCTCGTTGGTGCGTCGATTCGACGCTACAGCCGTTCAAAAAAGACCGTTTTGCCGCCTGGATGATGGCAACCCAACAAAAAATTTGATCGTATCTGTGACGTCATTTCCTGCGGCGAAACAGCGCACGGCAGGGTTGCAAGGAACACACAAATTTTGCGAAAATTGACAAACTACCAACCACATGATTAGGTGTAAAACGAATCGAGAAACGCGTCCAGTAGACCGAACATCATAGCCTACCAGCCAGAAGATCAGCAGTCATCTCAGGGTAATGGAGAAGTGAACCAACGATATGAGAAATGGTAAAAAATTATTCAAAATGAAGTGTTAATATCGGATTTTGTCTCAGCCTAAATGTCAAATATCAACAACAATACATTTTATTGCACTTACAGCTTACATGTGGCTGTTTACGCCCAGCTACATGTCAAATATTTGCAAATCTCGTTGCAAGGTTGATATCTACAGGTTTGTGTCCAGATGCCTTGTGGTACTTTTGTGCTGATAACGGAAGCATCCGAGGTTCAAGTTGTTACATTACGGCTAAAACACATAACCACAGTAACAATCTAATTATGAGTCAGTAGCGAATATACTGCCCTGTTCACAGTTGCAAGCTATTACATGTGTATCCGGTGCATAGATAAACACAGTCGTCGGAGAGCTTGTATTACTACTAGTACTTATATCCCTGTTTTTTCAACCATTTTGGAATTTTGAGTTCTTTCATTTCTATTTTGTCATCTGTTCAGTGTGCCACAGACGACTAGTATCAAAGGACGAAATGGATAAACTAAATTGTAGATGCCAACTTGCTAGATTTAACATGTAAGCTGACAAAATTCAGTATGACCACTTTCACTTGAATTATATTTTCTTTCTACCATTTTGCGTATAGTTTGTTTACTTCCTGTTGGGTTACAGAACGTGTCTTCTCGTTTTCTTCTACGGTCCATAATGTGGCTGATTGTAGCTATGTCATTTTTCACAGAATATGAGTGTTACTAGCAACCCTGGAACGCATCGCTTCACGACGGGATATGGCGTCAAGAATGCAATCAAATGTTGTATGTGGTTGCCAGCATTCAGGCGGCAAAACGGGCTTTTTTTGAACGACTGTAGCGTCGAAATAATGCACCAAGGAGAAAAATTATACTGAGAAATGTTGTTTGTTTTGATGTCGTCTATACGTTTCCGTGATCCGTGGGCGCCATTAAAATGACACCCTGTATATTACTGCAACCAAATTTTTCGCCACTAACGCTAAGTGCAACGGACTCCACTATCCTTACGACAATGTTGTATTTTAACTGCTGTACACTTTGGTAATATTCCTTTGTATTTTCGTTCGCTACATTGTTTTCACTACAGTAAATAATGGTTTTACTTAATTGATTGCTATTTTGTTGTATCGAATAACTAAAACTATTGGTAATTATGCACCAAAGTGTAATGATGTACAGCATTGTTTTCTTAGCATATAATGTACAGTCACGAACACTTCTGGGTTCTAGCGATTCCATTGGAAGTAAACGGCGCAGTCATAACCCAGAAGTATTCGTGACTGTACATGACTATCTTATGTAGCAGAGAGGTGTCTCCTGGATTGATTGATTGATTGATTGAATTGCTTTATTTTACTTCGCTTCTTGTGCCACTTTTGACTAATTTGCGAAGATGAGGATGAGTGATGATATGATGAAATTGATGAATGGACACTCACAAACATCCATATGCCCAGGCCAGGATTCGAACCCGGGATCCCTGGCGTCGGAGCGCTGATGTGCTAACCAATCTGCCATGGGGGCCGGCAGGTGTCTCCTGGAAACCAGAGGTATGATCTTTGTGTTATATTAACATGTTAAAAGTGTACATGTTTATATGTCGCATAAATCGCATCGCATACATGGGTGTCACGCAGTGAGCGAACTACCGGGGGGGATCCCGGGGATTTCCCCCACAACACATTTTATCCCCGGTAAAGGAAAATTTTTATCCTCCTCAAAGAAAATATAATTGAAAGCATACAGTATACCTACTCTTAACTATAACAAACACAACAGGAAAAATCATTCGTGTCCATTAATTGTCTAGTTATCAAATTTTTCCATGCCGAAAAATATGCAGCCTTGTGAATTAAATTGATTGATTGATTGAGTTTGTGTCTTAAGTCCACTTTATGCACAGTAAGGCTAATAGGGACTGCTAGTGTCGTAGAGGCTTGAGCATTTACATTATACTCAGTAAATCACTGTTCTACTTCACAGCAAATTATGAAATAACAATAATGTATATAGTTAAAAATCACAACACTGTTCTCTGATGAGTATACTTATTATTTGCACTGAATAAATACATTAATTATGCACCAATTACTATGATACGAACTATATGCAAGAAACGTTCTTGTTATCTCTTTTCACTTGTTTCTTACAACTGGTTGCTAAGCAACAAAACAGTATGCTATAACATTTCTTTCTTTTTCTTTTACACAAGAAGTGATTATACATTTTACAATTTGAAAACAGTCACAACATTCTCCCTCCTTCGGAGAAAAATTTTAGAACATTAGTTTTAAAATTTTTAGATAACGAAAAATTACAAAGAAAACAAACTTTCTCATGACATACATATTGTCATTAATTAACACAGAAAATATTTAAAACATATCATAATTATTTAAAACATATTAACATTTCTTAATAAAAGGCTGTTGAAATCTTTTGAAATTACTTAAGTTTACATAATTCGTCCTTTCTTTCCTGACTACAATTGAATTTCTTTAAATTGGATACATTATGTGTTTGTACAGTTCCCTTTCCATCCAACGATAACAGTTCACAACAGTTACCATTGGTTTCTTTAACTAAATATGGACCAAGCCACAAGTCCATAAATTTGTGTATTCGTTTACACTCAGCACTGCTTTGTCCATGGTTTTTGACTAATACTATATCATTTGTCTCTATCCTTGTGTATCTATCACTAGTTTCCTTAGGCTTGATTTTATATTTTTCCTTCAAACGAGATTTGGCAATTAAACATTTATATTTCCAAGGAACTGCTTTCAATGTCTCAGGTCAATCAATTTGGTTTAAAACAGGATCTCTTATTTCATGATGCAAGAATAATTCATTTGGAGTGTATCCCGTTACTTCAGATACGGAATTATTTAAAAGTCCTAAAACAAAACTTAAATATTTTGACCAATATTCATGATTTTTGCTTATGTACAGTATTAATAATCTAATTAACTCCTTGTTGTATCGTTCAATAGGATTGGCAAACGGAAAATAAACTGAAGTTGTGATATGCCTTATTTTAAATTCTTCCACAAAAGTTTTCCATTCTTGTGACTTGAATTGCGAACCATTATCAGACAGTAGACTATTACATACAGGATAATGATAAAAATATTGCAGTTTAAATTTATTAATTACTTCTCTAGATGTTGCTTTCCTTAAAGGATATGTCATAAGAAACTTAGACATTACATCTATTACAGTCAATATAAATGTGTAACCTTGAGATTTTGGAAGTGGTCCTATCAAATCAACTGAAATCAAATAATGTGGACTGGTAGAATAAACGTGTAAATCATCCTTTTCATTTTTAAAAACAGCTTGTTTAGTTCTGGCGCAAGTTAAACAATTATTCAAATACTGTTTAATACTGAAGTTCATCTTTGGCCAATAATATAATTTCTTACATTTACTGAAAACCTTTCTATATCCAAAATGTCCTTGCAAATCATGCAGTTTATGTAAGATTTTCGGTATTAATGAAACTGGCACAACTAATCTCCAATTACCTTCAGAAACACATTTTAAAAATAAAATGCTATCTTGGAAAGCATACTGAGTCTTACAAGATTTGGAAAGATTTCCGTTCTTAATCTTCTGAATTAAAGCACTACAATATGCGTCACGATGTTGAGACTCCTTCCAGAATTCCAAAGTATCTTCTTCAATAATATCCAATTTTAAGTTATTAATAAACAACTCGGATAAAGAAATATTTTCTGTAGTAGTATCAGGATATCGACTTAATGTGTCAGCCGCTTGATTGTTTACCCCCGAAACATGGTGGATATCATAATCAAAACCTTGCAGTTTTAAACACCATCTATTTAAACGTGGATTTAAAGTTCTTGCTGACTCCAGCCAAGAAAGAGATTTGTGATCTGTGAACAAATTAATTTTAGTTCCGGCTACATAAATATAAAATTTCTCAAAAGCAAAAATAATTGCTAAACATTCGATTTCATGTGTACTGTAAGATAACTCATTACCACGAAGAACTCTACTTGCATATTGAATAATCCTGGGATTATCTTCTGGTGTCTCTCCATTTTGCCATAAAACACCTCCAATACCTTTCTTTGAACCATCTACATTTATGTTAAAAGGTTTAGAAAAATTAGGCTGTGCTAAAGCTTCTGGAGATATAACCAAATCACGTAACCTTTCAAAAGCTTCTACATGCACTTCCTTCCACGTCCAGAGAATATTCGACTTTAAAAGTTCATAAAGCGGATGGGCAACTTCTGCAAATTTATTCACGAATTTTCTTCTCCAGTTAACTAAACCCAAGAATTTTCGAAGTGACCTTTTGTTATTTGGTGTTGGAAAATTTATTATAGCAGAATTCTTGCTACTATCTACCTTAATTTCATTTCCAGAAACAATATGTCCAAGGAAAGCAATTTCTTTAGAAGCAAATTTGCACTTTGAAAACTTGATGGACATATTAACATCTTTCAATTTTTGCAGAACAGCTTCCAGGTGTGTTAAATGCTCCTGCCAAGTTTTACTAAAGATCAAGAGATCATCTAAATAGCAAACAACAAAGTTGTTGAATTGTCTCGTGAAAATTTTGTTCATCCTGTCTTGAAAAATTGACACAGCAGATCGTATGCCGAAGGGAAGATATCGAAATAAATATTGTCTACCACGATATGAGAAAGCAGTATAAAGATGTGATTCTGGAGTTAATGGGATCTGGAAATAGCCACACGATAAATCAATAGAAGAGAAATATTTTGATCCCAAAAATCGTTGTAACATTTCATGAATTGGTTCAACTCTAACTTGAGGACTGATGACATGCTTATTCAAATTTCTAAAATCCACTACTGGTCTCCATAAACCACCTTGTTTTTTCACAATGTGTAGAGGATTTAAATATGGGGAAGATTCTTGATATATGATACCCCAACTTTCCCATTTGGCGAGTTCTTCTTCTAAATTCTTTCTCCTAGAAATTGGTATAGGATAAGGTGCCGTGGCAATAGGTACGTCACTGTCTAACTGTATCTTATATGGTTCTACCTTAGCATGTCTTGGTTTGTCAGAAAAGTGTTCGTGATAATTCCATAAGAGTGAAAATAAATCACGTTTCTGTGAGTCACCGATATCTTCAATTGCAAATACTTTCTCGTGAATATCCCTCTGGGAAGGCATATAATTTGTTTCAATATCTAACATATGTACATATTTTAACATTCTACATGACTGGAATTTATTCTCAGTTATGTCAGTATCGTGCTTGACATCAGATACAAGCTTGTCAGATTCAACACTTGTCGTACTAGAATTCTTATTATCTAATGTTGTACACACTTGCTTTCCTGATGAAGTTATTAAACTTATATTCTGATTCCTAAAATCCACAATTGCCTTGTACTTTCGTAAGAAAGGAACACCTAAAATAATGTCCGCATTAAGTTCTTTTAAAATGAAAAATTCCATTGGAAAGTATTCGCAGTCAATCTGAATATTTATCGTCTTACAACCGACAATTTTGCACTTTTTATTTCCAGCAAATCCAGATAGTCTAATGTCATCCACCTTGTCCAACGTAATATTACTAATACATGATGATATCTTGCACCAAACCTCATAATTCATAACATTTGCTTGGCTACCACAATCTATTATACAAATGATAGGCAATTGACATATAATTCCATGTACAATTGGAACTTCTGTTAAAGGTACAGGAATATCTTCATCGTTAATAACCCAGTCAGGTTCTTCCTCAAACCATTCTAACAAAAAATTAATTTGCAAGTTACTTAATGCATTTTCATTCGAAAATTGCATAGAATCACAAACATTAAATAAATCATTTGACTCTTCCTTGTGCCTCTTGTAGGTAGTGCAGAGGGAAAGAGGCTCTTCCGACTGCCACTTTAATTTAAAGTAGACTGCCTTTCCAACTGCTGTTGCCTAGCATCATTAAATTGTAAAGACTGGACACCACAAGTTGGATTTTGAGTCAAATTAGGAGTTACACCAGTATTAGATGTACTCGTCATTATATTACTTTGCATATTGCTGGGCTGATTCCTCATTGTATCACTCACCACTGGCACATCTCGATTTTGTGGTGGACAGTTTTCGTAAACAGAGGGAAACAAAGATCTGTTACTATTATAGTAACCATTCCTAGAAAATCTGTAATTAGGCTGCCTAAAATTAAGACCATTATCTTGTCGGGAATTCTCATTCGGGATATTTCTATTATTATTACGGTAAAACCTGCCAGTATTGTAAAAATTCCTAGGAAACATCTGATTTCTATTTCGTCGGAAATTTCCAAAATTAGTAGCATTATTTGCATTATATCTTGAACTCATAGATTGGTTTATATTGTCTGAACTATTTCCAACAGAGGCACCCAAATTATCAGAAGGCAGAGTTTGAGTAGAAGAGGAACTAGTACTTCTTGTTTGTCGAATATTTACTTGTCGTACATTTAATCTTTGATGTTCATTCTTCTTAAGACCTTTGTTAGACTTGTCGCAATCTAAATCTTCAGGTAAATGCATAAGTCCTTTCCTACTAGTTCTAATAACATCTAATTTACGAAGCATATTTGTAAGCTGATCCATCGTCTGAACACTATGATAAGCGATATTGTTAGCAACATTATCAGGCAACTGGCTCATTATCAATTGTATAACATCAACATCATTCGGATTGTTCACTAAATTACAACATGTGGAATGTGTTTTTAGTGCAAAGGTTTCTAAACTTCCATGTGCATTTTGGTCGTATTTTTGATTCCTTAAAACAGCTAACTGTGACTGTAACATTTCAGGCGAAGCAAACTGTTGAATAAACTTACTTTCGAAATCAGTGTAAGAGCAAAAATATCTTTTGTGTGTTCTAAACCAATAAGCTGCTCGATTTGTAAAACAATTCTGAATGCTCTGCAATCGTTTATCAGCAAGCACTCCTATCAGATCTAATGTTGAGTTTAATTGTTCCAAGTATTATCTTGCAGATTGCTTTTCAACTCGACCTGAGAACTTTGGTAATAAAGACAATTCATTTAACTTCAAATGTCTATCCTTCCTCATGTACAAGGGCAAAGAATCAGAGTTCGGTGTTGTATTACAATCTTCTTGAAAATTATGTGCACCATTACAATTTTCTATTCCATTCACAAATGCACTATCATGAATGTTTGGTGACTGTTGATTACCAGCAAAATATGTGCAAGGGTAAGAACGATTAAACCTTTTCCTTCTAGACTCATCGTTATCATTATGAGAATTAAATGCTCTCTGTATATTATTCATTCTTGAAGCTGTGTTATCAGACCTGTCTGGATGAATTTGAGTATAATTAGTAGAACCGGAACACCAAGTGCAAGGATAGTTTGTGTAATTCAAATTACAATATCCTCCATAACTGCGGAAGTCCTCTGGCCTACCTAAAATATTTGATGTTTCAGGAAATGCGTTATTCGAAGAAAAATCAATGTTATTCTCAGTTTGTACTCTGTGTTCGTTTAAAATACAACTAGATCTATTCATACAAGAGCAATTAGAATTTACTTGCGTCTTTCTAGCATTATGGAAACTAGATTGTTTGCGATTTTGCTTCCAACTTACATGCTTAAGATGCGGTTCCCTTACATAAAACGTCTTTACTTTAGTAGTATCCGTAGAGTTAATAGAACTTCCATCTGAATCACTCAAACCCGAATCATGATTATGACCAGTTCCAGAATCACGCCTTACATTTAATCTTCTCGATTGGCGATTTGTAACATTATCAATACCATGAACTTGAGTGTTCGTATTAGAATATTTGTTATGAGAAGTACCTGTAACAGCACAATCAGCACCACCATAATTTACATTAACTGGTTTGTGCATATTATTCTCAATGACATCAACACGTAATGCAAGCTGTTTCAAATTATTATCGTACTGATTAACAATTTCGAAACACTGTGAAACCTTAGAATCGAATGTTTCAAACTGCGAACAACAATCATTAATTCCGCATTTGAGTTTACCTATATCGTCTTTTGCACCTTGTAAAGAACCTTCAATTTCATTTATTTGTTTCTCACGAAGATCTTGTATACTAAGAATGTCTGATATTTTACAGTCATAATTTTGCATGCTTTCTTGCAACTTCTGGTTTAATTCTGCATTTGAACTTACACACGTTTCTGCTAAGGATTCGATTCTTATTGTTACATCAGAAGCCAACATGTCTATACGGTTATTAACCTGCTTAAAATCAAAATTCATAGATTCGATTTTAGACTGTAATTCGACATTGGAAGCTTCAATTTTGGATTTCAACTCTTCGTTAGAAGCTTCAAGCCGAGATTTTAATTCCTCGCTGGAAGATTTCGATTCTCTATTGGAAGCTTCAAGCTGAGATTTTATTTCCTCGCTGGAAGATCTCAATTCTCTATTGGAAGCTTCAAGCTGATATTTTAATTCTTTGTTGGAATCTTCAAGCTGAGATTTTAATTCTTTAGTAGAATTAACTACAACGAACTGAATGCTCTTGATTGTTTCTAGCAGATCGTTAAAATTAGGACTAATACTCTCTTTGTAAGCTGACAATTCATATGGATTATAGCTAGGTTCACAGGATTTACAAAAGTAATTCTCTACCGTAGTAGAATAAATAGACCAATGAACAAGTGACAACTTAAGACAAGAAAAGTGAAACCATGAAAGACATTTATAGCACTGAACAAATCTGATGTCAGCTTTCGTATCACCACAACATTCCACCTTGCGAGTACTGGTATCAGTCTTATCATCAGAATTAACTTCTTGACCTTGAACGTTTGTAAACGTTGCTAGATGTGTGCCCTCGTATTGCATAGCAGTCTTCTTTCTGCTACGAGATTTAGATGAATCTCTGGAATACATTTTTCATTAACGAAAAAATAACTTACACACACTTAAATACTTGAATATGAATCAAATGCAGTTAGAATTTGCTTCAATCCCAGACCTACTGAGATTATATTTCACATCATTTATCCGAAGAACTACTTAACTTCAGAGTCCTGTCACACGGTCGCCACTTTTTGCTAGTGTCGTAGAGGCTTGAGCATTTACATTATACTCAGTAAATCACTGTTCTACTTCACAGCAAATTATGAAATAACAATAATGTATATAGTTCAAAATCACAACACTGTTCTCTGATGAGTATACTTATTATTTGCACTGAATAAATACATTAATTATGCACCAATTACTATGATACGAACTATATGCAAGAAACGTTCTTGTTATCTCTTTTCACTTGTTTCTTACAACTGGTTGCTAAGCAACAAAACAGTATGCTATAACATTTCTTTCTTTTTCTTTTACACAAGAAGTGATTATACATTTTACAATTTGAAAACAGTCACAGGACTGGACCTACAGTTTAAAGTGGGATTCGAACCATGTGCCTCCACCGGGTATCGAACCCACTTGTGGATTAAAGGACGATCATTCTGTAACTGACCAACCTCACCGAACATGTATTCAAATGTTTACAATAAACTTGTAGGTTCTTAAATAGACATTAAGTTTGAACCTGGCAATGGAAATTTGGTCACGTTTTCGGTGTTAATAGTTCCATAGCTCTTTTTGTGTACGAGTTTTGGTTCTCTTAGAATGTAAATATACTGTCTCTAAATTAAGTCATAATTAAGTATTAAGTAAGATTTAATGATCTAGGTTAGAACCAGTGTTCCAAGGTAGCCTACTTAGAACGCAAAGAGATAGTTCAGTTTACTGACTATAACTTATGCACAAATTTGCACACCCAAAAAGCGTACTTGCCAAAATTAAATCACAAATACTCCATTGAGTGGGCCAACGGCGCCAGCAGGTGGGCACTTGTCCCCCTCCACGTGATATCTGGAAAACGTTAATGTAATTCGAATGGTGAAATTATAGCAAAATTTTATTACAAATAACATTGTTTTCCGCGACTTACAGGATGTAAGTTACAGCAATTAACTGCTATGTCCAACAAAATAACGAAAGAACGTTTTCACAAGAGACATTCGAATCATGTCTGCCGTAACTAGAGTGTTCAGGATGGAAGAATTTTGGTCGCGATGGGATTTGAAAGGAAATATTCATAATTCTGACGTTCGGAACTGAAAGAAATTCCCCATTTCCCGATCAGGTCGAAAAATTTCCGATTAAATCTCCAATTGTTCACACTAGAGTACTGCATTGTACCACTTTCGCTCGAAAATATTCGATCGAATCTCCCACGATCGACCGTGATACGCTCGAATATATAGTGTTATTGTCATTGAGTTGGTGATTTAAGTCCGCTTTATGCACAGTAAGGCTTATCGGAACTGGATCTACAGTCTAAATTGGGATCCGAACCACTATGTGCCTCCACCAGGTATCGAACCCGGGATCCCTTGATTACAAGGCGAAGACGCTACCACTGCTCCATCGGGGAGGCCCTACCGAATATATAGAATATCAAATATCATTTCGATGGGACAATAATCGTGTATAAAAATTCGTCCTCGTAGTTTCAGCCCACAATCATCTATTCATTCTCATATATTGCTATGTATTGGTAAAATGGAGAAAATAACATTTTAACATGGAGAGGATAACTATGTTCACTTCATTTGAATTTCACTGCATCTTTCACTTCACGATCCATACTTGAAGGCCCACTACTACAGAAAAACTACGGTTGCACGTGAACTACTGGGCTTCGAGTGTATACCGACCGTTTGAATGTTCGAGCGTTATTCGCTCGAGCGAAGAAACTGTCCACTTCGTAAGCCATCTAGCGTCATCCGTACAAACTATTAGACGATCGAGCAACAAGGCCTCGATGCAGAACTCTAGTTCACACCATTTCTTCTTCAAGTGATTCTTTTTGAACTTATGGAATAAAAACTGTTAATTTAAAGAAATTTCAAACATTTATAGGGCAGGAAATATCAAGAATTAGCCTGTTTTATATAATATCCTTTGGAACTTTTCGGCTGTTCGGGATTACGAAAAGTCGAGATCTGACCTCGATAATTCACACCCCGTCATTTTTAATTATTACTTTTTTACACTACCCTTCGGATCAGAGGTAAATACCATGAAAGAAGTAGATGAAGTGATAACTGAGTGATATCTGTCTCTTGTGAAAAATTACAAAAAGACGAAGAACTGTCCATCAACAAAGAGATAGATGTTTATGGAAATAAAGTAAGGCGAATTCAATTTCTATCTCTACGATAGCTGACTGCAGTCTGAACTTGTATGCAGCGCCAAAGTATTTTAAATTCAATTTGAATTTTATGATTTGTAAAGTAATAATAATAACAATAATAGCAAAACAAAAATAATACAAGTTTCTATCACTGAAGTGCAGGATTTGAAATCTCACAATGCCGGAATCGGCTTCTTTCAGTTCACACACAAGGGATATGTCAGCGCAAATGAAAATGTGGGATTAGGATAGGGCCAGGGTGCCCAATCTATGGCCCGCGGGCTACATCGGACACACGGTTGCATCTTATGTGGCCCGTCTAAATACTCATTTATTAACTTTAGTGTAAAGATGATGTAATACAGCAAGCGACTAATTTTTCAAGTACCTACTTGCCTTTCATTAATTCAAATGAATAAACAATTGCATAAAGTTATAAAAGATATAACCAAAAAAAAAGTTTGCTTGACTGCAAGGAAGATGAATTTATTCACGTGGTCAGATAGAGTAGAGGAGGTAAATGTGGAATACCCTTTCTGTTTTTAACTGTAATTACTTTAATTTTGCACATTTTGATATGAAAATTCAACACAAAATACAATACACATTCTTTTTTAAAAAACACTCTCACAATATTTGAAATAATTAATGTGCTTTTGAAGGAAAAAACATTATTGAATAAAGTGTTAAATGTAAACTAAATGAAAGTAGGGGGTAAAGTGGAATACAGTATTCCACATTATCCTCCTAATTGGAAATTACACAATTTTGACACTTGGCCTTATTGTTCTGCTCAATTATGTTAATTCGACATTCATTATGCACTTACATGCAGAAGGAATGACTGCCGCATAATAAGATAAATCCTGAGGAAGTAGTATTTGCCAAAAATGTTCTCAATATCAAATTACAAGTTGCGGAAATTTTGAGGGTGCCTTAGACCCCTACAATCAGCCCCTCCCCCCATGACTGTGAAATAATGTTTATATTAACAGAACAGTCGTAATTTATCTAGAATTACAGGGTGAGCAATGTATCTTATGCATTTACTAAATGAAGCTCCTCTTTAGTTCTTTGAAGCATAATTTCATAATTTTTCAATAGGCAGGTGAATGTTAAACACCAGTATTTGTCACACGCAGGGCAAATATAACCTATAACTAGACGTTTTATTTTCCATAGACTAATAGACCATCCTAGCACAAATTGTTACAAGATTATAATTTTGAAAAATAGATCGGAAGGAATACTTTAGGTCTATGCAAGGAAAAACATTTACTCACGCATAGCCTATACACAAACATACACACACACTCACCTGACATGATGATAAACATTCTCTGCCATTTAGCTGTACCTTATAACTGCATGCAGGAAGTCATAAAACTATAAAATAGTGATGGTGGTATCAGTTCGTTATATCGGAGACACCTTAAAATCGGATATTTTGTGTTTCCTATGGTTCGTACTTACCAATTCTGTATTGCGGAACATATTTGAAGGTGCCAATAAGGTTTTCACACGATTAGAAACATTTTTTACACTAAAATAAGCCATTTCTCGAAGCGTTACGGGACGCACGTCAGGGTGCGAGCCCCACCAACCATTCACGGATAGCCCCCAAAACCATTCACGCATAGCCCCAAAGACCATTTGGGATCGTATAACCATCCACGAATAGCCCCAAAAACCATTCCCGGATAGCCCCACGGACCATTCACGGAAGGTTAGGTTAGGTTCAGTTAGGTTAGGCAAACATAGTTAAAAAACGGCGTGGTTAACCATTCACGCATAGCCCCAAAAACCATTTGGGATCGTATAACCATCCACGAATAGCCCCCAAAACCATTCCTGGATAGCCCCACGGACCATTCACAGAAGGTTAAGTTAGGCAAACATAGTTAAAAAACGGCGTGGTTACGTTTCCGCTTAAATTGAAGCAACGGTAATTGATTTTCGGCTAAAATAGATTGAAAGATGAAAGAAAATACCTCAAAGAACTTCGACAATGCTACAGAAACTGATTTCCGTAAGTAGTTTCTCCTGCAAATTTGAAGAAAAGTGTCTCCGATATAACGAACTGTTACCAATGTGATTTTAACAAATTGTATCAAGGCCTATTCCACATTACCCACCAACTATTTTGCTTTTTTATATATATGAGATACGAACGGAAACTTCCAGGTCACCGAATTGACAATGCTTATTTAGCTACGACATTGGTGAAGAATGATACATAGAACACTTGCAGAAATCTTACTTTGGGTTTGCTTTGTGTGTGCAAAACGACGGTAACGAAAAAAAGTCCTTTCCCTCCAAGACAGCTTCATGTGCTCTGTCTGCAAAAATTGACAGTGGACGGCGTGGGTTGCATCAGCGATGCCATCTGTACACACCGTCTGATGATTCTAAACTACCTCGAAAGATGGTAGACGTATGTAGTTGTTAAAAGCATGGTATTCCACTTCGGCCGAATATTCCACATTTGCCTACTCTAATCTACCCTACGTGTTCTCTTCGAAATGGAACTTGGGTGTAAAGGATGACTCTTCACACATAGTACACCCAAATATCAACCTCACTTCCACGTAGTACACTCCGGATTGAATTTTGCAGACAAATGAGGCTCTGGCGTCTGGACACATGGCCAGTATAATCCTCATGGGACTTGCGTTGTGTGCTTGTCCACATGTGGTCGTGATTGTCCCTTCATCTCTTTCATCTCATCACCCTTCACCTTTTTTGCAATCAGTCAGAAGTGGCAGAAACGCGAAGTATAATACACTAAATCAATCAATCAATCAAACGAGATGGAAGTGCGTGCTTCACATTGTTCTGTCAAAAGGTTAATGGCAATAATCTTTGAGCTTGACAAGATCAACTACTCACGATGGGATAGTTGTTTGAAGCTAGCTGAAAACTCCTCTGGATTATACAAAGAGATACTCTCTGGATGGTCGGTTGTCACCACTTCAGGTAGACACTTTGCTACACTTTAGTAATGTGTCCATGGATAAAGGTCTGGAACAGAACTATTATAGCCTCCTAAAAGTAACAGAGGAATTATCGGCATCACCAGCAGGAACGAGGCAGCAAAACACAATCTTCCCTACATCCAATGAAACAAATATACAACCTAGTTGAAGACGATGAATCTCCTCTACATCATGCATTTTCCGCGTCTACCTCCTTTCAAGATGGAAACAACATGAAAATAATGGTAGACTACATTGTGCAAGATGCACTTAACTTATGCATCAAAGAACAAGTCAGTATCCTTCATAATATGACCGCAAAGAAATGATTCCCACCAAAAGATAGTGCTACAGTTTCCTTTATTAAAGTTAGATTTTCTTTAAAAACAAAACAATTGATGGACTCATCAGAAATCTGAGAAGAAAATCAAGAAAGGTCGTCACCTGTTTATCGGCGTGCAAGCAGAGTGTGCTAGTGCAGTGGTATTCAACCTTTTTTCTCCGCGTACCCCTAAAGAAACTTTTCCACTCAAGCGTGTACCCCCCCCCCCCCGAGTTATCCTTAATTCAGATTATACATACCCGGAGGAGGCACATAGTGGTTCGGATCCCACTTTAAACTGTAGGTCCAGTCCCGATTAGCCTTACTGTGCACAAAGTGGACTTAAAACACCAAATCAACCAACCAACCAATCAGATTATACATAACTACATCTAAAATAAATTATGCAAATCATTACCTATTAAATCATACAGTTTTACTATAAAAAGGAAAATTATAAAATAAATAAAGGAAAATTACGGGTATAGCAAATATATATCATGAACTTTAATATTTCTTAGCTGTTAATGAGATGGCTGAGCTTGTTTTCTGCACACCAGCTCCTCGATTCGTGGCTGAATCTTCGTTAGTGGGAGTATCAGTGGTGATTCTGGATTCAGGCGATTTCTGTGTTTCGTTTTGATGGCTGTCAATGCAGAAAAACCCTGCTCACACAAATAAGTGGAGGGGAAGGGAAGAAGGCGTGTGATGGCAGTGTCAATAAGTTCAATATACTCTTTGCGTGCGTAACACCAGAACTCGCAAATGACACGTTTTCGAATTTTATTTCAAGTGATCTATCAGCAGTGGCGTGCCCAGGACGTTCGAAAGGGAGGGGTTACATATACTTTTTCTTTTTTTGTATTCATCCCTCATTTTGTCATATTTTCCTACCTTTGACGTTCTTATTTTAGCAATATTGGGCCAAAGGGGGGTTATAACCCCCATCAACCCCCCTTGTGCGCGCCACTGTACATTTCCAGCAGACTTCCTTTTAATTTTACAGGAAGATCAGAGGAATTGATGGCGGTGGTGGAAAACGGATTTGTAATCCAATCTTGTGTGTTATCGTCTTTCTCAATTTCTAGAAAGTATTTCAAAAACTGTAAACTGAGATTTTCTAGGTGGAATTTGATTATTTCCAGAAGTTCATCAGCAATACTAACATCATTTTGTCCACAATATTCCAACACAGTTGGAAAAACTGCAATATTTCCTTCGTTAACGCAATCAATCCAAAGTAACAATTTCTTATAAAATCCCTTCACTTTCTCACGGGCTTAAAAATATTTCTGTCGAAGCCTTGGAGTTGAAGATTGAGATCGTTAAATATGTTGAATATATCCGTCAAGTAAGCTAGTTGGCAAAGCCACTGTTCATTCTCAAAATACGTCATCAGATCGGATTTTAATTTTGAAAGGAAACATTTTACCTCATTTTTCAGTTCAAAAAGGTGTGCATAAACAGTTTAGTGTGTGCGGATCCCATCTCCTCGCACATTTTTTTGAAAATACAGGAGTTCAGTGCACGCGACTTCATTAAGTTGACTACTTTTACAGCAATGTACAGAGGTTAATACAAGTTCTGAGCAAAATAATAAATCATAGTTAGAATCCTTTAGTTCTGGTGGTCGGTGGGAGGAGTAACATGAAATCCTCAATCGATCCCTTTTTATAGGAAAATGTTGACAAAGAAATGTATATTTTCTTTGCTTCCCTTTATTACATTTTCAAGTTATCTCTGTCAAAAACAGTTTTCATTATTTATAATTATTTTAAATTGTGCGTACCCCCTAAAAAGTCTTCGCGTACCCCCAGGGGTACGAGTACCCCAGGTTGAATATCACTGTGCTAGTGCACAGAGACACATTGAGATAGCTAGAGAAAGGGGGTGCTTAATTCAAAAACTATTTTCATACGAGCTAACTCAAAAATATATTTGTGAGTAAAAAAAGGTATGAATGAAGAATATAGACAATGTCTCTAATTACGTTAATATTTGGTATACTAACTAAATTTGGCCTTCTAATCACGAATCTGTTGTTAAAATGCCGCGGACGCGTGTAAAAATTCACGGGTAGCCCCACGAACTATGCACGGGTAGCCCCAAAAACCATTGACGAATAGCCCCACGAACCATTGACGAATAGCCCCACGAACCATTTCCGGCAAGGTTAGGTTAGGTTAGGCAAGCATAGTTAAAATTTTGTTCGTAAAACAATGCGAAAAAGCTATTTTTTTAAAAAAAAAATCAACTTACATCAGCTTTTTTCACGATTTCCAGACGTGTCCGCGGCATTTTAACAACAGATTCGTGATTAGAAGGCCAAATTTAGTTAGTATACCAAATATTAACGAAATTAGAGACATTCTCTATATTCTACATTCTCTCCAAAAGAAAAAAGAAAAAAACAGGAAAAGTGTGAAGTCCGGCCTCACGCCTGAACTTGATATGCTCTTAGTAAACCATCTCCAAGATGTAGTAGTAATTGATTTTATGGCTCAAGATAGAAAGGCAGACTTTAATTCTGATCTTGAAATCAAAAGAAGCATTAAATGGACTAAACGACAATACAGAGAAAAATATATATAATGGATATAGGAGTTCCTAATGATAGAACAACATTTCCAGTAATCATGGAAGATCTTTGGCATCCGTAATGAACCAACAGCGGCTGAAAAAGGTTCTTAATATTATTCGGGTTCAGAACAGCAACTCATGAGAATTATGCTGCGCCTGTCTTCATTGGAGGTGTGCACCCTAACGAGGAATTCAAGTGTGTGGTTTGACAAAAAGTGTTGGATGATCAGCGTGATTTGAAGCAGGGTGCGAAATCCCGGGGGGGACAGGGGGGAATTCTTCCCACCAACGATCTTGTCCTAAAATTTCCCACCCATCAAACTTTTCCGGAGGGGAAAGTTTTTTCTAACAACGAATATAAACAATTATTTGAGAGTCGAATATACTTTGCTGGAATAATATCGAAAACATACACAAAGAACGGACAATAAAGAACCTCGCCTCTAAGAACACTGAACTGAACCCAGCAATCCCCAGGACACAGAAATTAGTCCGACTTGCTATTTCTTTTCCATTTCCCTGCTGCAAAGTATACAAATATTTATGAATACCTAATAGCATTTAGATGAGGATTTTATATAGGAAGCTATTATCCTTTTAATGCCTCTTAACTTTTGCCCTTCCCCCATAATCACACAAATTACTGTTATTAGCATTGGTAGTATATTAAAATTTTCAATTAGCAATCGAATTTTAAATGAAGGACAGTCGATATAATATATTGTATATTCTATAATATAATTTGATTATTAAATAATTGACACATATTTAATGATATATATATATCGCATTGTTGTGTGTGTCTGTGTTCTCCTTAAGTAGCTCAAATGTAGCGTAGTAGCGAGTAGCGCGCATGAGTAGCGTAGCGAGTTACTTTTTGGTAAATGTAGTCGTAGCTGTAGCGAAGCTACTTTTAAAAAGTAGCGCTCCGATCACCGTACGTACACACACACACACACACACACACACACACACACACACACACACACACACACACACACACACACACACACACACACACACACACAGACATACATACATACATACATACATACATACATACATACATACATACATACATACATACATACATACATACATACATACATACATACATACATACATACATACATACATACATACATACATACATACATACATACATACATATATATATATCATTAAATATGTGTCAATTATTTAATAATCAAATTATATTATAGAATATACAATATATTATATCGACTGTCCTTCATTTAAAATTCCCGGTAGAGGCACATATAGTGGTTCGGATCCCAATTTAAACTGTAGGTCCAGTCCCGATTAGCCTTACTGTGCATAAAGTGGACTTAAAACACCAACTCAATCTCCGTCATCCCTGCAAGTCTATAAAACTGTCACGGAAACAATGTGGTACACACGCAAATAATACATGTTTTTCATCGATTAACTTGGAACCCTATAAAAATGAACTCCCAGTTACGCCTATGTATACTGTTATTGAAGCCTTATGGGGGAAGTATTTGATTACATACATAAAATTCTGTTGAGTCATGGGTGCCTCCCCGATGGCGCAGTGGTAGCGTCGTCGCCTTGTAATCAAAGTGCCGGGTTCGATTCCTGGTAGAGGCACATAGTGGTTCGGATCCCACTTTCAACTGTAGGTCGAGTCCCGATTATCCTTACTGTGCATAAAGTGGACTTAAAACAACAAATCAATCAATGTTGAGTCATGGACCTATGAAGTCATCATAGTCTGAGTAAGTTGTTACGACCTTACATATTTTGTAACTTTGCAATGCCGTGTTAAAAGGAAAAATTTATATAGTGTTACCTCATGTCTTTGTTAATGTCCGTGATACTACATGTTGTATGGCTCGGGTTGTGACGCAAATATGAATGCGCCAATCAAGGCGTTGTTGAACTAATGTATTCACCTTTCTGTAACAATCTAATGAAGTCAGCTCGCTTAAGACAACGGGCATTTATTATGATGTAAATATAGATTTGCCAATCAAAGATTATCAATGTTTGATGAACTAACCTAATTGTAATTGAATAATGGCGGAAGATTTAAATTTGTATAATTCCAAAATGTAAGATTTTATCAACGTTAAGGAAATAATTGTTAACTCAAATGGATATGTAAACTTTCTTTGTAAATTATTAATTTCCAAACTATGTATTTTTCAAATATCTTTCTGTTGTAATTTGGAGTATTGTAATAAGAAATTACCTAAAGACAGGTATTCGAGGCTGAAACTTTGGGTATAAATACGAAGTAGTTTGGTCCGTAAGGAAGTCTGTTCTGGTGTCAGTCTAGGAAGAAGTGAATAGGTGCAAGCCGCTCTTCTGTAAAACCTAGACTGGCCAAATAGGAACGGCCTAATCTAGGAAGAAGTGAAGCGGTGTATGCCGCTCTTCTGTAAAACCTAGGTTAGCCGAATGGGATATAAGTTCCAATTTAGGAAGAAGTGAATAGGTGCAAGCCGCTCTTCTGTAAAAGCCTAAATTGGCCATCTCGGGTGATAACTCCAAGTCTAGGAAGAAGTGAATAGGTGTATGCCGCTCTTCTGTAAAACCTAGGTTTGGGCCACCCTAGTTTGACCTTTCCAGTAAGTTTGAAATTATCTATTGATCTCCAAGTTCCAGTTATGAATTACCTAACCACTGGCTGTAAGTATTCAAGCAGTAAATAAACATTTCATTAAAACTTCACGACGTTGGTTGGATTTTTTCTGCACCTACCCTAAAGATAGGTTTCAGTGTAGACCCTTAGAGATTCAATGCTCCCGGCTATAGGAGTAAAGGGTGAGGAAAGTTACTAGGAACGTAACAAAGTCCAGCTGAAAAGTTCAATAACATCGGATGTGTCAGTTTTCTGCTGACTCATGGATCTATGTCGCATCAAATGCTACTGTAGATCATCATCTAGTTAGAAATTTCAAGATGAAAAATCTTTGAATTTCGTAATTATTTATAAAATAATATGCAAAAAGTAAAGAGGTTACAGTTACTCATTTTAATAAGTAAAAAGAATCTGTTACATGAAATGCCCTCCTACTCCACCCCGAAATTTAAATATTGTCAAAATTAACTTTAGAGAAAAATAGTATTCCAATTAATGCATTTTAATTACCACGTTAATTTTAAACTTGAACAACCTATTCAGACCTCTGACAGAGAAATACTCGCCACTACACCACCGCTGCCCACCACCCTCCCTAGATGTCAAAAATGGTGGTATAATACTTATATTTTCACAGTACTCTTTTGAGCAGTGAAAAAAATATACCTACCCCCACCCACCCCCATATGCCACATATGCCACATATGCCACATATGCCACATCCCTCCCCCCATCCCAGAATCCCAGTAATTGAGAGTTTTGGTCACGGTAAACAGTACCTAGGAAGTCATTCCCGGCAAGTATAACGAGCCAAGGCCCCCTGCCAGAGGGACCCGCCCCACCTCACACAGCCCGCCCTCCCTCTCTTCCAGGGTGTTCAAATGTGAGATTTAATCCCCACCCACCATGCCACGCCCTCCAATAAACGCCCACCCTTTAGCCTTTAATGTACATTTTTCCATATCGAGAATTTTGACGGTCTACCAAGATATTATGCAAAATCAAAAACGTGAGAGCGTGCAAAGATATGGAAACACCTGTTTAAAACTCATACGGATAAGGAAACACGAATCAATCGTCCATGTACATTGGCATGCACAAGAATTTGCCCGGCAAATTATCCATGACTATTCTTCAATCATTTTCTTACATCCTAGGTGTTTTAAGGAAATGGATTTTAACGTATGCTTGTTGTGAGCAACTTGTAGCGTTTGGTTTCAATTCATGAAATTGTCATTGCTAAAACAAAGAGTATATACATGGTGATGGGCAGTGGCGTGCCCAGGATTTTCAAAAGGGAGGGGTTACGTACATTTCTTTTGGAAGTCAGCCCTCATTTTGTCATATTTTCCTACCATTGATGTTCTTTTTCAAGGAATAATGGGCCAAAGGGATGGGGGTTATGCCCCCCATCACCCCCCCCCCCTTGGGCACGCCACTGGTGATGGGCAATTTGCTTGTTAATACTTATGCATCCCGCTCTACGTGATATGGGAAACGGAAACTTGTTTCCAACAAGCATTCAGTCAGCTTCAAAAGTCAATAGTCTTAGTCAATAATCTTCTAAACAGTAACAATTTAATATTTAATAAACATGTACATACCTTGAGTCTTAAAGTGCTAACAATCTGTGGTGCTAATCCGATAGGCTATATCAATGATGAAGCCGTGTCGTAGAACTCGGCATGCACCTCTTAATTATGATTTAGGGATAGTTTCGTTGTGGTTCTTGATCAGGAATGACTCCAACATTAATTTGTAACAGTTTTATAGGCCTTTGTTGAGCATAAATGTAACTTTAACGTTACTTAGCAACAATTTTAATGTTTTCATTTAATTTAATGTCATTGAACAAACTTGTTATTACAAGAAATGGAAGAGTTGTGTTAAACAATATATATATTTTTTTCAGATTCTAAACTATTTAACAATACATTGCTTCGCAACAGCTTAGTGTTGTTCCTTATTTTGCAGTAACTTAACATTCTTTCCACAGCATTTCCTAGGACTGAGAGGAATGCCACGGCGATACTCACAGTATAAACGGACGCCTATAAATATGTAATCTAGCGTTTATACAAAGTATTCACATTGTTTGGAATTAATCTAGTGCAGGATTACGTAAAGTTAGTTACTCTAGGTACAAATAAATGAAGGAAAGCCAAGAACACCCATTCCTAGTACACCCAAGTACCTCTGGCAATAGAGGTATAGTAACCACATTAACAAATTTGTCAGCCATTACACCTAGTCATATCATAAATAGCTACTGTCACAAGGTTTGCAGGAAATAGACACAAGATGGTTAGTAATAGTGTAATATCCTTAGAATATGTATTGCATGGATATGTGGAAAACACAAAATACCTATAGCTACTCAAAATTACCACCATTTGCACTCACGCAGTTCTTCAGTCTTTGTGGCTACACAACAATTGAATTATGCACGATATCTACAGGAAGTCCGCCACTGCCTTCACGAGAGAGCGCTTCAAACTGGCGATGTTGGGGTGACTTTTGGAGCGAATTGACAATATAGAGAAAGTCTCCAATTTTGTTAATTTTCGGTATATTAACTAATTTTGGCCTCCTAATCACGAATATGTTGTAAAAAACTGGGGTCACGTCTGGAAATTTGAAAAAAAGCGGATTGATTTTTTTTTATATAGGTGTATATGCGTAGTTTTACGAACGAAATGTTATAACTATGCTTGCCTAACCTAACTGAACCTAACGTAACCTTCTGTGAGTGGTTTGTGGGCTAATGCCATTTCCTGAAGCACAGCCCACAATTTGTAGTCCAGAGGTTAAGATCGGGGCTACCAGAGAGCCAATCAGACATGGAAATGGAGCCAGGCATATTCGTCTGTAGCAACTGCTAGGTCATCTTCGCCTGTGGGCTGGTGCCGAATCCTTTTGGAAACTCCAGGGATGACCGCGAAAGAGAACGTTCGTGAGACCCTTGACCACACCCTCGAGGGCCGTCTCTTGGTACACCTTGGCCCATATTTTGATGCCTTGCTCGCAGAAATGCAACTCAGTTGTGCCCTCGTACAAGATTTTCTTTTGGCCTTCCATGCGAGGAGACATTAAAGAATGGATTAGGAACTGTGAGATCTGTGTTAATACAGTTTTCTTAGAGCTTTTCGCATAGTGTTAGCAGCTGTATGTGCCCCATACCATACCGATTGAGAGAGGGAAAGTATTTTATTACTTTGAGGAAAGTGGTATTAAAGCAAAATTTTCATTAACTATTACGCGCTGCTTTTAAAGGGGACAAAGTACAGTGCAGACGTATTGAGAAAATTCATGTTTCTGAAACTTTCTGATCCGTGTGTAACACAGAAAGGTGTCCGTGTTCTCATTTAGAATTTCATCATTTTCTAAATCGCATTTTAATTAAAAAAGAACACGTTGCGTGTTAAAGAAGAATTATATGAATAATAGAGTTAAAAAGAAATAATTGATTGATAGATTTAGTTTATTTTTCTTGGCTTTTCTGCCATTTTTGGCCAATTGCGAAGATGACGAGGAGCGATGATATGATGATATTGACGAAGGGACGTTCACAAAGAACGCATATGCCCATGCGGGGATTAGAGCCTGAGGCCCCTGTCGTTGTAGTATGCTGTTTTATCCAATCCGCCGCGGAGGTCAGCATTAAAAGGAAATAAATACTAAGTGACGATCATGTGATCCATTTCTTTAATGCGAGAGACATTTACGAGACTGTTGTTGAAGTAACAAATAATTTTTTACAATCATGCTTCAATAAAACAAATCAGCTAGGCCAGAGCGGCTTCTTCATTTGGTGACTCATGGCCTGTGCATTTTTGAGATTGTATTTGTTACAATATTTTAGGGTAAATACTAATGCGAAGAATTAAAAAAGACTTACGGCTAATTTCGGACCCCGCTAGAATTGACTTCCGTCGAAGGTTGGGGAGGGTGGGATGCCTTCCCTGTGGTTGCACCACTGTTTCACAGTATCTATTAGTTGTTTTGTACTATTCGTCTCAAGCATTTATAAAAAAGAAACACATCTTTAATCATAATAACGAGAATAATGTTTGCTTACACCCCACATGCTAAAATTACGCATTTTTTGTATTCGCAGAACAAGCCACTATAATAGCAGTAACTGGGTGACCACAGAGTAGTCTGCTCCAGGGCCTCCAGATGTCTTGCTACGCCCCTGTTTCGCACAGGTCCACTTTATGGCCACTTCGGTTCTTAAATGTATCTAAATACCCTCCTAAATACGAGCTCCCCCCCAACGATGGAAAACTCTGTACACACCCCATGATTGTATCGGCGACTGTGGCACCACTATTGTCAATATTTGGCATTCTGAGTGATCAGGATCCAGAAATATGAGTACCGTGATTGAAAAAAAATTCTCGTCCTGATCCTGATTTTTCGAGAGAGTCGGGTAATCCTAATTGAGAAGGTTCTTGTAATAAATTTGTATCCTGTCCGCACACAAATTTAGAAAATTTTAATTCGTTTAAGATGTAAATGAAAACCTAATTTCCTGAAATAACAGATTTTGTGTTTGAATATTTATTACTGATACAATAATAATAATAATAATAATCATCCACGTTTTTCTAGAGGTACGCAGTGATGTGCCGTTTGATTGATTTTATTTTGTTTCGGTTTTCTGCCATTTTTCGCTAAAAAGGAAGATGGTGATATGATGAAACTGATAAAGAAAACGTACGCCCATATCGAAATTCGAACCCAGGCCCCCGTTAGCCCACCCAAATAGAATAAATACAATATATTTATTAATTAGATAACGCAAAGTAAAAAAAACAGGTGGTAAAGAATTATAGTGTAAAGCACAGAAAGCGGCCTTAACAATAATTGGCGAACATAACTCAGTTTCACTTAAAAAATGAAGCACGTTTCTGGATTATCAATCTCAGTTGGTTTCCTTTCAATAAAGCGAAATATAAACATGTAAACAAAACGTCATTGTTCCGCTGTTAGGAGATGCTGCAGTGCTTTTCGTCAATCGGTTTCCATTCTTGACGAATGTTGTTTTGTTCCCTTGTGTTTCTTGGAGAAGCGGCGACTTGGATAATTTGCTTTCCTTTTTTGGACTTCATTTGCAATTGAACAAATCGAATTTAACAGCCGTAGTTCATTCGCAACGTTCCATTCTTCGTGTGTGCTAGCAGTTGGCGAAGTTCGTAGCATGGTGGTGTTTAGCCTACGTATTATACCCGTGTATATTGTTTTGCTTTTTTTTTGGGGGGGGGGGAGAAAATAAGAAAATAAATCAACTCTCTTTTCTGATTGCGTCTGTGTGAAGATGAAATTTTAATTTGTCTGTCATAGTGCAAGCAGATAAAGAGAGTTTAACATGTCGGTTAAAGGAGTAAGTATATTCGATTATTTTAAGCAAGATAGTAAAAAGTCTCAACCTGAGGATGTCAGCTATAACAGTCAGTTTTGTGCCAGTGTAGAGGAATTTGAAAGTATTTCACCAGCTGAACTTGAAGTTGAAAGTGATTCAGAAAACACGATTGAAGGAGACGCATCGGTAATTATGCTGTTTCAAACTCTCTTCCCAGTGATCAGGGACGTCGTTAGGGGGGGGGGCACGCGGGGGCACTGGCCCTGGAAAACATCCACATGGCCCCGGGAAACTGTTCTGTATTTACTGGAAATTTTAATTTGATGACAAATATTGCAAAATAATTCTTCAGTAAATTTTGCTTGCAGTTTGAAACACTTCTTCAATTTTCAGTAGCACGAACCCAAGCAAGGCATTTCTTTCCTATTTCCCTGTTTCTTGGTTGTTGAACACAAACAGATGTATTGGGAGGGAATGCAGGTAATGGTTTTGTGGTCAGCCCCGGTCAGGGAAGTCTGAGACCTATTGAAAATGCACTTTTCCTCCTTGCTGCACACCAGATCCAGGATCCCCCCAAAACCCGCACTTTCTCTTCATCTGGCCCTGCACTGGCACCATGGGCGCCGAAAAGACGACACAAACAGGAAGATTTATCTGCTGGTGGCTAGAACTTTCTGGGTTAATTATTTTATGGTTCAGAAAAGATATCCCCATGCGTTTCAAATTCCAAGAACAGAAATATATTGCTTGTCCCTTTTTCGGCGCGGGAATGAATGACATAGCGGTTCTTCTCACATGCAATTAACCCTCCTGCTAATGACCTGCCCTGCAAGGATGGAAATAACACTTTCTGAAAATTCGGTGAAACATCGAAGCCGTCGGTTCATCTGCTGATTTGGTGGACTGTTGATATCTGTCATATAGTTTGAAGTAGGATTTGTTGTCCGAGCGGTGGTAAACTTCTGTAAACGCGAGAAGATAGCATCACGAAATGTTTGTGACCTCGTTTTCCTACATCGCGAGTAAAATGTCGAATGAGAAGCTGCCAGATTGTCTTCCTCTGGAAACAATGGATCAGGATCGACTGATCGGCCAAATATCCAAAATATTGGCATTCTAAAAGAGAGTCTGACTACCACACAAGATCCTGGGTTCGACTCCCAGGGTGGTTGATCTCATGTATAATGAAGAATAAACAGTGCTTCAATTAAGGAAGGAAACTAGGTATGTAGCAATTGTTTTACAGCCGTCTGCATGCTCTATAAGTATTATGTTACAAAATGTGTATATCTTTCTGACTTTCTGTGATTTTTCTTCATTTAGCATCCACCTGCAAATGCGGAAGCTGCTGCTGCTTAGGTAGCTAGGTTGGGTAGACATACAAATATAATTAATCCCTAGTCATGCAGCGAATAATACTTATAATATAATCATGAGTTATGGAGAAGCAAATAACTTATTAAGCATGTCCTGTTTCAATTTGTTGTGCAGTGGTTAGAAAGGTGCCTTATGATGCCAGGGGTCCTGGCTCGAATCCCGGACTGGGCGTGTGTGTTCTTTATGATGGTCCTCTCATCAATTTCACTCATTTTCATCTTCATCTTCACGATTAGCCAAAAAGTGTCAAAAAGCGAAGTAAAATAAACCAAATCAATCATTTATATATTTCTATATTACGCCGCTTTTCTACCTCTTGGGTTAAATGCGACGATGAGGATGAATGATGAGCCGAAGGAATGGCGATGGGACAGACATGATACAACCATACCTGTCCAATGTCCGAACCTTGGACCTCTGGTTTCGTAGCGTGCTATACTCACGTCAGTGGAATTCTTAGGAAGAAAAACTGTAAAAGTAGGGTGAAAAGAAGTAAAGTTGTACGATGCATAAAAATCCATGTTTTGTTCTTCTGAAACCTTCCAATTATCGAGTTCGTGTTTTAAGTCCACTGTATGCACAGTAAGGCTAATCGGGGATCCGAACCTCTATGTGCCTCCACCGGGTATCGAGCCCGGGACCCCTTGATTTCAAGGCGGCGACGCTACCACTGCGTCATCGAGGAGGCTGAGAAAAAAACTTACAATTAGTCAGTAAAATTAATATTGAGGGACAAGGCCTATGAAGAGTTCTTTCATTTGGTTGCACGTGGTCATCACATCGAGTTCCATAGTTTCGAGAGCAGAATTTGCTTCCATATCGCTTTCAAGTACTTCCCAAATTGTCCTCACGATGTTGGAACAGCACAGAAATTTTGGAACTAATTCAACCAGGCACATACCCAGGGAAGGAGCTCGGGGGCTGCAGTCCTTTCCCGAAATCCTACAAATATCTGATTTTAATAATGTGTAGTAGTAATTAAATTTACTTCATTAACAGGATTACACATCTTGTATATGGTAAGTTGCAATATACCAAGAAATTCATCTTCAGCGCATTTACCCCCAACCTTTTCGTTTAGATGGCGGCTGCCGATAAAAGATAAGCAACTTCCGAAATCAAATTCTGGCTACCGGTCTGACCACCAGGGATCAAACCTTGAACCTTTCGATTGATTGATTAATTGAACTTGTGTTTTAAGTCCACTTTATGCACAGGAAAGCTAATCAGGACTGGACCTACAGTTTAAAGTGAGATCCTTACAACTATGTGCCTCCATCGGGAATCGAACCCGGGCAGGCTGTTGAACCTACCGAACCAAAGACGAGAGCGTAATCATTTGAGCGTGTGGGAACTTTGTTTTATCCAGTGCCATCATATATTCAGTTTTCCACACACAAATAAGATTAATTTTAAGAAATTAGACGTGTGCATATAATTTCTTATCGTCATCATTTCCCAAGTGAACAATCAGATGCCATAGAAGACTTGGGCCCGCCCTTTAGAATAGTGCTTAACGCGGTCGCCTTGAACTAAGAGATACCGGATTCGATTCCGGTATGAACTGTATACATGATATGCCTAGCTTGAACTCATTATGCACACATTTCATTTTTGCACTGTTGCCAATACTTGTAAACCTGGTTCTAAAACCACGGAAAAGGGTTTTATCTACTTCTCAATTTTCTTCCAGCAAATTTACAAATCTAAAGACTAATAACATTGTTCTTGGTGTATCAGCCATTAAGCTAATGAGTTCATTCTGCATTTAGTTTCCCGAATAATGGCTGTGGATTTCACGAGAGTATATCCGTAGACTGTTGGGGGCTACAGAAGAAAATGATGTTCCTTTACAATTTATTGATTGATTGAGTTGGTGTTAAGTCCACTTTATACACAGTAAGGCTAATCGGGACTGGTTCTACAGTGTAAAGTGGGATCCGAACCACTATGAGCTGCCACCGGGTATCGAACCCGGAACTCCTTGATTACAAGGCGACGATGCTACCATGCGCCACCGAGACCTTTTCTTTCCAAGATTTTATATATATATATATATAATATATATATATATATATATATATATATATATATATATATATATATATATATATATATATATATATATATATATATATATATATATATATATACACGTATATATGTCTGCGACGCCAAGGGTCCCGGGTTCGAAACCCGGTCGGGCTTGGTTGTTTGTGAATGTCCATTCATCAATTTCATCATTTCATCACTCATCCCCATCTTCGCAAATTAGCCAAGAGGCACAAAACGCGAAGTAAAATAAACAAAATCAAATCAATATATATATATACATATATATACACACACACACATACATACATGTATAATGTATGTATACAGTATAGGCCTATATGGTGTATAAATAGTTTGATAGAAAAAATCTTACATTTGCCCCCCCCCCCCCCCTCCAAACTGATCAACCTAGCTACGTCCCTATCAGTGATATTGCCGTAACTCCAATTTTCATTCCATCATCCTAAAATCACTGCCTACTTTGACCGCAATTTTAACTCTATCCTTGAGAGGAGCAAACGGAGCGACTGCGCTGGGAGCAGGCTGCTGGGGGCGCAAAAATGATTAAGTTAAACTTTTAACACAAAAAAATAAATAAATGAGAAAACCTAAAAAAATAAGACAAAGATATTGAATAAATTCGATTAAAATGGTTATTTAAGAATTCTATTTACGGTTTCTTTCACTGTGACTAAATGAATTTTGGTAAATTAAAGGTTTTTTTTCAGTTGAAAATTATTTTCCCCATCATTGCGTTGCTCGTTTATAAGCTTCGTTTGTCTTGTGAAAGCATAGAAAAGCTTTCCTTTAACTGGTGAAATCGTATTTCGCTTCATTTTTAAATTATTATTTCTTTTTTTTTTACAAAATACATGATATTTTTCTTATACGTCGAATTTTTAACATTATAAAAATGAATACAAAATATATGTAATAATTGCATTATATGTATGAATTTAAACTATGAACACACTCGCCATGACCACTAAACCAGAGCCCACCTAAAAATATCTTATCCACCCTTGAGCCCCCCTGAAAAAAATTATGGCGACGCCACTGCAGTAGCGCGCTGTGCTAACCATTCTGCGACAGAGGTCGGCACAAAAATATGCCGCATCTTTTTATGTGTGAGAATAAGCTCTGCGCCCCCCCCCCCCCGCAACCTTCAGTTGTGCCCCACTCGTGTTTTTTTTTATTATTATTAGTACGGCTTTATATCACGCCTACATTTATATTAGGTATATACCTACAAATATAAAAATACATATTATAAGTATGTGTAAGAAAATACACTGTTACTACAAAATTTTCGATATTGTTGAACGCCCATTACCAGTCCTTTGCGTTTTTTTGATGGAAGCAAATTCTGCTGGTTTGGCTAAGTCCAGTTTTCGAGCCCGATCGCTTTCGATGTTCAACAACGCCATCTCACTCTTGTCATGTCATTGTTCTTCTCAAGTAATTTTCCTTCAATATTAGCTTGGAAAACGAGAGCTGAGAGCTTATGAAGACGTCACCAAATGTAGCATAAGCAGTGCATACGTCAGGAATGCTATTAGCGGAATTGAGCAACTTCGCAGATATTCGAAATGTTTCTTCTTTTGATTTCAGTTGATACTACATTCCGAAAACAAACAATTTCTGTAGCTATAGTGCAAGATACATTATTTATTCATATTTCTCCCAGAAATTAGTTGTGGATTCCAGCAACTGTCTATCAGTGTGTTCCGTTAGGGCCGTGGGGCTTAAAAAATGTGAAACTTAATTTGTTCCATACTCTTAAATTTATTATCACTTGATTTACTAGAATATCTAAAGCAGGGAAGAAAATCTTTTCTTTAGAACAATCCAATTGGTCGAGTAAGCCAACATCTTTTGTCAGTTCCGTCTGGTAGAAATCGACACTTCTATTTGCCACCTTCTGACCATTTCTTTAGCTCAATTTTCCAACACTCCGAAGCTCATTAACATTAAGACAAGGTTGGAGACAGGCTGCATGCCTCCTCGTGGAATATGCTGGAATGTTTTAAAATTTTGTAAACAACATTTACAAGTTCCAATTTACTTTGGAATACAAGCATTAAGACGAAGTGCAATGAAGACATTTTTTCCTTTCGTAATGCAGAGGCTTCGGCTATTTCTGCATTTTTCTTTGATTATCTTTAAGATTATTTTCTATTTGCAGTTATAAAAATATAATGTTTGGTTGAAATATATTTTAACACCGAAATGAAAACTTTTGTGAACTATCGGTATTTCTTAATTTTGGTCCTCGAAACTTGTGCGCCCCCGCGGTGTTATTTACGCCCCTGGCCTGGCACCATCATTTATGAGCATGCCACAGGATTGAGAATAGCTCTTACGATTAACACAATAATAAATATTAATAATAAGAAACCAATTTGAAGAGTACCGAAACCTTCTTTCTTTCTCCTACTACTAATAATAGCATTGTTATTTTAATATGTATTTATTCATTATTATATTACTGTTAGTGTTATTATTAGTAACTAACCGTAATCGTGTATTCATTTGTGGTTGGCGTTCAGAAAAAAAAAAACACTTTAGGAAAAAATAGTGTGTAGAATGCAAGATTTTGACAGTGTAGATAAATTTAAAACATTTCCGGCCCCGAAAATCGAAAATCTTCGCACTTGGTCGAGATATGGCGAATTATTCCCGTCCCGACCGTCGGAGTTCTAAAAATTTCCCGTCCGACCAGTCTGCCTCAAATAACAGTTTCTCAAGCAAGTGCTGCAACGAAGGGTTGTTAACGCCTTGGCAACATTGAGGTGCCAACTCTCCTGCGGGAAGTCTGCTACACACCGTAAAGGAGAAAGTACTACATATGGTGTCATATTTTCGGTGACACTTGATCAAGAACTAGTAGGAAGACTTCGTAGAAAATTATGGCGTATGTATGGTTTCGAACTGCACAAGCAATATTTAGTGGGTCCCTCTCGTTATTTGCTCGAAGACATTATTAGGATATGGTTCGTGAAACGGTGTATTTGTAGGTTTGAACAGATGCTGCATTAAATGAGAATTCAAATTTATGTTTGGTTTACCCATTTGTGGCTAAGAGACAGTACACCATATGGTAAAATTTAAACCCAGCCTGCCATTTAAAACGAAGCGTTAATAATAATAATAATAATAATAATAATAATATGCAATCCACATTTAACTTTATGGTACAAATTCCATATGTTGTATGCATAATTACATGTTGCACATCAGCTACAGTTTACTTTCTGACCGTTTGTGCACAATGAACTTTGGGATACATGATGCATCTGTCCACCTTTAATTTTTCGACATTTTATTATGTTTGTTTGAATCATTCTAATAGAAAGTAGTAAGTATGGATGTTAACGTGTAACTTTAATCCATTATGCTTTTTACACGAAAACAAACACGTTTTCTACTAAAGTCATTTTTCTAAGTGCTACCGAACACACGGAACGGTGCGATATTGCTTGCTTTGCGAATTATATCGCTTCTTTTGTTTTCGGATATCAGTGTTTCCAAGATACGGAAAACTTACCTGAATTTCACACAAGACACCTTCCCGATGTTAGACAATACCACAGGAACTTATTACGGTAAGTAGTTTCTTCTGTAGAAATGAAGAAATCTGTCCGAAGGATAGTAAACTAGTATCAAAGGGCACGTTTGGAAACCCTTCTTCCACTAGCGAGACCGGGCGACTTTTGATGCTCGCGCGATCTGCAGGTACATAATGGAAACAGCAGCATAATGTCGCTTTACACAAAAGGCAAGTTTATTACATCAAAAGTGATTATTTCTTGTTCTGCAGCATTCTACGGTGAAGTTTTCAGTTTCCGCAGCATTTTGTAATATGCAGAAAAAGTTTTCGTACATACTTTTCTTAGTAAAAATAAAGAAATGTCTCTCCGATGCATGAAACTGTTACCACTATTTCATATGTCGCTCAAAAGAGGGCCCAAGTTTCTTTTGTTTAATTGCGATTTCATCATGCTATGCATGCAGTTTACATGGTTTGATTTCTATTTATGTCTGTTAACACATACTTCGGAGTTTTAGCGATTACTTACTGCATGTTTGCTTGAGAATGGTTTTACACTTCCGTACACTACTATAGGATCCTTTTCTTGCCACCAGCCATTCGTATATTGTCGTTTTGGTTACAGACAGTTCCTGCCATCTAGGCCACATGTGAAGTGCAAAGTGTTTTTTCTGAATCCTGATGCGCAACAGTTATTCTTAGAATGTCCAATTTTCTCACATCAACGAATCTCGCACTATAAAGGAATACAACGTTGGAGAATTCAATTTCCTATAACACTCACTTCCGTTCTATCAGAATTATCTCCTCCACTAATATGGCATTTGTACTGATATGCACGAAAATGTAAGGCTTGAAATATAAAATGATTTTATAATGTAACAGTGCAAAGATAAAAGTGAATTATTTATGTTTGTGGTGCTGGTGAACTTGAGTGACAATTTACAGACTTCTGAAGAAAGACAATAACAGAAACGCTGACTAAAGTCAACAGGATATTGTTGACAGGTCATATAAAAGAAGAAGAAGAATTAATGAATGTGCTCACTTACTGTGCGGCAACATATTTTGCATTTTACAATTGCCAAAAAGTTCCTAAATGCTTTCTTAGTAAGGTAAGGCAGGACAGGTTAAATCTTAGCATTAAAATAACATCCTGAAATGGTTTTGTAGTTAGGTTAGGAGGGTCTCCAGCCTCATTTGGAGAGCCAGCAGCGAGTAAGTACTCTGTGGTATGTCTTGTCGGTGGAGAACTGGTATGTTTGCTTAAGGTACCTTACACATATTTTTTTCACCAATAAATATGACTTTTCGGAAGTAAAAAGTTGCTAATTACTTTCATGAAGCTTCAAATTTACTTTCACAATCATTATCACAATTCTGTAACACTTTTTTCTTTCTTCTACGAACAAAAAGGTCTTGTCTATGGGAAGTGCAGATGCTTGCGTAAAGTGGTTTTTACATATTTTTTTCACCAATAAATTGTACTTTTCTGAACTCCAAGGAGTGGTAATTACTTTTACCAAGGTTGAAATTTACTGTAACAATTATTTCCACAATTCTGCGATACTTCATCTTTCTCCTATTAAATTTTGAAAAATCATTAAACAATCTGAACTGTTACCTGAAAGAGTTTGTGCTTGAGACTATACCACATGACCAGCTGCCAAAAGCATTTTGGGGGTCTTTATTTTAATGCTAGGAGAGCCTCCCCGATAATGTAATAATGTCCTTGCATTCTAATCAAGGTGTCCTGGGTTCGATACCTAGTGGAGGCACATAACGGTTTGGATCCCATGTTAAACTATAGGTCGTCTCAATTAGCCTTTCTGTGCATAAAGTGGACTTAAAACAAAAACTCAACTCAACATTAATGCTAGGAGTTCTAGACCTGACCTGTCTAACACAATCAATCATTTAAGAACGTATAACCTAACTTAACTACGAAAGCTAGCCAGCCTCCTTGTCGGAGTGGTCAGCACAGCATGCTCTGACTCCAGGGGTCAAAGGTTCGAATCCTGGCCTGGGCATGCATGTTTGTGATTGTCCAATCATCCAAACTAATGACTACCCATCAAGAATAGTGTTTTGTATTTTATGGAAGGGAAATGCATTCTCCATAAAATACACAGCAAGCAGTAGCGAAGCGTGACATATTTGCGTAGTCATTGCATGATTTGTCTAACGCCAGGGTCAATATTTCAACCAGGGTGGAAGGGGGAATGAGAATTCCTACATTGATAATGATGATAACAGTGATCGTACATGACGTGTGAAGTAGATATGGCCAAATCCATTTTTTCTATGGAGTATATGATCGTAAAATAAGAAAGACAAAACTTTCTTAATAAATTCTACCTGAAAAGATGGAAAAATTGTTAAACTTCTCTCTCCGAAATTCAGGTAGTAAAATTTCCAAATAGATATTTTAAATTTTATGGAATCCTGATACTTTTGGTCATACCTGGTGTGAAAGTAAGATATGTTAGGAAAAAGGTTCTGTCTCAGTAAGTATGCCTGTTACGTCGAAAACAAAAATCTTGATCCGTCTTGTCATTTGTAAGCATAGTAAACGCAAGACAACAGGAAGTACTTCATGTTTTGTAAAGCAAGAGCAGGATTCAAAAAACGAGAAATACTATGAAGGAAATACAATGGATCCAGAACTGCTTTTTTTCCAGTTCTTTCTAGCACTATCTGTGGGGAAATTTATGCTTATATACTTATATTTTTTTTTCTATACACCATTACTTTCATGTATTCTGTGTAAGTTGCTTTGCGATGCTCTTCAATATGTGTTTTTATCTTAAAAGAAAGAGCATTGCATGCTTTACAGTGCTGGACATTCTAAGAAGTTTCATCTTGATGATGTCACTGAAATCCTGCAGTTTTTGTAAAGAAGGTGCCTGAAAAAAAGGTTTCTTGTGACCTGACCTTCCAAGAGCGGGGGAAAAGCAGTCGAAGGACCTGGATTCGCACCATTCCTGCAATGACCTGGGCTGCCTGACACCATTGCAACACTCCCAAAACAGTAATAAGGATGAATTTTTGCATAGGCAATCATTTATGAAATTATGATGAAAACATTTTTATTTGATTTACATATTCTTAAATTTGTAATGAATTGGATGTGGAGAACAGGCAACATACCATCTAATTTTGAGTTAGAGTTCTAGTTTGGCTTGAATTGAATTATCTCCTCCCAATGTCCTCCCAGGGTATTGGTTCAGATTGTTTAATGATTTTTTCAAGGTCTGATAGGATAAAGACTAATTATCTCAGAGTTGTGGAAATGATTGTCACACTAAATTTGAATCTTCCTGCAAGTAATTAGCATGGTTTGGATTTCTGGATATAGATATTTGTAATCGAAGAAAAATAAAAATTACCTTAGCATCCACACTTCCAATGAACAAGGCATTCTCCGTTCATGGAAGAAAGAGGAAGTATTGTAGGCTAGTACAGTGGTTCCCAAAGTGTGCACTGCAGTGCCCTGGGGTGCCGTGGGGTTCCAATATTTTCACTGAAATGATTGTTCCAAATATGAGCAATATTAGTATTATTTTGTACTTCTTGCACATAAAATATTTCTGAATTGGAAATACGCATTTATTTTTTAACTTAAGGCAATCAACCTAACCACATTAACCGAGCTTTGCAAGGGTTAGATAGGCCTACATTCTGACTTGGCACCATGGAAAAATCTTGAAACACTAGTAGAAGTGATTGTGTAAGTAAATTGGAAGCTTCCTGAAAGTAATTAGTACAGTTTGCTGTTCGAAAAAGTCCAATTTATAGGTACAAAGAAGACATTATGTGTACCTTTTGCAAACATCCCCATTTTGAACTGATGAGCCATTCTACAGACTACTACAGTCATTCACTTGTTCCTGTGGGTCTTACTTATCACATTCACTTGTTCCTAGGGCTCTCACTTATTGCACATAGGTGAAACACATTCTTGGTCAAGTGCTGTATTTCGTTAGGCTAGATGTAGTGTATTTATGACAAGATATTTAATCCTAACAAGCCTAAAGCACCCCATGCTTGCTTAAGAAGATTAAATATGACGCTTGACCAATATGTTTTACTTATATGTGATGAGTCACACCCATAACTAAGACAACAGTAAATGAATGGCTGATGGCAATTAAAAAATTATGAAGGAGTATATATGGAAGTGAAAAACCATTCTGAAGGAAACGCACAGTAAGTAATCTCTAAAACTCCGTGTCTGTGTTAACATAAGAGGACTAGTAAAAAAAAAAAAAAGGACTGAATTTTTTTACTTACGAAATACATTAGGCAGGGTCCAGGTTGATATGGTCTTTTTCAAAGTAGTCCCCATCGAGTTGTGTACACTTGGCCCAACATATCTGACACTCATGGAAGACTTGCTAGAACCCTCCGCTTCTTCAGAACAGCCTTTGATGAGTCAAAACGCTTGTCCGATTTCAGACGAGGCAGCAAAAAAAAAAGTGTCACATGGAGCAAGATCCAGGCTGTATGGAGGGTATGGGACACATTCAATGTTTTGTTGAGTCAGATATTGGGCAACAGCATTGGAAATGTGAGGGTATGTATTATCCTGGTGTAGGCGCCAACCAGATGGATGCAGCTCAGGGCATGTTCGATGGATGTGTTCAGCCAGGGTCTTCAAAACTGTCACATAATACTGCCCAGTAACCATGTATGCGGGCCACTTCATGTTGGTAGACCATTCCACGGTAGGAAATCACCATTACCTTATTCACCGATGGAACAGCTTTGGTGTCTGAGAAGTGGGTGATTTACGGACTGTGCTTGCCTGTTTGCTTTCGGGATCATAGTGGTGAAGCCAACTCTTGTCACCAGTTATGATGGAATTCAGGTAGATTTCGCCATACTTCTCTACCAGATGCTGAAGCCCCCAACACACCTTTACTCTCACCTGCTTCTGTTCAGGCATTAGCAATCTTGGCACGCATCTTGCACATACGAGTCTCATGTGCAAGCAATCTTGCAGAATAGTGAACGTACTACCATGGGAAATGTGTAACACATCTGCCAGTTCATCTGTTGTTATTCAGCGATCTTCCTGAACAATGACGGCACCTGTGTTAACCATGATCTCGTTCACTGTGGTGGCCGGAGCACCTGAGCTGCTCTGCTTTGTGGTCAAAACACAGCCCTCCTTAAACTGTTTGAACCACCGGAATGCATTTGATTGTAGAAGGACATCTTCGCCGTATGCCTGCTGCAACATTTCATTTGCTTCCGTGGCAGATTTCTGCAGATGGATGCAAGATTTCAAAGCCGCGTACTGCTCCTTACGAACAGACTCCATTTTCAGTATGCGACTTATGACCATTCATGTGTTGCCAGATGCATGCACATACGCACTTGCAATTTTATCTGCCGATTCCACGAGACACGTTCTTCTAGTGCAAATTTGTTTCACCGCTGCATGTTCACTGTGATATAAAAAAATTCATTCTCACTCTTTTTTGACTAGCCCTCGTACATAAATTGAAATCGAAACATGTAAAAGATATATTCATAACTTTATAAAGTTGCAATTAAACAAAAGGAACTTGGGCCAAAAATGTTTTCTATGCCAAGAAATTTACTAGTACATCAAGTAAATTATCTGTCCAAACCTCACTAGATTCTGGTAATGCACATGTCCATCAATGCAAATGTACATGGAAGTGTAGGTATTAGGGCTGAGGAGAGCCAATTATATATATATATATATTTATATATCAGTGTGTGTGCTCTGTTGCAACGATGCATCTCAAGTTTACAGTCTTTTTTAGATCAGTGACATTCGATAAGATGTTTCAAATATGAGAGAAATATTATAAGAATGTAAGAGCGAGATAATCGTTCCCCCACCCCCAATGTTGAAATAATGAAACCATGCCTCTTCAAACTCCTCTAAAACTAAGGGATCAATCTTCCCAAACTAACATTAAACCATCCATGAACACAAGAATAATTGGCGATTTACCAGCCTCGGCCGGATATGACGTTTAAAACTAACAGTAAAGCTGTAATGTAAAACCAATCTAGTCTATTTTTTGTCCTTTAACAAAGAGAATAAAAATTTGTAAATGAAATGTAATGAGAGAATGATAACTAACCAGTCTCTTGCTTCGATATCAGGCGATTTACTTCAGTACAGTGATATTCCGACGTGGCTTTGCTTTCAACATATATACTTTTGGCAATGATTTCTAAAAAAAAAATTGGATAGTTCTATCTATTGGTGTGGAGGAAAATCAAAAGCCATCACTACACGTTCCAGAAAGCACCTGCCATCATCTGTCCTTCAAAGAACATTATTCCCCTGCCACGTCCCTGTGTCGAAACATGCCTGGTGAAACCCAGTTATCCAGTTCGGGACGGACAAAACACTAAAGTTTGAAAGGAAAAAGGGATTAGCCTAGATATTTGAATTTCCAGGAATATGCTATGTCTGAGACACGTCCACCACGTGGGCGATGACTGTTTTGACTTCGGGAGGTCTCTAAGGAGAGAGATGTCCACAATACACCAGGTGCCTTGTTGGCACCAGGACCTGATTGGGATTATTGTAACAAGAGAGCGCATCTGTGGGAACAAAGCTTGGTAGACTTCGAAGGAACTCCTATGGGGATAATTTCACGTTACCCTTGATTTGCAAGATACTTCACCGTGAGTCTTATCTGCGTATGGATTGTTTGTCTTGTACTTGCCTTTCATGGAACTAGAGTCCACGTTCAACTAAAAAATGCAGTTTTTTTCAAAGTCAAAAGTAAGTTGGAAAAGGTGAATGAACCTTTGAAAAGGAACAAATTTTGGTTTTGGCTGTGCTTGTAGCGACTCAAAGACAATGGTATCTGCTAGTATCAGTGCAAAAATATCAACCGATACGTAACAGCTGAGCCCTAGTAGGCATGCAACATCTGTAATTAGCATTAAACATCTGCATGAATTTTTTGGTTGACAGTGAATGTGCTAACCCAGTGGTCCTCATGATTCATGTTGTACTACTGAAAATTAAACCTACAAAGTTACTAGCACAAAACTGGTCTTGTGGCAGTTATATCATTGTCATATTAAAAATAATTTCACTCTTTGATAGCAATGCAATGGAGGAATGTTCAGGTTACCATATATTATGTGATGAGAGTGCGTAGAGAAGCCAATTTGGTTTGTAAGAATGATATGATGTGTGAACCCATTGTAGAAGCCTTGAAAAATAATTCCATTTTCAATAAGCCACAGAAACTGTTAGTTATGATTATTCTTGGTCCTCAAGTGCAATGTGTGTTGTAACTGGTAGTTGGAACCCTTTTTCATACCAGGTGTGCTGGTTAATAATTCTTAATTGATCCGAAAGAAAACAAGTGTATCTGGGGAGAAAGGTAACAAATGCTTTATTCAAAGTATGCGCTATCGCTAGCCTTCCAGAAAAATTGTTCTCATTCTGAGGTCATCCAGTCAGCAAGCCATTGTTAGACATCTTCGTAATTGTTGAAGTGTTGGTGGGAAAGTGAGTGAGAAATTGATGAAAACAAGTGGTAGTCCGAAGGGGCTACGTCTGGTGAGTATGGCGGGTGGGGCAAGAATTCCCAGCCAAGTGCAGAAATGGTGTCTTGACGCCTTTCGCTGCGTGTGATGAGGCGTTGTCGTGCTGCAAAATCACTTTTCCGTGTCTTGTTGCCCAGTCTGGGCATTTTTCGATCAATGCATGGTTCAAATTGATGAGTTGTTGACGGTAGCAAATGGCATTCACTGTTTCACCTGGTTTCAGAAGCTCATGGTACACCACACCCTTCTGATCCCACCAAATGCACAGCATTGTATTCCTTCTGAAGCGATTGGGCTTTGCGGTCGATGTTGAAGGTTGTCCTGGGTCAACCCATGACTTCTTTGCATTTTGGGTTCTCGAAGTAGATCCATTTTTGTACCCAGTCACTATCCGATGCAAGAAAGACTTACTTTCATGCCGAGAAAGCAACTCTTCACACACCATTTTTCGCTTTTCCATTTGTCTGTTGTTCAGATGATGTGGGGCCCATTTTCCTGCCTTCTGGATCTTTTCCATGGCATGAAGACGATCAGATATGTTTTGGGGACCAATATTTAACTTCTCTGCCAGTTGTTTTTGCATTTGCGTATCGTCTTCATCCAACAGTGCTTGAAATTTGACATCTTGGAATTTTTTCGGGTGGCCCGGGCGATCTTTGTCTTTGAATTTTTTTTGGGTGGCCCGGGCGATCTTTGTCTTTCAAGTCGAAATCACCACTTTTGAATCATTGGAACCAACGCACACACGCATCTTGCGTTAGGACATTGTCACCGTATGTTTCCACAAGGATACGACAGCTTTCACTCTCGTTTTTCTTTTGATTGCCGCACATGCTCCTTATTTGGTTTGAAGGTCAACATGTTTCCCACACAAACCCAATATTACGATCACTTGCACTCGGTTGCACATCCACGGCGTTTTGACAGGTATTGTCCTGGCACACACTGATGTAACAGTTGAGACTGTGCACCAACCCTTGCTTCCAGTGCCATCCAGCGACGAAATTAAGAATTATTAACCGGCACACCTGGTATTAAAGAAGGGTGAGGAGGAGAGGCCTGTAAAAAATATTAAAGCAAGTGAATGTAATCCATTCTAGATCACCTTGTTGCAATTTGTAGCGCATCCAAGAGAATAGAAAATATATAAACATGTGTTTCAATGTTCGTCTGAGTGAGTATTATAAGAAACTATACAAAATGCTGTTATGTGCAAAGTATTAAAGTATTATTATTTATAATTTTAATACAATGTGATTAAGAATATGACCCATAATATTTTACAGACACAATACACATTTTCTTTTTTCTTTTTGCAGATCGAAAGTTACGTTCAAGATTACTCTGACATCTGATCCAAAATTGCCATTCAAAGTGTAAGTCTTTCATAATTTCTTTACAACCATACAACCATTCCTTTTCTTCATCCAGTGTTAATATATGAGCTTAGAGTCAAGTGGCAATACTGTAACTCAGAATTCAAGCCACTTTGGTGGCTGAGCATGTTGATGTGTGTGTCATTTCTTGATTGATTGATGTCAGACGCATCAATGCCAATCCAGACGTCAGAAGCTTGTTAGTCTGCAAAATGCAGTTCAGCATGTACTATGTGGAAAGGAGATTGGCAGTTGGGTGTCTTACAAAAGAGTCACCCCTTCATCCATTTCATCTAATCATAATTCATCCTTTGTCATCATGAACATGATTTAAAGTAAACAATCAAAGTAATCATTCTTTGTCAGTGTCAGCCATACTATGATTGAACCAGTAAAACTGATTTTAAATTATAATACGTATTTCGTGTTTGAATTTTATTTGAACGACAGTGACTTATCATATTTGTCTGTCCTTATGTCTAGGTGTTGAGGAAATTTGGATATATGTAAATTGTCATGCTTGTATTTTAAATAGAGCCCCCCTGTGACAGAACACACTTTTCAAAGGAATGTGTTCAGTGGCAGCATTTACTCTGGCAGGGGACTCTTTCAAAATTATTCTAATAATTAAGATTAAAAAAAAAGCCTGAACTTGTGGGAAGTTGTGTGTTACATCTAGAATCTGTGTTATTTAGATTTTATTCCTTCTTTTTATGCTGCTTTTAAAAAAGATAATACAGTGAATGAATGGCATTGAGAAATACCATCGAAGTTATTCTTTTTCTGATATTTTTATTGATCTTTCTGTCACTGATTAGTAGTCCCTCTCTTCGCTTTTTTTTATAAGGTGCAGGAAACTTTATTTTGGTATAATGGTATAGCTGTATTTTTTTTCTGGTTTATTCAACAGATACTGAAATTTTACTGATGAGATTGTTACTGATTCTTCATTGATGAGTGTAAGGATGGTTGCAAGTTGATGTTGGCACTCTTTCAGGATGTCAGAGGTATTCATGTTATTTGAAAACTTTGTGAACATGTGTGAAGATGAAAAACACTGTGGAAAGGGTGAAGAAGACCTAGAAAATTTTCAGAACCGTTTAAAGTCCGCTGACATTATCGAGAAACTATGCCAGAAAACATACAATGAGGATTTTCAAGATTTATTTGAAGAAAAGCTACGTTTATGGATGAGATTGCGTAAGTGGAAGCAAGAATATGCATTGGAATTTTTCAGAGAAGCCTGTGATCATGTACTTAAAAAGTACATTCCCTCAGTTTGTACAAAGGAGAAAATTAATTCAATGGTTGAAGAATATATTAATGTGTGTGGAGAACATAGACTATATGCATTTGTTAAGAAAGGAATTCTAAACAACAGTTCCATTCTTATCACTTTGGATGCTTTTGATAAGGTGAACAATAAATTAGAAGCGAGCTGCTTGCCAGTGATCCCAGTTGATTTCATGTTAGTTATTTTTAGTTGGTTCAAGCATTTAAATCATAACAGTAATTTAAAGGAGACAATATTATCCTTTTGGAATGAAATAGGAGGAACGAAACCTGTGTTTGAAATGATGCTCCTTGTTACATTACTTGAAATTGATGAGATATGTTCTGTTCAGTTATGTATTTTAGAAATGTTTATGTCAAAAATGAAAAGTGAAGAATCTGTGAGTGAAATGTGGGAATTATTTTCGAGTGTAAGCTGTGATATTGTGGTACGGATTTGTGAGAAATATGCTAATTTCTTAACGTGTTACGTCCAGTTTTTGACATTGGTTGAAGGCAAGTTTTCATGTTGCTATTCTGAAACCGAATACAAATGGGTTGTTGCTGGCAGTGTGGAGGATAGAGATGATTTTGAGGTGCTTGTAAATCTTGTGAATTGTTTGCTGCAAGGAAATGATAATGTCAGATTGGTTATGAAAGAAAGTCTTCAAAAATTGCAAAATCAATCGAGATTTTCATTTTGGGAGGAAGTTGAAGAAAAATGTTCTACATAATGAAAACATTGACACTGGTTAATATGTGAAACATTGGCTGTGATGTTGCTTCTGATTAGTAGTTTGTAAACTTCTACTGGTGTTTTTCAAATTTTGTAAACTCTGTGTCACTGAAAAATTGTGTTTTCCACAGTATGGAAAAAAATGTGTTGTCGTAGATGGCATATTTTAATTTTACATTTAGTTCTGTAGGGTTCTTGTTAGGCATTTCCATTTTTAAAAAGTAATTTCTTACGATATTTTAGATTGACAGCTAATAGTCTTTCATGTATTTCGTAAATTAATGTCAATTTTGCAAATTTATTATTCTTTCTTTTACAAATAAATAAAAACATTAACAACTATTATTCATATGAGTTGGATGGAGTATTTGGTTTCCAAAAGTTTTTAGCATTTAAATTTTAAGAAGCACACACATTTGCCCTTTACTTGTATTTCAAATGGTAACGTCAGCACTGGGGTAGCACCTGATTACAGGTAAATCTTTAAAGCATTGCACTCTTCCCTGCATCAATGCATAGATTGTAGTGTTGTATCAATACAAGTGAAAGAATTTAAGTATTTCAATGGAAGTGATAATTTGGCATGAAATCTGTATCCATTGAGTCATGCACCGTGGCCGTGCGGTCTAAGCATGATGCTTTGGGCTCAAGCTTAAAAAACTCATGCATGCAGGTTTGAGTCTCCTTGGAGAAGCTTTTTCTCCTGAGATTTCGGTCTGTGTATGGGACTGGTGGCCATCCACTATCCTGAGAAAATTTGGGAACTAGGAATAAGTAGCGTAACCCAGTCATGGCATTCAAAATATTTTTTTGGCAGGGATGTTAGGGGTGACTTGTCTCTAAACACCCAGATGTCAACATCTCTTCCACCCTGGAATGTAATGAATGAGGCTCTGGCATCCAGACTAACAACCCGTAAGTATAATCCTCTGTAGGGCTGGTGTTGTCTTTCTGAGTGTCCTCTCAACACTTCAAGCAATGCAAAATTTGAACAAACATTGTGAGCAAACAGGATATCTCGTGGACTAGAGTCACTACTCCTTAGTGCACATCACTGTTACCAATAGAACAACACATCTAATATGGTAGTGTTAAAAGGAAGAATTAATTAAGGTCCTGCAATAGGTACATACATCTGGTATTCATACATAAACAAAAAGTTGGATGCATAAGATAACGCATCTTCTTCTGGAAAATATATCATGGTAGATTTTGCAGTAATACATATTCAGTTTGTGTGAACGCCACTCATGACCTCACCCCCCCCCCCCACACACACACACACATTATTCCTCCATGCATGTTCTCAAGGGAGGATTTTTCTTTAAATGTCTTTTTAATTGTATTTGTATAAATGGCTCTGATGCTCACCCAGCTTTCACCAATGGGCATCTTGGGAGGGGTGGGTAAAGGCAATTGGAGCAGAGATGGAAAATGTGTGGAATCCAGTGAGGAAGGAGTTCTAGAGCAGCTGTAGAAAATTGTTTTAGCCATGAAGGAACCACTGTTAGCAGGAAAGGAATCTTTGCACGTAGATTTTTGCATTCAGTTTGCCTGAACAAAAGATAGTCTCCTTCAGCTGCATTGCCCCTTCTACAGAGCATTCGCTGACATTCGCTACGAGACTTGGAGGCAAGCGGCCCGGCATCAGCGCTTGTTTTTCCCGGTGAACGGGTCCGCGACAGTCGCTTATATTAAACCTCGTAAAAGAGTTTAGAGTAACAGGGTCAGTTCTGAATAAAAGTGGAAAGAAAAATGGGGAAATAAAGTATACAAAGACAATCTGCACACCATCCATGAGTTAAAAAGAGAGTATTGTACGAAAAATCGGGAGAATTACAGTAGACGAACTTGCATGTGTAAATGCCAATTTTCTTCGGAGATATCAGGAATGTGTTGCAGCAGAGGGACATCATTTTCAACACCTTCTGTAGTCAAGGTTAGTACACAATATGAAAACTGTAATTTTAATAGCAGACTTTAGCGACTGTCGCTGACCCGTTCACTGGGAAAGACAAGTGCTGATGCCGGGCAGCTTGCCGCTGAATCTCGTAGCGAATGTCAAGGAATGCTCTGTATATTTGTAATGTAGGCAAATATAGAGAATGATGTCTTAAATATCACACAAAAAGTTCTGTTATATTCAGCTCCAAGTTTATCTGCCATGGTAGCAAGTAGTTGCCAAATCCACTAAATGGTAACACTTTCCAAATAACTCCTTAATGAATTAATACATAAAAACATTACACCATATAAAGCAGAAATCAAATGACATGAAGGTTGATTGATTGATTGATTTGTTGTTTTAAGTCCACTTTATGCACAGGAAGGCTAATCAGGACTGGACCTACAGTTTAGTGGGATCCGAACCACTGTGCCATGTGCCTCCACCGGTATCGCACCCGGGACCAAATTACGTGAAGGAAAATACCATGGAAGTATTGTGTATTGAAAAAAAAAAGATGTAGTAGATACATTCCATAAATTGTACAGAAGTTGAAATATTGTAAAAGAATGACATCTTACTCACATATTAATGATTGTCTTATGGAATAATGCATTGTTCCTCGTACTGTCAAGAGATGCACCACACATCTACTGTGAAGTCCATCTGTATGTTAGATCTCCTTCACTCTACACCTGAGACAAAGAGCAAAAATCAAGATGAGTTATTCTATTACCCTAAACATTGATTCATAATCACTAATTATTACTCATTAACTGAGAAAAATATTTGAAATGGCTGTGTGTACTGAATCAATGTAAGATTTGCTTGTTGTGGGTGGCATAAGTAGTTACACGTTTGTTAGAAGAAACCACTAGCTTTATTTTGTGGATAGGTTAATGTTCACATAACATTTCAATAGATTTGTTAACATGGTAGTGAAACACGGTAAAGTCAATTTTTGTTCTTCATTAGGTGATCAACATCCCCCTTCAGTATCAGTACAAAGCTCCACGTTCTCACTTGCAGCATGGCATAATATCAGTTGTAACAGCATTCAACTCCTCAGTGATGGCTGCACGCAAGCTATCCAGGTTCTGTATTTGATGTCTGTAAGTGTTGCTCTTTAAGTAGCCCCACAAAAGAAAAGTCGTGGGACCATGCAGAATCCACTCAATAGGATCTCGGCCAGTCAGTCTGGAAATGTTTCATTTAGCCATTCCTTTACCTCAACAAAATAATATGGCAGGGCCTGTCTCATTTCCACCAAAGACATGTTCAATAAGTAATGGGTACACAAGCTGTAATATCAATTCCACATTGCAGTATCTTGGAGAATAGACCAAGCAAGCCACCAGATGAAAAAACATCCTAAGCTGTAACACCTGGACTTTGAGAGATACATTCCACAGTAATGGGTTACCATGCCTCTTCACCATTGAGAACCAGGTCTGTGAAAATTCCACACATATATCAGTGTCATGAGCATTGCATTTTATCCAGTATTCTGTCATGGAAATGTCCAACTTGAGTGACAAGCATTTCACTTCTCCAGGGAACAATTAAAACCTGAGTGCACAACTTCTTGATTTTGTTGCACACTTGTCACTGTCCTACAAGTTCTCATGACATCCTGGACCAAACATCTTGTTCAAGTTTCTTACTATCGTTATGACACCTTTTCTTGTCGATCAAATGGGAGAAGTCGACTTCATTTTTGTGTTTTCAGTGATATAATTCATTCATGTTCAGTTCATGTATAATAAAAGTTACTGCAGGGTCATTCCATGCCATTTCAATGAGGTCATGTCACCCACCAACTCCGATTTCGATGAAATTTGGTATACACCCTTCCTTTATGGTTGAAAGAAACCCCCTACTTTTTTTCACTGTATCTCAAACGGTTTTCATTTTACAGCACTTTGAAATGTCATTAAATCAGTGTTGTCTGCTACTCTTGAGACCCTCAACACAAGCTACCCTTGCTTACATTTTATTTCCTTTCTCCTTAACCAGTCATCAGATATCTCTGAAATTTTACACAAATGCCTATAAAAAGACTAATAATGGACTTGTAGCCTAATGTTTGTGGTGTGAAAACTAGGTTACGAAAATCTGAATTTTCATAATGTGGGTGTGATGGAACCAAAAGTTTTTGATGTTGAAAATCATTGCAAAGACATGCTCTTTCTCTACAAAAAATAAAAAAAAAAAAATGTTTTATTCCTTCCAACGAAAATTTCATGTTTTTTGGACATTGCTTAAAATTTCAGGGTCAATCCGTGCCAAATGGTCCAGCACTGGTCGCTCGACCATTTTTAAAATTTTTCATTTGTTTGTCGTTGTAACACCTGTACAAGGGTAGTTCAAAACAAACATTATTTTTCAAAAACTAGACTTCGTTTGAAAATGGCGGCCATTTTTGTTTCATGACTTGCAACATTTTTGGCCTATGCAGACAGTTGCGGTAATTATTATAACTCAGCTAAGAAAAATTATAGAAATCTGAGGTGAAAAACATTGTTTTCAGTACATTTCAGGCTATATTTAATGTTCCGTACCTTTTCCACCATATCTAATGCAAATGGCTGAAATTTAGTTTCAAAACTGACTGATATTCAATTTTGAAGGGAAATCGAGATGTAGGATATATTCTTTTTAGTAGGTAAGCAATAAAACATGAGAGCTATGATTTCTTTCAGAGGAAACATATACAACCAAAGTTTCAGCAGAAAATATTTAACAGCCTTACTCACCTTTTCATTTATAATAGCTACTAACGCGCTTACAATGCCATTCGTAATTTGCAATAAATTAATACGTACAATAATTGTAATTGCTTGATAGTTCATTAAAAGTAAATATTTATAATTGTAACTAATAATGTAAATTTACCTGTTTTTCCCAAACTTCTTCCTATTCTAACTTTGTTATCCATGTAATATCAATCTCGAAATTTTTTACAGGTACCTATTTATGCTGTAATCCCAACCAGATATTGGTTTGATTTCAGTTTTAAATCGACTTTGTGCACGGAAGGGTAATCAAGCCCAGACCTACAGTTTATTAAAGTGGGATCCAAACCACTATGTGCCTCCAATGGGTATCGAACCCAGGACCCATTTATTACAAAATGACGTAACCACTACGCCATCGGGAAGGCCCTTATAACCAGATAAATTTCGAGAAAAATGAGCATTTTCAAAGAGCTTTAACTCAAAGTGGAAACCAGTTACAATGCTCAAATATTTTCTGCTGAAACTTTGGTTGTATATGTTTCCTCTGAAAAACATTATGGCTCTGATATTTTATTGCTTACCTACTAAAAAATATATATCCTACATCTCGATTTCCCTTCAAAATTGAATATCAGTAAGTTTTGATACTAAATTTCAGCCATTTGCATTAGATATGGTGAAAAAAGTTACGGAACATTATAGCGCAGGAGACCTTAGAAAGAGCATTTCGCGGGCTAACAGCAGACATCGCTCGCACACTATTGCTGATACCCTCGTGTCGTCTGCTCCTCAGCCGAACAAACAGGCCGAGGTAGCAAGAGGCAGAGGTCACTCACCCTTCCAGAAGGGTGCAGCGAGCTAACTGTTGCAACCGGGCTCGCTCATTTGCGGACCTGATTGGTTCTCGCAGACACATCCCCATATTGTCGTCTGCTGTAAGCCCGCAAAGCGATCTTTCTAAGGCCTCCTGCACTATAAATATAGCATGAAATGTACTGAAAATAATGTTTTTTACCTGAGATTTCTATATTTTTTTTTAGCTGAGTTATCATAATTATCGCAACTGTCTGCATAGACCAAAAATGTTGCAAGTTATGAAACAAAAATGGCCGCCATTTTCAAACAAAGTCTAGTTTTAGAAAAATAATGTTTGTTTTGAACTACCCTTGTACAGTTGGTCTTAAGACGACAAACAAATGAAAAATTTTAAAAATCGTCTAGCAACCAGTACTGGACCTTTTGGTACGGATTGACCCTGAAATTTTATGCAATGTCCAATAAACTTGAAATTTTTGTTAGAAGGAATAAAAAAACAAAAATTTTATTTTTTGTAGAGAAAGAGCATGTCTTTGCAATGATTTTCAACATCAAGAACTTTTTGTTCCAGCATACCCTCATGATGAAAATTTAGATTTTCGTAACCTAGTTTTCCCACCACAAAAATTAGGCTACAAGTCCATTATTAGTCTTTTTATAGGCATTTGTAAAATTTTTTGAGTGCTGATGTACTTTTTTCTGAAATCCTCATTATTTCATTGAACTTTATGTACAATTTCCAAGAGATCTGATCACTGGTTAAGGAGAAAGGAAATAAAATGTAAGCAAGGGTATCTTGTGTCGAGGGTCTCAAGAGTGACAAGACAACACTGATTTAATGACATTTCAAAGTGCTGTAAAATGAAAACCGTTGGAGATAGTGAAAAAAAAATAATTAGGGGGTTTCTTTCAACCATAAAGTAAAGGTGTATACCAAATGTCATCGAAATCGGAGTTAGTGGGTGACAAAATCTTAGTTTTTTGCGTTGATTTGATGTGGAATGACCCTGCACTTAATTATGGCCCTGATATTCTGAACTCCATAGTCATTAACCTTTTCATTTTGGCATAATTGTTTGTTGAAGAATGACTGAACTCACTCACTCTTTTAACGACAATTAGCCAGTTGCCATCTTCACAGGGTGCATGATACAATAGTGACTGATAGATTGAATTAGCCACGGTAGCTCAGTCGTTAGGACATCTGACTACCATGCGAGAGACCCAGGTTTGATTCCTGGCGGGGGAGAACTGGAATTTTTCCCACCTGTTGAAGTGGCTCCGGCACCCATCCAGCATCAGATAAAGTGGCGCTACTTGGACGAAACTGGGGAGTAAAGGCAACCATCGGTGTTGTGCTGATCACATCACCCCCACCTTTAGCTGTAATCAAGAAACTGTGGAGCGCTAACTCCACACCCCCTATACACCTTCATGGCATGGTGCAAAGCACAGGGGATCACTTTACTTTTAGGTTGAATCCAGTTTGACATTACTGACATGGTAGAATGAATGAATTAGATCCCTTCATGCATGCAGTTTTGCATAACAGATGCGGTAAATTGAAACCACTATTTATGCCATTCTAGGTAATATGCAGTTCTTTTACAATATTTCAACTCTATGTGATATACAGAATATAACTATTCCATATGTGATATTTTTGGTACACGATTCTCTCATATTTCCCTTTATGTAAACAGATGTTTTGAGGACGGGGCTGAATAGAACAGTTCGGAGAATTCTGTTTCATTTCTTTTGGTAAGGTGTAATATTTTTACAAGAGAAATCATTTGGGAACTAGTTTAAAAATGTTACTATTTAGTGCATTTAGTGGCCACTTTCCAGTTTCCCCAGTGTTTTCCTAGGTTGTCATTCACAAATTTGTCAACTTTCCTCTTTAATTGTTTACATTGTTTGTCAAATTTGTGCTTAATTTTGCAATTAGTATTCGTGGAGCTGATCTTCACATCCTTAGTATGCCTTCATGGCAAGGAGCAAGGCATAGAGGACAACTTTATTTTTATTCCTGTATCGTATATCATTATGCAAATTTATGAGAGATGAAATATTGTGTGCTATTTCTCTTCCATTGAACGCATTTTAGATTAAGTGTTCCTGATGCAACACCCTTCACGGCAGTTCTGAAGTTTGCAGCTGAAGAGTTCAAAGTACCACCAGCTACTTCAGCAATAATCACTGATGATGGAATAGGAATTAATCCACAACAGACAGCAGGTATTAAAAACTTTGTTTTCTTTCCTCTGTTCTGAATGACAGTGCGTTGCTTTCCTCTTCCCATATTTATTTTTCTACAATGTTAAATGAGCATCACAATGCATGTACTTATTTCTTGCTTATAAAGCTTTTTCCTGTAATAACAGTGAGGTCAACCCAAAGTAACCATGTATTCTAGAGGATTTTGTCATATTGTAGTATGCTATTACAAAATAATTAACTAATGGGCACAACCAAAGTAGTAATGTGTTTGCAATGACCATTATGGTTATTTACACAAGATTTATATATTATTGCAGCATTGCACACACCAAAACACAAAACAACTGTTGCACTAAAACACACCTATAAATGTATGTGTGTGTGAGAGAGACAGACAGACTTGTTCTTCCACTAATGTAAAACTAGGACAGAAAAAGATATTACTCTACGAACTAGCAAACAAACTCTGAATGCTTAAATCCAAAAGAATTGAAAGTAAAGAATGCTCGTCATACATTCTTAGGATCTTGCACCAAGTGGTGGTAAATATTCCCAATATGTCGGTCCATAGGTTTTAATGTGTTTACTAGTTCATTGTAGAGTATATGTTTTGTATTTTTGATTCATCCAAATAATATGAAGGATATTTACATAGATAGGGCAATGCATTAGTTAAATTGTAATGTGCACTAAACCCTTGATCTCAGTGGTGTCTCGTGGCCTGAAATTTGGCTGGGACTTATTTTTTAAAAAATTTAAAATATAATGACAATTCACATGAATTACAAAAAATAGGTATTTTTTCTTCTAGACTACAAAACTGGACTTACTTTTTTGAAAGAATTTAAAATGTAATGACAAATTACATGAATTACAAAAAAACTTGTATTTATCTTCTTCTAAATTACAAAACTGGACTTATTTTCTAAAGAATTTAAAATATAATGACAATTCACATGATTACAAAAGAAACAGGTATTGTTGTGAAACACCTTTCTACGAACGTTGACTCTTGTTCTTCTGTTCAGCAAATTTTGTTATTACTTTTTCGTTGAAGCCCTCTGTTTGAAATGTATTCTATCTCTATTGTAAGCAAGTGCCAAGGCATTTGGTCTGTCTTGTCCCATTGCATTTCTTAAGCAGGTTTTAATACGCTTCAATGAGCTGAAACATCGTTCAGATTCAGCTGTTGCCACTGGAGTTATTAAAAAATATGTTTGTCATTTTTACTGTTTCTGAAAAGATACACTCTAAATTAAAAAATATGTTTGTCATTTTTACTGTTTCTGAAAAGATACCCTCTAAATAATTTTAAATAAAAAAATGAATGCAATCTACTGATAAGAGTTTGTTTTTCAACTCTTCACAACAATAAAGAACACGAAGTTCCCTCTTTAGTTTTCCCTCTTCTATGAAGGGATAATACATCTGGTAAGATGCCTCTGTTTAAAGATTGTTCTCTTTCATTATGTCCTCGTAGAGCAAGTTCATGTCGACCACAGAATTTTAAGCAATCGATACTTCTCTTTTGTCTTCTCGTTTAATATCTAAGAAACTAAAAGTGAAAATATACAAAACAGTAATTTTGCCTGTAGTATTATATGTGTGTGAAACTTGGTCCCTCACGTTAAAAGAGGAACATAAATTGAGAGTATTTGAAAATAAGATCCTTAGGAAAATATTTGGACCTAAAAGGGATGAGGAGACAGGTGAGTGGAGAAGGTTACATAATTTAGAACTACATAATTTGTATTCATGTCCAGATATTATTAGAATAATTAAATCAAGAAGACTTAGGTGGGCAGGCCATGTGGCACGAATGGGAGAGGAAAGAGGAGTTTACAGGATTCTTGTTGGGAAACCAGATGGTAAGAGACCTGTAGGAAGGCCAAGACGAAGATGGAGGGACAACGTTGAGATGGACCTAAAGGAAATCGGTAGGGATGGAAAAGAGTATATAGATCTTGCTCAAGATAGGGACAGATGGAAGGCCTGTGTTGCTGCAGCCATGAACCTTCGGGTTTAAGAAGGCTAGAGAGTTAGTTAGTTAGTTAGATACTTCTATTTAATATATGCCTATTTTTCTGGACAAATTCATTGTGTCTTGTAATTGACAGCCTATGTCCTTCATCAATTTGTGTTCGAACATCAACCCTGCCAAACTCACTCAAACATAGCGAATGAAAGCCACCAAAACACTACAGAACAACATGCGAGATCGAACGCGATGCAACGGAACTAGCCCCAAATCAGCAGCACTCAAATCCATTGCACTCTCCCCTCCTGTCTCTGCTAGCATGTGACATTCACTGTAGCGTAGGTGGGTGTAGGCCACGCCTTCCTTTGCAACGTGCCCCGGAAAACGATAATTGACATCAATGCCGCTAGGAGCTCTGTCGTATCCAATGCAACAGACGACGAATTTACATGGGTAAAAATCGCCTTTTAAAAGACTGTGTGATATTGTGATAGTTATGCGTTATGGTGATTGATAATTACGTGAATACATCCGTTTTTCTTTAGGGGCTAAGCCCCGGAAGCCCCAAAGGACGAGATGCCACTGCTTGATCTTTCTACAAAGGCAATGACTGCTTAGTGTTGCATGTAACATATTCATAGATAGATCTGTTAGATATTTCTGTAAAGGCATGGTATATAAAGGGTGCGGCAGAAATAGTAAACTGGTTTTAATAATCCATGGTTTTGTTTGTTGCAAGTGAATGTTCCATCAGTGATGTGTGCAGTTAGCCATGGAGCGCTTTATTAGGAGTGTGTCTCTCACCAACACACAGAACATTTCGACAACAACTGAATCGACGTGATGCACCTTCTCCTGTTGCTGGGTAAGACAATGGTGTGAAGAATAAATCGCCACCTAGCCGACCACGGTCAGTGCGAACAGAACAGAACAAAACGTGGCATGTGGCCGTGTCTCTGCAGTGCGGAGTCCATGCAGATCAGCACGTAAACATGCTTTAGCGTTGCAGATATCGGACTGAAGTATTCCACGAATGTTGCACGTAGACCTTAACTTTCACCCATGCAAGATGCAAGTTGTGCCACGTCTGTCAGATTGCCATAAGGTGGCCTTTGTGGAATGCTGTGAGCGGATGCTGGCATTAATAAGGCAACATCAGACATTGCTAGACACGATGATGAGTGATGAAGCGCACTTTTATCTAACAGAAACAGTTAATAAGCAGAACGATTCAGTTGTCGTCGAAATGTTCTCTGTGTGTCGGTGATAGACACACTCCTAATACGAGGGTCACTATTTATATTTTGAGCCTAACAATGAAAAAACAGGAATTTGGCATTGAAAACTGCTTTATTGTTTTTCGAAGTATTCTCCTTTATGGTCAATACACTTTTGCATTCGTTCGAACCATTTGTCAAAGCAGTTTTTCCAATCTTCTTGAGACACCTCCATAATATGGTTTTTGAACGCATCAATGGCGTCTTCCGCCGACGAAAATCGTTGTCCACGCAATTTATTCTTGACATTCGGGAACAAGAAGAAGTCATTGGGTGCCAAATCAGGACTTTACGGCGGATGACCCATCAATTCGATTTTTTGACTGTTCATAAAGTCGGTTGTTAGACGAGATGTGTGACACCTGACATTGTCTTGATGAAGAATGATCCGACGGCGTTTGTTTGTTTTCCGTATTTGACCGAAGACCTCTGGCAAACAAATTGTTGTGTACCATTCAGAGTTGACCGTTCTACGTTCCTCTAAAGGCACAGTTGCCACATGACCAGTTTTCCCGAAAAAACAGGCGACCATTTGTTTCGATGTGCTTCGAGCGCGAACAACTTTTGTTGGATTGGGTTCATCTTGAAACACCCATACAGTCGACTGTTGTTTACGTTGCGGCTCGTATGCATATATCCATGATTCTTCACCTGTTACAATCTTATATACGTCTTTTGAAGCACCACAATTGTATTTATTGAGCATTTGTTTGCACCAATTGATGCGAGCGTCTTTTTGAGTTTTTGTCAAATTGTGTGGGATCCAACGAGAACATACCTTTCTCACAGCTAAATGATCATGTTATATTTTATATATGCTGGTGGAACTAATGCCTATGGTTGCCTCAATCTCACAGTATGTCACATGACGATCTTGCAGTATTAGGTTTTGCACAGCATCAATGTTTTCTTGAACAACAACTGATTTTGGACGACCTTCGCGAATCTCGTCGGTGAGCGAATGGCGGCCACGATTATATTCGTTATACCAGCGTTTCACAGTGGCAAAGGATGGGGCTTCATCGCCAAATGTGGAAGTAAGTTGATCGATGCACTCTTGTCTTGATAATCCACGTCGAAAATCTTAAAAAATCATCGCACGAAAATGTTCACGAGTTAATTCCATTTTATTGTTGTCACGCAATCTCCAAGGCAACATAAACAACACAAATGAAGCTATTGACAAAACATTTGAAGTACGTTATGGTCAATAATGCCAGACGATTCCGTGCAAACGTCAAATTGCGCCTAACTTCAATCAGTGTTGCCAAGGCTCAAAATATAAATAGTGACCCTCGTAAAGCACTCTACAGCACAAATACACTCCGCCACTGTTCAGGGCTCAATGGCTAACTGCACATGACATTGATGGAACCTACACTTGCCACCTACTTTCCAAGGTACCTGCTTCATGCCTGCCCCTTCTCTGCAACAAACGAAACCATGGATTATTAAAACCAGTTTATTATTTCTGCCGCACCAGTTATATATTTTCTGCTTGTTGCCTGTCATCTCCTTGTTACAATCTACCTTCAAAGCCAACACTATTATTTAAATCAACTAACAAATAATTAACATAGAACTTTCCCCACAGTGTAGTGGTAACACTGCAACCCTGTAATCAAGGGGTGTAAGCAAATAGCACAGTGATTTGGATCCCACTTGAAACTGGAGATCCAGTCTTGAATAAAATTTTATGATTAATGGGGTGTGCTATGAAATTGCTGACTAATTCTGCCTAATTAAATCTTCAGTATGCTGTTTTGAGTAGTTCAGACTTTGGTTAAAATAAGCATGAGATTCTTTTCAATTTTATTTATTTCTCCCTAGGATGGATTGAACTAAAATTTAGTAAATATTAAAGGTATGGTACTCTTTTATATAGCTTTAATTTCTCACTTATAATGTATTATGATGTGATCTTTTTCCAAACTTGTGCAACTCTTTGTGTTCATAATTTTATCATGTTTTTATTTTTACAGATTTAGTATTTTATGCTCCTGAAATATAAATGCTGATAATTGCTTTCTTTATATTTACAGGAAATGTATTTTTAAAGCATGGGTCTGAATTGAGGCTGATTCCAAGAGATAGAGTTGGGCAACAAAAAATGTTTACATCCAGTTGATGGACAAATGTGATACAGAATAAAAATGCTTACTTCTATCTTCCGTGGTGCTGTCAATTTTATTGTCAAATGGCATGCAGGAAAAACTGTATGATTTCTACTCTTCATAAAATTAAACTGTGAAATGAACAAAAACAACAGTTTGTTCCCTATTTTTTCATTGTTACATTCTGTTCCATGTTCAATTTTTGTGTGAAAAATACAGGTATTTGAAATTTTGTACTACATGCATTTTCAGACACTAGTGTTGGTAAGTTCAGTTTGGTTGGAATTCCATGCTTACAAATAGTCAAACTGAAAAAAAAAAAAATGCTACATTCTTAAGTTTTAACAAACACATTAGAATGAAGTGAAATATATATGAAATTTGTTTTCTATTGTACATACACATTCATCAGTTGAATAGAATTTATGAACCACATGATGAATTAACATTCATATGCAAGAATCTCTCAATATTTCCAATATGAAATAAAATAAGGTTACGAACGGTGTATTCCAGATAGCCTATTCAGGTAATGAATATCCAGCCTATATAAAGAAATATTAAATTCTATCATGAATGTTATCAATAGAAATCTCTATTGCATTTACATTTTATATTAGCTATAAAGTTTTGTTTGCAGTGTATATTGCAGTCTCCTGTCTGTCTAATTTTATTACTATTTTCTCATCCATATGCATAAAAATAATGTACGGTTATAAGAAAATCAAACTTAATTTAAAGTAATAATTCACGATTTTAGTACCTAATTATTGATACGTTTATATTTCCATTTAAAAAATTTTGACACGACTCCAAAGTAGTAATTAAACGTAATGGAATATAAACAAATCAGAATGTCCGATTGCATTAATAAGATTTTTTCAGTATAGAGAATGTTTACACAATGATTTACTGCTTCATGTATTCACTTCATAGTGGATATTAAGAACAAGTGTATACATAAGACTGTGTATCGCAAGTTGGGAAATATTGTGTATCAATATAACGTTTAACTTCTTATAAGTAGAATTGTTTTCTTCCTTTACCCATAAAAATCAAAATTATATTCAAGTCTCAATATATGCATTATTAGATGTGCACAGGAAATGGAAAAGAGATTTTGTTTAGTTATTCCACATTTTTTTCTTTAACCACTTGCCTGACACATTATTTTCCCCAAAATTGTCCATATTTTACACATTTTTTTATTGTGTGTTTGTAATGTACCAATATCGGCAATTAAGGAACAGTAACGAAATTCTACTTTTGGGGTCAAATAAGGTCACAAAACTATTCAAAAATTCTTCATCCGAGTTAACTCGTACATATAAGGAAAGTACTACAAATGTTTGAAAATAGCATATAAACTGTCGGAAATAAAATGCCTTCACATTTTAACGCTGTCAAAGTTTACAGACTATCACACATACTGTCTCACATCAAATGTTACCCACAGTGTGATAAACCTGAAAGCATGGGCTATCACAGAGTGCACCATTGCAATGTGGGCAATAGTATCTAGACTCGCGACGAATCTTCTTTCCTCTCGCATCACTGGAAAGGCGACAACTACGTAGTGTCACGGGAATCTGGTAGGTTGCAGCAGTACCTCAACAAGCTATCTACACCTTCCACCTGGTGGCCAAAAATGGGAATTAACACCTATTAAAGCTCAAATGAGACTGTCTGGGTAGGCAGAAAAGTGCACTGTAGTTGTACGATTTTAACGAGAACTCTGGTAAATAATATGTAAAGCAAAAACAAATTCAGAGTTAACTCAGGTTAATCAGGCAAGTGGTTAAATATATATGTATTTCAATGCTATTTGGTGACATAGTAGCAGGGTCTGGGATAGCACATAATGTTGTTCATATCATGTAATTATGACAATGTAACATTTGAAAAGAAATATTTAATATCAGATCAAGATGGATGCTATTATTGCATATTGTCTGTTTTAAGTGTAATAAATTAGTCTTATCTTCTGATATTTTGTAATTATTATGAATTGTACAGTGTAGTGGCATGCCCAGGATTTTTGCAGGGGCCAGGGTTGCATCTTCTTTTTTTGAGTAGTCTGTCGTACATTCTGCCAATTGTTCCTGCATTTGATGCTGTTTCTTAGGAATTCTGAGCAAAGCGAGGAACTCCCTTCCCCTACTGCACCTGCATATGTAATTGAGATGCAGATTCATAATCATGTAAAAGATAGCATTAAATATATATGTATCGCAATCAGGCACAATAATAATAATGTTTAAATTAAAATAATGATATTAAATCAAATTAATACCAATTACAATGTATAAATTAATATTATATTATTACACGAGGAGGTAAAAAGACTGTATAAGAATAGAGATTTAGCAGCGCATATTCATTACGTAGCTTATGTGTAGTTACGATTGGAATAATTTACATAAAAACAAGTGCCCTGGCAATAAAATTAATGTCAAATAGATGAATAATTGAATATTTATCGAATAACAAAAATGATGTTACATGTAGTTGGAGAAAAGTAAGTCTGATTAATATTTTATGCATATTATTTTGAGTAGTAGTGTACATAAATTTTCTTTGTAATGCCATTCATAGCCGTATGATATTAATATAATCCTTGCCTTCTAAAAAGTTCAGAGGAAATCGCAGGAAAAATAAAAACCACTTAAAATAACTATATTATATTACTTTACAACAAAAAAGTTGTTAGGCAAACCTTTAACAACAATACACACACACACATAGTACTAAATCTTTTCATAAATTACAGCACTTCTGGAAAACTTATCCCAAAAAAATTAGTGCAATATAGGACAATGGTGGAAGAAAAAATATGTTGACATGCAAATGGTAAAAACATAGATACTAGGGTCACTAAAGCAGAAAGCGCAACATAACAACTAATGTTATAATAATTTCTCCTCCACATTGTACCTTTGCAAACCCGTAAAACATGACCAGACCATAATGTACCCTGTAATTACATAGTCCAGTGGTTCCCAAAATGTGCACCACGGCACCCTGGTGCTGGGTTACAGGGGCGATGCAAAATGTTCCATTACTTTCACTGAAATGATATTATTGTTCCAAATATTTGCTTATTTAGTACTTTTTACATGTAAAATGTTTCTGAATTTGAAATATGGGAATATTTTTTAACTAAAACAAGCAACCTAACGAAGTGATACACACACACACACACACACACACACACACGCGCGCCCCCCCCACATTTTGACTAGGGTACTGTGAAAAAAATCTTGAAACACTATGGGCCCCATGAAACAAAAAAGTTTGGGAACCTCTGGCATAGTCTGTAACAAAACATTCAAGAAAAAAAGTGACCCTTTAATATTTTTTATGTGCATACATGCAGTCTAAAGCTGTTGCTTATAGTATTGCATTCACATTTTGGCCCAAGTTACTTTTGTTTTATTGCAATTTCATCATGCTACGAATGCAATTTTTACATGGTTCGATTTCGATGTACGTCTGTTAACACATACTGAGGAGATTCAGAGGTTACTTAAGATTTTGTTCAATATATGCTTTCGTGGTTAGGTTACCTTAGCATTAAAATAAAGTCCCTAAATGCATTCTACTAAGGTTCCGATTTACTTCTACATTCATTCCCACGCTTCTATGATATTTACTGTCGCATGTCGACTGAGAATATCTTGTCCATGAGAAGTGCGGAAGGTAATTTTAAAGTTGCTTTTTTCAACATAAATAACTATTTTTCGAGTCCAAACAGTGCTCACTACTTGAAGGAAGGTTCAAATTTCATGTGACAGTGATTTCCAAAATTCTACAATAATTAATCTTTGTGCTATGAGAAATCATAAAACAATCGGAACACTTAACCAAATTTTAAATTACGTGCTGTGTTCAACATTAGGTTCCTCATTATTACGAAAGGAATTTTGACAGCCTAGATGCCATCACATTCATAATTATTTAAGCATGTATCAATGTAAACCACACACACACTTCCCACCACCACCACCAACAATAATATAAAAACAACTACAAACAAAAACAAGACAAAACAAAACTTCACTGGTTAAACATGTTTCACATGCTTTAGCTGCTTCGACTGACCCCTTTTGTGTGCTGTCCTCTTGATTTCCTCATATCTTTTATACACATATATAAACATTTTAACAAAAACACCAATTAAGTAGTGTTTTATGTTATGGCAGGTATGACCCTCCAACCATGGAATTAGGATGGAGGAAAGGATGGTGTACAATGTCCTGCCAATACCTTCTTGCTTTAGCACATGCTCTGATTGTTGTGCCTTTGTAGAAAATTCATTAATAGTGTCACACAGAGCCAATGATGGATACTTTAACTTGCAACCATCATATTCCTTAAAATCTATTAACATTCCCTTAACAAGTAAATCATCTTTAGGGCCTGTTAATAACTGGAGACAAGTAGGGCATTCCTTAGTGATTGCTACTGCTTTGTGCACAAGGTATCCAGCAATATACACTATGGCATTTTGTTCTGGAAGACTGCGATCAACGTCAAATACAGGAGGGATATCTACAAAGATGTCTTGGCAAAATCCTGTCTCAGAATTGGCACCATTGGCAACAGTTTCATCATTTCCTCCTGCTCTTTGAGCATTGAGAACCAGAAAACCTGCAACCTTATGGCACTCAATCTAACACATGGAGGCCAAAAGGACATCTGATTCAGCCTTGCAGTTTGATGAATCAGAATGTCTCAACAAATTGTGTGCAACAACAGTCCTCATGGAGTACTGAAACTGCAAACAATCAGGATTGTCATTGTTTCCACCTTTTCTTCATAAAGAAGAAAAAGTGTTTTCAAGACAATCTTGATTGAGACGTTTTGTCATCAAAAACTTGAGGCCTTCACTTCTCAAGCCCTCCCATTAACTGAATGACAGCATTCAAAGTCAACAACCAGCCTTTTTTACAAGGTGGAGTAACTTGACTGCCATCTGCCTTAACAAACTGCCAAGATTGTATCCATTCTAACTTTGATTTCCAAAATTCCACATGTGGTGCCTTGTGTGCCACTGCCCTTCCCAAATTTTTGACATTGTTTAAAGTAAAGCTATTGAATGAGTCCCATAAATCATCCATTTCTGCACAAAATTCAGCCATAAAGGCAGCTTCTGAGGGCAGTCGGCCAATGGATGTCAGCAGACACAGAATGACTGAAGACCTTTGCCACCAAGGAGACACGCATTGCCGCAAACCCACTGACATCTGTATGGTGCTTTGAAAGCTTGGGACAAGTGCGATATTTTAGCTTTGAGTCTATTTCATAGTTTCCTAAAGAAACTCCATGTAGCAGACTTCTCTTGTCACTCTCCAAAAAGTACTTTGTAATTTTGGAGATTGTTTCTTACAGATTTCAGCAGGTGTGGGGGATCATACATGGTAACAATTTTTTGGCCCTCATACTCAAAAAAACGGGCGATCTGGACACACATTTAAATCTCTAAATAGCCCTTGATTGTGAACACCTTGATCACAGACAATAGCTACTAATGTTAATCCAGCTTCAGCAATCTTTGAGCATGCCTCCTTCAAAAGGGCTTGTAGAATTGAAGTGGGAGCACCATTACCACTGAAGAAATAGCCTATAGGTTGCTTCCAGTTACTACAAAGGCCTCTGATCATGAACACAAGTGCATTGGATGCTAACTTTGGTTCATGATCAGACTTTACAGATGGGCCATAATTTTCATATCTATCTATAACATTATACTTCTGATTATATACAATACTGGTTTTAATGGCCATTTAATCAAAGGACAGCACACACAACCTGTCCCTCTGAGGCAATTTTATTACTACTTCGATATTGTCCCAAAACCTCTCACTCGTTTATTTAGTCATTTTCAATTTTCGTAGTTACCTATTATGCATTGCGAAGGATTTTTCAAGGTGGTATTTTGCTTTTTCCACAAAAATAATTTCAATTTTTGACATGAGGAGTAATTATTGTTCCTGCTTTTACACTTGTGTAAGACACAATATGACGAGACAGCTTTACTAGAGTGGTAGATCATCAGTGGGTATGCAGTGTTCTCAAACGAAAAATCCCCACAAACCATGCACGGGAAGGGAAGGTTAGGTTAGGTTCAGTTAGGCAAACAGTTAAAATTGTCATCATCTTCCAAAACAACAGCGTGGTTGGAAACACTGACAGGGGGTTACTGGGCAGTGTAATGATCTTCCTTAAAGCTTTGTATGCAGCAGGACCATGAAGGTAAATACTTCAAGCAAGTGATTTGTCTTTTATGGTCCATCTTCGACCACGAGGTCATCGATTGCATACCCTTATTTGCTTTTCAATAAAGGTATATAAATTCACTGGGACAAGTTTTTTCAACTCCTCCTCTACAATTTTTTTACTATTTGCTTTGGGTACAGTAGCATTTAATAATTTTTCTTCAGCTTGCTTACGGTAACCCTCAGTTGCCTGATTCTCTTTGTTTTCGGAGTCACTTCTATTGTTTTCACTGGGGTAGTGGCAGTGCCTGCTTGGCAGACGAACACTGGGGTCTATCACTGGTGCTTTGGTGATGTCTGCCTGGCAGACACCACCTTCACTGGTCTTACGACGTTTCACTGGGGGACCACATTCCACTTCACAACTCACATGAGGCACTGCCGACACGATGAGCCGTTTGCGGAAAGTTGAGGTGAAGCACCAGTCCTGGAAATGTAGTGCACATATACGATATTTATCGCTAGTGTGCACATCCAGGCCTGGTATCTCAACTCCACGTAGCCACTGGGAACATCTGTAAAATGAAAGCAGAAGTTAAGGGCAGGTACTTTCAGAATTAATCATTTCACATCATATACTACATTTTACATGCACAATCGCAAAAACATTTGCCAAATCTAAAAAAATGCCTGCGCATTTAATTAAAAATCTGTATATATAAAGATTTTTTAATTTATTTGTATGAGTTCTTGACAGGGCTTAATTGAATATTGTAATCTTATACTTAATTATTACAATAAGTTTTAGAGTATTAGGTAGCATTGTAATGCATTAGATTCTTCTATACTTTTCAGGAATTGGAGTGCAGCCAGGCAACACAATGTGTTTATTTTGTTTATAGGATGCCATTATTTTAAATACCAATAAAACTGAAAAAGTTGAAGGAACAGCAACATTTTTTATATCTGGTGGGAGAGAGAGGTGAAGGAAGCATCCAGGATACAGATGCTAATAATTATTGTTTATGAAATATGCAAATTATATACATTAACCAATATTAAAATCTTAACCCCTTCAGTCCCGAGGTATCATATACGATACCTCGCAGTTTTATTTTTTTGCTCGACTATGCTTCAACTGATTGAGTTGGCAGCCCGGGTATCAACCGTGAGATCGGAAGATCCTTTTCTCTTGCTATTCAGGTGTATCAATTGAGAAGTTGTAGAAATAGTTACACTTCTTATTTTAGTTTAATTGTTCGGATTTGATTTGATAGGCTATCTTGCTCTATTTCTCTGTTAGGATCATTCTTTTTCTAATTGTAAAATACAAAGAAATTGCAGACTCTTATGTTGATTTTGAACATGCCGATGAAGACAATGATCAGGGCTCAAAAAATCCCGGTCACCATGGCGACTGTGATCTTTTGCTGTAATAAGTATGAAATTTTGATGATTCTAAGTTCAAATTGCAGTAGAGCGTAAGTTAGTAAATGATTTTTTTTATCAACGTTGTAAACATTCCATAGAGTCCGTAACAATTTCTTACTCTTTGTCCCCCAACACCCCATTTCTTGCTTTCCCAAATGATTTAGCGATGTTTTGAATACCGTGATGCTCAGCATCTTATACAGTGTGTTAAAAAAATCGCACAACCCAAAATTTGGAAATGTAAATCATGAAAACCGTAAGGGATATTTATACCGGGTTTTCTGCATTATAAAGCCTCATCCATTGAGATATTTTTCAATGCTTAAAATTACCAGTTCACTCCGTACAGAAAATTTTATAAATTAATAATGGGCAGAAAGCAGCATTCAAATTTTTCCAGAAATGAACTTCTAAGAAAAATATGTAAAATTATTTAAGGGTCATAATTAGACATTTGATGACTGATGCCATGTCAGTCTGTCATTTGCGACAATCTATCTTATCTTGTTGTGGTTTTTATCTTTTGTTTCTACTTTCTGTTGTTTCAGTGTAAAATGGCCTAATAAGACAGTATCTGAAACTCTGAATGAATGAATAAATAAATAAATATTGGTCATGTGCAACATTTGATGAATTTTTGACTGGCGATTTTATGGGTTGAGTGAAAAGTGTCATTTTTGGGACATATCTCCATATATGGCAACACTAGTAGGTCAAAATATTGCCAACAGTCGCATGCAAGATGTGTCCAAGTACTTACGTTAAAAATTGTAAATGAAGATTTTGTGTCGAAATTGGACTCTTGAGAGAATCCTAGGCTACCCCTGGGGCACATCAAGTATCTGAGCGCTCAGCGAGCAACGTAATCGCTCGGCTACTTGACGGCCAAATAGGCGTTCCTCCGCGAACGCTGCTCACTTGATCGCTGAGTGAACTTGAACCTTGCTCGCCACAGGTTTCAGCCACAGAATATAGCATTTTTGTGTTTCGATCTCGTGAGGCAAAGGAAGGAAGACGAAAACTGTATGAGGATGGCGGCAGCAGGGTGGCGAGCGACCAATGAGGCAATATTTATGATGAACTGAACAGCTTGCGATATAGCGTAATTAGAGAAGAAGTAGTTCAAGTAACAGAAGGTGAAGTAATATTCCAGTTTTTGTAATTGTATTACAATGTAAGTGTTGTTTATTCCAAATAATAAATACTAAATAAAATATACACCGTAGTTTTGGAAAGTTGTGCAAGGGTGTGAAAATGAAAATTTTGACAGTTTTTGTTCACATCAACTATTCTATTTCCATAATTAAGAGCTTTTCAAACACCGAAATCTTGTCCACTCGACGCAGCCACATTCATCACAGACTGTTGAAAGGCACTGATATTTTGATCAATGAGCAAACTGCATCATGTAAATGATCTTGCTCAGCGAGCGTCGCTCAGATACTTGACGGGCCCCAGGTTACAGATACTTGACGGGCCCCAGGTTACATTGAATTATCTTCGCTCACGCTTAGCCACTACAGTGCCTGGTTGATTCAGCATGGCATATCCATTGGAGCAGTGCGTGTGCATTGTTGAAGAGTATTTCACTATTCATTCTTACACACACATGTGCAAGAGGTTTTTCAATAAAAATGCCCTGCTTCTGCTGTACCTCACAAAGCAACTGTTTTACAAACAGTCAAACACCAACAAATGATCCCACAAATTGTTTAAGAGTTGGTATTTATTGTTGAAAATCAGTTCTCGGATGTTTTCACCAAATTAACAATAGTTTTTAAAATAATGTAATTGCTATTATTAGATAAATGCTAACATAAATTGATGAACCCAGCCTACAGGATTAATTTAGTGCAGAAAACCCAGTGTAAATATCTCTTACAATTTTCATGATATACATTTTCAAAGTTTGGATTGCGTGACTTTTCAAACATACTGTAGTATGCACAATTGCTAGTAGGTGGTTTCGTGGCACCTAGCTTTGAAGACAATTTTTCGAGCACTGACAATGATGATGATTTAATCGTTGAAGAAGAATCTTCAGGTTATTTTTCATCAAGTGAAAATTAAAATCAATGTATGGACGAAGTGAAAGAAATTATGAATTTATTTATTTACTTTTATTTGGGATTACCGCTTTTCCCATATCTAGAAATTATGAAAATTTTGCAATTGTGAAATTGTTTGACCATAGATCCGTAACCATAGTTTCAATTGAATATGTCGTGGAGCCTTTGGAAGATTGTTGACGATGGTGGGAATATTCAAGTCCCATATCCAGTGGCGGCGATTAAGGGGGCCAAGGGAGCAGTTGCCCCCACTTTTTATTCCACACTATGGCCTCGTAATGACCAAGAGAAAGTGAACTGTCCTCATAGCCCAAGATTTGACACCCAAACACTGTCGCTGCCTATGACTACATGTTGTAAAGAACTACATTATCAATATGGGAGGTGCTGATATACAGTGTGTCCCAAATAAAAGTATACCCAGATCAAAGTCAATTACAACATTGGGTATCCTTTTATTTGGGACACCCTGTACTAGGTGGAGTTTTGAGCAAATACTCAATGAGAGCTACTAAGGATTATGGGTGGGCTAAGAAATGCATTCTACCTTACTTCAACTTCTCTGAAAAGTTTATTTCTACTGACAATGACATGCAGAATGACAAAGAAAGTGAAGATAATGATTCTCTACACAAAAGAGGCCTCGAACACCAACACAATTGCCATATCTGTAAGCCAGCAGTCACTCACTCACCACGGTACAAAAGAATAGGCCAAAATGTCACAATCCTGGATGTGATGGTATCACTTTTGTACAGTGTGCTGCATGCAAAGTGTTTATCTCCTTTTCATCACAAGGTAGTTATTATATTAATTTCCATAAGAAAAATTCTCATCATTCACCAAGGTGAGCTCAAAATTTTAAGAAAATGTACAAGTTTAGAAGAATTGTACAAATATTGAATTTTTTTTGTTTTTCAAATTTTGTGCGTGTGTATTCTGTCCAAAGATTGGGTACCAAAACTGGGGGGGGGGGGGGAATGTGTCAAAAACTGGGGGGAAAGAAGGTTTACTTTCCCTTGGTACATAAGGTTTAGTATAGTGTGGGGGCAACTGCCCCTCTCCACGTCCCCCTAATCCCCAACCGCTGTTTGTGGAAAGTAATGTAAAATCATTCCCATAATAATTGAAATATATCCAAGGGTATGAAAGTAGAATATTTTAAATAAAAACATCACTCCAGTAATTTTTTTTGGCATGTATTACATTTCCTCATTGAGTCCCAAGGTATCACATATGATACCACTTGTGAAGCAACATTTTCCTCATTGAATCCTCCGGTATCATATTTGATACCTCTTCTAAAAATTTATCTAAATTTAAGGGGGGGAAACACTGCAATATTATCTTTAGGTAGGTGGCAAGTGTCCTAAAACTTCAAATTTTGTGAAAATTTGGCTTCGGGACTGAAGGGGTTAATGCAATTAATTTACAGATTGATTCATTTTGTTAATGATAGGGTAGGATCATTTTTTGTGGAATTGCCCACTATTGCATACGAGAGGTGCTGGCCAAAGAAACAGCTGCTTCTTTAGTTAATGGTAGTGAATATCACACTTTCACGTTGTTGTGGACGTATGCATTATGCAATCAAATCATACTATTTCCCCTTACAACAGCTGAACCTCGCCCAGCAATAAAGTCAATTCAATTCAATTCAATTCAATACATATATTCATATACAGCCGTTTCACAGTAGTTAAGATAATGTGTAACGAAGTCAGTGATTCTGGTTTCAAATCATGGGTGAGGCATGGATATGTCACTGACAAATTCTTTCGGTAAAATTTAAGTATCCCTGAAACGTATTTCTTCACTTTTACAGGAGAAAGTACTTACTGAAAAGAGTTTCTGTATACCCTACGAAGGTCTGGGAAGTGTTTTTCTCGCCTCGCTGAATGAATTTTCGCGGAAAACCATTATTTTTCAACATTAATGTCTCTCTGATGCACGAAACCTGTTCCATTGATGTCCTGCTACTACGTGAACCAAATTTTGCCTGTGCTTAATGATATAACAACTGGTCAGTGTTTCCAAACACGTGGTTTTCCTACTGTGTAACAGTAGTATAACGTAAATGAACGTGCATGTAACTGTGCATCATTTATGAATGTTTTTAACAATTTTTAAGATTACAATTTTAACTGTTTTTGCCTAACCTAACCGAACCTTGCATGGTTCGTGGGGTTTTCGAACCTGGAAAAAAATACAAAATCAGTAACACGAAAGTAGGTATTTTTCGATGAAGAAGGTTGCAACACTGCATAACCACTGATCATCGACAACGCTGGTCAAGATTTCTCGGTAAAAATCTGATATTCCCTGGACACCTATAACTTCTTAGTTTTGCCAATTTTTGACATTTGTACTTACCTATCTGCTTCGCGGAACATTCTTTAAGGTGTATTCACGTTTTTCGTCCCGGAATCGGTGGGAAATTTAAACTAAAAAATTATTTTAGTTTGAAATTTTTGAGTCCAAATTTCCCACCGATTCCGGGCTCCGCCCCTGGGGTAATTGACCTACCGCCCCCAACCGCTAATGCGGCCCCGCCTCCGCTCCGGATTTATCTATAGAGTCCCTGTTAAAGGCATGTTAGAAATTGGCCGGAGTCAGCCGCCCCCAAATGAGCCCCAAACTTTTAAATTTGAAGAAATCCGATACATCACACAAAACACCTTCCAGATGTTAGACAATGCTACAGGAACTGGTAAAATTTTCGTATCCCCAAAACGTATTTCTTCAATTTTACAGGAGAAAGTACTTACCGAAATGGGTTTATTTATACTTTAGGAAGGTCTTGGAAGTTTGCTTTCAACTCGTTGAAATTTTTTTGCCGGTAAATCATGTAATTTTTGACATTAATGTCGCTCCAATGCACGAAAGCTGTTCCCTTGATGTCCGTCTACTACGTGAACCAAATATTTGCGAGCGTTTCATGACGTAACAACCGGTCAGTGTTTCCAAATACGCGGTTTTGTAACTGTGTAACAGTTCTAGAACGTAAATAAACGTGAGTTACTGTTCATCATTTCTGATTACGAACTTGCGACAACATGACGTGCACAGGATCAGTGGCGTGCTCAATGTGAGGTTGATGGGGGCTATAACCCCCCCTTTCGCCCAGTATCTCTAAGGCTATTTATGAATGGTTCGTGGGCTATTTATGTATGGTTCGTGGGGCTATCCATGAATGGTTCGTGGGGCTATCTGTGAATGGTTCATGGGGCTATCCGTGAATGGTTCGTGGGGCTATCCATGAATGGTTCGTGGGGCTATCCGTGAATGGTTTGTGGGGCTATTTATGAATGGTTCGTGGGGCTATCCGTGAATGGTTCGTGGGGCTAGCGCCAATGGTTCGTGGGGCTATCCGAGAATGGTGTGTGGGGCAACAAATATTTTTTTCGAAACCAATATTTAACTATTGAAACCTTTGCGTGGCCCTACTAACCTATCCACGCGCCAATGGTTCATGGGGCTAGCGCCAATGGTTCGTGGGGCTATCTTTTTCACTATTGAAACCTTTGCGTGGCCCTACTAACCTATCCACGTGCCAGTGGTTTGTGGGGCTAGCGCCAATGGTTCGTGGGGCTATATTTTTAACTATTGAAACCTTTGCGTGGCCCTACTAATCTATCCACGTGCCAATGGTTCGTGGGGCTATCTTTTTCACTATTGAAACCTTTGCGTGGCCCTACTAACCTATCCACGTGCCAGTGGTTTGTGGGGCTAGCGCCAATGGTTCGTGGGGCTATATTTTTAACTATTGAAACCTTTGCGTGGCCCTACTAACCTATCCACGTGCCAATGGTTCGTGGGGCTATATTTTTAACTATTGAAACCTTTGCGTGGCCCTACTAACCTATCCACGCGCCAATGGTTTCAGTTGCTTTGTTTTATTTCAATCACTTATCGCACAACACTCTTGCTACCTTGCGTTCTGACGTCAGCGGACTGAAGTTTATTTTTAGGCTAAAGGCCTATGTTGTTATCCATATCATTAAAATTTCAGTAACCACCAAACGTCTCTAATTCCCTTATTTTCGTATTTTCCACATTCATACTTACGTATTTCTCCATACTAGTACCTAGATATTTTGCTATGAAGAAGGTCGCAACACTGCATAACCACTGATCATGGACTACGCTAGTCAAGATTTCTCCGCCATATCGCGTGTAACGCAAGCAAAAGCGAAGAAAATAAAAATACTCCATATTTCGAAAATTGAGATTATTTGCCTGCAAAAAACGAAACGCGAAATAGAAGAATCCTTACGAATGCAGAATATGTAAGTATCAATGTTAAAAATACGAAAATAAGGGAATTAGAGACGTTTGGTGGTTACCGAAATTTTAATCAGGAACTTATTATTTTCTTCTGTAAAAATGAAGATATCTGTCCGGGGAATATCAGATTAGATGAGTACCAAAAAAATATAATCCCAAGTTGAAAAATGTTCCGCTATGCATATAAGGTAAGTACAAATGTAAATAATTCGGAAATAAACGAGTTAAGTATGTTTTCACTATATCCTAACTGGTACCCACACAAACACACACAACCTTGTCAATTATTTCACTGCATTGCACTGACACGGGATAAGTGTTACTGTACGTACCTGTCCAATTCCTTCGGAAAATTAAGAAACGAAACTCGTAAGTTTCGCCATTCTATGGTTTCGCTGACTTCTCCCACAAACCAAACACGGTCGACGTTCACTGTTGTTCTTTCGAGGCATATTTAATTCTTCCTTTGGAGCTAAGAGAAGAATCAGCACAACACGCCTTACAGAATAACCAGTGTTAAAAAGTGCAGCCAACTAGACGGGGCTTCAGAGTAAACAGTAAAGCCGGGGTTTCATGACTCGCGCGGGCTGTAATGCCGTTCATATTGGTGCAATGCAAAATGATCCTAAGTCGAGTGTTACCCTGACTTGTGGATTTTCAAACTCGCGAGTTTGTTCAATGTTCGTGCAAACGGGTATAATGTCCGTAAATTGATTACGTCATGGTTTAACCTGGTGAAAGCTTTGGTGCACCGCAGTGAAATACGGAAAAGCAAAGCGTGCATCAGTTGTGTACCAACGCGTCCACCAGTGGGTTCTGGAAAGCGTGGTGTCTGCTGCTAGCAAAAATTGTAGGGCAAGTGGAGGGGGAAATCGATTTCGACGTTTCCCGTCCCTCCAAACCTTCTATACTCGTTGTGATGGAGTGTCATTGGATAGTGTTTACAGCGCAAAGGTACAATCACCTTGGATGTAAAATGAAGGAATGTTACGAATTCAGCAATAAAAAACGGCACCTGTTAATAGTTTAAGTCATTTAATTATTCCGTACATTTCACCTCCTTTTTTCTTTTCTTGGAAGTCGAACATAACGCTGTATACAATAAAAGTTAATGCACTATTGAACAGTTTATTTATGTCTGGAACCTATGACGGAAACGGGACCGAATTCCATCTGAATAATTGAAGACTATGAAACCATCCGTGATGAAATATTGATACAACGTAATCTAAATTTTACTTCTAAGATACTTGGAGTAAACGATGATGTTCTGTTTCGTGCCTCCATAAATTGTAAGTTTGCTGTACGTACCATATATGAAAACCGAGATTTAGAACAATATGAGTCAAAGTTTTAGCATTTTTGTCTAACTTTTATATTGATAAAGAGAGTATTTTGAACTTTTAGTCAAAGCAGCACCAGGAAAACTTGCACTCACATCTGCATTATCATTACCTGTGGATTACACAGAAACCTAGGAACGTGAAAACCAAAAAGCGACTGGGTGTTGGGGCAGGAATATAATTTGGGTTCAAGTTCCGAATGTTTAATTCAAAATTAACCATGATATACCCGGATTTGGTAAACAGGATTTTTTTTACATGCTTCTATTTTCATTTATGTCTTAACACATACTTTAGACTATAAGTGTACTTACTACGTCTTGTCTGGAGAACATTTTTCCCCTTCCATACATTCCTATATGATTTTTTGTTTGTGAGCTGCGATTCTTTGGTAACACTTTACTATACCTGAGACAGATTTCTTCTAATTTACAGGAAAACGTACTTACGCAAATCATTTTCTGTAGCGTTGTTGATGTTCGGGAATGTAGTTTTGATCCATTTTAATGCGAATGCATGTGGTTTTCTACGAAAATCTATTTCCGACGCGCTATTGCTGTTGCTGCCATTTGCTTTCTGCACGAGAGCACAATACGCTCTCGTATTGTCCGTATATGCTAAATTCAACGAAAGGAGTGCTAATGGAACCAAACCTAACAGGCCTAACCTAACCTAGTAGGCATACCTCGTCCCCGTTATGGTTTGTGGGGCTATCGTGAATTTTTGGGCTAACGTCAATGTTTTTTCTGGCTCAAGGAACGATCAACGGTAAGCTATCGCCATGTTGTGTGTGGAAATAAACAAGAACAGTAAGTACTCGTAAATGTAAGAAATATACATTACTTTCCTAACAAATTCAATTATTTCACCTAAATAAGTGTTCCTGAATGCAGAATAGGACGTTAGCAATGTAAAAAAGTGCGAAAGAAATGATTCCCAGGTGTCTCAGGTATAGTAAAGTAGTACCGATTCTTTTACTCTTGTCCTGGATACGAACTGCTGATGTCATCTATTTCACGTGAATGTAGGTGCGAAGTGGTATGACCGCTAAATACTTTCCTTGTTTAGGTTTAGGGCTCCAAATGTTTATAAAACATCCATAAATGCTTTGTTCTTAGGTTAGGTTTATGGCTCTTAACATTTTAATAATGTCCCTAAATGCTTCCAACACCTGATGACAAAACATCTAGCCTCGAAAACAAACCCTCTTGAAGCCTAGTATCCAATAAAACTCTGACTTAGACAACTGGAAACCGGGAACGGCTGCTCGCTGCAAGTCACTGACACTAGTGTAAGCTACTTTTCAACTCATAATTTCTCTGGTAAATACTACTTAGTGAAGCTTCTTTCTGTGCTTATCAGTTTCTCCAAACTTTGAACTTACTTCCACAATAGTTTTCAGTATTACAAAGAACTTCCTAATACTTCTGCAAAACTTGTGAAAAATCATTAAACATTCGGAACTGTTACCATAATTAGAGTTGGAAGTGGCTGGAAAGATTGGGAAATTTCATAAGTCAATGAATCCACTTTAGCACATATTGGTATCCATCATTATTGTTTTGAAGCAAGTCTTCTTTCTTTCTCTAATGCAAAATACACTCTTTTTCTGATTGTTGAATACAGTTTGCACCATGTAATTCGTAGCTAATCATCTTATGAAAATGGATTTAATTTGTAGGTCATTATTACAGCCTTAATATGGTAACAGTTCGGTATATCTGAGACACATTTCTTCATTTTCACAGAAGAAACTACTTACGAAAATGAGTTTCTCTAAGGTTTCCAACGTTTGTTGAGGTATTTTCTTTCATGTGGAATCTATTTGACCGGAAAGAGAAATATCTCCAGTGGCGAAGCTCCTATGAGGCTTTTGAGGCTTAGCCTACCCAAAAAATGTTGAAATTGAAATGTTCTTGTACCCTGTAACCATCATAGTTCGTTAAAACGAATTAAACTATGTAATCCGAACGTTTGGTTCCGCCGATCCTTCCAGATATCTCGTCAGTCAATCGAGAAAGAGGAGAGCGTGTTCGGTCCGAACTGTGAGGCTTTTGACAAAAAGCCTCGCGTTAAAAGGCAGCTACAGCGTGAGCTCTGCGTAGGTGGAAGGGGAGTGTAAGGGGAGGGGACTGCGATTCGTTGGGTGAAAGCAGCTAGCCTCAGAACCAACCTTTTGTGCTTCTAGTCTTGTTGTGTAAAGTGCGTCGTTCACGCGCTGCATTGTTGAATGTTAATTTACTTCAAGTGCATGCGTGCATGTGTTTATGTGTGTGTCACATAGTGTATTTATGTTATAATAATATAATACTGTGAAATTATGTGTTGAAAACTCGAAGAGGATTTGCAGTGAAATAAATGTAAATGAACAAGACTTCGTGGCTCTCAGATGCTTAACCTACGAAATCTTGGACACACTGACTGTACAAATAGAAATACGTTTTGGAGATCTTGAAAAGATAAAATTTGTTGAATTGCTAGACCAAAATAGCTTGGGGGGATATAAACTACATTTTCCTGTGATGAAATTAAATAACCTTCTGTCCACATATCTATTTTTCAACAAAGAACGATTAGAAAATGATTGAAAGAATATCTATGCTGATGAAGAAAAGCATTTGCCTCCTGCAGACCTTCTAAAATTCATAGTTAGCAATGATCTTTCAAACAATCTACAAAGAAGTAACACAACTTAGGAAGTTGGTCTTGACATTTCCTGTTACAACAGCTTCCTCCGAAAGAAGTATGAGCACCCTCAAGAGAGTACAAAATTATCTCCGTAATTCAATGAAAAATGAAAGATTAAGTTCTCTCAGTCTCAGTACAAAAACCATTGAAAAAAAAAAAAAAAACTGGTTAAAGAATTTTCTATTGATCAAGGCTTCAAGGAAAGAGTAATGGGTACTTTTTCGACCAACAAGAATCGATGCATGGACCTACTGTATAAAAAAAAATAAGCAGATTTTTCAGCCTACCCAGTATTTATGCCTTAGCTTCACCACTGAATATCTCACTGACGTACAATTACCATTGCTTTCATTTGCTTCTCGTACGTGAACCAGATGTGATGACGTAACCCCCTGTTAGTGTTTCCAACACCCCCTTTTTTTAACTATGCTTGCCTAACTTAACCTTATCGGAAATGTTTTGTGGGGCTATCCGTCAGCTACCCATGCATAATGTACAATTTGCACACGTGACAAACACGATAGTAGGTATTTTTCGGTGAAGAAGGTTGGAAACACTACATACCCACAGCAGCAGTCAACCTATGCCTGCCATATTGTGTGTTAGGGAAGCGAAAAAAGGAATAACAAAAACTACTCTCTATGTGAAAAATTGTGTTTGTTTTTGTGTAAAAAGCATAATGGCACCTTGAACTATATTCCGCAATACACAATTGGTAAGTACGAACCATGCGAAACACAAAATATCCGATTTTAATGTGTCTCCGTTATAACGAACTGGTACCCTTAATATTACCCTAAGTTCCAATTTTGTTCCCATGGTCAGATTCGTAGGCTTTCAATACAGAAGTTCATTTCATTAAATTCTACAAATGTATAAAAAATGACACTTGATTATTAGTGCGTAGAATGTTTAAAAAGCTGGAAAGAATGACATTTCAACTGAAAGGTGTGCATTTGTACTTTTTTATTTAGGATTTCGTACAGACAGATTCAGGGTGCAGGGGAAGATGCCTGCCCCCACATCCCTTGATGACTAGAGAACTTGTAAAATATCTTCAACAAACATCACCCCCTTGATGTTAGCTTTAACATACAGAGTAGGTGGCAAGTGGGAAAAAGTTCATTCTCCTGTGGCTTGAGAGGAAGACCATTTAATCACTGCTCATTTGTGTTTGTCTTCTTGCTTCCTGTCCGTCTAAGTGTGTTTGAATGGTCGCCCCACAGTCTCGATACCAAAGGTTTCAGGTTTGAGTCCTAGCCTGGGTATGACTGTTGTATGTATGTATGTCTCCTCATCATCAGTGAAAAAAGGTCAGAAAATGGATGCAAAGCAAGAAACTTCAAATAATTCTCCTCTTTTATTTTATTGGGCTAGGCTTTTAGAGTGCACGATGAAGCTTGTTGCACCATGGAATTTAGTTTAGATATTACAAAATTCCTCTTTCCAATTAGCCAAAAGTTGCATAAAAGTTAAGTAAAATAAAACAAATCAATTAAGCAAATTTAGTTTCAGAGTGACGATTTGATTAAAATTGGAAAGACTTTCTGTAGAAAATGGAAAATTTTCCATATTTCAAATACTTGAGACTACTACTTCCAAACAGAAATTCTTCTATAAAATGGCTGGAAAATGAACCACAGGTGGAGGCTCTGAACAGTATAAATTATACAGTTTGTGGAACAAGTAATTTGATATATTTACTGTTGTTAGATGCAGTTGTGCAGTTGACAGTCATATTGGCTTATTGTCAATAAATCTAGTTGCAGTACGATAGGAAAACTTTTCAATGCATTTTAACAATTTGTGTTCTTTCTTAACACTGCAGGTGGACTCTGAAGATCCTCAACACTTGAAGATAAGTGCATTTCAAGGAGGTACCTGACACATGTGTTCCAATGAGCACCATGAAAGTGTGCAATTTTTCTTTCTCTGAAAAAAGAGAGAATGACGTATCGGCACATGAAATTTATATTAAGACGTTTAGCAAGAACAAAATGGTTTAAAATTTTTCTTCTAATTCTCTGTTTGTTTCTTGTATCTGAATTAGTTTTATTAAAGTACAAAGTAGAAGATAGTCCTTATGACATATATACCCATGGATTCTCACATGCTGTAAATGATGTAGTTAGGGAAAACGGTGGTCCCTTTTCACCTACAAAAGACAATAATACAGATTTCTTAAGCCAACTTAAGTTTTTACTTAATGTTTCAAGTGCCTGCAATGTTAATTTTAAGAACTTGACATTCCACAAAACACGTGATAAAAATTGGATTTGGAATAACTACAAGGTGGCACACAGTCCTCAATTAGGCAAAGAAGGACCATACCGGGTTGTGCATAACTTTATCGAAGGAAAATGGAATGGTAGTAGAGATGCCATTACGTATTCAACACACGCAACACCAGAATATCTGTATCACATTGTAGCCCTTGCTCAGAGATGGGATGGTCCATTGAGTGTTTCCATATACGTCCCTGGTACAGATATTGTACTTGCAATAGCCATCATTCTGCACATGTGTCGCTGTTTCAAGAACATGAACAAAGTTTCTTTTCACCTAATATTTTCCGTTACTCATCCCCCAGAAATTGACTGGCCTTTTCTGTCTGATTTTCTATTGCCTCAGGTTTGTTCGTATAATATACCAAAAGTCAGAACATATCGCACAAGAAACAATCTCACGTATCCTGTGAATGTTGCAAGAAATGTTGCTCGTGTTGGTGCAAGAACTACCTACGTTATGGTGTCAGATGTGGAACTTCTACCTAGCAAGAATTTGGTTCCTGACTTCATACATATGATGTCACATGTTAAAAAAAGCAAGAAGAACATGAGGAATTTGAAAATTGTATTCGTGGTGCCAATATTTGAAGTAGAGAAAGGTGAACATTTTCCAGCTGATAAAGAATCTCTAGTAGATTTGTACAAAAAAGAACGTGCAGTGTACTTTCATCGATGGGTGTGTATGCATTGTCAAAAGTTTCCGGGATTGGTAAGATGGATCCAGAAAAAGGGAATCAAAGGTGTACTTCAGGTAAGAAATTGTGTTTTTGTCTATTTCTTTTGTATGCATCACATATCAGGGTATATCATGTGAAAGGTATAAGTGCGAGTTTGATGTGTGTATGTGTCTTTGTGTACTTGCTGTTCATGGAAACTTGGGCACAGGTTCATTTAAAAAATGCACAACTATTTTTCATTTCTTTTTCAAAACCAAAGGTAAGTTGGAAAGGTGAACGATCCTTTGAAAATGGAAAAAAAAAAAATGGTTTTGGCCATGCTTCTAGCGACTCAAAAACAGTGGTATAGGCTAGTATCGGTGCAAAAATATCAACTGATACTTACTAATACCGATACATCAGTATTGACTCAGCCCTAATCATATATGCTCTTGAAGCCATGTTTACACATATTTGTTCCTTGTTGAGTTTTAAGTCCACTTTATGCACAGACAGGCCAATTGAGACTGGACATATAGTTTAAAGTGGGATTCAAACCACTAACTGCCTCCACTTGCTATCGAACCTGGAACACATGCATTTGTAATAGGTCATATAGTGGCAAACACTATCTTAAAAAATCATGGAATTTTTGTCACCCCACATGACTTGCTTGTACATACTTGAACCTGGATTTTTTGACATTTATGTATACATGAACAAGATTGATAACTTGCAAACCTTTGTTTAATTTTTATGAGGAATGCTCTTGCATGTTGTGGATTTGCGTGTCATGAATCCCATTGGAAAGGCTATCACATGCTTTTCTACTTTCATGATGTTTTTCGATGCTTTTCTACTTTCATGATGTTTTTCGATGGTGCAGTTTTATACTCTTTTACATACATGAAATTATAAATACGACTAATTTGACAATCCATTTCAGATAATTTCCATCTGAGAAATATGGCATCACTAGAAGACTTAAATTTATAAGCAAAGATAATGGGACAGTACTACCGGGTGATTCGTTTGGGATGTCATAAAAGTAAAGTGTTATACGCACAAGGTTAATCTACATATCTCTGAACAGTTTGCCATACTCTAAGCAGTAAGGTCGTAAGTTTCGAGTGAGCGGAGATTTGCAGACTTCCAACCACGTGGTGGCTAGAGACCTGCACAAGACCCAGAAAAAACCCGTCTGCGAGGAGGTGCACATACAATAATATGCAACACGCATGTCAAGCCCAGGTGTTCAACATCACGAATGCGGGCTTTACGTCACAGCTGTGCACAGGTCTCGATGCCTGCCAGGCTTTTTCTTTACCTGGGTCCTGAGAAGACCTGTGAGACTCGATGTAGTTCTTGCAGGTAGATGCGAGGACTACTGTCAGTGTTGCCAACGGCCATTGTATTTCACTACGCATGGAAATATTTGAATTTCTGCTTGAGGTTGTCCTAAGATTTTGTAACTTCCCAATTCATTTCATTGTACTGTCAAGCCAACTATCACATATTTATCAAATTTGTTTCAAAGGTCTTGAAATAGGTTTGTGTGTCTTGTTCATTTTATGTCACTTTTCTGGTCTTGAAATCGTAAATCTTCTCACGGTTTCATTTTTACGTTGTTTGTTTGTTGAAATGTGTAAATAGCATTGCCTGTTATTTGCACCAGTATGAAGATACAAGCTAACAATTATATTTTGCATTGTATTAGTATCAATGCGGTCTGTAGAACTAGATAACTAACAACAACATGAGCGAAAGACGATTTGTTGAAAGAGATGACAATATTCAAAAACCTTTTATAATGCAAATTCTGATTTCGGGCCTCCCCCATGGCGCAGTGGTAGCGTCATTGCCTTGTAATCAAGGGGTCCCGGGTTCGATACCCGGTGGAGGTACAAGTGGTTCGGATCCCACTTTAACCTGTAGGTCCAGTCCCGATTAGCCTTACTGTGCACAAAGTGGACTTAAAACAGCAACTCAAACCAAGTGCAAATTCTGATTTCATGTTCCATTTTATGGACCAGCGTGCCTTAGTGTTCAGGGGGGGATCTTGAGCAACTAATTCGGATATTGAATTGGGAAAATCTGTTTAATTGATTGATTCATTATTTGGTCACTTTATGCACAATAAGGCTAATTGGGACTGGACCTACAGTTTAAAGTGGGATCCGAACCACCATATTCCTCGACTGGGTATCGAACCCCCTTGATTACAAGGTGACAACGCCAACACTGTGCCATAAGGGAGCGCTCCCCCAAAAATGTTTAATGTAGAAAAACCACCAGTCACACACAGTTCCAAAATATTTACGAAGGCACTTTTTGCGAAACTTGGTTGGTACTCCTTTACAGGTGTCAGCAGTGGCGGCAATTAGGAGTGGGGCCAAGAGGGGGTAGTTGCCCCCTACTTTTTGCCACTTTTGCACCATGCTAACCTTATGTACCAAGGGAAATTAAACTGTCCTTGCCCCCCCCCCCCCCCAACTCTTGAACCTTGGCCCCATAGTTTTGGAACCCAATTGCCGCCACTGGGTGTGGGTGATACAAATGTTTTCTACCAAGGAAAAAATGTCTGCAATTTCAAATTGATAAAAACGTGATGAACATTTTAAGTGCTCCTTGACCAGTTTAGAATCTAAAAGTTGTCACTGGTGACTGCGTGACTCACGTATCTGGAGACTGTGCAAAACCGGAATGAGGGTTTGCTGAAGATAAGCGAGCATCGACTTGCAACGCCTTCCAGGTACCCATGTGCTTTCGATGCTTGATGGGTCTCAAAACTCAGGTCTACAGTTTTACTCGCCCGCTCGCCAGACAGGCAGGCCTAGTAAGCAAATTTGCCCGATCTGCAGCTCTGTGGTGGTGGCGCTAGCGTGCGTGCATGAGAGAGAAGATGGTGGTCACGCCACAACAGTGTGCTGAGTGCATCGTATGGTATGCAAAATTGGGATACTGGACACCATTATCTTTCAACAGGATGGTGCTCCGCCACATTGGGCTCTCATAGTGCGGGATCATCTTAAAAAGATATTCAATGATTGCTGGTGTGGCCGTGGTGGACCCTGCCTGCGAATAGCCCGGACTTAACGCCTCCAACTTTTTTGTGTGGGGGTACGTCAATTCATTGGTGTATGCACAAAAACCACAGACTGAAGCCGACTTGCGATTGCAGATTAGAGCAGCTTTCCAACAGATCACTCCAGAAATGCTGCATGCCACGTGACACAACATGTCTGCGCGGTATGAACTGTGCAGTGTCCCGCAATGGCGTACCTGTTGAGTGCTGATGTGCTGGGATACAAAAACCGTGACTCTCCTACGCATGTATGTACCATCAACAGGTAATAAATTTGAATGGTTTTGGTATATAACACTTTACTTTTATGACATCTCAAACAGATCACCCAGTATAATGATTGCAACGTAACACTTAACTCAGGAATTGAAATTAAGTCACAAAATATGATTAAAACTTTGTTTGTTGCCTATTTTTATGTATAAAATTTCCAGTTGTAGTAATTACAGGGAAGGGAGCATAGGCATGGAATTTCAAATATCCAGGTTTGATTCCTGGTTGTGCCACCATTTTTACATAAAGTTATAATTGGATATAATAGTAGGCAAATTGTGCACTACCATGTTCATTCATTCTGTTTTTCCTCAATGAACAGTTCAAGAATTGAAACAAAAGCCACGAATAAGCAGAGGTCAACCTCTACTCCAGCACAGATACAATTTCATTTCCTGAAAACACATGGAATGAAGAAGACAGAAGAAAATTAGTGATGGACAATTTGCCTACTGTTATCTTTGCAGCTGATCGTACATTACAGTATTTTATGAAGTAGGTAGTTTAGATGGCAGAGATGGTATGCTATATTAGTATTTTTAGAGATTGTAATGTATCTATGTTCAGATACACGTGAAATGATGAATAATGCATACATTCATTGAAGTTCACATAGGGCCATTCCATGTCAAATCAATGCTGCGATGCCAAGGGTCCCGGGTTCGAATCCCGCTCGGGCTTGGTTGTTTGTGATAGTCCATTCATCAATTTCATCATTCATCCCCATCTTCGCAAATAGCCAAGAGGCACAAAACGTGAAGTAAAATAAACTAAATCAAGCCTCAGGTTGAACCTCGCCCACGCAAATAAAGAATTTGAATTTGAAAAAGTCAAATGAACAAAATTTGGCATGCTAAAAGAGCCACCTAAGGTAGGAAAATATGCGAAGTTGCAGATCCATATATTTTGTATTTCCGAAATTACAGCATTGCAAACTGTGCGATTTTGAATATTCTGTCCAACATTGCAATATTTCGGCAACGAGGGCACCTATAGAAGTGATTCTGGCGGCATTAGAAAGGTTTTGAAGAGCTCTTTCACACGCAATATACCATGCCTGTGTCAGGGTAAAACAACAATTGAAGGTGGTGTAAAGAAAACTTTTGTAGCCATTTTCTCAAAAATAGGTCTTTTAATTTTTTTCAAAAAATTATATGTCACACATATACTATTACTCAATAACTGTACAAAATTTAGAAATGGGATGCCAATGGGATCCGGAGTTACGTTACATTTAGGTTAGGGTAGGGTGGAGTAGGTTAGGTAATACATTATATCAGATTTTGATAGACAAGTTCCTAATATTCAAAAGTAAAAGTCTAACATAAATTAAATTCAATATTGTTTGAATTAACGTACACAAATATAATGTGTAAATCCCAAGTTAATATAAATACACGTTGATTCAAAAGTCCGATCCCATAGGCAACTCCGTTATTAGTGCAGTATTATTCCAGTATGCAAAATTTCAAATGAATCAAAAAATGTAAGGTTGAGGACCTTGTTGATTTCACATGAAATGACCCCATAATGAAAACAGACAAGCCATCCTTATTCTGACTAATGCTGATGGAGTTGAGTAGAGTTAGTCCAAATGATGTATGAAATTGTGATTAGAATTAATGGTTCTAAAAATATATAGCATTTATTTTTTTCCCAACTTGTTTTTTCAGCCATTTGTTGCTGTGAAGAGGGAATATCCCTACCACCGATGGGAACCTATTTTCATTGGAACCAACAAAGAACCTCTTTACAGTGAGCTTCTGTCGTGGGAAGGATTGCAAGACAAAATGACACAAGTAAGTTTCACTTTTAAAATCAACTTCCCTTGGTGCATGACAAATTTCCTTATATCTGTCTAGCCATGAGTTAGTAGTAACTTCTGACTAAAATGGATGAAATAGGTAGACCTATGCAAACATTCCAGGTATAGGTTGCTAAGTAGGCAAGATTCAAGATGATACTGAGCTTCACAAGTCCGTTCTGAACCTAAGAGAGGATTTCGTTCAGTTTAGGAAAATGACAATTGACTCCATTACAGCCCTGTAACGTGGCCTGGAGGCCATGGATAAGCAGATACGGATGAACAGTATTGACATCAGTGGCCTTACACAGTACTCCAGGAGAAACTACATTGTGCCCCGAATCCCCCCACAAAGACGTAGACTGCATCATTCTCCAGGCATTTCACAATGAGCTTTAACTGCAACACATCATACTCATGCACATTGACAATTGCTACAGGTTTTGTCCTCCCAAAAGACCTGCTGACATTGTGAAGTCAGGTAAATGTCATATTACAGTGATATTTGTACTGGAGAAACAAAGTGTAGAAGCTGATGTATTACTATCTGTTGGATTTTGTTTACCAATACTTTTCCGACATTTTTGTCTTTCGTGCAAAAATGCCACGCGACACTTTCATGGAGTCTAATTATCCTGGAAACTATGCAAAATTTGAAGTTTCCATTTATTTTGCACCATTAGTGTGTGGAAAAGCTGTATTTTGTAATTATGTAAGAGGTGTTTTGATATTCTGATGTAGTTCTTGAATATTTTGAAACAAATCTCTGATACCAATAATATTAACATTTTGAATGACTTTTAATTAAAAATATTTTTCAAGTATCTGTATCCTTGAGAACCAGTTTAAAACAGATTTAAGAGAACAAACTTTATTTATGAAAATATCTGAAGTAGAACACCTCATGTGCCTTTGTCAATAAACGTGTAATCGATTCATCACCCCCTCCATCACAAATTCCTGTTTATCTCAGGAGCTGAGTTGAGTTGGTGTTTTAAGTCCACTTTATGCACAGTAAGGCTAATCGGGACTGGACTTACAGTTTTAAGTGGGATCCGAACCACTTGTGCCTCCATCAGGTATTGAACCCGAGACCCCTTGATTACAAGGCTACGGCGCTACCGCTGCGCCATCAGGGAGGCCCACTTTTTATCTTAGGACTTTGTTTCTATTGCTGTTAATGTGTTGCCTATTAATAGAATTTGATTTTATTTCAGGTGTACGAGATGTGTTTGTTGAATTATAAATTCATCATCTTGGATAGAGCATTCCTTGTTCACACCCCAGGGATGAAGCACCGTTCAGATCGGATGAGAGGGAAGAGTCCATGGCGTGTGCAACAAGAACGTTCCAACATGAAGCTTTACAATCATATCATTGCAGAGATGGTGAAAAAGCATGGCGAGAACAAAAACTGCCATTCACGTTAGATAAAACTATTCTAAAATATTTATTGCTTCCTGAACATATTTTTGATATACATTCTTTATGCATGTTATGGTATTATGTGCTGATCCATTATGCAAGAGATAATATTGTGATATATTTTTAACTTTTATACATATACTTTCCAGTCATTATTGTACAAGTATTGTTGTTCTGACCAATGTTTCTGTTGTGCTTGAAGTAGATGAATGAAATATTTTTTCAAAGCTGCTGTAGCAAATGATTGTAGCCATACTTCAAGATAAGAATTATTTGTAAGGTGGCCTTTAGTTTGCTTATATGTGATTTTTAAAAAGGTAAAATTATGTGATGTCCTTTTAGCATTTAACATTCAAAAGGTAGTAGTGTGTATAGCATATGTAACAAAAGCCATGTGTAAAAGTTCACGTATTTGGCAAAAGTAGGACATGTGTTGTTTTTGATACTACTCCACCATAAGAATACTTTTTTTTAGTGTAATAATTAGGACTGAACTGGTGCAAATTCAAGCCAACAATGATTTTAGTGTTGATACTGCTCCACCAATAGTGAAGGAAATTGAAACAATTTGAGGTAATTCAGAAGAGTTATAAATTTTCAAGTGTAGTTTTTAGTTGGAAGTATGCCATGCCAGTCTATCTGTTCTTTTTCAAAATATGCATTAATTCATATGAGAATTATGTAATAGAAAAAAAAACATTTCTCCCCACAATGATGTTGCCCATCATTTGTTCTACATGATTTGTAGGATATTTAGACACTGTGAAAGTGTTGTGCAGCATTTTCACGGACTCCATGAGATTATCAGCTGATATTGATGATTAAATTTGAATGGTACTTTCTGACACCAATACATTGGCTCAGTCCTAATAATGATTTATAGATATACTTTTACAAGAATTGTCAATATTAGGTTTACTCTCTAATTTTTATTGTATTATTTATTTTTATTATTTATGTTGTGCTTTTAAAAGAATTGTCAGTATTAGATTCTCTATTTTTTACAATATTATTTATTTTTATCATTTATGTTATCAATTTTTATGTTATCTTGAATGAATAAATCTGGACATAACATGATGTGAAGACTATGTTAGTTAACATCATGCAAAACCTATCATGACAATGTTACGATATTTGGAGGATAATGGAATGTTAAATGTCACACTAAAGATTGGTCAAAATGCCTGAATGTTAATGGAGAATAAGAATCAACACTCATGCTCAAGTAATTAAGGTTAATGTTCTTCACTAACCATTTTCCTGTGGGACTGCAAAGAAATTGGCCAATTAAGTGAGCCACACTGAACAAAACTTATAATGGAGGGGAACAAAATGCTATTTGCTCCAGTACCCTGCTCAAAATGATATCAAGAAAAAATGTTTGATGGTGCACAGGAGCTCAGGAAAATGTTCAGTAATCTGTATTACTTTTGACACATGTGTTGTCATAGTCCGCACAAAAACATAAGCTGCTATTGGAGAATAGAGACCAATTTCGCACCAATGTGAAGGTGGTAAAGGACATAACTGCAACATGTCCTCAGGATGTCAGTGTGTGTATAAAGTGTTGGATATTCTCAGTCTATAGGTATTCATGGAGCAGAGCAGCTCAAGGAAGGCTTTTACCACCATCCATAAGCTAAAATCCTTGAATAAGGGTTCTTCAGTTACTGGGAGAGACACTCACTGCACACTGGTTTGGACCCCACTTTAAACTCCGGTTTGATTCCCTGTGGAGGCACATAATGGTTCGGATCCCACTTTAAACTGTTGGTTGAGTCCCGATTAGCCTATCTGTGCAGAAAGTGGATTTCAAATAACAACTCAATTTCATCCACTTTAAACTGTAGGTCAGGTTCTGCCACCTCGGTGGCCAATCACGTTGAGTGATGAACCCTCAATCTTGCCACTGAAGGTTCTGTGTTTGAGCCTGGGTTCAGGCCTTTCTCTACAAATGTCTCCATCAATTTCATCTAGTTATTATTCGTCGCCTCTGGTCATTGTCACATTTAACCAAGAGAGGCACTAAATAACACTTAAAAATACAAAATACTGATAATCTATCTGAGCATAAAGTGGACTTAAAATAAACTTTTTACTGTCAATTAGTCAGTTGCTGAATGACCTTGCAAGAATAATAATAAATAAATAAGTAAGTAAATAAAATAAATCTTCATCTGAAAAATCACATTCAAGAATATTAGCTGCAATCCACTTTTGTGTTCTACATTTTCCTTTGGTTCACAATTAACCTTAATTTTTGAGTGCAAGCTTACATGTAAAAAGAGGCACCATATAGCTGATCTGATACCGATCTATCAATGATGTGTTAACGTTGCAAAATATTGTTCTGGTACTCGACCGTGCCTTTCTGGCATCTGTAGTATCTCTAAGGAAGGCAAGAGTGTCAAAAACTGACTTCCTATCTTAAATTATAGTTCAATATTTTGAATGTCACATTGAAATCTACTGGCATTTTTAAAACAAAACTTCGGTACAGTCATATGGTAAATTTGCAGTGCAGTGTTAATACAACTGCCCTTAATGTTTTTTTAACTTCCATTTTATCCTTGACAATGCTGATGAAATGTCAAGAATTTTTATTTTTAACTGTGCTGTGTTTCCTTTGGCTTCCTTGTATCTGGCAAGCAAGATGAACATAATTTTTCTTGTATGTACGCATTGCTTGCATTGTAGAATTATTTCTCTTGTAGTCTACGGTTATTACAAGCATGAAAACACAGTTTTTTGTTGTGACATTTCAGAACACACACTCCCTTCATCAGACATTTATTTTTAGTTTGATTAAAGATACAGTTATAATAATTACAACAATGTAACATTGACAACATCCATTGTATAACTCAGTAGCGTGTCTGAGTTCAAGATCCGGGCTATCTCACCATACTGTAGTGTTAGATTGGGGAAAAAATGTGCTGAAAGAGGGAAGGTTCTTCCTTCTTTAATGTTTTTGTTTTCAAAATTGAAACCAGCAATCAATTTAAGACTAGGTGTGAAGCAGATGTGCTGTTATAATAGTTTTAATTTTAATAGTTATATTTTCTGAAGGCAAATTTACATTTTTAATTATGGTTCATTTTACTTGTTTACGCGTTGAAAGTAAGTAGAAAATTTTTCACATTTCAAAGAACTTACACCTAAAATGTGAACTTACAGATTTTACTTGTTTTAACCTTCATCTAAAATTCACTGGTCTTCGCAGATAGCCTCGAATATACGCTCCTGGTATAACTGATTCTGTTTTGTTAAAAACTTTTAACCATTGTTATAACTGTATAAATGTCTGATGAAGGGAGCGTGTGTTCTCCTGAAATGTCACAACAAAAAACTAAGTTTTTATGCTTGTAATAACTGTAGACTACAAGAGAAATAAGATCAACATGTAGTATTAATATTAACATTTTTAAAATTCTGTAATGTAAGTTGCCAGTGATCAAGAATTTGTATGGGTGGAGTTATGATCGTCAAAGCTGTGGAAGTGTGGAAATAAATTGTGTATCATTACCTAAAATAAAATTCCATGTCAGTTCAAAGAAATTTTCTCAAATGATCAATTGGTGAGCTTTGAACAATATGCATTAAGAATCTAATAAATTTTGTGGTAAGTCTTGAGAAAATGTAGGAGTAATTTAAGCAAGTTACTTCACAATATATTTGTGAAGACTAATCATACACCAAGTACAGTGTAGTTTTCGAGCCAACATGGGGCTCAATCACAAAGTGAATAAGATTTTTTTTTTTTTTAATCTAGTCAATATTATTTTATAGTTGCTCCAAAACTTTTGAAAGTTGTTATTATTTTGGAACAGAAGATGAAAATATTGTGTCTGTATATTACATATATTGCATTTAGGTCACGTGTTATATTGTTAGTGTGATGTAAATACCAGGATTGCTACATTTTTTTAACGTAATATGGGTAGATTGTAAAAACGTTAACTTCTAAAGACAGAGTACAATAGTATTTTCAAAACTACTTCTAGGTTGACAATAATATTCAGGACAAAGTAATAAGGTAAAATAATAAAAGAAATGAAAAAGTGAAATGTATAATTCGATTGATTTCTCTTTGCATTTGTCTCTGTATATTCACTTTGTTTTGAAGTATTTTTTATCCTTATTATGCACTCCATGCTGTTGCTTTCTGGCCTGGATGAATTACTTAGCATTCAGTTGCATCATTTTTGAGGTTATGGCATAAACTTAATATAATTGCAGGGTTATAGTGTGAAAATAATATTTTGAAATGTGCAGCAAACTAAAATGTTATTAAGTGTGATCAAACTTAAATGTGCCTGGTGATATGTTGAGTCTATTCTCATATCTTGTTAACAAGCAAATGTTCAAAGAGATGTAATGTATACTTTTTAGAAAATAGATTGTAGAAACCAAATTCTGAACAAGTTCTGTTTTTAAGCATTTAATCTATTAAATGTGTATTATAATCAGTTATATATTGTTTATGAAGTGGAAGACTGCTAATTGTTACACAATGATTTTTTTCCAAATAATTCTGGACCAGTATACATGATTGTTTACATGTCGAGCAAGGCAATTAAAATAAATAGATTTTCTGTAAAAAATATTAATGTAAGCTGTTTGTTTCATGTAGTTGTGCTGCACAATAATTATTATAATAATACATATGTTAATACAAAAATTATTTTTCCAATCGTAAGAGTGATTGCACTAAAGATTTGAAATGACATACTGAAGAGAAAAATAATTTGTAATGATAATCCTATATGCATAATTTATTTATTTTCATGTTAACTTCATCACGCACATTATTTCACATGTACAAGTATTGTTACCTTAAAATATCTTATGAAATTCTCTGAATATTCCAGTAAAATTCTGTTAAATTAAGATAGAAAGTTATGATAAATCTATTTTGATATTAAAGCTCATACACTTCATCTCCTTAGTAAACTATACTTAGATCTTGATGAAATCATTTTATTTTATGTTTAAGATTGTATTTTTCCAAAGTGTTGTATGTTGGACCATGTTACCAGCTTATAAGTGTGGGGCAGACCCTTTTCCTACGTTATTATTATTTTTACACTTCATATGTTTTAAATATTATTTCAGTGTATCTACTATTTTGGCCAAGTTTTGTAATGAATAGAAGTGCAAAATTTTAGCTTTTCATAAATACAATTGTATATATTAGGGGTAATGTGTACAGATGCAATACAATGAAGTTAATCTTTTTTCTGTTTTCCATAATCTTATGTAACAATAATAACATGAAACACATTTTCTCCAATTAATAAGCTTTGAATGATACAATGCTGCTGGTATCTTCAAAATTATAATTTGGTCCTTAAGAATTCAAACTAAAAACAAATTACTTTTCATAAAAGTGAATCTTTTTTGTGAAAATTAATAATCCCTGTACCTGAGATAGAATGAAATATTTTATTTCGTTAGCAGCTTCTTATTTCTTTATGTGTTCCACTAAATTTCTAAAACATCACTTGTTTTCTTAGAACACAACATAGTGTTAATTCAAATTTGAATAAAAAAATGTATTAGTCACTTCTCAAATATCCGAGCTATTATTTCAAGTGATAGCTCATTCAAACTTTATCACTTGTAATAAACAGTAGAGAAATGTTCAGAGAAGATAGAGAGCAGTGTGATCAAATAAATAATTATAGTAACTTTAGATTTAACTCAGTGTTCTTCACAGTTGTGATATAAACTTGTAAAAAGGTCTGATTTTTTCATTGGTGTTCGGCATGAATCCATGCCAATTTTTGATCCATCCATGTAGCATAGGCCCTGGGGACTTATGTAACCAGGTTGTCTTTCAGCTAGCCTAGATCTCATTGTGATATGTTAATAGCGTTGAAGTTAAACCTTTAGATGATAAAGTACTATTCAAAGATAGTAAAATTTCCTGTTAAATAAAAAAAATAATGTTGTGCAACCTTTTGAAAAAATTTGTGGAGATCGCCAGGTTTCCTTGTCATGAGTCTTCTTAGAGAATTCAATAACATTTGAAAGTGGCTGTGTTCCTTAATCTGTTGAAGGATCAAATATATTTAATTTTATCACATTTTTTTTTACATTAGTTCCTTATGTAAGGAAGTATAATATGCTGCTTGTGGAAAGTGAATAATTTGTAACATTTACAATGTGTTTCAAAAAAGTGTGGGCACTCTCGGTTGTTTTATATTCAGGTTTTAAGGTTGGGTTTTCTTCTCCGATTCTTATCTTATTCACCACTTTGTTACTAAGTCATCTTTGTTTACAAAACAAGAACATATAGTACAACAATGAAAACATTGTCTTATCTTCTTAAAAATTATAGCTTGCTGATTTTGGATGCCAGATATATTTTCTTTGTTAGTAGAATCTTTGTTTCGCTTAAAAAAATACTAATTTATTTACAGGCTGTAATTAAATTGGTCAATAATTAGTTAGTATTGGAGACAGTTAAATCAGTAATTTGAACCCTTCGACTAGTTTCCACCCCTGCTAAAGCCCAAAAACATTGACTGAGTATAGTCCAATAGGCATTTCCATAGTTGTGGTATCCTAGGAGGTATACAATACACCATAACTTTGTTTTATTGTGCAACAACATTAAGTGAAAAATTAACTAACTTATAAACCAGTGGTAAGAAACAACCTTCCTTGGTAAATTTACACATACACTATCTTTCATCTGCACAAAGGATGTGCATGAAGTATACAGAAATAAAAATAAGCTGGCAAAAGTGATTTGAATATTGTACTAAAATATATGAGGAATGTTAACATTCAAACGAGTTTAATTTCTAGGCAGCCAAAGAGACAATTGTGAGCAGTGAGGAATATTTATTTTTCAATTTGTTTTAGTCAAGTTCAGTAATGTTGTATAAATGCAACAATGTGTATTACTGTTAGCAAACTTGAAAACACTAAAAGAGAACGTATTTTGCAAAAGAAGCCCGTGTGACTGGAACACTTTTCTTCCGAAAGCTGGCTTTCTCCCAGATTTGATATCTTGACTGTTGCAGTTAACTGAAACTATTTCTTGCCTATTGTCAATGCAAATTACCCTCTACCTCAGTTTCCCTGTGCATGTTCTAGGAATGTGTCTAGAAATATCATTTAGTGTGCCTTATTTTTTGGTTATCAGTTATTATTTTCCATTTTTCCATGCATTGGATGTTGCTTTGTGACATCTCAGGGCCTGAAGTGGAAAATTTTAGCGGGGGCTGGGGGGATGTTTGATTGATGCTTGGAGTTAATTGGATTTAAGTTCGTGACAATGAGACAGCTGGGGGATACCACCCCCTCCCCTCACTTTGAGCACTGATTGGAGAAATGCATCATCCCTTATCAGCTCAAGGTCAGAGTTTCTTATTTGTGATTTTAGTATTGTTACTATTATTTATTAACTACTGCTTGCTCTGTGCATATCTCTAATCTACTACTTCACATATATTTTATTCATATGTTACCCCCTTAGGTACAAATCCATGCCATATTTATGATTTCACGAGGGAAAGTCATCTAATAATAGGTATTTATTAGTAACTTTTTTTTGACTTGGTTGCCCTGCTCCGCACACATTGGTCCACCTGTTCACAAGGTTGCAGATGCCTGTAAGAAAAGAGCTTTTTTGATGAGGCCTTCAACCAACTTTGTACTGTCTGCATTACTTTGTTGTCATCTGCAAACTTCTGACCCTGCAGTGTTCTTTCAAATGACCAAACAAGTGAAAATCTGATAGCGTGAAATCCAGACTCTACGGTGGGTATTTCAACACCTCAAATTTCAGGGCATGTAGCGTATCCATGGTATATGCATCTGTATTAGGGCAAGAAGCAACACTGCTCCTTTTGAGAGAAGTCCCCAGTGTTTCAATTTTATCACAAGCTTCAACTTGTTCATTAGCATGTCCCTGTATTGAGCACTACCTACAGTTTGCCCGTTTTCCTGAAAGTGCACCCAAAAGAAGGTCCGCACGAGCTTCCTAGCAGAGGTCTGTGTCTCGAATTTTTTCTAGGCTGGTGACAATGAGTGCTTCCACTGAATTGATTGTCTCTTGTGCTCTAGTTCATAATGGTGCACCCAGGATTTGTCTCCTGTCACAATTTGATCAAGAGAAGCATTTCTTTAGATGAGCATAATGGTCCAAATGCTCCTGACAGCTTGTCTCCCATGCATGCCTGTGATCAGCAAACAGCTGCCTTTAAACCTATCTGCTCACACATTTTTCTACCAAGAGTCATCATGGACAGTATTGTATGCAGAGCCATGACTCATGTTAAATTCCATCAGTAGACTCACCTGCAGTCATGGATTGTCTGCTCGATCTGCTGTTTTGTTATCTCAGTTGTTGTTACACTGACTGATCTCCCATTTAGGTGTTTTTCCATCTTCAGTTTTTAAAGTCTCCTTGCTGAACATTCTTCTTTAGTTTTCACAAGGTTTCACACCCTCTGACCACAAAAAAACAAATTATGTTCCATTGCTTTTCCATGGTGCAAGTTGACAGTGGATTGGCCATATTGTATGAGCTACTGTCTAGGTGCATACTGCCTGATGATCATGAACCCCCATGTATATATTTAGTGTCCCAAAATAAGATTGTGCATACTTTTGCATGCACTTTAGATAAAATTCCTGTTATTTGATGACTTTTCAAGCAAATATGGTGTACTCTCCTCAAAAATTAGAAATAGCATAAGTGGAGCAAGAATCAGAACAGAATTCAGGGGCTAGCTGTGGAATAATTGGTTCGGGCACCAGATTTGTAGTAAAATCACATGTCTGTCATCAGATGTCTACCAATCAAGAATGTCAAGAAATCAACAAATAGGTCAAGAAATTGTGCTTTTGGTCAAGAATTTTTTATATTTTTTTTCAGAAGAGTGAACTTCCATTGTTGTATACCTGTATAAAATTGAATATTTGGAAATTTGAAATTAAATTGAGTTATGGTTAAGATTTTTTCACTGCTTCTTAAGGATTCATCCTTGTATGCTTGAAGTTTTGTAAAAAAATATTAATTAAAGTAATGTGGCCAATCCCCATCGAGGATGAAGTCGGAAGCATTAATTTTTTACATTCATTAATACAGTGGAACCTCGATTTTACGTTTTTCAGGGTACCAAGCTGGAAAAATTTAACAATGCGGACAAATGTAAAATAGAGGAAAATTTTCTAGCAGTTTGTTATGTTGGGATCATCAAGATTGAATGTATAATGAGGGAAAATGTAAAATCTGGGAATGTAATCGGGGTTCCACTGTAATAATTAAAGCAAGTCTAAATCTCTTGTTAAAGTACAGCTTCAGTTTTCATCATTCTGGCCTTGTGGGAATGTTTTTTTCATTGAATAAAAATATCTATTTTCTTTATTTTGCAACTATACCTGAGTAGCGGGCGATTAAATAAATGTTTGGGAGGGGAAGAGGTCAAGAAAAAGTCTTTGTATTTGTTATTTTGTTAGACACTGTGCATAGGCTCAAGCCCAACCACTGGTAAAATGAAATTTGTTCACCTGAAGGTGAGAGAATGTAATGTAGTTTTAGAATAAGTATAGTTAAAACACCAGACAATGGTAAATGTCCAATTGACATTGCATGCTAATTTAATTCATTTCCCTCATATTTGTTTTGGGGAGGTACTTTTTTTCTTGAGCAGGCATTGTAGTTGTACCTTAGACAGTCCTTTATGAATTAAGTCAGCAAAGGATTAAATCAGTAAAATTTTTAACATTTTAGGGGTTCAAGTCTAATACATCCACCTTATGCATGTCACTCCTGCATAATATGTCTTAAGTTTTAAAATTAGAGTTCAAACGAGGAAAACTTAAAAGACAAACATTGACTATGGGCAAGGAAAGAGTGTTCTAAACGGCAACTAAACATCTTAAATTATTTTAGTGAGTAGTTGAAATAAAATTAAATAAGGACCTAAAATATTATTGTATAATGTTTTAACATAAACTATTCGTGTTACCAATAGTTGTCATCAGTAAGTAAAATATTGTACTGCTGCTCTTTTTTTTTGTATCAATTTTACGTAAGTCACAAGTGAAATATTTTTTGTGAGTTGTCTGTAAAAAAATGTAGTATTGAAGCAGTTAAATGAAATGTTTTATGTGTGAAAAATTTAGCTTTATTGTCTTAAAACTCACCAAACTTGCGTAAAAGCAAGAATGTTCTGGAGTTGTCCCTGTAGTCAAGTTATTGCCCATGAGCTTCAGTAATTGAGAATCTCATTTTATCATGTTGTGGACCAACTATTTGAGGCTTATTTTTGTTGGGTGATCAAGTTACTAATTCTGTATCAATAAGCTTAACTTTATTTGAAAAGATGAGAGGATGAGGGAAATCACCGAAAAAACAGACGAAAGTATGTAATACAAGGCTCATTCAATATATAACCACAAATATGTTGTAACAAATATTTATTATAAGCACCAAAAAAGCTACAGTACTATGTTTCAACATAGTCCTCCCCCTAGTTCAATGCACCTACGCTAGCGCTTGATAAGGGCACCGATTCCAAAGGGGGAATATTTTTGGACACATGCGTAACCACTCATGCACCGTTGACTGAACTTCGTCGTCATTCTGGAACCTCGATCCACTTAGTCCATCTTTCAGTGGGCCAAAGGTGTGGAAATCGGAAGGTGCGGGATCGGGCGAATATAGAGGGCAGGGTAAGCACTCAAACTTTAGGTCCTCGATGGTAGACAATGTGTGTGGTCTCGCATTGTCATAGAGCAAAAGCACACCAGTGGATACCAGACCACGTCGTCTCTGCAGAATGGCTTGTTTCAGTTTTTCGTGCAAAAGGGTGGAGTAGGTGGTACTGTTTACATTATGACCTCTGGGCATGTAATGTTCAAGAATTGGCCCCGTGTGGTCCCAAAACAAAAGTTAACATGACATTTCTGTTGCTCCGTTGAGTATGCACTTCCTTCAGTCTGGGAGACAAGGGATGTCGCCATACCGCATATCAAGTTCTCCACTTGAGCAATGTTGCTTTCCGTGACTGCAGTGACAGAGTGACCTGGATACGGAGAATCTTCAACACTGGTTATGTCCTGTTTGAACTTCTCAGCCCACTCGTACACTTGCGATCAACTCATACAGTTGTTACAGTACTGAACTGTTCTGCGGCGATGAAATTCTACCGGTTTCACACCTTCAATAAACAAAAATCTCACGACACTTCACTGCTCCAGCTTGGAGCACTCCTGTAACAGTACCAGCCATCTTGTGTAACTGTTTCCCAGCATCCTGTGCGTGAGGCAGGCGCGCCAGCCCTATCTATGAATAGCCGACAGATGCCTTCACAAAATAACAAACATATAACAATCATGGGTGTATTTTAGATTTCTTATACTACTTTCCCGGTTATTTATTGATTGCACCGTGTATATATATATATATATACACACTGGTCCTTGAAAGCAGTTCTGTATCATCTGCACCTAATGCTGTAACTGGGGCTCCCGGAAATGATTTGAAAATAAAGCAATTGGCCTGTACTCGAAAAGCTGGGCCAGGAGAAAATTGTGAACATATCGTTGCAGTTCTTCCTATAAATAGGCTGGCTGGTTTAATAATAATAATAATAATAATAGAATTCACAATTTCATGACCAGGCTATCTTCACTGAAAAAGGACATCATACTGAATGAAACAGCAATATTTGTATGTCATTTTCTTTTTTGGGGTTCGATGCCCGGTGGAGGCACATAGTGGTTCGGATTCCACTTTAAATTGTAGGTCCAGTCCTGATTAACCTTACTGTGCACAAAGTGGACTTAAAACACCAACTCAAACTCCAACTCTTTTTTGGGATTACATTTAAGACATTACGTAATTCATTCTCAAACTATTTTAATCTTCACACTTAATCGACTTGCACCTGTTCCAAATTTCATACATAATACATTGTTTACCAGGATGCACAGGGCAAGACGCTTCATGACTTTTCGAGAGAAAGAATAATATTTGTAAAGCACAATGTAAAAGTTTACTTTCATGGTAATATATAATCATCTTTCGAAAAATGAAGTGAGCAGACTTGTGCATACTTCGTAATTTCCTTGCATTTCCCTATACCAGTCTTCTGTCAATTTTGTTTACCCTGATTTATGTACAAATTTCATTTTGTGGATTCTACAGGGTGGAAACACGTGAAAACTTTTAACTTGTTCTGACTCATAAAATGATTTAAAGCCAAAAACTGAGCAGTAAACGGTACTCTTTCGCACATTCCCCACACTTTGAATGCCTTCAAGACAGCATAGCACAGATCATGTGTGGTTACCCCCTAGGAACAGCATAGTGTCCTACAAACAGAAGTTCCCGAAAATCTCACCTGATAGCATATTGCATAATTTGAATCGCGAATTGATTTCTCTAATAGAATTTCCACATTGTCTATAAGTTCCCTTCATGTAGGTGAATGTACTGGAGTGACAGGTGGATGCAAATTACTATTGTAGCTAGACTCTTTTCAAGCTGGTTTTATAGAAAACCAGAAGCAATATAAGTCCTCAGGTTTGTGTATGATAAACCAGAATCTTCACACCTTCAATGTTAGTACAGTAATATAGTTCACCACTTTCCGTGAAAAACTGGTGGCACTCACTATGACAACACCTAATGCATGTCACCTTCATTTGTGGAGCAAGCACATGCCATCCTTGATGTCAAAATACTTATATCTCTGTTTGTAACTTTTGTTTTCACAGACTTTTACATAAGTTTCTTAATTTCCCACCTACTTCCCATCGGTTTCAGCAACTTGCTCACCTAGACAAAGGGTACCCAAATTTCTTAGCCTCTCTACACTAATAATCTGGTGTAATACTTAAAGAACTGAAGCATTAATGGGTTTTAAAACCTTGTATTATTTACACACAGCTAAGATTACGAGGGACTCAAGTTATTAACTTTCTTTTTAATTTGCAAGTTTATTCCTTGGAGTATAAACCCTTTCTGTTTATATGTTAAATATGTGTGTCCCTAAAGTTAGTTTCTCGAACTGAGTCTGCCGGTCTCCGTGGTGAAGTGGTTAGCACATCTTGCTACGATGACAGGGGCCCTGGGTTCGAATTCCAGCCTGGGCATGGATGTTTGTGAGTGTACATCATTTCATCACTCATCCCCATCTTCGCAAATTAGCCAAAATTGGCACAAAAAGCGAAGTAAAATAAAGCAAATCAATCAATCGAACTGAGTTCAACTTCCAGGACACTCAGCACACACTATTGCTACTTGGTGAAACTAAATTCACATTTGGCAGCATTGGATATTGTTACCAGCTGTGTAAGTATGTATTGTTTTGGTTATATTTTCATTCTTGCTTTGATCTAATTGTGAGAAATGAGGACTCTACTGCTTGCAGTAATATAAATGTGCCTGGCCAATGGAGATACTAGTATTGTAACACTTGCTCAAAAAAATCCAAGACTTCATAGTGTTGAGGGCTCTCACCTTTGGTGCAAGTGGTCCTGAGCTCAGTTCCTGATGGGAGCCCTCAAAATGCTGCTGTTTACCCAGCATCACTAAATTCACTATTCACGAGAACAATTGAGGAGCTACTTGAAGTAGCAGACGGGCCTGTACAGAATTGTTCGAGCAGTGCATTTTGTCAGTTTTCTGTTTACTCATATCTATGCCTCTGGTGTATTATCCCACATAATATTTCATAATCATCGTATTTCCAAACCCAAATGTTAGTGTTACATACCTATGTTGATCATATCATAGGTCAGAGAGAGCACACGTTGAGTATCTTTAACTCGTGTAAACAGATCATATGATTTAATGATGTAATATATGACAATGGGTCAGTTGTAAAATAAGCCCTAGATGCCGAAACATTATGCTTACATCTGTGATTAATTGCAGGGAATATGAGCAGTTAAGTGACTGATAATTTTCATTGTACATAGGATTCACGCCAGTGTATACACACACGAACATGCAAACACACACACACATGCACAGATGTGGCGATTAGGGGTGCAGTTGCCCTCGCACTATGCTAAACCTTATCTACCAAGGAAAAGTTGTGTCCTTCCCCCCTCCCCCCAGTTTTGGAACCCAATCGCTGCCACTGCAAACACTGCTTTTGTTATCTGCCACAACGCTGGCAATGGTAATATACAGTAAGAAAAAAAATCCTATACGTGGATATGTAACCGCACAATTTGCAACACTAATGTAGTACTAGTAAGTACATACGGTAGCAGGTTTTATTGACATACGTTTTGTCCAGTGACGTGCGGTGACGTCGACACTTGGAGGTAGCAATCAGTGGTGTGTCCAAGGAGGGTTGGTGTAGGTCATACCCCTCCCCCCCTTTAGGGTCCGGTATTCATAAAAAAATGAACGTAAAAAACAGGAAAAGATTTCAAAATTATGAATAGGTACTTAAAAAGAGTACACAAACTCCCACCCCCTTTCGAAAATCAAAAATATTATAAGATTTGAGTACTAAGCCAGAGATCCCGGGTTCGAATCTCAGCTTGGCCCTAGGTGTTCTTTGTGTGTGTGTGTCCCTTCATCAATTTTATCGTATTATCTTTGCGAACAGCAAAAAGTGGAGTAAACGCGAAGTAAAATAAACCTAATCAAGCAATCAATCAATGATCTGATTTTTGTTACTTAGCGTCGCTTTTTTGTCCCATTTCGTTAATTGCCAAAATGATACGATAAAATTAATGAAGGGACAAACACAAATAACATCTATGCCCAGGTCGGGGTTCGAACCCAGAACTCCTGGTGTCTTAGTGTGCTGTGATAACCACTCTCCCACGGTTGGTTGATTTGGTGTTTTAAGTCCACTTTATGCACAGAAAGGTTTAATCGGAACTGAACCTACAGTTTTACCCACAGAGGTCGGCCAATAACAAAGATGAGTGGAAATACATAGGTATCGGTAAAACAAACTGCATTTTTCCTGTCGTAATTTTCAATTGGATTTTTGAAACATCATATTTGTATATGATGAAGTTGTTTTTTTCCAAATATTTTTCATTGCTAGATTTCCCTAATTTCTCCATCCCACGATCTCCTTACTGAAGGATCCGGGCTCGAGCCCTGGTGTGTGCATGAGGGTTCTTTTGTATCCATCCTTCACTTGTTTAATTTAATCAAGGTTCATCGTCATGGCAGAAGGTAGGTAAAGTGATGGAAGAGCCATTTGGCTTTCTGAGCTCTGGGATACATTTTTCATTCCAAATTATTTCATTATTCAATGCAGAGTACAATACACAGGAACAAGAATGCGGTGAGGTCCCTTCATCAATTTCATCATATCATCATCATCAATCATCCTGTTTTTCGCGATAACCAAATGGGGCAGAAAAGCAAAGTAAAATAAACGAAACCAACAACAACAATATGAATGCACGATCTCTTGCCCAAATAAATACATCCATATTTACGATGTTTACCTATTTTTTATTGGAGGCCAAGAGATTAGTATATTTAAATAAAACACTACCAAAACTAGAGCGAGAAGGAGCCTGAGCAAATATTTGTTATTTAATCATTATATATTCCATATTTGGAAAAAATGAAAGCATAACATTATTGATAATGGTACGCAAAAATTGTCCACCACTATTTTCATTAATTTTTATTCTACATCCTGTGTTGTTTTAAGGAGTGAAACTATGTTGGTTCGAAGCAGGCATTGTTCTCTGCTTATTGACGTCATTATTGCAATTCATTGTCATCACATTGTGTAATACAGACCAAGTGAAACTGGTGATGGACAATTTGCCTACTGTTTCTTTTGCCGTTGGGTGTACAACGTGAAAAAGTTGTGGTGTAAAGTACTGCAGACAAATTTCCCCTGAGTTCTTTAGAGGATTTACAAAGAAATCGAAGGGAAACCAATCCCCTATCTGTCGTATAGGAGATAGACTAGGGGATCTGAAAGCACGTGCTTTCAACCATTGCAGCGGGAGGCAAGGGAGGTAGAGGCAGAAATCTTCCCTTTCCCTTCGGGCGGTCGTTTCTACCTGGAACTGGTGAGGCGGAGGAAGAGCGAGCTAGGCCAGATTTGCCCTCGCGGATCGCACCGAGGGACGAGAAGCGCGTGAAAAAAAGTGTTGCATATGAACTGTGGGTTTGACAAGACAATACATATTGTGATTTTAAAGTAATTGGCGTGTGATATTGATTGATCTATCTCTGCTAGACTAGCTACTCCTCAGTGCACGTCACTGGTTTTGTCCACTCATCGCAAGATGGTGCTAAGGGTTTGTATTGAGAAAACGAGTGAACTGGAAGAGGTGATAGGAAATATATATAGAAAAATGTAGAGGTTATGAAGAAAGGTATTTTGTTACTGTAATGAGGCACGAATCTAGAAATATGTTTCGGGGGGAGGGGGGTCCGAACCATGTGTCTCAGGAATAATCATAATAATAAGAAATTTAAATAATCATATTAAATCAAATTAATAATAATTACAATACATAAATTAATATTATATTATTATTACACGAATAGGTAAAAGGACTGTATACGAATAGAGATATAACAGGCTATATTTACGTAGCTTACCTGTAGATCGGAATAATTTACATAAAAATAAGTGCTCTGTCAATTAAATTAATGTCAAATAGATTAATAATTGAATATTTATCTCGTAACAAAAATGATGTTACATGTAGTTGGAGAAAGTAAGTTTCTGATTAATATTTTATGCATATTATTTTGAGTAGTAGTGTACATAAATCTTCTTTGTAATGTCATTCAAAGCCGTGTGATCCCAATATAATCCTTGTCTTCTAAAAGGTTCGCAGGAAATTAATAACCATCGATTATGCAACAAATGCTAATATTTTCATTACTTAATTTTACTTGGTAAGTCTTTCGGAGGGTCCGAACCCCTGGCCTCCCTAAATACGTCATACCTGTTCTTCAAAGCCGGTATGATCCCAATATAATCCTTGTATTCCAATAAGTTCAGAGGAAATTATACAACAAAGGCTAAACGAATATATTTTTCATTATTTAATTTTATAACTTGATAATAACACCATTAAGCCTTGTTTCCATGATATGAATAACTCAATATGCTGACCAAGGCAGAAATTTATATTATTATAAAACATAAACTAAACGTAACGTTTCAACCTTCTAGCAAGGTCTTCTTCAGACTCTGCACCAAGTACAAATGTAACAAGGTACAAAACAGGACGATATATATACAAAAAACATTACTCCCCTCCAGACTATTACAAACTTGTTCTGGAACATTCTAGCAGGTGGCTTTCCCTTGTCAACTGTACTTTCACCTAAAAGGCTAAACTTATTTTCTTCCATCTAGAATGTGGTTGGACTCTTTATCTCACGCTCTTTTTCCTTCATTCTTCTTCCTTCTTCTCTCCTCTTTCTCTCTTGTCCTTTGCACTCTTTCTAACACCTTCTTCCATTCCTTGTTTATCTTCAGTCCCCCATTCCAGTCCATTGTGTCTTCTTCACCTTTCTTCTTTATTTCCTTGGCCTCCTTCCATTTTCTCACTAGTATTCTCTTCTCCCTTCCTATCTGCTTAGCCTCATCCCACTCTATGCCATGTCCTGTTTCTCTCGTGTGTTTAAATATCGCATTTCTCTCTCTCTTAAGTCGTACATCATCCCTATGTTGTTTCAACCTGTCTTTCAGCCTCTATTTCGTTTCTCCTATGTACACACACACTGACATTTTTTACATTTCACTTCGTAGATAATCCCTTCCTCTTCCTCTTCTCTGTTTTCCTTTTTCTTTTTTGCATTCTTTGCTATTCTTAAGATGCTTTTCCCTCCCTTCCTGTAAGTTTTAATGTTCGCTTTCCTATATCTTTTTTTTCCTTTGCATATCTTTTCTGTGGTCTTCCCCATACTCCTTATTCCAAACCTCCCCTCTTTTGCTTTCTCTTCCTCTTTTTCTTTCTCTTCCAATTCTCCCGTCACTTTTCTTCCTTCTGTTTATGTCCAGTCTATCCTCCTTGTCATAGCCATTCTTTTCCAGCTGTTTCCATAGGCTATTTATTTTGCCTTCTTTTTCATATTCTTTCGTGCATATTTTCTTGATTCTGTCGTCCATATTCTTTATAAAATTTCTTTTTGTCACCTCACTTGCTAGAAGGTTGAAACGTTACATTTAGTTTATGTTTTATAATAAAATAAATTTCTGCCTTGGTCAGCATATTGAGTTTTTTATAACTTGACAAGACTTTCGAGGGGGGCGGAACCCCTGGACCCCCTAAATACGTCCTTGACTATAATGCTTTGAGCCAGCACTGCTGGCCTCGTTGAACTGGAATGCACGCGAATGATAAACAATGCTTAAAACCTCTGATACGACACACACGTTGCTTGAGCGTTGGTAAATGACTTCATCCCGCATCTCCTTCAATTAGCCAGTCAAATGGAAAATAAATATTTCTGTTCCCCTTCTACACTTTCGAGGGGGGCGGAACCCCTGGACCCCCTAAATACGTCCTTGACTATAATGCTTTGAGCCAGCACTGCTGGCCTCGTTGAACTGGAATGCACGCGAATGATAAACAATGCTTAAAACCTCTGATACGACACACACGTTGCTTGAGCGTTGGTAAATGACTTCATCCCGCATCTCCTTCAATTAGCCAGTCAAATGGAAAATAAATATTTCTGTTCCCCTTCTACACGTGTAATGAAAACATTTGTCTTATATTGTGATAAAATTACTTAGTTAAATGAATCGAATTATACTATATTCGTGGACAACGTGAATATTGATTTATTGATTCAGGGATGCTCATCCCCCCCAAGGCCAATGGCGCATCTCGTCCAAAATCATGTCATGCGTCCCCCCAAATCATATAATTCGCACATGGTAATCCCCACAAAATATTAAATCACGACGGCATGTCTACCGAAAGTAACTATTTTCTTAGCTTTACTGAACATTATAATTGATCTGCCCCTCTTCCCTAAACAGGGGTGGGTCACTCAAGACCACCCTTAAAATCGTTCATCATAATCGCGAATATCGCGTGGACCCCACTTTAAACTGTAGGTTTAGTCCCGATTAGCCTTAGAGTGCATAAAGTGAACTTAAAACACCAAGTCAATCAATCAATCGAGAATATCGCTTGTCTTGTAATGCAGCTTTAGTATAGAAACTTCATATCCATCTCATTAAAGCGCCAAACACACATCGTAGCAACAAATTATTGTGAGCAAGAAATTTTTTACATCAATTTCTTTGCAGCCTTTGAAGAATATTAATTTAATGGGGTGTCAACACTTTCTTAAGATCCCGAGATATTTAGTCCTTTCCCCTTTCCAGCTTTTCCTTTGGCACATTCGGGGTCGAAAACGTGTGGATGCCTTATCGCTAAATACAGTCTCCAAAATGTAATGTTCGAAGTCTCTCTCCACTACAGAAATCCCTTGACAATCTAAGATTTAACACTTTATCAAGAGAAATCTCCCCATTTAAATTTCGTACTCAATCCTATACCACCAAAATTTATGCCAATTTTAGACTTACTGTTGATATTGAAGAGTGGATATTGCCTCCTTTAAAAAATAATTCTCAGTCTCCACACCAGAATTTCCTCAACAGTCTAAGACAATAGCAATACACAAGAATTGGATATTCCCAAAAATTTAATGCTCAATCTCACTCTAATTAAAGTACTCGCCATAATCTAAGACTAGAGTTGGATACTGTCCCCCTCAAAGTTTAATTCAGAATCCCCCCTCAGGACCCAGGTGTCAATTAAGGCCTAATATGTACGAGTTCGATATTCCCCCAAAAATCTCGATGGCGCAACACACATCGTAGCAACAAATTATTGCGAGCAAGAAATTGTTTACATCAATTTCTTTGCAGCCTTTGAAGAATATTAATTTAATGGGGTGTCAACACTTTCTTAAGATCCCGAGATATTTAGTCCTTTCCCCTTTCCAGCTTTTCCTTTGGCACATTCGGGGTCGAATGCGGGCACCCCTGGATTGATATTGTTTATTTTACTTCGCTTTTCTGCCACTTTTGGCTAATCGCGAAGATGAGGATGAGTGATGGTATGATTAAAGTATGAACGGACACTAACAAAGAACACCCATGCCCAGGCCGGGATTCGAACCTGGAATTTATGAATAATAAACCATGATCCAAATTCCATATAAAACTACAGTGAATTAGAGACAACTGTTGAAATGATAATCTCCATGGCTCCGTAATGTTAATTAAGCAAGCAACAGAGGTCCTGGGTTCAAATTCCGAATATGTCTTTGTATGTTTCTTTGGGTTTATTTTCTCCGCAATTCTTCAGTTCATCATCCATTTTTATTGTCTGGATTAACGCAAATAAATGAAAATGGCTTCATTTAAAATGAAAGTTCACCAGTATTTTTCAAACTTAAGAAAAAAACTAGAAATGAAGGTGCAAACTGAATTACTACCTTGTAAAGAAATGTATTGATAGAAACCGCAAGTAGGTTTATACAACAGGCAGAGTAATTTGCGTAAATTGGACTGATAACACTGGGGAACAAAAAAAAAGATTTTATTTTGCGGCATAAAGTTTAATAACAGTTTCAGCACACAAAACAGCTGTTATTGCCAATTGTATGATTGGTTCAGTTGAATTGACTCCAGTTATAAAAATAAACACACCATGGAAAATATAGGAGGTAAAATTACTCTACGCTTTTCTCGGTAATATCAAAATTTGATAATGGGCTGAAATTCCCATAATAAACTTATTTATTGATTTGTAAATTGTTGCTAGGCAACTTATGAAGCATTGCTAGGCAATATATCGGACACTCAACAAACCTTAAGGAAGAATACCAAAACATGAAAATGGTTTTAGAAAAAAAATGAATATGCTGAACATAAGTGGCTCGTGTGTGTGGATTTGAAGATGGTGATTTTTTTTACTACGACAGCAAAGTGGGTACACAAAGTATCCCTGTTTCCTATGTTTGTGGGATAGTCGTGCTAGAGAAAAGCATTGGACGATAAAAGTTTGACCCCCAAGGGAAAATATTAGTGGGAAAAGCTAATATCATTCATGAACCGCTGATAGATAGGGACAAAATCATCCTTCCGCCACTGCATATTAAACTTGGGTTGATAAAACAGTTTGTCAAGGCCTTAGATACAAGTGGTGATTGTTTCAAATATATATGCCACACTTTTCCAGGACTAAGTATTGAAAAATTGAAGGCTGGAATCTTTGACGGACCACCACAAATTCGTACACTCATAAATGATGCCAATTTTACAACTTACATGTCTTACATCGAATCTGAGGCCTGGCTGAGCTTTGTGTCCGTCGTCAAAAACTTTTTGGGGAATCACAGAGCAGAAAAGTACCCCGATATAGTTGGAAATATGTTGAAAAATTTTTAGAAATTGGGAGCTAATATGAGTGTGAAGATACATTTTCTACATAGCCACATTGACAGATTCCCTGAGAACGTTGGTGATTTTAGTGAAGAACGGTGAGAAAGGTTCCATCAGGATATAAGGATAATGGAAGAAAGGCACCAGGGACGGTTGGATTGCCACATGATGGCCGACTGTAAGCTGTTGGAGCTTACAGAGGGATTGTCCTCAAAAGCAATACAGCAGGAAATCGTATAGAAAACGTTTCACATAGTTTGTTACTTCATTGTGTACATATTTTCTTAATTATTTTGATCATAGGCCTATATAAATTTATTTTTAAAATAATGATTGTAATCACAAAAAGAAATATTAAATTGTTGTTGGAAGTTCATTTATATGTATGTCTTATGTTTCCGCCATTTTGGTTTAGTTGCATTTATTTCATAAATTAGAGCCAATTCAGGAAATATATTATTATTATATCATTATTCAGCAGCATGAAATTGCCCTAAATTAGCTCTCAAACACTGTGCCGCAATTTCACTGTTCCCCAGTGTAATTACAAGTAAGACTGGCACAGAACACGATGGCTTCACGACTGAAGCAGTGCTTTGAGAGAGGTAGAGCATTTGTTGATCCCCACCCCAGAAAAAAAAACCTTCTGTGCAACTCCTCCTTTGCCATCGAAAAGAATTTTCATTAAAGGTCAAAGTGACCGCAGTAAGATGAACTTTTTTTAAAACCATTATCGTATGTTTGTCTTTCAATTATGTTTTTTTTTTATTTCACTGCATAGTAGACTACAGTAAACTTGTAATATTACATTTAATAAAGAATGAAAAGTCTTCTTTACCCTCAGAGTAATCCGATATTCTCGTTAATCCGACACCCTCTGTGCAAGGAATGACGGTTGAACAATATTCTACTGCACCATCAATCAGCATATTTTAACCTGGATTCAATTAAGTCTTCTCTTTGATCTAGCTTTCATTGACCTCTCCTTTTAACACATATTCTTTCATCAATCTCTGGATAAGGTAGAAACTCTGCTTTTATCGAAAGTTGCAATTCAATAGATGTTTTCAGGCTACTGAAAGGTTCTACAATACACACTCGGAGCTTTCCCCATTACATGAGAAATACGGCATTAAACAAATTAACTTTATCTTGAAGCCAGCTCCTTACTGAAAATACATAATTGGTTTTGGCTTGGTCTTTCTGCATGCTTAGCTCACTCCTTTGCTTAAAAGAGAACATGCAAAGTGCATTGTTTCTTTTCTCGGAGATATTAACATTTCGCATCATTCCTTGATGCGGTGAGGCTGGAACTTTTACTAATTCTAACTTTACTTCATCCATCCGAGATTGACCCATGTGACAAGACGAGACGAAACTTGTCAGTCTCGTCTGATGTCAAGAAATATCCATCTCGTTCTTCGTTTGGTTTCGAGTCTCGAAACACAGTATAAACTTTCACAGCGTATAGAGGACATGAAGGAAAACATCTCATCTTAATAAAGCTTTTCTTCTGTATGATGTCTCGTTTCAACTCTACGAGCCCTCGAATAACAGAATTTTATCCTGAACACACACACACACACACACACACACACACACATACACATATTAGGGCTGAGCCGATACCATTTTGAACCGATACAGATACTTGAAAATTGCAATAATTCAAATTTGTTCAATATTGGTGTGTAAATAATATTTTCCCAATTATATGCATCAATTTAACAAGATTTTTTTTAGTATATTCAATAATTACGTCAGAATATCAAAATAGATGTTATAAAATCAAAAAAATACAGTTGTTCGTGCAAAATTTGTACAAAGTAAAAAGAAAGTTTGAATTTGCATAATTTCCAGGATAATTAGACTCCGCGAAAATGTCACACAGCATATTTGTGGACCCCATGAAAAACCAATATGCAGGAAAAAGTATCAGTTGGTATCGGTAGATGCATTTCAACCGATACTTTCAGATACCGACACATTGGTATCGGCTAATATCACCTAATATATATAGGGGAGAGTTGCCGAAATTGGACCAGTTGGTACTATTTTGTTTCTGCATCAAAAACAAGACACAGAAAAGGAACGAAATTGTAAGTAGGAAAAGCAAAAGCTATTATGTTTCACTACATATATGTATTTCAAAAACAAATGCAGGAACCAATATAATAGGGTACATAAACGAAAGTAGTGACATAGGTCCATTATAGGCAACTGGTTTCCTAACTTGGACCACAGGTTGCTTAGGTTGGATCACTCACAAAAGGCATGTACGTATATGTGTCTACGGTATCTAGACACCTGCAGCACTCACTGCACACACCATTGTGGTATTTATTCCACGTTCGCCGCTTGTAACAGCACCTACCTGTGATTTTCCTTTCTTTGATACAATTTTTTGTGGACGTTTCTGGACTGTGGTGAAACCTGACTCATCCACGTTGAATATTCGGTCAGCTGTAAATCCAAACAAACCATACCTTTTACTACACAAGTTCAAGCCATAATCACCATTAATGTATGCTGCTATAGCCATTTGCAATTCCATCTCTGTCCACAGCCCATACTTTCCCCGGTCTAATTTGGGAAACACGTGGTGGTCCAACTTAGGCAATTATATCCCGTTAATAAAAATATGACACTACACGAACATACGCAACTAAACCATAGTTTTACCACATGTAGTTAGTGGTTAATGAATGGCACTTTTATAATATACTACAGGACATTTGATTACTTACTACTAGAATACACAAGAGCTTAAGATCCGAAGGACAATAATTGCATCACGAACAATGGAAATACAATAACAGCACCCCTACTTCGTTGAACGTCTCTAGTTGACTGACCATTCAGTCATTGTAACATGGCACTGACGCCGACCAGTTGTGCCAACTCACCTGTTTCTAGTGTTGCTCACGCATTTCGAGACGAGACACGAGACGGGACGGGACGGCTTTTGAAAAGTCTCGTCTCGTCTCGAATGTCTCGAAAAAAATAAAAGCAAAATATTTAATCAGTTGCAAATACTTGTTTGCTTGGAATAAAGTATTTCAATTAGAAACGTTCATAAGCGTGTATTAAGTCAAAAGAAGACTATTTTAGAGAGAGTAATGAATGAATTGAATACCTAAACTTATTTTCAATACTCTTTCGAAACACAGTGTTACTCCCCATTTTTTTCCAATTTATTCCAGGTTAATAACTTTATGTTACGATAGTACTCCAGATACTAATACAATTCTGGATAACATCAAGTAAAAGAGCAGGTAGAGAAGGTGGAAGGAGAGTCCAAAACATCGTGGAGTGTCTGAGTCATAGATTTATCTTGTAAAAATAGTCTCAGCTCTATAGGTTGGAAAGATAAACGGGCCGACGGATAGGGTTTATTATTATTATTATTATTATTTAATTTTTACATCAAAGGGTGTACAGAAGTGAATGTTATTAGGATGTAGGAAAAATATTGTAGGAAACATGGCAGTACAAATTGATAAGGAGTTGTTGGGAAAGTTATTAAGGAGTTCAAGATATTAGCAAGACTAAGAGAAGGAGATAATTAGGTACAAATAATCTTGCATTATCCCACTCCGAACAGCTGAGAGCTAAAGAGGAGAAAATACGGGAAATATGGAAATAACTAATTTGGTGATTTTAGTGTTTACAGGGAACCATGACAAGATTTTACCACATGATTATTTGCACGGGTTGCGAAATTATTAGAATGTTATGGAAATTTCGGAAATGTCTTTGTTCAGAAAATTCTTGTTGTTTCCCTCAGGCAATCTACAGGTGGTTGGATTCGATTTCTTTACGTCCGTTTGAAGATTATTTCCAATGCTTTTTTTATTTATTTATTTCTTATTTAAGGAGAATACTATTCCTTGCATTGTATTAACGAAATACCAAGGTTGATGTAGAATAGATTTCAAATGAAGAAGCGCACAAAGTTCTGTATAATCGTCGTAGAAGGAAACGTTGTTCTACGAGGGGACTCCCCGATGGTACAGTGCTAGCGTCGTCGCCTTGTAATCAAGGGGTCCCGGGTTTGATACCCGGTGAAGGCACATAGTGATTTGAATTCCACTTTAAACTGTGGGTCCAGTCCCGATTAGCCTTTCTGTAAATCAGATGAAGGAATGTTGTAGCTGTTATTTTTATTCTATGAATTTAGCCTTCAAAACAAATTTCACAAAGTAGTTTTATCAAATTTCAGAGGGAAGCTGGCAGCAATGTCAGGGTGGCGGGAGCCTGTTTATGGCCAGGGTGAATTCCGAGACTATTTTTCGCCGTTCCCCACTGACAGAGGTTTCGCTTTGAACAATGGACACCGTTGCTTCAGGGGGCAAACACCAAACATAGGGGCGAGGTTGACCTGCAGTAGCGGGTAAGTGCCATAAATCCAGACCTGAAGTAGGAATGAAGGTTGATGCAAGGGAGGGGCAATAAAAAATCTGTAATTTGGTTTGCTTACTGACGAAGTTTTGCAGGAAAAACTGAAAAGGAAAACGGCAGACTTTGAATGAAAGAGGGACAGTGAACACAAGTTCTTTGTATTATTCGCAGACACACAAGCTTCCATTTCCAAGGTGAGGCTATCAGCAGCGAAGTTATTAGAGGGTTGGAAGCAGTGACGACGCCAGAGGGGGGCAGGGGAACGCCCCATGTCAGACACTTCGCCCCCTCCTGGGGGCCCCCAACTGAAGTTAATTAAATATCGAATAATAAGAGAGTTCATTTATAAGAGTATGACGATTTTCACCTTTTCAAAGTGGTGTATTCTGCATGATATCACTTTCCTGCTTATAATACCAACTTGATTAACAAATATTAATTTGTTTAGTATATATATAGCTATCTGTGTGTGACTTTCGTCCAAGATTCGAGCGCCGACCTGGGCATAGGTGATTTATCATTCATTTATGTCCTGTAATAGCCGAGATTAACCTAAGTTTTAACCAGTCTTAAGAACTGGGAAAAAATGTTGAATATGGATGGTTTTAAAACATCACGAATATTTTGAGGACCGCAAGACATCATCTGTAGTACGGGCAAATTATTCTAATCGTGGTCATTAGTGACAACGCTAATTAGTAAAAGACATTCAAAGTTGATTCAAGATTTGGTTGGTTGGTTGATTTGACGTTTTAAGTCCACTTTATGCACAGTAAGGCTAATCGGGACTGGACTTATAGTTTAAAGTGCCTCCACTGGGTATCGAACCCAGGACCAAAGGTGATCGAAGAAAACCCGACACTACATGTCAGTTGTTGTGGATCGCGGTTTCTTACTATTCAGGGACTTGAATTTCGAGATGATGAGTCTGAGGAAACCTTAACAAAGGGAATTTCTTCGATACTCTTGAAGTTAATGAGGGGATATTATTTGGAAATGTATTGAACTTGAACCTTAAAATGCAAATTACACTTAAAATTCGATTCAAAACATATCGCGGGCAGGTAAAAGAACGCTTATTATGATTTGCCACTCTTCAATCATTAGATGCAGGTTCGCTCTTTCTCGTACATATCAAAATCGAAGAACTTCTTCCCACAAACTCCATAGGTGCCTGTAATTGTGTAGCACAGACATACGTTGGAATGGTAGAGTATGAGTAAGTAATGCCAGGGTCAGAATATTTCTTGAATTATGAGATAACTGAAACCTTTGTCTGATTTTTATTTTATCCTGTGATAACATTTCCCTGAAAGGGGAAACACAAATGTTGCCCAAAACTCTTCAGCGTTACGAAGATGGTTGTCCTTAAAATCTTGCTTGAGCTTGCTCGAAACAGGATGCTGAATGCAGACTGCCTCATTTGGCTGTTCTTGCCATTGAGAAGAAATGTCAAGTCCTGGACGTACCAAAGGTGGGCAATGTCTTCTCCAAAGCACATAGAGCAGAATTCTCCTGCAGGAGAATTGCACTTCACTAAGTGCCTCACATTGTTTCTAATACTTAAGAAGACTAATTTCTTCCAACGTAACGTTTATTTTCCAAGAAAATTAAACTCTTCGAAGCATTTTTTCGTCATTTATATTATTATCTTATAACTTAAATATTTATATCAGTAGTTTCATCTCAAGAAAGACGATGAATTATAAAATTATGAATATATTCCAATACTGAAATAGGCCACTAGAGACAACGGAACTTTACAATAAAAAAGAATTAAAGTCTTTATTAAAACGAATCATGTGGAGATAAACTCGTAATCAAGAAGTAAATTTAAGCAGTAAACGTCCACTCTAAATAAAAGACAAACACAAAATACCATACATGAATATAATAATAATAATAATAATTATTATTATAAGTATTATTATATATGTATATATATGTGTAGTGTTTTCGGGCGTGTTAATGTGACTGCCCCCTTACAATATTTTGTTGCCAGCCTTCCGCCCCCCCCCCCCAGTCACATTTCCCTGGCGCCGTCACTTGTTGGAAGTAAATTGATTAGGACGAGGAAAGTAACATTAGCTGTTGACAGTGTTGCACCAAAGGACGTGATATGTGCTACTGTTTGTATAAATGGTAGGAAATTTAAGCAAAAAATTATAATTGTTGAGACTTGATAGTTGTTTCCTTCATTTCATCGTGGGAAAAGGTTTTCTGAGACAGAGTGGGATTATTTTACAGATACATGAGAGAGGGTGATTGTTTAAAGATAGAGACGTATTTTGCATATTTTTTAAAAGTTCAGATAAAACGAGAATTTAGCTTTACTGTTATGAAACGAAATAACGCAGTACAGGGAAAGAATAATTCTGCACATTTCTCGCACCTGGTAGGATGCAACACACATTCACAAGGTATTGCAGGAAGTCTATGAACGAGGATGAAGACGGATATGTGAAATTTGACTTACCTGCGGGTGAATTAGTGGATTCTAATATTCTTAAGGTTGATAATTTTTTTTTTTTTTTTTTTAAGTCCACTTGATTCACAAATAGGCTAAATCACGAACCGACCTACAGTTTAATGTGCGATCCGATCCACTTTTTGACTCCATTGGGTATCGAACGCAAGGACCGTTCATTACAAGACCTCGACTTTATTACTACGCCATCGGGGAGGCACCCAATTTACACAAATATGTTGATTCCAATAGCACGTTATATGCATAATCTGATAATGATGCACTTTTGGTGCATCTAAACATATTTTTTTCAACTATAGCATGTCTAAAAGAATCATTCAAGTTGGAATTTTTATAACTTCAGGAGGCACGGCTCTGTAAATATGCGATATGAACTAATCGTAGGTTTGCCTTTCATACGTGGTGGTTTTGTCACGTTTCTTCGCTTCGTAAAACATACACTTTTGCAGGAACGGCTTCTTGCATCCTCCTGGGGCCTTGCTCTAGTTAAACAAGAAAATATATTTGTTTAGCATAATCGAGGGTTACTTATTCCTGCCGAACTTACTAGAAAACAAGAATTCTATTGGGATCATACGGCTTTGAATGACAGTATCAATGAAGATTTATGATGTACACTACTACTTATAATAATGAGCATAAAATATTAATCAGGAACTTTATTTTTCGTCAACTGGATGTAACATCCTTTTTTGTTATTCAGCAAATATTCAATTTATCACCTTTTTTGACATTAATTTTCTTGCCAGGACAGCTGTTTTTATGCAAATTTTGGCGATCTTAACTACACGTAAGCTAGATATTAGCTAATATTCATGCTGTTATATTACTATTCTTCTACCATCTTTGTAACATTTCATGTAATAACAATAATATAATTAATTAATTTACATATTCAAGTGAATAGACATATGAATTATAGCCTATTAATGTATTAATTTAAACATTTGCTTAATTGTTGTCGTTAATGTTATTATTATTTTTTCTGAAACACTTGGCTCGGACACCTTCCCCGACATATATTTCTAGATGCGTGCCTACCGAAGGATAAATGAGATCAAGCGGTGGTGGTACCGGACTTAGAGGCTAAACGGAAAACAAAGAAGTATGTGCGTCATAAGCTGAGCATAAGAAACAGCACAATATCACAAAGAAACACTTTTTGAAACTTATGTCATAGAAGATGTTTAACAATATTAAGAACAATAAATGCTTTGTATTTGTAATATACTAAGTATTGAAATTTTAAATAGTCTTTTGTGTTCGTACTACACATTTAAAAATTTTTTGTTGCTCCCAGCGTCAAGCTTAGAATTTAAAGAAAAAATGTACATTTTCATAGTGCACGGAAGTTCGACATTCAGAAAGAAAGAAAGTCTAGTGGAAAACATTTGAAGACTTCCAAAAGGTATAGCAGTAATGAAAAAAGCTTATGTACGATGGATAGACAGTTGTATGGAAGCGAGAAAAAACACAAGGTAGATTTCATAAGATACCTAGCAATCAGTAACCAAGAAACTGCATTTTTAACATTAATGTCCTCATGATTAACGAACCTTATTTATTCTCACCACGCAATGGGTAAAATATTTGGAGGTTTATCCCACTTTCCGGAAAAATATTGTGTTTCTGCTACTTTTGACTTTTGTTGGCATGATATCCCGGATCACTTTTACGAGACGAGACGAGACAAAACGAGACGGGACGAGACGAGACGGGACAGAACCCTTCGAGACGGGACACGAGACGGGACAAACGAATATTTTCGAGACGAGACACGAGACGAGACAGCATTTTCACGAGACGGGACGAGACAGACCAAAGTCTCGTCTCGTCTCGTCTCGTGAGCAACACTACCTGTTTCAAATACTAGTCTATAGGCAAAAACAAAGGCGCTCCAACTTAGGCAACGGTCCAATTTCGGTAACTCTCCCCTATAAGTTGTGATATTAGTTGCAATTATTAATACAGTTAATGAATTGCCGTTTGGGTCTTTATTATATCACAACGCTAGGTCAAGTAAGGAATGTTTATCGTTTCTCATACTTGTTTGCAATAATGATAATTAATTACATGCACGCTTTAGTAAGTCCAGAAACGTCATATTTTCCTTATTTTCTTTCCTTCAACAACCATTAACTTTCATATTTTATCCTAACAATTATATTTTTTTTACAAAAAAATATTTTCTTGGTTTTTATGATATTCTTAATAATGATAATATACATACATTCTTTGGTATTCTTCAAATTATGGTAAGGATTTATGGTTGTTGTGTGTTGATATTAAGCCCGTAAGAAATCGTAAGTGAGAGTAAACTAAAGAAAAAGTAAATTTAAAACAATTCCGAAACGCATTTAATCGTCAACTGGAATCCTTGAAGCTGAGTGACGTAGTTATTCGTGAATATAGTAGACATCCTTCTTCAGGTTGTGTTTCAACCTTATTAGATGAATCTTGCGTGCTTATGGAAAATAATGTAGGGCAAAATTGACTGTGTTATATAAAGAAAATAGCAGTGAATGTTTTCCGGGGAGTAGTATTAATTATTATCAGTACGGCTCCGTGGTCGCATTCTTTACCCTCGATGACGTACATTTCAAATATTTTCGTAAAAATAGTTTTTTGGGTCCGTGGTCCCATTCTACACCCTTGATTTCGCAAGGATTTTTTTAAAGGAAGATTGTGTGTTTACAATTGTGAAGAACAAAATTCTGGAGCGCGGAAACAAGTATTTACGACTATACACCCGTTTAAATTTGAGATGTAGCCGTTTGAAGTTGCGAGGTGGAAGTCTACTTGCGGCCATGTTAAATATATTAAATAAATTTCGTTTCGGGCAATTTTCCAGACATCATACCATCCAAGGTTATTAGAAGTATAGGTTGGGCCAATCCGTTGTTTACTCGTGATGACGAAACGACGGTAAGAAGTGAATTTATCAATGAAATGAATTCCAAATCTATGCGCTAGTGTTGCACTATGCAGATAGGAAAACCATACCAGAAACTGAACACACGAAATCGAGTACACAAATGACCATTTCCACCCATTTACATTTTGTGGCTTTAGACAAATTGAAAATAAATATCGATAGGTACTTATTGTTATGCGGGACAGAATATTATTGATCGAAACGGGAATTTTTTTTAAATCCCGTCATTCGGGACGGGAAATATTCGCAATTTCTCGACTAGTCTGGAAATTTCGACATTTTCCGACGCTCTGGAAATTTCAAATTCTACACGTCATTTTCACCTTAAGTGATTGTCTTTGTATTTCTGGAATGAAAACTAACAATTTCCGATAAGTTCCAGGCACTTGCAATGTAGAAAAGAAAAGAATTAATACCGTTTTGAAATGACCATTTGGTATTTCCCGACTGCTCGGGATCCAGAAAAGTAGGGAAATCATTTGCTGAAGTCGGGATCGGGACAGAATTTTTCTTTCCGATCCCGGTCCCGACTTTTCTAGATACCGCACACCACTTGTTATTATTATTTATTACAAGATACATCTTCCAAGTACGTTGAACATAATGTACTGTGTATACCAGAAAAGAAAAGTTCAAATGAGCATTTATGTACGCTATATTTACACTAGGCTATGCACTTGTATTTTTCTCTTCAGTGCACAACATGTTTCCGCGAATATATCAAAGTCTGCCTAACATGAAATGTAATATTGTACAACTTTGCTTTCACGCAAACTTGGCATAAAGTAATATTTCATTCTCACAGGCAGTGGCGTGCCCAAGGGTAAGTTGGTGGGGGTTATAACCCTTCCCGTTGGCCCAGTATTCCTAAAAAGAAAGAACGTCAAATGTAGGAAAATATGGCAAAATGAGGGATGACTACCAAAAATAGTGTACGTAGCCCCTCCCTTTCGAAAATCCTGGGAACGCCACTGCAGTCTCAGGTCAACATGCAAGGGCAGATTTTTTCCACCTTTCGATGTGTAGTCTTTAATTTCTGCAGTAGAAACCAAGTGTGGCTTCTTACCGATGTGTAAAATGATTAATACAACTTTCGTGTCGGTATTTTATAAGCACAACATATACACGAAGTTTTGTTCAAAGCTAAGTTGCGTTACTGCGAAGCCGTAATTAGATTTTGATCAGCTGTAGGAGTTTAGCTTAATGGTTTAATTTTTGCTTTGTAACTTGGCCATAAAGCAGAATTGAGTTGCAGAAGTATTGTATTTTTTAATATCGCTTATACGTTCTATGAAATAAATGTTAATGTATCTGTAATGGTCTTACATAGTAGTATACATTTTTAAGAATACTTCAGTGAATTGAACACGTTGCCACAAATATTTAAAATACTATTACTAATTTGTATAATACATTTGAAACTTGTGCTCTATAGAATCCTTCAAAATGTCACCAGTATTTTTTTCATACAATCAAAAGAACATCACGTTATGAATCTCCTGCATGTGATTGCAGAGTAATCAAACGAACGCCAAATTATCTATTCTTCCATTGCACGTTAAGGAACAAACACAGACACGCCCTTTTTTAACATACTACACAGAGCCAAGATACCATTTCCTGTATCATACACTCCCTGTTATCGTCTCCCCACCCTCTCGTACAATGTGGATACTATATAGTTTTGCCCGCCAGATTGGTATTTAATTTTAAAATTTGTGTGTATATGCAAGTTTGTGATCAGTGTTACAGGTCAGTGAAGTGAAGTATAGTATTGCGATATCTATATGACCACAGCTACTACTACGAATTCAATTCTATGGTACTCCTCCACAATTCCCAGTGTTGTACACCTTCTTGACCAAGACTGCCACATACCCGGCCGTGAGGGTCACGAAGGAGAAGAATTACAAACGCTGTCTTGACGTTTTTATATTTTTTTAATCAGCACTATATGCCTTAACTTTGTTGAGATGTCAAATGGGAGAGGTCTATGATGCGCTCCTTCAAATAATTGGCGACAATAAAACTGTCCAAATGGTCGCACATGAGGCTCGGTGTATTGCAAACTAGTTGTGTGGCTTTACATTTCTTTGCTCACTAGTTATATGGTACGTATGACTTCTTATTCCACGTAATGTAATGAGCAAATGCCTTCAAAATATTAATGTACGATGTGTTTGATGATTTCTTGCAAGCATATCGTCGTTTTAAAAAAAATCCATTACCTCCCAGGGTTGCCCCCATGGTACACCCATTCATTTGAGGCTGGGTGAACCCCAGAGCCGCTTTATGCGGGGAAAACGCAGGAAAGAATTAAGACCTTAGATCACACACATTTTAAAAATCCAATCATGTATCACAGACCTACAACGTTAAACATATGAAGTCAAGCCTTCATTTCTTTCCTAATACTTGTTACATTTAAGATAAAATGAAAAGAAAGAGAGAGTTTTCATAAAGTATAATAATAAGTCTAATATAAAATTAGTGTTTAACTGTGGTCGAGCGAGATATCCTTTTTTGGTTAATAGTATAATAAAATTATTTATTTTATAGTTTGATGTTTTACTTAGGAATATATTAATTTTCAATTTACCGTTGCTACGTACTGACGGGAGGGGGGGGGGGGGTTCGAGAGGGAGCGGCATCTTCCGCTACCTCCCAGGCCGGCAAAATTACTAGCGGCGGCCCTGGTGTACACTGTATATAACACACCTTATTACTGACTTCCTTGGCCCTGGATGTACAGGGTCAAGGAAAACAAAGAAATGAGCATAATTTTCTCTACGGAGAAGATATTGAACCTAAACCAAAAAGAACACAAATAATAAACTCGACAATGTAAATTGATGAGATTTAGTAAATCATTTAATGAAGCGACTAATCGCAAAGGACATAATCAGCTCAGACCCTATTACTTCTTCATGGTATGTGACGTAAAGTTCCCGCCCAACCGTTTGACGGCGTTAGTGGTTATCGCATCTCCTTTTCCACAGCCTGTAGTACACATCCTCATCTAGACATTGTTCTTGTTCTGGTGTTTAATATCTGCATACTGCAACACTGTCGTTTTGTCATTTCACGTGACTTTACATTGAAGTGATGGCTTCACTTGGCCGGTCACACGTCATCGCAAGCAAAAACTTCAACCGTTACCATGGTTTTGGGCCAGGGCTGATACCATCGTCTCGAACGATACCGAGAATCTCGAACACTACGTCTCGGTCTCGGTTCCATCCTTAGTTGTAATTTATTGTCTCGTTTCGGTTTATGAACGCCCATTGCCTTCTTTTCGAACAGCAAGTCTCGGTTGCGAGTCTATAATAGCTATATGAAACACACACACCTACGCACGCATACACAGACACAGTTAGACACACACACACACTTTACTGTAAAACCAAATAAAAATTTTAAAAATCCGATCACATTTCTTTCCTGAGGTCACTCGACTCATAATATGAAGTAACATCTGCACGTTAAAACTGTTGGCGGTAAAAATTCACGACGAGATATGACATTAACGTGATGAAATGCTAGTATTAACCATAAAAAATACAATAACGCCGAGTAGCATACAAATCTCTCTTTTTCTGCAGGAAGAACGTATTATATATTCTGTTTGCACAGGGTTAATATTTATTTTTCTCGAAACCCCATCGGATGCGTGATAGATGAGGTTTGCCTGCAATTAAGAAAAACATGCTCAAGGCTTTTAGAATTACTAATTCATTGGTGGTTTACAATATCACCGTTTAAGACAAAAAGTTTAATATTATATTATATGTATAATAGTTAATAATTATAAAAAATAAGTAGGTTATTATGAAAGTTGTGAAGAGTATGATTCAGTTTCGTAGATATATTTGTGGAATTAAAAAGTTTCTTTATGGATAATTTAGGGTTAACATTCCTATGTTGTAATTAGACTTCGGAATTTAAAGGTTCTAAAAAGTGTGCTTTTAGGTTCCTAAATAGGTTCTAAAAATCCTAAAATAGGTTCTAAAAACCTTAAATTAGGCTAGAAAAATCCTGAAATAGGTTGCAAAAAGAGTTAATTTGGTAGAAAATTCCTGAAAAATGCTGATTAGATACAATCGTTAAAAACAAAATTTCACAAGAACCGTAATAACCAAATATTGATTTTCTAAACAAATTTTCATTTCTTTATATCATTTTCAAAATTATCTACAAATTATTATAATACTGCACTTGTGCTGTTAGAAAAAGTTATTTTTTGATATGAATAATGAATTAGGTATGCATAATTTGCTGCACAATATCAGGGTGGCTACTCACTTGGAATTCCTTGAATTTCGGGAATTACACGTGAATTATTAGCACCGGAAATTAGGCGAATTATTGGATCTGGAAAGTATTCATGAATTTTGTCAATACATGAAATAAGGTACAAGCGGATGTTTTCTCTATTCCATTTTTTTCTCCGTAGACGTGAAAAATTGCAACTTTTATGAATCCACATCCCATTAAATTTAAACACGTTTATAAATGCCCTGAGGCAAGTTTCTCTCAGTTTAACTTTTATTTCATTCATTTTTTTGAGGATGAAAAAGAAAGCTACGCAGAAAATAAAACAAAATTTTCTCAATCCGTTTACTTTGTTAGTGTCTTTTACAGAACAATCCATCTGACAAACGGAAGATTATTACAAAATAATATATCTTGAAGTTGATTAGGTAAATTTTTTGTTACATTGGAATCATACAAACCCTTTATATTGTCAATATTGTTGTGTATGGAAGGGAGGGTGAGAGTCAGTAATACGTAAGGTTAGAATAGAGAAAACATCTGCTCGTATCCTTGAATTTTTGGAAAGTTCACCTTGAAAACCAGGAATTATACTTGAATTTTATCATGGTCCTAGTGACCACCATGAATCTCTTTGCATTATCCACACTCCAACTCCACCTTTTGTCTGTGAGGATCATTTCATGTGCTGAAAATTATCTTTCAACAGAAACATAGTCAGTAGTGCTAATTTGAATGCTGAAATATTACTTCGCAAGGCGAGAATGCCAAAAAGGACCAAACTGACGCGAAAGTGAGCAAGGCCACACAGATCAGAAGTTTGCACTTGGGACTGTGCAGGCAGAAGAGACGATTCGGTGCCAAAAGAATGGGGAGGAGAAGGGGGGCAAGGACAGTTTACTTTATCTTAGTAGGCATGGCTTAGCATTAAGGATCTATAGTGCAGGGGTAAAAAGTAGGGGGGAACTAACTGTCCCCTTTCGCCGCCACTGTCTGCAGGTAACAGTAACGTCAGACATTTTTGTTTTGTTTAAAGCTTTGATAAACATCATATACCTGGAGGAAGGGAAATCGACAGAAAACATGTTTCAAACACGCCAGTCATTGAATTCTTTCGCCACCAAACCTAGTAATTACCTCTGTGAGATATAAAAATCCTGTAAAACCTAGAAAAAGGCTTAATTTAGGCACATAAACCTAAAATAGGTTCTAACAAGCAAAATAGTATATTTTAGGCACTATTAAAGTCAGTTGTTTCGTTTTCTTATGGAACGCCGATATAACTTGTTATTTCTTATTTACCTGCAAAGGAAAAAATAGGTTAAAATCCTAAAATCCGAGGTCTAGTTATAATTGTTAACTAACTTTTTCATCGGAAGTAATTGTTAAGCTACTATTTATTACTTATTTTTCAGTCATCTGATGATACTTGTAGATGAGTTACATTGTGTTGTTTCATACAGGATTGTACCAAGGGGAGGGGCAATGGAAGCCATGCCACCCCCCCCCTCGCAGTATATATTTTTTAAAACGTGAACCTATAAAAAGGTACAAAAATAACATCGACGATTTTCACATCTGTAAATATTTCAATTTTTCCCTTGCATAAATGACTGTGTTTGTTGTGTAGAAAGGCAGACTCCAGAAGTCTGTAGTCTGCGATATTGGGTACTGTTAGTTTTATAACCATTGATGTAAGGATACCGAACGTCCCGATTTAATCGAGACAGTTGATCCCTGTCCCGACTTTTTCTCGAACTGCTGTTATGATGCGAAAATGTCTCGTTTTTATAAACTTACATTTAGATATATTCTTTATTTTAATAATCATTGCTAACACGTATCATTTAATCTGTAAATATATATTTCTTTACATATAATTATCATGATTGTTCAGTGGTCCTGGTACAAGTATAAGAAAATAAAGCCGGTCTCAGTGGCGGAGTTGTTACCGCGCTGCGAAACCAGGGGCCCCGGGTTCGAATCCCCGGGCATGGGTATTTTTTGTATGTCCCTTTGTCAATTTCAGCATATCATCGCTGATCCTCATCGCCGCGATAAGACAAACTTGGCTGAAAAGCAACATTACAACTATTTTGTAATCTCTTTACATTTATAATACATATATATGTAAACACATTTTCGGATTTGGCCCTTCACTCAAAAAAATCCTGGGTATGGGCCTGGTCTCGGATAATATTTTGTAAAATATATTTAAAATTGTATTTGATCGTTGTTTTATTTTAGAGAGATAATTTGAGTTCTTGGCCACAGAGAAATTATGGTTAATCTTGAACACTTTCTAGATCAATCAAGAACCTTACGTATGAAAGACTTGGTTTTGCATATAGTCGTATTATTATTATAGTAGTTTTGTTGTTATTATTATTACTATTATCAATAGAGGCTAGCTGAGTTGAGAAGTCTTCCTCTTTGTAGTCGTCGAATGGCCCCGTATATGTTTCTTGTGTGGAGGATAGGGGGTAGGGTAGACGCATCGCCACTGCCCCAACAAATTCTCACCTTCTATTGACACGCAAATAGCTGTGTCGGGTCTATAAATTTCATGAGGTTAACCTGACATTTTTCTTTTAATAAACTCTAGAGAGTAGTATTTTAATTGTTCTGCAACAATTTGCCTCATAGCCCTCATTTTAAACACAAAATCCTCAGGCATTTTCTGATTTGGCTTCATTATATTTTTCTAGATGCGGTCCTGTATCCAGTTTTCTCCCCTTCTTCTCTCTGGGGTCACTCATTTATCATCCCGACCGAACTTGTCCACGAATCTTGTCGCCTCATGCCTTAGCTCCCCTTGCGGATAAATTTTATTTTTTTATAATTCAGTATAATTGCTCTGTGCTAACGGCTAAACGCTGCGCGTCATGTTTCTAATGAGTTTCTTTACGACATGCAATAACTTACCCCAATCAGTTTGGTGGGTGGACATCCAGAAGATTCAAGACGGAAAATAACAGGTTACATCGAAATATATGCATGCTATCAATAACAACTTGATATCCGAGTGTCAAAAATGTGATTGAAGAGAAACGGTTACGCATCCCAAGACATAGTGTGCATGAAAAATTACACTTAACTTTTGCATGCCTGTTAGGATTCTGTGAGAAAAATCTTAAGGAACACTTTCAATTGTGAATATACGAAGGGGGTTCAGTAAATAGCTTTAACCATATATCTATATTTTGCCGTACATGGCAGAGGACAGGTCTTCTCGTGTATACACTTTTACAGCCTCAAATATCCCACAAGCAGTCACGTGACAGCTGTTCAAAGATGTGGAACCCCACTGGACGTTACTTGTTAATGCGTGAAACCCACCGACATCCATCGTCGAATGAAGTCACAGTATGGTAGTAGACAACGCTATATTCAATTCTTTTTTTATTCTGTATCGTGTTTTGTTTCAAGAGACTGAATTCTGTTGATGCGAAGTAGATATTGTGCTCTGCTTATTGGCGTTCTTATTTCATTTCATGACCATCAATTATATTGTGGAAAACAGACTGAATGAAAAATGGTGATGGACAATTCACCTACTATTACTTTTGCCGTTGGGTTTACCTGCATATCACTACAGCAATTGAATGAATGAATAGACGCGTAAGTTTGAAGGTGGCAACAATAATGCACTGAATTCGCCATAACCTTGTCAACCACACCTGTCTTGACGAATAAGCTCATTTATAAGAATCTTCAATTCTGGGAACGATATCCGAATATTAAATGTAGTCTTAAAGCAACTCAAATTTCATATTGCGTGACATCTTTTTTAACACAGTTAGTTACTTTCACATTAGTAAATAAACAATGGTAATGTTTACAATGGTATACTGCAGCGGTTCTCAATATTGTTCCTCATTATACCCTTTAGTCGTAACTAAACGTGTAAAGTACCCCCCCCCCCGCACCACAGGTTTTCTCCGAATAGTGGGTTTTGGGGAATTTTTTTGGCTGCCTAATTGGAGGGGGCGTTTTGTATATGTGGAGGCTTGTATCTCCAATAGAGCAAAATGACATTCGGACTGTATGTGGAAAGATGGTAAACAAATAAACATTAGAATGCTATACTTATTATTTCATTTGATGTTCCTACGTTTACAATCTTTATGATTCATAAAAGAATAAAAACGTGAAACACATGTATACTGATGGCCGCGTGCACCAACGCTGATTATTACGAAGTTCAGATGAACGAGATCAATTTTAATCCACTCTAAATGAACTTGGTTTAAAGATTTTCATTGCACCAACGAAAAACGACGTTCACGAGATTCCGTTCAACTGATCCGAGATTAATTTGTAAGGTTATACCTGATTGGTTGGCTAAAACAAATTACAATCAAGAACCGCATAGAGTAGTGTCATGTGTTAAAGTATCAACATATAGGAGAAAGTAATTCGGGCTGCAAACTTCTCTGAATTTGAGATATGTACTAATCAACCTTGTCGACGAGTACAAGGATGTAGTAGAGTGTAGAAAAATAATGATATTAAATAGAACTGACGGCACAACACAAAAGGAGAAGGAGAAAGCATGGAACCTTCTTCTACGGGACAGAACCTTAGCTCGTAACGTTTTAATGTCTTGAAATGCATTCGATTTTGATGCTACTGATGTCTATGGTATTTGAATTGTCGTGTAAATAGCCAGTAACATGTATTTTCGTAAATTTATACAAAAATATTTTCAACACCATGTAGCAATATCGTAATGTTGTTCGGTTCTAATTTACCTTGCAAATGCACTTGCACGTAATTATGCCATTTATATATATATTTTGTGTTCTGGGGTAAAAATGCACCACAGAACTACAAATTATAATAATAATTATTATTATTTTGACAGTTCTTACAGAGTTCCCGAATCATCAGCATTTTACGCCCAAAATCTCTAGCGTTTGTGCACTTGATATCACTTTCCACTCTTTTTCTATTCAAAAACAACTGCCTGCAGTCGAAGCATCAGTATCGTGAACCAGGATCAGCCACAAAAACGGTGGCGAATGACCGATCAGAAGATAAACTCGTTTTGATGTTCCTAGATCGCAATCAATTGTTGAACCGTCTTCGTGCAATGGAATTTCCCAATGATCCCTTCCCGATCCGAGTTTAAATTTTGATCTCCGTTGGTGCACTCGGCCATAAGAAGTATATAAAAACTATAATTTTTTATATATTTTTTCCAGAGTTGTTGAGAAAAAGTAAAGATCAAAAATAAGTATGTAAACAAACTGTCAAGCACAATTTTGGAATTTTCATTGTAAATCCTCAGAATTTCTAATGAGAAGGATGTGCCTGCATAGCCTGCCACATTTTCATGATGTCTGGTTGTGCACTTGAAACTTTCAAGCAGAGATTCGGCTCCAAATTTAGTCTATTATAGATTTCGAACTAGTATTTTTATTTCGAAACATATGAAACAAAGATAAGAATGTTAGTGAGAAAATCAGCCTTATTTTCCTGTTGAGTGTTAAAGCTATGAAGTCTGCTCTACACACCTGCATCAAAAATGTTATCGTGTGGACCGAGCTGATCGCGTACCACAGTTTGAGAACCACTGGTATACTGTATTGTAGGTATTTAAAACAAACAGAGTATTCAATGGCATTTGGTGGGTGAATGGTTAATGTCATGGTCGTTTTTTTCACTCAAGATTGAAACTAAATTTCCAAATACTCTATCCAACGTGGGTCAGTTTGGTAGATACGTTCTTGTAAAATTTAATGCATAGCCTGTGTATCACTTGATACTGGGAAAGAATTAATGCAGCATCTCCAACTTCATGCAGGACCCAAGAGCATTCTGTCAATATTTAGATAAGCATACAATCGGCCATAACTGCTATATTTATTATCTATGATATTTGTCTCAGGGGGGTTGACAATACATAATACATAGTCCTTCTACTAAATTTTAGGACTGCCTCTATAAAAAGTATTTGCGTGAGTAATTATTGTTTAGCCTTCGATATAGGAGAAGGAAGGATAAATTGGCCACTCTAAGGTTTGATGAATTCTTATCATACCTTTTTAATCAGCAAAGTTATACGGGAGGTTATTTCAGTCGTTTACCGCCAGCGTGTCGGCCGGTCGGCGCCCCCTTCATGCAACAGGTCCCGGCAAATTGCGTTAGAGGAAGTCCGTAACAGAAACAGCTTGTTTTGAAATGTTTCCACTTTTCACAATTACAGTTACAATTACAATTGAAATAAGCACGTACCTTGTCGCAAGGATGCTGGAAAAGGTGTCCTCCCAAATACAAATATTTCTGGCACCTTATTTCTGACATCTAATCTTAGATTAGACATCGCTACTTTATCCTCAGTTGTCGCGAGAGCGCCGGCAGCTTATCGGGGAGTTGTCAGCCGCGAGAGGGCGATTCATACTGCAACTGTCGGCAGTGATGCCAACCGTAGGGACATGTACCTAAGCATAGGGACTTTCACTATATTTCGCCCGCGTAGGGACAAATTTGCCAAATGAGGGAGAACGTAGGGACTTTTTTCAATCTTGGAAAATAACATTTTATTGTGCAAAGGTGCAAAGCTTACTCGCCAGTCAGTTGCACTTTCTTCGTTCTCGGTTTGGAATGAATAGATTAGTTTATCTGGATACTTGAGCGAGGAGGAGAAAAAAGAACTAACAAACAAATCTCCATCAGATTTTTGGAACATGTTATTGCTTACCAAGAACTTTCAAGGCAATTTCTTTTTTTAAAACATTTCCATTCTCGCGAAAATAGTGCTAACATTGCCACATTCTAACGCGGAAACGTAAAGAATATTTTCAATGTTAAGTGATACAAAAACAAAAAAAGATAAATAGAATCGGACCCTAATTGTTAAAGACTGCAGGAAGTACAGCATCACCAACCAACATCTATCTCTTCACAGCAGTAGCAGCATGTATGACTTCAAATAACATAATCAACAGTAAATGACTCAACGTTATTTATTAGGGGTGTGCGGATCCAGAAAAGTCGGGACCGGGATCGGTAAAAAAAATTCCCGTCCCGATTCCGATTTCGGGAAATGACTTCCCGACTTTTCGGGATCCCGAGCAGTCGGGAAATACCGAATGGTCACTTTAAAAAATTTCGACGTTTTCTGCATTGTAAGTTTCTGGAACGTATCGGAAATTTTAAGTTTTATTCTACAAATGCAAAAACAAAAACTTAAAGTGAAAATGACGTGTAGAATTTGAGATTTCCAGGGCTTCGGAAATTTCCCGTCCCGAAAATTTCCCGATTTGGTCGGGAAATTACAAATTTTTCCCGTCCCGAATTTCGGGATTTAAAAAATTCCCGTCCGGACCCAAAAAATTCTGTCCCGCACACTCCAGTTATTCATTAAGGCAAGAATTTACAATACCGGACCATTCTGTAATTTCTATGCTACGTCTTATACTCACGAAATAATTAGTCGTGATGATTTATCTCAAGTTAACATGTTGGGGTGATGTGAAAAAATTGTTCATTAACGTGTAGAAGTTGTAAAATAAGCTTTTCAATTCTCGCAATGATTCTCTGTATACAAGTATGGTAGCCATATTTGTTAATATGAAGAATTGACGTTCGCAATTAGTTATGCTGTCTACAGCGTTGCCACACTGTTGATTTCATACTTGGAGAGCATGGATCGTGTAAGAATGTTGGAAGAGAACAGTAAAAAAAAGTTGTTAATGTTGTACAGATTGTTAGGTGGAGTGTGCAGGAGGATGGCCGTGGCTAATTAATATACTTATGGATTTCGGTATATTGCCCAAAGAAGGTGCTTACATGTGACAGCGACAGTTACGATGTAGAAGAACATGTGGAGTGTGGACTGATTTGATTACAGGTAAGTTTAGCAACAGTGCATCGATCGAAAATGGCGTCTTCGATGATGAACGTTTGCCGTTAATGTGCTACGAAAATAAGATTTTTTGTCGGTTCGTAATCACAATTAGCGCAAAACCATTCACGGATAGCCCCGCTGACCACTCTCGGTAAGGTTAGGTTAAGTTAGGTTAGGCAAGGCAAACATAGTTAAAATTTGGGGTCGAAAAACCATGCACGGGTAGCCCCACAAACCATTGACGGATAGCCCCACGAACCATTCAGGTAAGGTTAGGTTAGGATAGGCAAACATCGTTATAAATTTTAGGTCGTAGTAATATCAGGAATGTATATTTCGTTTTTTAGGTATTAGAAACACAAAATCTTCCTGTAAATAATGAGCAATCGTGCCGATCGCGGGCCACTCAATTTCACTTATTTTGCAATTTCTACACGTGACTTTCAAATTCGTGATTAGGAGGCCTCAATTAGTGAATATGCGAAATATTACAAAAATGGGGGAGGGGTCCTGTATTGTAAATTCGTTCCTTCATTAATTGTGGAAGCACCGAGCAGAAAGATTTGGTAAGTAAATGTGTATATTTTATCTTCTGTTTTGCATGCTCATGAGGTGATATTTTTTTAGTCGCTTTACTTGGCGTAGGGACATTTGGTCAGTTGTAGCGACATTGCCAAAAAATGGTTAGCAACACTGTCGGCTACCAGACGTAGTGAGTGTACCGTACCCTCATGTTCACTTCTGTTTGCATTTATCATTACGCGTGTTTTTATACTGTGTTATTGCTAGTGCTTTATTGTGTGTTAATTGTTATTCATTCATTAGTTATGCCGCTAAACAAATATAGCCTTGAACAAAGAGTTTTTATGTACGATAATTACGTGAGAACGAACTCTTGCAGAAAAGTGGTCAGGTAATTACGGGAGACAGGATCTCTTGAACCTAAGAAACGTGTAGTATTGCTGTTGAAGGAGGTCATTTTCAACATCTCTTATAACACAGGAGGTTAGTGATCATCATTATTATTACTTTTAAATATCATTTTACGCCTTCGGTTTGCTTTATGCGCCGGGTTGCTGTCTTCCCTTTCTGTCAACTGAGGATAAAGTAAGCGATGTCTAATCTAAGATTAGATGTCAGAAATAAGGTGCCAGAAATATTTGTATTTGGGAGGACACCTTTTCCAGCATCCTTGCGACAAGGTACGTGCTTATTTCAATTGTAATTGTAACTGTAATTGTGAAAAGTGGAAACATTACAAAACAAGCGGTTTCTGTTACGGACTTCCTCTAACGCAATTTGCCGGGACCTGTTGCATGAAGGGGGCGCCGATCGGCCGACACGCTGGCGGTAAACGACTGATATAATCTCCCTGTAGAGACATAGACCAATAGTAAGTATAATAACTTTACTTCAAATTTATATTTTTTTTAATTCTTGTTGTTTAGAAATGTACATGTTAATTTTTTTTTTAAAAAAAGTGGCCAGTCCCTTTCCATTTTACCTGCATAGGTAAATGAACAAATCATATTGATACAGAGTGTGTATTTAATCAACACAAGCTGAAGTAATACACATTAAGAATAAGTATTATGTCTTTTAAGTATTATCTCAAGTACGAAATCTTTACAAGATAAAGTAAATAGTAATTCGTAATCAATAGTCTATCAATAAAGGATTAGGAGTAGGCCTATTTGCAAAATTCTCACTCAAACTCATCATCTTCTTCATCACAACCGGCGCACTCTTCATGTGCTCACTTCTTACATTTTAAACATCTAATCCATCCTTCATTGCCTTTCGAGTCTGTCTGTTTCGTGGCGCCATTACATAAACTATGGTCTAACATCTAACCTATATGACTTAGCGTTTTTCAAACACACATAATTTAAAAGGTTATTTCACGCTGATCAAACAGCACAAGAGCATATCATTATAACACTTACTATTATTTAGCTATAATCAACAATTTGTACCACTTAGCTAAAATCAGACTTGCGAAAAAACAATAAAATGAGTTCACATCTAGAAAAGTGCAGCCTCCCGCTTCAAAGTCACAGACAACACTGACATCAACCGTGGCGACTGTTTCGCCCGGCTCCCGCGTGGCGGAAGCGCTATACAGCGAAGAAAACTCACATGGCCACTTTGCACGCACTGGGCACTTTACCCTTCCTTCCCCTACATCCATTCTAACTGTACACACTGATTTGCATGGTCATACAACTGGGAGGCACTGTTTAATTGTTAGAAGCAATTAATTAACTTATACAATTAGATTTATCCACATAACATCGTTGAATCTGTAGGATTTTGAATGATTCCATATTTCTCTCATTCTAAAGAAAAGGGCTAGAAACCTTGTCTGGCAGTCATAATTTAAAAAAAATATATATTTATACTTTTTCTTTCAATAGGAGTTAATTTAGTCATAAGTTGGGAGATTCATCAGCTTAATTTTCTCCAGAAATAATTTTTCCTCTTTACAGAATTTTACACAGAATATGTCGATTTTCCACTCCGTGGACTGTCCGCAATCAAAATTTATTCATGTAGATTATTTTAATAGTTTCTCCTTTAGGCAATTAACTAATTAATCACCTTAGAATCCCCTATGAACAGGAAAAGATAATCTTGTGAAAATCTTAGTTGAGTAAAATATCAAAATGAAATGTTCCAGGGGGAACTAACTGTCCACTCTGTGGACACTGGTAAAAGGTTCCTATAAAAATCCACAGAGTACGACACTGTTCACTCCACATCAGGACATTGGAGGGAATGGAAGCCATTGTAATGTCAAGGGACAGTTAGAGTTGCTAGTCTTGCCCTTTGTATGAGATTTTTGGGATTAAGTTCTGATAACTTTGTCGAGATCACGTGTCCAAGCTTCTCAAGGTGAGAAATTTTGCAAATAATTAATTTTTATGAATTTAGTTATAAACATTATGTGCAGAACTCACCTGAAAATTTATGTTTGCTTAACTTGTATTTCCATGGAGTAATATAGCTAATAAAAGAAAAATATGTCCCCTCCGTGGACACGGAGTGGACAGAGATGCTCACGGAGATTAAAAACAAATTTATGATTATAAAGAAATAAAGTTAAAGCCTACTTTTGACCAAAGGATAAGGTTATGTTCAGAAAATGTTTGGTTGCTTAAAAGGGTTTGAACACAGATATCCATTCCAAGGACTTCAAAATCTACTCTATGGAGATGAAAGCTCCCGTAGTGAAATTTATGCCCACTCCGTGGACTAGGAAAATTTGCAATTTTTAATTTTCTAATGAACTAGGAGCAAATAATCTTGGCCAAGCTTAGCATTTGATTAGGTTCTTTAAGGACAGAATATATAATTATTTTTACAAATTTTCAACAATTTTAATTTTTTGTGAAATCATCTTTTCATTTCTACCCCCCCTTTTTTTAGAATGACCCTCATACAACTGGATGCCTCTGTAGAAGTAGTCCTTTGCAATGGTGTTTAATGTACGTACTCGTCACGGCTTTCTGGATATCCGAAATCGAGTCAAAGAGACGCTCCTTCAAGTGGGATTTCACTTTTAGAAACACAAAGTAATCAGCAGGTTTTAAGTCTGGCGAATACGGAGGCTGGTCAAGCACGGTCTCGCTTTTTTTGGCTATAAACGCCTTGATAATTGTCACGTTGTGGGACGAGAAGTTGTGCAAAAGGAACTAGTCACCAGATTTACACATGCCGGTTTAACAAATCGAATCCTTTTTCGGAGCCTTTCCATTACACATTTTGTAGTACTCTGCATTCACAGTTTCACCATCCGGAACAGATTCTATATGGATTACGTCCTGCCGATCGAAGAAAATCACGAACATGGTCTTCACTCGAGACTTCTGAAATCGCACTTTTTTTTTTTTTTGCCGTGGCGAGTTTTCTCCGACAAATGCAGCGGATTGACGTTTAGTGGTCGGATGACAGGCAAAACACAAGGTTTCATTGCCAGTTTACAAACGTCTTAAAGAAGTCAGGATCACTCTGCTGTGTCAATCAAATTTTGGCAAGGTGAAATTCTGTTCTGGAATCAAAGAGTGTGGAACAAAGCGCGAACAAATCTTCAATTTTCGCAAATCTTCAACCACAATCATTCTCATTGTGTCCTTGCTGAAGTTCACCTCGTTTGCTAGCATTCTTAGCGAAAGGTGGTGGTTTTGAAGCAACAATTTACGAACCTTCTCGACATTGCTTTCATTGCGGCACTCGATAGGCCGAACGGTCCTCGGGTCGTCTTTAATACCTTCTCCTCCATACCATCGGAAAACATTCGAACGGGATAGTCCCCATAAATTGCATTTACCATTTCGAGAGTGTCCGTCCCACTTTTTACAGCTTTGAAACAGAACTTTAACGCTAATCGCTGCTCCGTACTCGCATCTGTGACGAGGCCTCCTCATACAGCTTCGTTCCATACCAACCACAAATGACGACCACTCCTGAACCCAGACAATACTAAGCACACGTGTATCGAGACTTGCTCACGAGCAGCTAGCGACAGCGTTAGCAACTTGGAAATGCATGCTAACAGCACCAAATCTGACCTGCCTAAACTATCCAAGGGGAGGGTAGAATTCTGTGGAAAAGGACAACAAAGACTTTTGACATACGACTTACTTCTCTTTTGGAATTCAGCCTGCACTTTGGATAAAGACGTAAGTTAACTTTTGAGATTTTGAGGTTTAATTTGGTACCTAAATGTGCCAATGCGAAAAACAGTATGGGGGGGCAAGTGGGTCCGGCCTGTTTCTAACATACCTTCAAAAGGGACTCTATATAGAAAGGCGGGGCCGCGGTAGCGGTAGGAGGCTGTAGGTTAATTACCCTATGAGCGGAACCCGGAATCGGTGGGAAATAAATAAATAAATAACCTCAAATAATTCCTTAAATAAACAAAACTTAACCTGCCTAACCTATTCGTATCTACGTACAGTGGGATCCATGAGTATTACCTTGCAAATTGTCCATTACCATGTTCGTGCACTTTATTTGACCCAATAACAGCTTCAAGAATTAAAAGAAAACTCAAAACAAGCTGTTGACAACTTTTTCACCCGCATACATAAAAATCCATCGCTTAAAAACACATAGGTTTTTAAAAAAATAATAATGAAAATAGTCATGGACAATTTGCACGGTAATACTCATGAATCCCACTGTACATGCTTATTTCTGCTATTATATGCCTACGTGGATAGGTTAAGCAGGTCAGGTTTGGTGCAGTTTGCTGTTGCTACCCCCTCGTGATTTATCCTGTTTGTCTCTATGAGTGGCCGCCTGATCGCGTTCACAGTATTTCCTCTATGCAGTCAGTCATAAAACTTAGTAGACACACTGTATATAATTGTGTACCCGTACACCTATACGTGCTCATAATTATCAATATATATATATATATATATATATATATATATATATATATATATATATATTTATATATATCATTTTTCTTTTACATCATTAATTATTCTTTTATATTATCATTGTATCGAACATTCAGCACGTCCCCAAGTCCCCATAAGTTCCAACGAAACCAAGCGAAGGTCATTTGCCTTACCCCCTTTTGAAAGCCCATAAAAGGGGATGGCTATATTTACACTTTCTCTCCCAGAAACCCCCTTTGCCTTCCCAACGTCTCGAAATTTTCCATTCTTCCCTGCAACCAAACCCCTCCTCCACATCAGCCAATACAAACTGGACATGTAAAACCTTTTCAAATCACAAACCGAATTGTGGATTTTGGCGGTTGAGTGAAATCAGTGTGTGTCTAGAGATAGTACAGAAAAGTCGGTGTCATGGGCAGTCTGTATCTAGAAGTCCGTGTTAAAAGAGTTGTGCTGAACAGTCGGTGCCTAGAAGTTGTACGGAAAAGTCTGTATATACGTAACTAGTCAGTGTCCAGAAAACAGGTGTGAACTGTGACGTGTGCTCCCGCTACCTGATGCATGTGTAGGAGTCGTCACCGGAGGGCACTGAAATTGACACCCCAGGAAGCAGCAGACTGTGTCACAACGGCCAGTGTGAGAGGATGATCGTCGGTCCGAGCTCTATATCGCAGCGACCGACACAAGGTACATTTGGGGCATCCAGGTTCCCTAACGGCCAACAATGGACTTCAGTGGACAGTAAGTGACAGACTTGAAAATTGAGTGGTGGACTTGAAATTCTCACATTAGACAGACACATGTAGTGAATCTTAACAAAAATACATATTTACATATATATTACACTTCAACAATCAGATCCTTATATAATTTCAAATACAACCTCCTCCTTTTCCATCTTCAATAGTATTTTCTATTTGTTTATGTGCACCGTGCAGGTACGGCCGGGCATCGAACCCTGGACGGCTTGGTCCCCCAATATTATGTGCTGCTAATTGTGAATAATAAAATTCTGGAGTGCGGAAATATGTATTTACGACTGTACAGCCGTTTGAAGTTGCGAGGTGGTTGCCGTGTTCAAATTTCCCACCGATTCCGGGCTCCGCTCATACATAGGGTAATTAACCTACCGCCTCCTACCGCTACCGCGGCCCCGCCTTTCTATATAGAGTCCCTTTTGAAAGTATGTTAGAAACTGGTACGACGGTACAGAACCCAATTAATGTCTCCGTAATCAGAGGCGAGGGCCACCTGCACCAATCACGTCATGAGAGCATCCAAACAATCCTCTCAACACCAAAATTACAGCAACTTCAAATTTATGTTTCAGATAGCTCCCACGAGTCCTACCTAGTAACGCCGGCAGCGCTGATTTGTTGTATACTGTGGAGAACAACTGACCTCGAAAGGGATTCCTTTTATGTGAACAATATAAGTTTACTTAATAAGATCAATATTCAAATAAGAATATGCCTGTCAGCCACCATATAATTCAGTCTTGGATATCAAATTCAGAGCTAATACAAATGTATGTGATGCAGTTTACATGTTTTATCCAGTCTACTTCCATACTGTTCAAACCTGTCTAACGGAATACCAAATTTTGTAGTAACCCAACAACCTGATCTTTCCCTAGCTGATTGCCAAACCAATTACCAGCATGAAATAATATGAGTTACGTTGGCAAGACACACAAAGTTCTTCCCTCTGAAAGAAAACACACAATATTAAGATATGTCAACATGCAATTATCACATACCGATTTTGTAAGCATATATAGAATGAAATAGGAGTTTCGAAATACTTAAACATTTATTCATATGAGAAATTACACCTCTCCCTGATCATTAACAGGAGCTGTTTATATTTTCACTTGCACTCAGCTCGTAACTGAATTTAGTACGAACAGCTGAATTAGAATTAAATATCTTCACCGTGCGTCTGATTTGGCAACATCTCCTCATTCAAGGTTATAATTCGTCAAGTTCAAATAATTAACCCAGATAATTTTACACTGACAATTTCAAGCAATTGCACATTTCTTACTAACCGTGCAAATTTCACTAATTCGTCTTTCTGCCGACTACATACCTGCATTACGACATGTGACCTTGAAATATTCAGACGCAATAAAATACCTTTTGTCTCTGATTACTACCCAGATTTAAAATTATAAGGATAAGCACTTATTCAAGGTTCTCTGGATGTATTGTATCAGATCATGTTCAAATTATTAGAGAAAACTCCATTTTACATGTAACGGCATCGCCCGCCATTAGCTGTCAACCACGAGATACGGAACGCTAAATTTTCGATTTATTTTCCACACTAGATACACACGCTAGCATGCTTTATTCGAAACGTACTTTAGATAGATCTACCTTTGAAGTATATAAACATGAGCTCATGAAAAGTGATTAAACTGCTGCAGCTTACCCCCTGAAACGGTGGGTCACGTTATCCTTTTCACACCCTACCTTTGTAATGGAACTGCCTAATCGCATCACCTTACTTCCATTCATTGCTCGATCCAACGGCCGATCTCCTGTTGTACAAAGTGCAGTACATTCCTTCACTGTCGAACACTTATCTTCCGTAAGCTAAACAATGAGGATTCCTTCCCACATGGTTCCGTTATTTCTCTCATCCTTCACCTCTACACCGGCTTCCCACTTTTTCCTCTCTCGTGTTTTATTTCTCCTTTTTACATCACGTTTTCCGCGTGACACCAGAAGTTCTACTGAACATAATATTAAGTACAAATATTCATATATGTATGTATTAATTATCTGAATGTCATAAAGACTTAATTGATTATAGTTATTTTATTCAAGCACAATAATGGAGAATACTACGCTGTAAATTTTATAAGTTTTCGCCATCACTGCAAATTGTCCTTGCGTGCAGCCGCCGTCACAACAAAATGTCCTTGTGCATAGCGAAAGCAAACTGTTTTTGGCGGTAAATTTTATGACAATGAGATCTACAACAACAAGAGATTAAAACTTGTTACAAAGGCACTTGCAATACCATGACTTTGAATTTAACTTCGAAATAACATTCACGAACAATGTGATTTTAAAATTTTACAATTTATAATGAATTACAAATAGTGCCATCTAGCGTTATTTTCTGAACTTCGTAATGTACCGGTTTACGGACGTAAGTAAAATATTTAAATGTTCTCAGCATTCATTACATTCTTATAATATCATGATACCATATGACAATAACCGTCATATTTGGCGCCCAACAAGGGGCTCGACCCCTTTCAACAAGCTTACATCATCAAATATATATATATTACCTTTACACCAGATAACCTAACCATTCGTCAGGACATATACACCTAAAACATACACTTGCATGATTACATTCATAAAATCTTGATATAAATACAATATGTACAATACAATTGTTCCTTACCGGAAGGAAGAACTCCGTGCCTGCCCCAGATGTAACCCTTCTTTGTCATTTATGTCCAAAATTGTAAGATCAGGAAATCCCTTGCAAACCCAAGAAAGAAAATTTCAGGCCCACACCTCCTGTGTTGGTGCGCCGCAAAACTGCACCTACTTGGTTCCTTACCCGCATCAGGTACAAATTTCACGTCACCCACAGGAGAATGTTCCAAACCTCAGTCCTCACTACCCCCAACCTCATCTAGATTGCCCTTAATGGCTACACCTTGTGTGATGCTATCTCTCATCATCTGCAACCATTTTTCCGTATCCTCTAAACCCAAATCTGATAACCTTTTCATCCATTCCATCAACTTGTCCTCGGAACAATTCCATATTTTACAATTTTCAATAGATTGGTTCTCTATTTTCTCCCCATTAATACAATCTACCAAAGCCAGTGTAGAATCTTTGTTGTTTTTTACGCAAAGGTAAGGACCGACAAAGAGCTCGCAATATTTTCGTATAACTTTATCCCCTATACCACTCTGCGCTTGATTTTTAACAAAGACCAATCTACCTTCGTCAACTACAGGATTAGTGACATGTCTTGCGTTAAGTACTTTCAACCTTTCCCGCCTTTTGCTGATACTGCCTAAACTTGCCATAACCAATTTTTCATCCCACGTGAGCTTATTAGTTTCTACTCCCAACAACGGTATTTTTGTCAAACTCTTTTGCATGTTTAGCCTCAACTCAGCTGGTGAATAACCCGTTTGAGAGGAGATTGAACCATTGAGGAAGTTAAGGGCTTCTGGAATCCTTTCTGGCCATTTGGCATGGTTGGATATACATAGTACCCTCATCAGCCGATTTAATTCCAAGTGATACCGTTCCACTAAATTTGAGCACGGGTGGTACACAGGAGTGTACAGGAGTTGTACTCCCCAGCTTTTCATGACATCCTGAAATTTTTTTGATTTGAACTGGGGTCCGTTATCAGACATTATCTTTTGTGGTACACCTAAATGAACAAAGTATACTTTGGTTAATCTATTTATAATTGTGGCCGCATTACTGTTAACGACCGGATATGCTACTAAATATCTCGTGGCCGCATCCAACACGGTAAAAAGAAATCTTTCACGCCTTGGTCCTAGTGCAAAGGGACCTTGCAAATCGATAAATAACAACTTGCCTGGTTTGTCTGTGACATGCGACCTAGCAACGAACTTGGCCGGATGCTTATTAGGTTTGGTGCGTTGGCAGATATCACAATCTTTAATGTACGACTTAATATCAGATTTCATGCCTTTCCAATAAAATGCCTGATAGATCATTGCAAGAGTCTTGGCAACTCCAAAGTGCCCCAAGTCATCGTGACAAGCTATTAAGACCTTTCCTATCAAGTTTACGGGAATGCAAATTCTGTGACGTGAATTGTCATGGAAGTCTTTGATGTAGAGTACGCCACCATTTAAACAGTAAGTTTGATTCCAGGACCTAGAACGAGCATTTATCTTTTGAACCACTCCTTGCAGGTGATTGATTATTTCCAACAAGCCTATATCCTTGTGCTGCAAAGTTATCAATTCTTCTTTGGTAAACAACTCTCGACCAGCTTTCATGACCGTAGATATGTTCACCAAGAACTGAGAATCCGGAATGTTTGGAAAATTTCGACTAAGTGTGTCAGCTAAAACATTATCCGCCCCTTTACAATATTGCACCCTGAAGGAGTATTGCTGAATTTGTATGAACCATCTCGTTAAACGAGAGTTCCAAGAGTGAGCCGATTCGAGCCACGTGAGCGACTTGTGGTCTGACACCACGACAAATTGTCTGCCTTTGAGAAACGTAGAAAATTTCTCTATCGTAAACAATATGGCAAGAACTCTATTTCTGTGGACGTGTAAGACTTCTCGTACGTCTTCAACAATCTACTAACAAATCCTAACGGCTTGATGTTACCATCCACAATTTGGTAACAATAACCACCAATTCCAATTAAAGATGCATCCGTTTGGATATATAATTTGTTGTCAAAATCCGGATAATTCAACGTTACCTCTTGAACGACTAATGTCTTGAGGAGCTTAAAAGCTTCTTCCGCTTCCCCTGACCAATGCCATTTGGACTTATGTTTCAATAATTCATAGAGAGGTTGTGCTGCAAGAGCGTAATTGGGAATATATTTGGATAGCCAGTTAAAACACCCTAAAACTCTTTGAAGCTGTTTCAAATTTTCCGGTCTGCGCAAATTAACGATGCTCTCAACATACGAGGGATCCTTTTTAAACCCTTTTGTCGTGACCATATGCCCCAAGAACTTAAATTCCTTAACCGCAAACTTGCATTTCTCTAATTTTAAAGTGAAACCTGCACGTTTCAACTTTCAAGCACCAGACTAACATGCCTGAGGTGAGATTCAAAATCTTTTGACTTAATAATGATGTCATCCACGTACACCACTACGAATTCTAGGAATGACCCAAGCACGCGATTCATAACGTCGACAAACACTGCCGTACCATTGACCGACCCAAACACAACCCTTTTAAATTGGTAGAGGATCCCCTCGAATGCAAATGCCGTATATTTTCTGCTATCTTCATGCAACGGAACCTGCCAGTACGCATTTCCCAAATCTAGCGATGTGAAAAATTGACAACCAATGAATGACGTCAGCAAATCGTTGATCTTCATTGGCGTGAGTTGCATAGGTTTGACGTGTTGATTTATTTTTTTCAAATCCACACACAGTCTAATTCCCCCATTTGGCTTCGGGACAACTAGCAGGGGCGAACGATACTCAGAAACTGAGAGTTCAATTACTCCCCATGCTAACATTTGACTTAAATGTTCCCTGACCTTATCCCTATATGCAAAGGGTATTGGGTAATTCCTTGCAACTATTGGCACGCTGGTATCCAATTCCATTCGATGAACATATTCACCACATAAACCCGGTTTCTCTGAGAATATCGGTTCAAAATTATGGATCATATCAACGAAACGTGAACTTAGGTTAACCTCCAAATTTAGAGAGTCCTTCACCTTTTCAGCAAAATTAGTCCTATCATTCTCTGAAATTACATCTTTTAATAAAACCTTAGAAACTGACACATCCTGCTCTATGCTGCCTGTTTCAACAAGCGGAGTGAATTTTAGAAGTGCCCTTCCATTGGGAGTTCGATAGAAGAACGCATCATTGTTAAAATTTAATTCCCCTTGAATAACATAAATGACATCTAAACCTAAAATTATAGGTACACTTAACTTTTTTACGACAACTAATTGAACATAGAATTCATAACCCCCCAAATTAATATTCAACTTAGTGATACCCTCAACTGATTTCGATTTTGTGCCAGAGTAGTCCACTAGCTTGATGTTGGAGGCAGATTCCAACCTGGGCTTAGAACTTAAAGACGAAACCGATCTCCACGTATTGTATTCAAGGAGACTGACCTCAGCACCGCTATCACAGAGGGCTACATATGGCCTTCCTAAAATAGTAACGTCAATCAAAGCTCATGCACCACCTTGCGGACCAGCATTGATTGGGGTAACTAATTTCATGGCATCATCTAAATCACACTCCTCACCGCCGTCAACAATATTTACAAATAATATGGCAGGCCGAAACATTACGCCCTCACCCCCTGCCCATTGGTAAGGGACCTCTGACGGTTTTCCGTCTTAAATATTTGTCGACTGTCACTAGGATACTCCTCAATGGCGTGAACCTCCGCCTCTACCACGAACTGAGTACCACCGATGGAGTTCACCTTACCTAGATTTTTGAACACTCCCTTTCTTTGAAGGAAATTCATAACTTGAGTCATCCCATCCTTATTCCAATGTACCTTGTCTACCTTACCACGGGAAGGATTACCCAAATATTCTTCATACAAATACACCTTGATTGCTCCCTGATCATTAAAGAACAGAGAAGCAATATCATGAACCTTTACGTTTTCACCATTATGAAACGACGTTATAAATTCATTGACTCCCTGCCATTTCCGCCAGATGCCTGAGTCTTTGTCCCGCATGATACGCGCCAAGGGTGGCAATGTCAACCAATTTACTTCTTTTGTACGCTCCACCAGCAGCTTCAAAATTTCCAACAAGTTCTCTTTGATGGCCTCTGCTGATTTGAATTGAAGAATATCATTTGTTCCTATCAAAACAATCACTGCGTCCGGCAACCTCGGACATGAACGAAGCCTGTCGATCAATGGCCCAGTGGTTTGCCCACTAACCACCCAACCTATTTTTCGGCAGCCTCCTTCGCCAAACGTGATTTTGTAATTTCCAATTGTTTGCGCTAACCTAACTGACAAACTGTCTCCTATCAATAGCTTGTCTTCAAACATCGGATCCATTCCTCGATAACTGTCTTCTACTTCCCTACAAACTCGCGTATATGTCGAAGGCCTATGATCCTTGGGAGGATTACCCGCGAACAAACCCACATCACCTCCTACGATGTGAGTTCCTCCTCGTTTCCCAACGAAGATTCACTAGACATACTACCCCTGCCTGGAACGTGCCGTTTGGACTTCGGACTATTCTGAGAATCTTTCCATGCACCCCTGGGTGAACTCTTTGGGAAGCGAGAGTCAAGATTACCCTTATTTTCAGGACTCGGCGACTTAACCCTGACTTTGTTTATTCCCCCTTTTATCCCTTTACCTTTGGAGGGAAGAACCCATTCCTTTTTGATAACTGCATCCTTAAGTGATTCAAAATTTTCAATAACATGGACAGCCTCCGTAAAAGACGATATGTCTTTCATTACGAAATGTTCCCTTAACTTGTACGGCAAAAGCGCGCCAAGCTGAGCCACAATATGGGACTCCTCAGCCTTGGGTTGGATGGAACGCAATAACTTGAAGTTCCTGGAGAAATAAAGCAACACGCTCTCCTAAGATGTTTTCTGATACGGTGAGCTCAGAACCTTAGCTAGACAGGAACTTCGCCACCTTGAACTTTCGTAATGACCGATAAACTCAGTTTTGAATAGGTCATAAGAAATCAGTTGTGACTTCTTTTCTGAAAACCAAAGTTTTGCACTTTCTGTTAGGAGTTTTGGAACATAATTCATATATTGAGCTTGGTCAACTCCATACAACTCCAAGAGTTCCTCTACCTTTTCAAGGAATTCAGTGGGAGTTATATCAGTGATCAAGCCGTTAAATTTGGGAAATTTTAACAAGTCCTGAGGCTTGATACTAAATTGTTTCCCTCGAGCTAAACCAAGACTAATGCTAGGATCAACTTGATCCACATTCCCTAACTTCAACTTTTCCTGATCATTTCCTGTTCCCTGAAACCTACTGATCTTAGCCCTTTTATGCCTGGTTTTAATATAACCTTTCCTGTTTGAGACGAAACTCTTTTTGCACGGTCTGTCAGTGTCAGATGCAGATTCTGCACAGGAATCACTGATGCCCGCCAGTGGCTTCACTGTACTACTCAACCTACCAGGTACGGTATCGGAATCATCTGTGGACGTAGCCTTATCTACAAATTTCCTTCCCACAAAATCAGGCACTTCCCGATCAATTACCTGAACTTTACTCTACTTCACGCCAGATTCCCATATGTCACGACCTTTACCGGAATTTCGCCGTTCCCATCTGGCCAGAACCTGATCAACCCTTTCCATCGACTCCTCAAGAGATCGCAACGTGACCAAAACTTCTACGGGCACATTATTTACCACCGAAGCCTTACTACCCTGATGTTCAGAAGAAATATTACCCACCGGCCGAGAGGGTGAAGGAGATTCCCTTTTTATTTCCAACAACTCACTTTCACTAACTGCTTTTCCTAACTGAGACCCGATCGTGACTCGGCCCAACTCTTCCTTCCTACAGACTAACCTTCCCCACACTTTCTCAACAATTTTCCCTTCCAAAGAACTGATATTAGTTTCATTATCAATTTTCATGTTCCATAGACTTTTGCATGACCTGAACTTCCGAATCTAATCTACCTGTCAGTACTTCCAACTTTTCTTCCAACCCCTCTGCCCTGCTCATACATTCGACCCTATACTGAGAGACTGACAGAGTGAGATCTTGAAGACCCTCACTCGTCTTAACAATGTCTTTCTGCAAGTCCAGAATACATTTGTTGGTGTCATTTATATTAGATTGTAGTCCACCCACCAAACTGCTTGCATGAGCTGTAAGTTCTGACTTCAACGAATCAGCGTTTTCCCTGTTTCTCTCATCACACTGCTTGATGAAAGCAAACAAGGATTCAATTGTAACAGGCTCTTGTTCTGTTCCCATTTTTTTTGTTCAAACTTATTATTCAAATTTATTGTTCAGATTTAATTGTTCCCAACCGCAACCACTAAACCATTGAGTCTCATAATCTTTTACGACGGTACAGAACCCAATTAATGTCTCCGTAATCAGAGGCGAGGGCCACCTGCATCAATCACGTCATGAGAGCATCCAAACAATCCTCTCAACACCAAAATTACAGCAACTTCAAATTTATGTTTCAGATAGCTCCCACGAGTCCTACCTAGTAACGCCGGCAGCGCTGATTTGTTGTATACTGTGGAGAACAACTGACCTCGAAAGGGATTCCTTTTATGTGAACAATATAAGTTTACTTAATAAGATCAATATTCAAATAAGAATATGCCTGTCAGCCACCATATAATTCAGTCTTGGATATCAAATTCAGAGCTAATACAAATGTATGTGATGCAGTTTACATGTTTTATCCAGTCTACTTCCATACTGTTCAAACCTGTCTAACGGAATACCAAATTTTGTAGTAACCCAACAACCTGATCTTTCCCTAGCTGATTGCCAAACCAATTACCAGCATGAAATAATATGAGTTACGTTGGCAAGACACACAAAGTTCTTCCCTCTGAAAGAAAACACACAATATTAAGATATGTCAACATGCAATTATCACATACCGATTTTGTAAGCATATATAGAATGAAATAGGAGTTTCGAAATACTTAAACATTTATTCATATGAGAAATTACACCTCTCCCTGATCATTAACAGGAGCTGTTTATATTTTCACTTGCACTCAGCTCGTAACTGAATTTAGTACGAACAGCTGAATTAGAATTAAATATCTTCACCGTGCGACTGATTTGGCAACATCTCCTCATTCAAGGTTATAATTCGTCAAGTTCAAATAATTAACCCAGATAATTTTACACTGACAATTTCAAGCAATTGCACATTTCTTACTAACCGTGCAAATTTCACTAATTCGTCTCTCTGCCGACTACATACCTGCATTACGACATGTGACCTTGAAATATTCAGACGCAATAAAATACCTTTTGTCTCTGATTACTACCCAGATTTAAAATTATAAGGATAAGCACTTATTCAAGGTTCTCTGGATGTATTGTATCAGATCATGTTCAAATTATTAGAGAAAACTCCATTTTACATGTAACGGCATCACCCGCCATTAGCTGTCAACCACGAGATACGGAACGCTAAATTTTCGATTTATTTTCCACACTAGATACACACGCTAGCATGCTTTATTCGAAACGTACTTTAGATAGATCTACCTTTGAAGTATATAAACATGAGCTCATGAAAAGTGATTAAACTGCTGCAGCTTACCCCCTGAAACGGTGGGTCACGTTATCCTTTTCACACCCTACCTTTGTAATGGAACTGCCTAATCGCATCACCTTACTTCCATTCATTGCTCGATCCAACGGCCGATCTCCTGTTGTACAAAGTGCAGTACATTCCTTCACTGTCGAACACTTATCTTCCGTAAGCTAAACAATGAGGATTCCTTCCCACATGGTTCCGTTATTTCTCTCATCCTTCACCTCTACACCGGCTTCCCACTTTTTCCTCTCTCGTGTTTTATTTCTCCTTTTTACATCACGTTTTCCGCGTGACACCAGAAGTTCTACTGAACATAATATTAAGTACAAATATTCATATATGTATGTATTAATTATCTGAATGTCATAAAGACTTAATTGATTATAGTTATTTTATTCAAGCACAATAATGGAGAATACTACGCTGTAAATTTTATAAGTTTTCGCCATCACTGCAAATTGTCCTTGCGTGCAGCCGCCGTCACAACAAAATGTCCTTGTGCATAGCGAAAGCAAACTGTTTTTGGCGGTAAATTTTATGACAATGAGATCTACAACAACAAGAGATTAAAACTTGTTACAAAGGCACTTGCAATACCATGACTTTGAATTTAACTTCGAAATAACATTCACGAACAATGTGATTTTAAAATTTTACAATTTATAATGAATTACAAATAGTGCCATCTAGCGTTATTTTCTGAACTTCGTAATGTACCGGTTTACGGACGTAAGTAAAATATTTAAATGTTCTCAGCATTCATTACATTCTTATAATATCATGATACCATATGACAATAACCGTCATACTGGCCGAACCCACTTGCCCCCCCCCCATACTGTTTTTCGCATTGGCACATTTAGGTACCAAAGAAATAAGTCTGAAATTAAACCTCAAAAGTTAACTTACGTCTTTATCCAAAGTGCAGGCTGAATTTCGGATCAAAGTTAATTTGAAAGTCCAAAAGAGAAATAAGTCGTATGTCAAAAGTCTTTGTTGTCCTTTTCCACAGAATTCTACCCTCCCCTTTCCGTACCATCATACAAATATGAAGTTTCAAATTATCCCATCCCAGAAGTCATTCAGAAAATACAACCCTCCCCTTTTCTGGCCCGCAGTTGCGAAGAGAAATGTGCACGATGTTCCACAAGATAACGTTGTCACAAAAAACAAATTCCAATGTCTGAAATCTCCAACCCGCCAATACGTCATACAAATAACAAATTGCAAATTATCCCATTGCACAAGTCAATCATAACAAGAAAAATAAAATGTGTAGATGTGCGCCTGTGACATGAACCCATTATGGGAGCCCTGAAAAGCCGTATAGACGCTACGTACGTAAGGAACTTCAATATATAAAAAAACGCAAGTTTCGTGGCCGTAGATGTAAAAAAAATACCTCCCGCGCTATTTAGAAACACCCTTTGTTAGAAGAAACTTATTTATTTGACGAAAATATTTGAAATGTTTGCGAAATTCAGGGTGTAAGATATCGACACGGAGCCGAGGGTTGTATTTTCTGAATGACTTGTGGGATGGGATAATTTGCGACTTCTTATTTTTATGATGGAACGGAAGGATAGGGTAGTATTCTGTGGAATTGGACAAAAGACGGTAACAGTTCGTTATATCGGAGACACATTAAAATCGGATATTTTGTGTTTCACATGGTTCGTACTTACTAATTGTGTATTGTGGAACATAGTTCAAGGTGCCATTATGCTTTTTACACGAGAATCCACACTTTTTCTACTAAAAGAAGCCATTTTTCTAAGTGCTACCGAACGCACGTAAAGGTGCGATATCGCTTGCTCTGCAAATGATATCGCTTCTTTTGTTTTCGAATATCAGTGTTTCCAACTCTATTTTGCAAGAAAATCGCTGTGTTCGATGATTTATTTGGTTCTTCAAATTAAACTTACAAGTCACGAAACATGCTTGGTTAGGTTATGCTTACCTAATAAGCATAGTAAAAATTGAGAGATTAATTAACTTACCATCATAGCATCTTTTGGATCGTTATTCCATGACATATCTTTACATGTTTTCAGGTTACATATACTGCATGGTACCGGCTTGTTTGAAAATATCGTGCATTTTTCTCTTCGTCGGGAAATTTTGCTTAAATACGTGCTCTGCTAGGTAGCCTGTGAAGTGATGCTTCTTCCGTCCAGTGATTGCTATGGAATGACGTACATTACGACATGCTCTTTCGATGTTTTGGGAGTGGATTGGAACGTCATCGCGCAACATTCGTCGCATGTTTTCCTGATGTGTATGTCCACTTGCAGGTGTGTCCACAAACTCTATACTGTGGTTCACTCGCAGGTGCCTGCTCCCTGTAAGTTTATATAGGCTTTCCAGTAGTCTTACATTATTGTTGTACTTGGAAGAATGAATTTCCGTATCATTTGCAGCAGAGTTTGGTCATCTCTATTGTCTACTGAGACCATGAACAAGCTTTAGGGTTTCCTCTTTCTATTCCGCCGAACACCAACTGCCCGTTAACTGGACGTCCTCTTCTATTTATACACTTCTTCGTCTTACCGAACTTCGCTTCATCTATTTCGACAACAACCCCTTGACCTCCTATGGGACGAGAATTTTGAGTTACCCATTCCTCGCAAACCTGTCTGCAAAAGTTTGACCAGTTAACAATAGTTTCTCTAGTTAGCTCTAGTTGTCTTGGGTACGGTAGATGAAGCCAGAGATTGCAAAAAAATATTATCTTATCCACAGATAGCTTACTGGAACCTACAAACGTGCCATTTCTTGCGGAATGTTTGAATCCGCACGGAACTTTCTTGCGACTTAGTTCACCTTTTCCCTCGATTCTCTTAATACAACCAATTGCCATCGCGTCCAACGTGCAGCTTACATGCACTGCCACATCTTGCACAATCTGTTTCTTCCTTCACTATGCCGTGTTGGATTTTAAAATCCAAGGGATCTTCTACACCCGATAACAACTTAACGTCACATCCAGAACATGTTTTTTTTCTCGTAAAAAAAGGGCGCGTTTGGAAACCATTCTTCCACTGGCGACACCGCGTGACTTTCGACGCTCGCGCCATCTACAGGTACATAATGGAAACAACGGCATAATGTTGTCGCCTTACACAAAAGGCAAGATCATTACATTCATTACATCAAAAGTGATTATTTCTTGTTCTGCAGCATTCTACGGTGAAGTTTTCAGTTTCCGCAACATTTCGTAATGTGTAGAAACAAGTTCTCGTAAGTACTTTTCTTAGTAGAATTAAAGAAATGTGTCTCCAATATAACGAACTGTTTCCCAAAAGACTTTTGACATACGACTTACTTATAAAAAAACACTAACGTAAGTTGCTGACCAAGGCAGTTTATTAAGATGTAAAAACACTTAACATGTAAAGTTTCAACCCTGTATCAGGGTCTTCCTCAGACGAAGAACTAAGCTAAAATGGTCTGAGGAAGACCCTGATACAGGGTTGAAACTTTACATGTTAATTGTTTTTACATCTTAATAAACTGCCTTGGTCAGCAACTTACGTTAGTGTTTTTTTTTTTTAAATATGGAAACAAGGCCTAATTATATTACGATTTACTTCTCTTTTGGACTCCAAAATTCAACTTCGACCCAAAATTCAGTGCCTGGCCTTGGAAAAAAGAGTTAAGTTACCTTCTGAGATTAAATTTTAGCCTTCATTTTTTGGAACCTTCATGTGTCAGTGCGGAAAATAGTGTTGGGGACAGGTGACTCGGCCAATTTCTAACATGCCTTCCAAAGGGACTCTATAGAGGAAGGCGGGGCCGCGATAGCGGTAGCAGGCGGTAGGTTAATTATCGCAGGAGCGGAGCCCGGAATCGGCAGGAAATTAAGACAGCAATTTTCATGACATTTCTTGGGGTATAGCCCTAAAAAAACGACATTTATATACATCCATCGGTACGTGTGTAACGAAACTAACATGGCCGCAAATAGACTTCCACCTCGCAACTTCAAACAGCTACATCTCACATTTAAACGGGTATACAGTCGTAAATACTTGTTTCCGCGCTCCAGAATTTTGTTCTTCACAATTGTAAACACACAATCTTCATAAAAAAAAAATCCTTGCAAAATCGAGGGTGTAGAAGCGACCACGGACCCAAAAAACTAATTTTTCTGGCGAAAATATTTGAAATGTGCCCGAAATCGCGGGTAAAGAATGCGACCACGGAGCCGTACTGATAATTAATACTTCTCCCCGGAAAACATTCACTGCTATTTTCTTTATATAACACAGTCTATCTTGTCCTATATTATTTTCCATAAACACGCAAGATTCATTTAATAAAGTTGAAACACAACCAGAAGAAGGATGTGTACTATATTCACGAATAACTACGTCACTCAGCTTCAAGGATTCCAGTTGACGATTAAATGCGTTTCGGAATTGTTTTAAATTTACTTTTTTCTTTAGTTTACTCTCACTTACGATTTCTTACGGTCTTAAAATATCAACACACAACGACCATAAATCCTTGTCATAATTTGAAGAATACCAAAGAATGTATGTATATTATCATTATTAAGAATATCATAAAAACCAGAAAAATATTTTTTTGTAAAAAATATATTTTTTTGTAAAAAAATATAATTGTTAGGATAAAATATGAAATTTAATGGCTATTGAAGGTAAGAAAATAAGGAGAATATGACGTTTCTGGACTTACTAAAGCGTGCATGTAATTAATTATCATTATTGCAAACAAGTATGAGGAACGATAAATATTACTTACTTGACCTAGCGTTGTGATATAATGAAGATCCAAACGTCAATTCATTAACTGTATTAATAATTGCAACTAATATCACAACTTATAGGGGAGAGTTGCCGAAATTGGACCATTGCCTAAGTTGGGCCGCCTTTGTTTTTGCCTATAGACGAGTATTTGAAACAGGTGAGTTGGCACAACTGGTTGACGTCAGTGCCATGTTACAATGACTGAATGGTCAGTCAACTAGAGACGTTCGACGAAGTAGGAGTGCTGTTATTGTGTTTCCATTGTTCGTGATGCAATTATTGTGCTTCGGATCTTAAGCTCTTGTGTATTCTTGTAGTAAGTAATCAAATATCCTGTAGTATATTATAAAAGTGCCATTCATTAACCACTAACTACATGTGGTAAAACTATGGTTTAGTTGCGTATGTTCGTGTAGTCATATTCTTATTAACGGGGTATAATTGCCTAAGTTGGACCACCACGTGTTTCCCAAATTAGACCGGGGAAAGTATGGGCTGTGGACAGAGATGGAATTGCAAATGGCTATAGCAGCATACTTTAATGGGAATTATGGCTTGAACTTGTGTAGTAGAAGGTATGGAAGGTATGGTTTGTTTGGTTTTACAGCTGACCGAATATTCAACGTGGATGAGTCAGGTTTCACCACAATGCAGAAACGTCCACAAAAAATTGTATCAAAGAAAGGAAAATCACAGGTAGGTGCTGTTACAAGCGGCGAACGTGGAGTAAATACCACAATGGAGTGTGCAGTGAGTGCTGCAGGTGTCTAGATACCGTAGACATACATACGTGCCAGAGGCGTGGCGTACATGTAACCGCTGTTACCTGCGGTAACAGCAAAATATAAAGAATTGAAGAATTGTCTTAAAATATTATCACATACATAAACTGGTAATATTGTCGTAAAGTAAATATTGCAGACTGACATTTTTTCTGACACCAGCAAAAGCGAAGAGGAGGACTGTTCCGGTACCCTCCTGAGGCAACATGAGGAAAGGGCCCTGAGCCCATGCAAGGAAGATTTCGAGTAGCGGCAAGAACTGTTACGGCGGGAAGAGGAGGCGGGTTATTGCCATGCCTGTTTAGCCACCACAGGTGCCGGTGATCCTTACCGGATACAGATCAGTGTTGCCATATTCAATTGACAGAAAAGAGCTATGTCGCCTAGTCGGGTCTATCTTACTCTGAAGGTGTCCACTCACACTTGGGAACGATGGCGCCGTTGTTGCATCGCCGCCTTGTAATCAAGGTATCCCGGGTTCGATACCCGGTGGAGGCACAAGTGGTTCGGATCCCACTTTAAACTGTAGGTCCAGTCCCGATTAGCCTTACTGTGCATGAAGTGGACTTAAAACGCCAAATCAAAATTTTAAAAAATCAAATCACACTGGTGAAAAGCAAAACTATCAAGTGATATTTTGTATTTACACTAAATATCAGCGATTACGAAAGTCCTCTTTGACCTTCTTCGACATCATAGGAATTTGTGATAATTGTTGAAAGAGCCGATTGAGATTGACATACGTTGTCTCAGGAATTTGATAATTTCGGACTGAAGCAATGTTTTTGAGGTAGCAGCACTGTTTTTGGGTGAAAACATTACTTACAAGCATAATTTCCCGATTGTTATTTTAGCTCGCTCTGAAGTGTCAGGTGTCGCAGGTTCCAATTCTCAGCAAGAAATGGTTATTTCAATGTTTGTTGTTATTCTTTTACTTACATAATTATAAAAAATAATAATTACATACCCAAAATAATAATAATAATTTCATTTCAATAATCCACCATGCATCCTCATCGTCACGATTGCGATTATCCTATAAAGCGAAAGCCTCAAAGGTAGCAAGGAACGTAAAATATACGAAATATTAGTGGTGTCAGAAATGAGATTTCTGTGGATTTAGCGAAACGTGTGAGTAGTTAGGAAACAGAAGAAGACTACATCTACTCTACACACGTCTTATTTGAAACGAAAAGTTTCGCGATTTGGGCAAATCTGGTTTCAAAAGAACTAGGATGGCAACAGTAGTAGAACTGGACTTCTTGCAGTGTAAGGTTCCGAAGGAAATATTGGCTAATATTGGGGAAGCGCCAATGCTGAGAGGGGAGGGGGCAAGAAGGGTGCTTCAGGTGTTACAAAAGTAAACAACGGTTGGCGGGAGAGACTGTGCAGTGCGATTTTTGTGAGTGGTGTCTTTCGTCTTTGTGTTGTTTTCGGTCAATTAATTAACAAGCGGAATGGAGCTTGCTCTGAGTTCCGAGGTGGCGGGTTCATCCTATCTGAACGGTGTGTGTAATTGTGCAATAGAAGATATTTTGAAGCAATCTTTCGGTTCGCGTTCTTTTGCAGAAAAAAGCGAAATTGTGACGAAAGGAATGCCAACTCCTATTTTGAACGATTAAAAACCAAGTCGTCTGCTGGATATGACCGATTTTTCAATGTTTCGTGGTATAACGACTATCCGTGGTTATGTGGATGTGCGCAGTTGTCGAAACTGTTTTGTTGGCCATATACTCTATTTTCGGGTGAAAAAAACGTGTGGAATTCAGGTGTGGATAACATGGAAAACTTCAGGACCATGACGCACCCAAAAATCCAAATTCAAATTAAATCAAATGAAAAACTTCATTTTATGACAGCATCATAGAACTTTTTTGATTTGATTTGATTTATTTTACTTCGCTTGTGTCATTTTTGGCTAATTTGCGAAGATGGGGATGAGTGATGATATGATGAAATTGATGAATAGACATCACAAACGTCCATGCCCAAGCCAGGATTCGAACCCGGGACCCCAGCATCATAGAACTATTTTCAAAGAAGAGTCGTCGGATTGATCTGCTCTATAAGTAGGCTTGGATGTTTCTGTAAATATCAAATTACGTATTTCTTCATTAGGCTAACGTTTATTGTGTCAACAATCAATGTTTTCGATTACACTTTAGTCCTTATGCGAACATTTTTTTTCCTGATTAATAACTTTACCAAAATCTAGCATTGAATTACAGACGTACCAGAATAATATTATACGAACTACTTGGAAGATATTGGGGGGGGGGGGGAGGGGATAGCAATAGGGAATAATTCTCCTCCTAATCTCATCTTCCTGCTTCTGTGAAATCCACCACCCTTCCGAGGTATGCATATCAGTGTGCATAATGCTTTGGAATTGAGGACTGCAAAACGAAAGATCAAACATGTGCTAAACTTGTCACCCGGAGCCTACCGACTGGCCACCGACAGGAGACAAATTTAGTTCAACAACTTTCCTCTTAATCTATTGTTTGCAAGAATTCATGAAGCAAAGGATGGACATTTTTATCGCAGCAGACTCTAGTAGTATATCGATGGTTCCGCTTCACTTTAAGTCCTAAATCACCAATAATTTACAACACTGTTGAAACGTTACTTCTATTGGAAAAAAAGTAACTCTGTTACAGTTACATTTATGTCACTGTACTTGTAACTGAGTTACTTGTAACTAGTTACATCCAAACACTGGATTCCACCAGGTATTAAATCCCGACCTGCTGTTTTCAAGACGAAGACGTTACCGCTAGACCACCGGGGAGGTACTATTTAATTCTAAAAGGAATTAATTTTTACTATTAGATTTATGCACATAAAATCGTTGAATCTATATGATTTTGGATATTTCCTTAACCCTTCTACGAAACTTGGAAACGGATCCTTCTTTTACGCACCACCATAATGAAGTAAGTAAAGCTTGACACCACTGAGACGTGGAGGAACGCCGCAACAGACCAGTTTGCGGCGTCTCAGTGGGCTATAACCTTTAAGATAACCTGCAGACTTGTGGCACGGAAATTCCCGCTTCGGTTCCGCGCGTATAATTGTAGTGGACGTTACACTATTTGATTTCAATAGAAGCAGATAAGAGATGTTATGTTGCTTTCTGTTGCCGCGTTTCTCCGCGTCTCGGTGGGCGTTAAGCTTAAGGCGTCATGCTTTGGGCCTTGGTTACGGGACGCGCGCAGCTTCGAGTCTCCTGGAGGAAGCGTAACAACTTTTCTCCTGAGATTTCAGCCTGTGTATGGAACCGGTGGCCATCCACCATCGTGAGGAAATTGGTGAGCTACGAATGAGTAGGGTAACCCGGTCATGAAAACCTGCAACAACGACTGGGGGTTCGTCGTGCTGACCACACGTCACCCCGTAACTGATTTGATGATCTCCCACCTCGGTTAAGTTGAGTGAGTTGGATCAGGTGGGAGTGAGGCCGGCATTCGGAAGGTAGGCCCAGCCTCTCAATGGGCTGTTGAGTTAGTTAACAATATAACTGTAACCACTAGCAAATTCGGTTATCACTGCAACAATCAAATTACTTTAATCAAGCTTTTCATATTTCTGATTGGCACTACGCTCCCTCTTCTGGGAGAAAGTCATTAGCACTAGGGCAAATATTGCCTACTGACACTGTGAAATTACGAAGGAAAGAGCAGGTAGAGACAATTCCAAACTTAGCTGACGGAGTACAATATAATGGACAACACACAATTTCTCAGTCCTTCATGAGTCCTGAAGTGGCAACACTGATGAATGGCAGTTGCAACAGCAAATAACACTGTCGTGCTAGCTTCAGAAACAAATGACGCTTCATAAGTCACAACAGACTGAAAGTTTCCAGGAACCAGTAGAACCCAGTCCAAAATCTACTCCATCACGAAAGAAGGTTGTTTGTTTCCTTGACTGCTTGAAATATTTCTAGTCACCTGTGCGTGACGTTTTTAACAGAAGAATGCTCCCTGTCTGTGACTGCAAGCGTCAGCTTTGGATGATCTAATTTACTTGAGCAGGAGTTATTAAATCAACTTGTATCATGTTTCTCTGTAGGCCGAAACCTCGTGTAAAATGAATACCCTTATTTAGACCCTAGCTGTTTGTCACATTTTAGTCTCTAAAAACACATCACTTCTTTTATGATCAACCTCCACCTTAAAAGCTAGTTTTTTTTTTGTTTTTTTTTCCAAGTTCACTTTATGCTAAGATCCACTTATCAAGACTGGATCCACACTTTATAGTGTGATCCGAACCACTGTGCAAAGTGCCTACACCAGGGATAGAACCTGAGATCCCTTGATTACAAGCCGGCGGAATTACCACTACGCTATCGTGCTTTGATAACCTGGTTCGAATCCCGGGCAAGACACATTCATCATCACATTCTCATCGTTGCAGTTTTTACGCCGTGTTTATTTTATGCCTATTACTTTTTGTTTGTTTACTGTTGTGTTGTTACTGAATTTACGTTGAAGAATTTCATTATATGCAATAGAAAGAACTAAATATTTTCTCATAAATGCCGCAAGTTTTAGCAAAATCGAACTATTGGTCAGTAAGATACAGCCATTTATAGTTGTATAATTTAGTTTCAATAAGGACATTTTATCTTTATATTTTATAAGTTAATATTCACATTTGAAAAAAAAATAGATAAAAATATTGATATTCAACAATAACTGCGTCTCTGAACCAAAGATTCATCTTGGTAAAATGCCTTCATTGCGGCGTAAATGGAGTTATCGGGGATCCCAAAGTGTCTGCGCCGGAAACTGAACCTACTTCCGGTTTCCAGTAGATTCTAGAAATATCTAGAATTTAGCAACGAGGCAGTATTCAGGTGCAGCAGTGGCTTTTACACAGTAAATTGAGATATACGAGAAGACAATTTTTAAAAGATCGTTGTATTGAGATTGTAATAGCAGTGCGTATGATAATATTGACATTGTATTGCTGCATATGTTCATAATGTGTCAATAAATCTTGGGTATAAAGTAAGTAATATTTCTTTATTTTGACATCCCGTCCTAAGACGACTCAGTGCAACCATAATTTTAAGAGAGTCCCATAACCATGCACAAGGAGATTGGACAAGTTGCCATGATGTAATTAATCATGGCTCCGGAAAGAACGTCATACGGCTCGTTGGCTCCCGTTAACATACGTAGCTAGGTTATAGCTCGAATAGTTTAGGAAATATCGCACGATCGCTGACTTTCAAGTTTGTGAATGTCCAAAGACAGACGTCACAAGCTAAAATTTGAGATATTCACTAGGGACCTCGATTTTTCGGTGTCATTTTTCATTTTTCTGTGTTATTTTCCCCAAAATTCGCGTTTATATTTTAAAATACTGTTTTGCCAAATATACCTAATAAAATATTCGTTCATTGTGCTTTCAAGCTTTTTTTTTAAATTTGTAAGTCACACGACCTATACTATAGGCTGACTGCCTGTTCGTGATTCACCGGCTGGAAAAGATTTTTGAGGAAATTATTTTCCATTTCTCGCTCGACAAATACAGATGTTGCGGCTCATGTGTGACGGTTGGTGCACACTCGATCCCCGTAAAACTTATTCTCTATACAAAAGTGTCTTGCCGGACAATTACCGATGTTACAGCTCCCGTGTGGCGGCAAGTGCTCTCTCGATCTCCGCCACCCGCCAGAACACCGTCGCTTTGCTCGACGACGGAAAACGCTCCGATAAAATGTGAAAATTTGTGGTAAACATCAATTTTCACGTGACTTCATGTAGCTGTCGTAATTATGCTATATATTTTTTTAATACAATTTTGGAAAATATAACTACGCGTTATGCACGCATAAATATGGTACTATATTTTATTTTTTAAACCTTCAAATACATTAAAATGTTGAACTTTTGCGGTATTAATCGTGTTTTAAGCACAGACTGTCGAATTCATGGAAAGGCACAATTTGTGGAAACTATGCTATGCAAAATTCGCATTATTTGCGATTCAGAGTGTATGAAAAATGTGTTCAGAACATGTCACTACACATACATAAATACTTTTTTTTTTGCAACTTATAACATTTTTCAGTGTTATCCCATTTGTGAATAATCGAAGTCCCTAATCTTCACATTGTTGTCTTTCAATGCCAGCCAGGAGGGGCCGATCGAGTTAGTGCATATTGCATTTAGCCGTTATTTGGAAGATTTATGAGTCAACCAAATTTTGGTTTTATAGCTCTGGTAGTTTCTGAAATTCCGACAGTTGACTCTGAACACGGCTTTCGCATAAGAGTATTTATTCAACTTTTGTTGATTACTGTCCTAAAAGTAATAATTTGCTCATTTATTTGATGAAAAATACTCACTTATTTAAGACAAACTTCTCCTTTGTGTAGTTTTGTTCTTCTTCACGTTGTTAAAATCAGGGGTGTCCACCCCCCCCCAAGGCCAATGACGCAATCCCCCACAAAATCAAATGACGCATCCCCCCCAAAAGCCAATCAATCCTCCCCCCCCAGTTTATGTCATAATCTCCATAAAGTATTTAACTAGGACATATTTTTTTTCAGTTTTAATGAACACTTCGCTTGATACTCCCCGCCCTGAGTTATTTCTTTTCGTTATCTACCATGTCACTATTACATCAAATACTGCGTAGTGTAAAGTGGAAACTCGATGATCTGTTTTGCGTCTTAGTAGTATGGAGCAAGGTTTACCATTAATCAGGGGATAAGACATGAATTGCCACATCAAACTACATTGTATGGATATAAGGATAACTCTAACATATTTAGCGTCATAAAATGCAATATCATTTTTAATCTGCTTAAATTTATATGAAATAACAATGAAATATGTTGCTGCATATTTGTAAATTCAATAGATAATTATAATTATGTGAATTTTTGTAAAGTATTAACTTTTTACTATTTATTTCTTGTGCTCATTCATTAAAAGATGTATATGAACAAAATGTACAATTGTTTTCCTAGTAAGAACTAAAAAATTAATATTTCGTAGATATTTTGTATATATTGAACCACAGCTTACACAGTACATTTTTATGACGACATAAGAAATCTTAAGTTCTCAGAGTATCACGTGAATGGTAAGCCATATTACTCTTTTTGCTTTGTTCTTTGATTACTCATTGAAAAAGAATATCAGAAGCAGAACATTTGTGCTGTTTAAAATTAATCTTTATTTACAAGACAGCATTGATACTAAAACATATGAAGATCTTAAAAGGCTTTTGTCTCTGAATACAGGACCTTGCGAATTTATCTATTATTTCATCATTTGGAATTTGTGCAAGAATGCTACTCTCACTACACAACTACACAAAACGAGCAAAGTTGACAATAATGAATCCCCCAAACTGGGACGCAACCTACTTTTAATAAACTTTAATCGAACATCACCCGCCGGCCTTCGTGGGAGTGGTTAGCGCATCGCGCTACGCCAGGTGACCAGGGTTCGAATCCCGGCCTGGACATGGATGTTTGTGAGTGTCCATTCATCAATTTCATCATATCATCTCTCATCTCCATCTTAGCAAATTAGCCAAAAGTAGCATAAAAGCGAAGTAAAATAACGGAATGAATCAATCAATCAATCGAATATCACCCCAAGACCGTGGATGTATTACCTCCCCAAAATCGTTCATCATAATCCCCCCAAATCGTTTGGATAAACTATTGATAACGCCACCATGTTAAATGTCCATATATTTTTAATAGTTCAGTTTTCGAAATAACGGGAAGCTAGCACATTGATTGGTTAAGTGGAATAAGTTAAATTATATAAATATGCATTTAAACAGTGTTTGTGAATGGAGAATAAGATTTATGAGATTTATAAATCTCACAATTTGGGTATTTAATAGAAATTGTTACACAACTTAAGGTAGAAAATTCAACCAGGGCAAACCAAATAACATGTTGCAGCCGTGTGACCGATTCAGTTATTGTTTCACGAGACATTACAGAACCTTAGCTAGAAATTCCTAAGCTAATGGCGAGAATATAATACGATTCCTTCTTCAAAGAACTCGCCCCCTCTGCTTGGGGTAAATATAATTATTTTAGTAATCCATAGCAATAATTACGTGGATTCTATCTTCAGTGCAAATGTCACTTGTTAAAGTAAAATTGTCCTGCTAGAAGATGTTTGAAATTGCGAAGGAATTTGATATTATTTATTTTTATTTTTCTGTTTTATCGGGTAACGTGCAAGGTGTTACTGTATGAAGTACACTTAGTAGAATTATTACAGCATACAGAGCATAGGAAATTAATACTACAATAATACTGAAATAATACTGCTAATAGAAGTACATCATCTAAATGATGCACCTGCTTTAAATTAAGCAGAATACCAACGCTATAAGCATTATATTTTAAGAAGTGATGTTATGTAATGCAGCTATAGTATGAAACTTTAGTAAAATGCGAAACACGCGTTTCCGTAACCGAAAACTGCGAGCGAAGCGAGCAAGAAAATTTTTACATCCATTTCTTTGCAGTCTTTCAAGAATATTAATTTAATGGGATGTCAATACTTTCTTATGACCCTTCGATATTTACTCTTTTCCAGCTTCTCTTTTCGCCAGAAACGTGTGGATACCATATCGCTAAATATAATCCTCTAAATATAATATTCGAACTCTCCCGCACTACAGAAATCCATTGACAATCTAAGATTTAACACTTTTTCAAGACCTTCATATCTATCCACTTAAATTTAATACTCAACCCTCGCACCAATTTTAGACTTACCCTTTATGTTGAAGAGTGGATGTTGTCTCCTCCAAAACAAATAATTCTCAATCACCAGAATTTTTGCAACAGTCTATATAATAGTAATATTCAAGAATTAAATACTCCTTCAATTTAGCTAACGCTTAATTCCCCCTAACTAAAATAATCTCTATAATCTAATACTTCGCACTGATATTCAAGAGTTGGATATTGTCCCCCCCCCAACGTTTAATTTTCAATCCCCCCCCCCAGAATCCACATGTCAATATGTAATAGTTGGATATTTCCTTCCACACCCCCTTCCAATAATACGTATTACCCTTTACATTAAAATAATTTTTAAATAAAATTGTGCTCCAGGCTCCAATGCATATTTACTGTACGTTTTAGACACGCTTGGTTTCTTTTGTTCCATTTAATGCGGTTTTGCTATGATAGTGGTTAACGCGAGCGTAGTAAGAATCGTGCTCCCTTTTCAACTGTAAAAAGTCAATAAAAGTCCCAACCTACCATTGCTTCCCTAGTTTTCCAATATCATAACATTTTAACTCACAACTTGTTGATTAATGTTTAAGCATGTCAAAGATTGTTATATAAACTCGTTTTATCAATTCCGAACAGAAATATAACTTTTCTTTGTTGTAATTGAAATGTGTTGTCGAAAGAATTGCAATTACGCGTACAACATTAGTGAAAGCTCCTGCTTTCGTTGGATGACTCCGTGGCGCAACGGTAGCGCGTCTGACTCCAGATCAGAAGGTTGCGTGTTCGAATCACGTCGGGGTCACATAATATTTATTTTTAAAGAAAATTGTTTTTCTACATTTGGAAACTGCAAAGAAGTACTTTAAGTAAAATAAATAATAAATCGAAGAAGATTTTGGAACAAAATAAGCATTACATATAATTCTCTGTGTATTCACAGTGATCCTTCAAATGAGATTTTATAGTTACAAGATTTATTTATATTAAATTTTAGTGGATCAAACCATGCGTTATTAAAAATGAGACCTGTAACTGGTTTCACGAAATGAAACAAAAAAAAAAATCCTTTCCACACATTTCTGCGAGAACGAAAACAAATACCCGAAAAACGCACGGCTTTCGCTTTTGACATTTAGCGAAACCGTAAGAGCTATTTTTTTTTACCCCCATTGAAAGAACCGTAGCGATTGATAGTCGGAGTGGAAGCGCACGACCAAACACTAGGGTGGCTGACGGCTGTACGCGCGTAACTTCTCCCCATTGGCTGGCGGCTTGTAGTGACGTGGCTGGGTTGGCGGCGCCGCATCGCACATGGGTGATGCTTACTAAAGGCTATCGACGCTAGACGCTGTCTCCAGAACTTGTTCGTACACGGCAAGATGCGGACTCAACTGCTCGTTTTGGCGTGTATCGTCCTCATCATGGGCCAGCAAGTATTGGCAGTACCCTATCTAGAAGACGGTAAGTACGGAGCATGAATACTCTGTTTACACTCATTTAGTACGTTTTCTCGTGCACTAAATTCTAAACCGTCGCACTAAATTAAAGAACTATAGTTAACTCTACGTAAGCGTGACATGATTGCCGACGAAATCACTTATAGCGAGCCAAAAGACAGAAAGAAAAAGAAAACAGTACACACGAAAATAACCCAGAGCTTGAACCAAATCGAACGAAACAAAGTTTAATACGCTTCAAATCTAGCCATTGTACATTTTTGTTCAATCGCATCTACTATCTCGCAACGAAAAAGTACACCAGTGAAATCAGCTGATTGAGCGAGTTACGCCCCTAACCGACATATTACAAACTCATTACTGCAAGTGAGATTTGAAGGTAGCGAAACTTTTGCTTCACATAAGAATGAACTCTTTTTAAATTTACTTTTAAGTTCCAGCACGTTTTAAGCCAACCATATGTTTATCTTAATTACACTTTTATGATAATCCCGCGACCAGAACGTAAAGGTTTTACTACTTACGCGTACGCTGATGAAAAAGTGCATTTGTTGACGAACGTTTTAGTATTCTATGGATAAAGATGGTGTAGTGCACATGTATCAGATATATCCATATGGTAGACTGTGCTACCCAGAACAGAGATTTTCTCATTTCTGTTATTGCTGGAAGAAACCAGTTGTTATCTCTCTGTAGTCGTAAATGTTATGGTATAGATGAGTTGATAGTTTGCCAACTTTCAACCACTATTGGTTGAAATAAACGTTCACATCCCAGTTTGTTATCATAAGACCCTTGAATGCATTTCTTTCCCGTTGCGTATATTGCTGGCTACATTTTAACATAATATCATTACAACATCTGAAAAAATAATTGAACAGCCGTTTTTTCGTTTCACGCACATTATATTTTTCTCCGGTGAAGACTAAATATGAACAACGAAGAAACAATTCAATTAATGGTAATATAGTTTCAGATTTAGGCTAGTTACGTAGTTAGTGTACATAAAAAAAGCCTTAAATCGTCTAATTATGAACCACAGTATTTGGTACTCACATTATACAGAGATGAAATATTTTACATGCCCATCAGATCACAGTTATCTTGTAAGTTTTTGCACTTTGACATCATAAGATCCTGATGTGTAATTTAAACGCCATCAGTAAATTACATTTATCCACATCCAGTAAGAACTTGATCACATCACCCAGTAGCTATGGAACGTTTGTGACAAATTATTATAATCAGAATTTTCCGAGTATTAACCGATCTTTAGATTGTATTTATCATCTATACCTATTATCTTTATATTACTATTTTGCCAGTTAAAATCAGGATTAGACTTAAAGTTCCAGGAGGGTGGTGACTCTTGATAAACAAAATTGTCCTATCTGAATGCGATGTGAACGCTTTCTTTCCCTTATTTTATTTATTTGTTTTCAATTATTAGCGATTTGGACTTGTATGATCGATTCAGGCAAATAACCTTCTTGCGATTTATTTTCTTAATGATTTGAACCTTACGTTGGTTGAAGCTGAATATTTGTAAATTCTAGCATTCCACAACATTTTCACGGGGACAGCCTAGGGTAAAATTTCGAAATTCACTTGTTGATTCAGTAAGTTTCAATTTCATTCGAAACTCAATTATGGACAGTCGCAAGTGAAAGAAAAACGGACATTACTTAATGAGGGAAAATAAACTCAGCGTTTCATGAAATTCAGTCAGTTATGTTAAAATTTTTCAGATTTTGTACCGGTTTTACTCATTGACATGCAATTTTCATTAATTCATTCGCAAATAGTCATAGTAAATATTTTCAACGCACCATACTGTGCAACCAGTGCGATAGAAAATTTGTAAAGAGAGAGTTCAGCTTATCAAAATCAATCAATGAAATTATTAATAAGATAATTGAGTGAAATAATTTTATTGGCCAATTTTCTTAAGGCAATTAAATGCAAAGTGACTCCCATCGGTGTGCCTTGTATAATAGTAATGTTGATCAATTCAGTAATTTAAACAGTTATTTTGGGCTCGCCGATAGCTTAGTGGAAACTGCTAACACATTGAGATAAATGAGTACTCGGTACAACTTCCGGTGCAGGCACATTGCACAATGCTTTGGGTCTTACTTTAGTCTGCAGACCCAGTCCCGACCAGCCTGTCTGAGCATAAAATGGACTTCAACAACAACACCGTTGAATGATGAATTTAACTGCAAACGAGACTGGGCGGTAGGTCATCCTTCGAGTCGCTTTCGACTTCGTCGCGGTTTTACAGTTGTTGATTGATTGAATTGGTGTTTTAAGTCCACCTTATGCACAGTAAGGCTAATCGGGACTGGACCTACAGTTTAACGTGGGATCCGAACCTCCATATGCCTCCACCGGGAATCGAAACCGGGACCCTTGATTACAAGGCGACGACGCAACCACTTTTTTATAATACTTTTTTTTTATAAGAAATACCCCTAAGCGGTAGTATACCTCGTTTTTCACTTGTTTCTCAATTTTTCTCTAATTTCATAGTATTCTCAGTGGACAATACAAACATCCATGTCCGAACCGGGATTCGAACCCAGGACCCCTGGCAATATAGCGCGCTGTGATAACCACTCCGCCACGGAGGCCGACATCACTGCAGCATCGGGAGGCCTTTTTGCAGTTGTCAACAAACGGCTTGAATCATTCATTTAAAGAAAAGAGCACTTTGTGCTCAGATGAGCTAATCGAAACCGGACATGCAGAGTCTAAAGTGGGATCTGAACCACTTTCCGCAATATGCCTCCACTGGTGTTCTCGATTCCAAGGCGATATAATTACCAGACTGTCTAAAAATATCAAAAGTATTACCCTCGTATAAGAAAGGAAATAAAACAAAAATTGAAAACTACAGACCAATTTCCTTATTGTCAATTTTTTCAAAAATGTTCGAAAAATTGATTTATAATAGGATAATAAAGTATGCAGAAGATAAAAATATACTCATAAAGTAAAAAAATGGGTTTGTGAAAACGAAAACAACAAAAAATGCAATTTTTGATATAATTGATAATATTCTTTCCGCCATAAACAAAATATATTCTGTTGTTGGAATTTTTTGTGATTTATCAAAATCGTTTGACTGTGTGAATCATCACATACTACTAGAGAAATTAAAATACTACGGAATCAGTGGTCTATCGAACAAATTAATAGAATCCTATTTATCGAATAGAAAACAGAGCGTTGCAATAAATAGCTTATCCAATAATGGGACACAAACAACATATTACTCCGAATTGAAAGATGTGGTTATTGGAATCCCCCAAGGATCGATACTAGGACCCCTTTTTTTTATTGTTCATAAATGACCTTCCAGCAAATGTTGAAACCGCCCAAGTTACTCTTTTCGCTGATGATACTACGGCTTTAGTAGATTCTGTTAACGATGTAACTTTAATTCGAAAAACGGAAAAAGCTCTTACTAAACTACAAAGCTGGTTTTCAGCAAACAAACTTTCTATGAACAATGAAACACTAATATAATAAAATTTGGTGTATCTATTAAGCAAGATAATTTCATAGTAGGGCATGCCGTTACAACAGCTACTAACAATACAAAATTTCTTGGAATATTTATAGACGAGTGTCTAAACTGGAAAGTTCACATAGATCATTTATGCAAGAGGCTATACACCGTATGTTACCAATTAAGAACTTTAAAAAATAGTTTCAATGCAGTGTGTATGCTAAATATCTATTTCTCAAACTTCGAAAGTATTTTGAGGTATGGTATCCAATTTTGGGGGAACTCGGCTCAATCGAAGAGGATTTTTAAAATTCAAAAAAGAGCATTGCGTATTTTGGCAAATGCACACAAAACTGATACATGTAAACCTCTTTTTAAAAAATTTCGTATATTAACACTTCCAAGTTTATACATACTTGAAACACTTACTTTCATACACGAAACAAAATCGAATTATCCAAAGAACATAGACATTCACAATTACAATACCAGAGAAAAAGATGACTTCCACATTCCCAAAGTGCGGCTAATTGCATACCAAACAGGACCTTTTTACTCAGGCATCCAGTTATAGAATATGTTACCAAAAAGTTACAAAAAATTTGAAAGAACCATGATCTTTAAAAGCAAAGTGAAAAAATTGTTATTGGAATACACATTATATTCAGTTCAAGAATTTCAGGAATTAAATAACTTTATAAAATAAATTTAGATTGTATACACTAAATAATATTGTACTTTTACAGCACTAGTTCACTTCAAGAAATAATTTGTCATTATATGTTTTACTATTATATTATGTTATATTATTATAAAAAAATCTGCCAAATTGATGTATAGTATATTATGTGCGATGTCAACATGTAGGTTGTAATGTACGTGTACCAATGCCCCTCAGGGGTACTTTCAGTGTGAAAATTGCTCAATAATTCATTACTTACGCATTACTTTCTTTTAAGCAACCCCGTTGAACAATTAGCGTTTGTAATCCAGAAGGATTTCACCCACAGTTCAGTTTTCTAAATTGATTTGCTTAGAAAACTCGCAGTTAAGCATTATGGATTAAAGCAAGACTTTGCTCTGCCGCGTTAACACCATACAGTCCTACAAGTGAGGCTTAACTGTTCGGTATGACGTCTTTTTGCGGATTTAATTCTTCTTTGGATTTTAATCAATGCACAAAGCAGTACGTTGAGCATTAACCCTGCCATCTTGTGTTACTTCACAACAAAACCGCTTCTCAAGAAATCCTTCAGTGTTAGCATGTTACAATAAGTTGTGTGGGCACGCTTCAGTCTTTTCATGCGTCGTAGGATCTGACGTTTTTCTTCTTAATGAAAGTTGGGCCAAAAGTGTGTGTCATGGTATTACTATGGAGCGAATTCTTAGATGCTAAAACTGATAAATATTTATTTCCTACGTTCTAAAAACAGTGGAAATATGAGGCTAAAAGTAAAATATATTTTCATTCAAAATTCTGTCAAACAAAATAAACACTAACCAGTGACAGCAAGAACTTAGTTGCTTGTTCTTGATTACAATGAACAACAAAGCACATTTTCCAAATTATCCACGCCGATTATCTCTGAACAATGACTTGTGAAACGGACCTTTCCACATCACACGTAGTCAGACGTGCGTATTTGAAGTGCAGGATGCCATGCACACTTACACCATCAATTTCACCTACATGTTAGAGGCCTTGTAATCAAGGGATCCTGAGTTCGATACTCGATGGAGGCACGTAGTGATTCGGGTCCAATTTTAAACTGTATCAATAGTGACCGGTGTGTTGTGGAGTCCCGAATAGGATAGTAATTGACTACTTTACAAAGGTTTTCGCCTAAGTTGTGGATTAACTCCAAAATACACAAAGAATTCGGAACTTTATTTTGTCAGAAATGTCTAAACTATGCTCTTTTTCTAGAAATATGTGTTTTGTGTGCGAAAAATAAAATTATACATTTTTATGTAAAATAAGACACCGCAGATTACATTACATGCATATGACCGGTACTCCTATACCGAATATGGCCAACTTAGGAAGTAAAAGATACCTAAAAATGCGCTCCGTAATTATTCCATGAACTGATAAATGAACTACCACAATCAAACATCCACTCATTTTCCTGAATTCGGACATAGAATCTCTGTATTTGCAGTGCAGAATGATAACCATTTCATGGCGAACATTGGAAATATTTTATTCGTTTTTCACACAAGAATAACTCGTTAAAAATAAATGTCAAAAGTCATTATTTTTCAAAGACGTTCTCAGTATTTTTTCTATTAAAATATTTATAACTTGAAGAAAGGACTGTTGCTCCATTTTTACCCCCAATCTCGTTATGACTACATTCAATTAACGCTAGCAGAAGCAGTTAGCTACCTACAATTAAACCACAAGAATGGAACAATGCAGGGATGAAAATGCCTTTGTAAGTTCATTAGGTGTGTTTTAGCCTAATTAATTTCTACTTGCGCTTTGCAAATCGGCTCTTTTGTCTGTCATTGTGTTATTTGTGATGAACTGTGCGTAGCAAAAAGGTATCTCATTAGCTCACACAAAAAGGGGAAAACTGTACAGGAATTTGGAGTGAAATTTAATTGAAAATTTAATATCTTTCTGCATTAAGCAAAAAGCCTCAGGAAAAAAAGAAAGATTCACGGAAAATGAATTAAATTCGTGGAAAATTGAAAAACAAAATGAGCTTTCTTTGTAAACAAATTTCGTCGTTTAAGAAAATGTGAAACGTTTTTCTAAAAGCCCAAAAACTTTTAACGTTACTATGATCAGCATCACTGTTGCTTACATTGCCACTTTTCCTATTAGGTGCAGAAATAGTGTGATATTATTGATGATTGAAATTGTGTTGATATACCTACTTGCTTGTTACTACTTTTTCCTACTGTTGCTAGGAGGCGAATATATGGTGACGTAGAAAAGAGAAATATCATTTGGGCCAAGATCCGAATTGATGTATATGGAATCCCGGGGAAAATAACGTTGTGAGCGCCATCCCCCACACAGACAGTTATTATATAGCCCTACAATTTTACTTATAAATGTTAGGCAAATGGTTAGTTTATTCTAATATTTATTATGTATTTACCACATTCTGGATGTCTTGTTTTTTTATTTTATTTTATTTTATAGTCCTTTTCAAATAATTTGCTCCTTAGAGAAGACTCCTCGGCTCGTATCCCCCAAGCCCCTTTCTACATTTTGGCCTGCCTGGGCCGTCAAGAGTGAAGTCTTCGGAGTTAAAGTTGTAGAACAACAGAATGTAACTCTCAGATAGACCGTAGATGATGAGGTCAGATAATTGTTGTTTAAAGTCAGATATCACCTCTAAATCACAAAGTTTGGCTATTTTTTAACGCACTTTATTCATGTAAAGCTATATCAGGCATCATTTCGTGCCACTGCAAGATGCAATGTATAAATATTGTCGTTTTTAAGATTCCAACGAAGCCGTTTTCAAAATGTCCTCTCATTTCGAATAACCGCTATTACAATCCAAATTGCTTAGAATTTCTTCTAGAGGATTCATGTGAATGTTCGTGTGGATTGTTTTCGCTTTTGTTTAGATATTGGTTTAATAGTCTTACGTAGTCACGAAACTATTGCAGATATCTATAACAGTGAAAGCAACAGAGCCTTCATAAAGATTGTCATTTGGTACAATATACCGCTTTACTGACCGGAATTACATCACCATCCTTTTGCAAGTCACTCTGAAGAAAAATTGATCCGATTCGAAAACAAACTTCAGACTGAAAACCAACCAACGGAAAGCATGCTTTTAATAGCCAGTGTGGCATGACCTTCTCGCAAAACATATGATCAAAAAGTACTTCCTTCGGCGAACATTTTATTATTCATTAGCGCCGAAGCTCGTACTTACGTTAAAACGTACGATTATCGCACGAAAATGTGCAATAATTCAATACTGGATCAAAGCTACTCTTACATTCCCAGCACATACGGGAACAGTGAGAGAATAATGTCCGATTGGCTACTCCAGTCAATTGACATCAATCGCAGGAAGCACACCCACGTAGCGAACAATTCGTTAATGTTGCAAAGGCTCAGCAATATCACGTTTAATCTGAGTTTCAGAACGGCAAAAAAAGGTGATTAAATGCAAATTTTACCGAAACTTTTGTTAATGACGGGCTGCTAGCACACATAAATACTTTTCCTCAAACTTTTAGTAAGAATCAGTGGCGGCGATTAGAGAGGGCGGGGGGCAGTCCCCACCCCTTTTTGCCACTTTTGCCCCCGCACTATGCTAAACCTTATCAAACAAGGGAAAGTAAACTGTCCTTGCACCGTCCCCCCCCAGTTTTGGTACTTTGCCCCCCTAGTTTTGGAACCCAATCGCCGCCACTGTGTTTTGTATTTTATGTTATTCGGGTCCAATTTTAAACTGTATCAATAGTGACCGGTGTGTTGTGGAGTCCCGAATAGGATAGTAATTGACTACTTTACAAAGGTTTTCGCCTAAGTTGTGGATTAACTCCAAAATACACAAAGAATTCGGAACTTTATTTTGTCAGAAATGTCTAAACTATGCTCTTTTTCTAGAAATATGTGTTTTGTGTGCGAAAAATAAAATTATACATTTTTATGTAAAATAAGACACCGCAGATTACATTACATGCATATGACCGGTACTCCTATACCGAATATGGCCAACTTAGGAAGTAAAAGATACCTAAAAATGCGCTCCGTAATTATTCCATGAACTGATAAATGAACTACCACAATCAAACATCCACTCATTTTCCTGAATTCGGACATAGAATCTCTGTATTTGCAGTGCAGAATGATAACCATTTCATGGCGAACATTGGAAATATTTTATTCGTTTTTCACACAAGAATAACTCGTTAAAAATAAATGTCAAAAGTCATTATTTTTCAAAGACGTTCTCAGTATTTTTTCTATTAAAATATTTATAACTTGAAGAAAGGACTGTTGCTCCATTTTTACCCCCAATCTCGTTATGACTACATTCAATTAACGCTAGCAGAAGCAGTTAGCTACCTACAATTAAACCACAAGAATGGAACAATGCAGGGATGAAAATGCCTTTGTAAGTTCATTAGGTGTGTTTTAGCCTAATTAATTTCTACTTGCGCTTTGCAAATCGGCTCTTTTGTCTGTCATTGTGTTATTTGTGATGAACTGTGCGTAGCAAAAAGGTATCTCATTAGCTCACACAAAAAGGGGAAAACTGTACAGGAATTTGGAGTGAAATTTAATTGAAAATTTAATATCTTTCTGCATTAAGCAAAAAGCCTCAGGAAAAAAAGAAAGATTCACGGAAAATGAATTAAATTCGTGGAAAATTGAAAAACAAAATGAGCTTTCTTTGTAAACAAATTTCGTCGTTTAAGAAAATGTGAAACGTTTTTCTAAAAGCCCAAAAACTTTTAACGTTACTATGATCAGCATCACTGTTGCTTACATTGCCACTTTTCCTATTAGGTGCAGAAATAGTGTGATATTATTGATGATTGAAATTGTGTTGATATACCTACTTGCTTGTTACTACTTTTTCCTACTGTTGCTAGGAGGCGAATATATGGTGACGTAGAAAAGAGAAATATCATTTGGGCCAAGATCCGAATTGATGTATATGGAATCCCGGGGAAAATAACGTTGTGAGCGCCATCCCCCACACAGACAGTTATTATATAGCCCTACAATTTTACTTATAAATGTTAGGCAAATGGTTAGTTTATTCTAATATTTATTATGTATTTACCACATTCTGGATGTCTTGTTTTTTTATTTTATTTTATTTTATAGTCCTTTTCAAATAATTTGCTCCTTAGAGAAGACTCCTCGGCTCGTATCCCCCAAGCCCCTTTCTACATTTTGGCCTGCCTGGGCCGTCAAGAGTGAAGTCTTCGGAGTTAAAGTTGTAGAACAACAGAATGTAATTCTCAGATAGACCGTAGATGATGAGGTCAGATAATTGTTGTTTAAAGTCAGATATCACCTCTAAATCACAAAGTTTGGCTATTTTTTAACGCACTTTATTCATGTAAAGCTATATCAGGCATCATTTCGTGCCACTGCAAGATGCAATGTATAAATATTGTCGTTTTTAAGATTCCAACGAAGCCGTTTTCAAAATGTCCTCTCATTTCGAATAACCGCTATTACAATCCAAATTGCTTAGAATTTCTTCTAGAGGATTCATGTGAATGTTCGTGTGGATTGTTTTCGCTTTTGTTTAGATATTGGTTTAATAGTCTTACGTAGTCACGAAACTATTGCAGATATCTATAACAGTGAAAGCAACAGAGCCTTCATAAAGATTGTCATTTGGTACAATATACCGCTTTACTGACCGGAATTACATCACCATCCTTTTGCAAGTCACTCTGAAGAAAAATTGATCCGATTCGAAAACAAACTTCAGACTGAAAACCAACCAACGGAAAGCATGCTTTTAATAGCCAGTGTGGCATGACCTTCTCGCAAAACATATGATCAAAAAGTACTTCCTTCGGCGAACATTTTATTATTCATTAGCGCCGAAGCTCGTACTTACGTTAAAACGTACGATTATCGCACGAAAATGTGCAATAATTCAATACTGGATCAAAGCTACTCTTACATTCCCAGCACATACGGGAACAGTGAGAGAATAATGTCCGATTGGCTACTCCAGTCAATTGACATCAATCGCAGGAAGCACACCCACGTAGCGAACAATTCGTTAATGTTGCAAAGGCTCAGCAATATCACGTTTAATCTGAGTTTCAGAACGGCAAAAAAAGGTGATTAAATGCAAATTTTACCGAAACTTTTGTTAATGACGGGCTGCTAGCACACATAAATACTTTTCCTCAAACTTTTAGTAAGAATCAGTGGCGGCGATTAGAGAGGGCGGGGGGCAGTCCCCACCCCTTTTTGCCACTTTTGCCCCCGCACTATGCTAAACCTTATCAAACAAGGGAAAGTAAACTGTCCTTGCACCGTCCCCCCCCCAGTTTTGGTACTTTGCCCCCCTAGTTTTGGAACCCAATCGCCGCCACTGTGTTTTGTATTTTATGTTATTTTTTAACTTTTTAGGTAAAACTTTTGAGGATTAATAGGTTAATTGATCAAATGCCCGTGCCCCACCCAAGATTCAAACCCAAGGCCTTGGCTTCGTGTTTGTTACTGTTTATTGTCGAAACTAGCGATGAGCTTATCTTTTTCGTTGTGGGTGATATAGACGACACGAAACGAGATTTGACAGTCTCTCGTGTAGAAGGAGACCTGTTTAATTCAGGACTCTTTGCAAACAGCTGTCCCATTCTTGTCTCGGTCTTGAGTCTCGAAGGTCAACATATACAGCCTGTGACCGCACAAGCTTTCACAGCGTATTGTTATCCAGACAAACAATAACAATTCACGATTTTCTGTTTGACCTCTCGTTTCGAGGCTACGGACGATCGAGAAACACAAACCACACTGCACAAGTTCATGATTGCCACTAATAGATTAACTTTTCAATTACGATAAGCAGATTATATGGCCTATCATAGAAATATCCGCTATTTATTTCTAGTTAATGCTGGTTTTCATGTACTATACGTTATGGTTGACCAGTCTCGAACAAGAACGAGACTTTCAGACACTAAGGAACGTCTCGTCTCGGCAAGCGTCTGGTCTCGAGATTTTCTCGATCTCGCTGCCATCTGTAGTATGAGAGCTAGGCATAACGAAAATTGTTCAGATAAATTCAAGAATTCTGGGGGAAAACATTGAAGATTTTCATACCTCTTTTGAAGCACCGCTTCTACATAGTTGTAATTTTTGAATCTTGCGCCGGTCCTGCTGATGTTTCCTGGATGAGAATTCAATTACGGTAGGGTACCAAGGTAAAAAATGAACAATATGAATATTAACATTTTTATGAGATCATCTTGGCATCTGCCAAAATAAAAAAAAATCTTTCACTGCGTTATAAAGTTTGTTGCAAGTCCAGTTTATGCTCAGATTGGCTAATTGGGACTGGACGTACAGTTTAAAGCGGAATCCGAATCACTGTAGAATGTACCTCTAACGGAGATCGAACACAGTACTCGTTAATTACAATGTAACCACTTCGCCATCGTGAAGCCGTCCAATCCTTAAAGAAATAAAGCGTCGTATCTGTTTGGTGGCGGACTTCTGTTGTAAAAATAACAATTAAGCTTCTGAATAGCGGAAATTAAGGGCTGTGTAGTCGGCCTTTAGTCGCCGGCTGTTGAGAAAACGCTGTACTGAGAAAGTGAGAAGCTCCTTTAATCATAGGAACTGAAAATTATCTTTCACGGGACAGGAAGACTGCGGTTCGCTATTCGTAGAAGGAAGCTGTTGTGCTGCCAATCTAATTAATACAAGGTTAAGAGAGGAGGATTTCCGAGAAAAAAGTTTTCTGGAAACATAATGTGGAAGCTGGGAACGGGACGTGCCGAGGCAACGAGACTGAATGTCTCGCCTCTCTCGTTCTATTCTGTAGACAAATAGAATGGAAGGTTGATGAACATTTTGTCGAACTGAAAATTGCTTGTGCTATGTGGTTTATTCAATCATAGCTGTGCAAAAGCTTACGTTTTTAGTTCGTTTTATGAAGCATATTTGCAGCAGTGGCTTCTACGAAAGGACACAGGGACACAGTTACGACAATCTAATCAACTTTGTTTCTTACGAAACGCAACAGTTTACGAATTACTTTCAGTATGTTTTTTCTTTACCCACTTCTGTAAGTAAATGCAGAACAAGCCAAGCACCGCTTTTCTGCCACTTTGGCCAGTCGTGACGAAGGATAGATGATGATTAGATGAGGTCGATTAAGAGACAATCAAAAAAACACACATGAGCAGGACGGGACTCGAACCCGGGACCTTAGGTGGGTTAGAACGAGATGTGGTTACAAATTCACGAAACGAAATAGGACCGTTCCAAGTCTCGTCTAGCCTCGACTTCAGTTTTTCGGTATTCCTTTCACCGGATTCTTTTAGAAGTGAGCATACCATGATAACAGCAGTTATCGAGATTTTCCAAAGCTGCAGGCACCTGCAGCCCCCTTCTCCCAAAATGTTTCTTTTTGTGATTAAGGTGGTGTTGTGCGTACTAACATATCTGGTCGACATATTCTTACTGTAGTTTTCTTTACGTAATGTCGTTTTCCTCTCTAGTTAGGTTAATCGTGACGAAGTGAGGATGAAAGTGGAGCCGATGCAATATTTGACGAGAGAACGTGATTTCCCCGGGATTCTAACCTAGTATCACCACCTTCGAAGTGTGCTACGCGAATCACTCTTTCACAGAGGAAGTTTAAGAACCACTGCGAAAGTGAGGATTGATTCTTAATTTGAGACACGTATTGTTACTTTCCCGGTCAGGTGCAGTTAGCTTTAGTGCGAAAAAGTACCGAGTTGAAAACACAGACGAAACATCCTTTTGCAGCACAAACTTCCTGCGTATCCTGGAAATATTTTTTCAGCGTATGGCATCATTCGTGAATGGGATGTTGCGCAGAGTATCCTGATGTTACGCGTCGAATAATGTCAAGGGCAGTCGCAGTAGAACACGACCTGTTGCGTTCAAGTGACTCGTACCATATGCGAGGCACGGGAACTGAAATCTGACAGTTCATGAGCTCCAGTGGAACGGGGTTTACCTCCCAAATTCTTGGTTCGATTCTCATCTCTCCAACTAGGAGTCAAATGCTGCGTCTGATATCCGAATCCCAAATCTTGGTTCCGATATCCGAATCCGAAACCTTGATTCCAACATCCAACTCCTAAATCTTGGTTCCGATATCCGAATCCTAAATCTTGGTTCAGAAATCAAAATCCTATATCAGGTTCAGAAATCAGAATCTTGGTTCAGAAATCAGAATCCTAAATCTTGGTTCAGAAATCAGAATCCCAAATCTTTGTTCCGATATACGATTCCTAAATCTTGCTTCCGATATCCGAATCCTAAATTTTGGTTCCGATATCCGAATCCTAAATTTTGGTTCCGATATCCGAATCCTAAATCCTGGTTCCGATATCCGAATCCTAAATCCTGGTTCCGATATCCGAATCCTAAATCTTGGTTCCGATATCCGAATCCAAAATCCTGGTTCCGATGTCCGAATCTTAAATTTTCGACCGGTATCCAGAATCGTGGACCCGATATCCGAATCTTGAAATATTCTCAAGCTTCAAAAATTTGCAAACACCTGTTCCCAATCTCTACCAGGGCATGGGTGCTTACTGAATTTGTTCCTTAATCTATTACATCTAATCACCATTCATCTTCGTCATTGAAAAGTAAAAGAGCGACTTTAGATAACCGAAATCTTCAGCATCTGTATTTGTATATTGATTTTTTTTAATTTCACGTCGCTATTGTTACAGTCAGGAAACTCACCCTAAAAACTCTTATAACTTATATTTCCTTTTCGCGGAAAAACAGGTAGTGATAAAAATCACTATACAGGGTTGCTTTCAAAAACGTGTGTGCAAGTGGCAGGAATTTCAACGTGTTTCCCAATTAAGTCCCTGACAATGGCAATCGTTAGAGACTCTCAACTGTATCCATGCATGTTATTTGTGACGGGTGCAATAGATGAATGAACAAAAATACAGCGCCTGAACTCGTTCAGTCTGCATGACGTCAGACGAGATATTTCAAGTTGAATCGAACTTAACAACACCTTTTATTGCAGGACGACTACGTTAACAGCTAGATTCGCCTTTCAACATGCCCCATTTTGACTTAATTACTTGTTTGCTTCATCCAGCCATCAAAATATGATGTTAATTAGAAGAACGCAACACCTGTTACTTCAGTTTTTTTCCGATCCACATCGATTTGTTCAAGAGATACGCATCTCACGTGGCTACTACAAATATCTCATTGTTTGTTTTTCAAGTAAGAGATAGCATCTGGCACAGAATTACAGAGCAATATGTGGGCTCAACACTGTAAACAGTCTGTTGAAGCAAACCCTGGAACTGCACTGGGAAACATTTTTCGAACGGAATGAAGAATCGAAACAGAAGATAATTAACTGTTTATTGCAAGAAGACAAGTACAAGGTAATAGCTGACTGCTTCTTCCCTTGGAAAGAAAATGGAATTTACAGTCAATATTACCGGGCGTAACTGAACGTCCATACAGCTATGCATAAGTGTCAGTTGCATACAGAACAACATAGAAGTGTTAGTTTCGTATCTTCAACGTCTACCAGCCGGCTTTATATGCACACGGCTGAGCTGTTACAACTGCATTTGAGTATGTCGGCGAAGCAATTGGTCACTACGTGGGTATGCTTCCAACACGTGACAGCAGTAACCAATCAGCACAATGCGCAAACGCTTCAATGCGATTGTGAAGCGGAAAAAGGAGCGACTAAGGTTTCAAACGTTGTATTTTCTGTTTACAGACTGCGAATTAACGGAGTGTCGTGCTGTAGAACTTTCCCTAAACGGGGTGAACATTCCCTAAATGGGGTGAATATTCCCTAAACGGATTGAACATTCCCTAAACGGGATGAACTCTCCCTAAACGGATTGAACATTCCCTAAACGGGATGAACTCTCCCTAAACGGATTGAACATTCCCTAAACGGGATGAACTCTCCCTAAACGGGGTGAATATTCCCTAAACGGGATGAACTCTCCCTAAACGGATTGAACATTCCCTAAACGGGATGAACTCTCCCTAAACGGATTGAACATTCCCTAAACGTGATGAACTCTCCCTAAACGGATTGAATATTCCCTAAACGGGGTGAACATTCCCTAAACGGGGTGAATATTCCCTAAACGGGATGAACTCTCCCTAAACGGATTGAACATTCCCTAAACGGGATGAACTCTCCCTAAACGGATTGAACTTTCCCTAAACGGATTGAACATTCCCTAAACGGGATGAACTCTCCCTAAACGGATTGAACATTCCCTAAACGGGGTGAACATTCCCTAAACGGGGTGAATATTCCCTAAACGGGATGAACTCTCCCTAAACGGATTGAACATTCCCTAAACGGGATGAACTCTCCCTAAACGGATTGAACATTCCCTAAACGGGATGAACTCTCCCTAAACGGATTGAACATTCCCTAAACGGGATGAACTCTCCCTAAACGGATTGAACATTCCCTAAACGGGCGAACTTTCCCTAAACGGGGCGGACTTTCTCTGAACTGGGTGAATTTTGTTCCATTTACAACTCAGACGAGACCGAGACACGTCCAAGTCTCGCCTCGGTACCATCCGCAGCATGCTCAGCACCAAAGCTGAAATCCCTTGATTATAAGGCAACGGATAATCCAAGAACACCGAAATGCTTGTGAGAATGGAGGAAAAAATAACAGATTTGCGCTTTTTTCAAACGATTTCTTGCGTACGTTATGCACAGGTAGGCTAATCGGGATTGGATCTATAGTTAGAGAGGAATCCGGGATGTGATAATGTGTTTTTTGTTTTTTTTAACCCGAAGCCTCTGTTTACGAGGCAACTAACTTAATCAGTACGCTGCAGGAGAAGTCCACATTCTTCAAGTTAGTCTGGTCTCGTTATGAAAAAAGACCCTCGTTTTAATTTTATCTTCAATATTTCATGATTTGAACTAACGATTCCGGTTCTTTTTAACCGAAGCTTTACTTCTTACTGTTAATATGCTTTGCCCATTCGTTATGAATTTTCTGGGTTTTCTAAAATAACTTTTAGATTCCTTATGAACCAAATGTACTATCGTTAGGCTTAAAGAAACGCTTTCCTGCAGGTAGATTTTATTTAGCCTGTGTCTACTCGACCACGTATTGTTCATTTGCGGGTAGCGTTCAAACAACTGTCGAATGGAAATGTGTGTGTGTGTATGTCTCTCTCTCTCTCTCTCTCTCTCCCCTCCCCGCGATAATATACTCCTGATAAATAACAGGAAGAGGCCCAAAATGCGCCAAGAACATGCACATGCTAATAACGCTATATCCCATATTAATATGTAAAAGGGCCAATATTCCGTAAGTGCTCAGCACTTGGATTATGCAACACTGAAGGGAGTGTTTTTGTCTAAAGAAAAACAAGTGTGTCAACCTCAATTCTCAGCTAGACCTCTCCTCTACCCGCATTCATTTGATATCGAGACGAGGCTGCGAGTTATCAACACCCATCTCGTTCTCGTCTGGAGTCTCACAATACAGGGTGTCTCAAAAGTAATAGCACAAACTGACACAGGTGAAATGTGTGATTACAAGCCGCTACTGACTTCATTGTTTGTAAACGTCGTCCTAGTTGGTAAAATGCTAATAATACAGTAATAATAATGTTCTCTGAGGCGCTGATGTATCCTTGTAAATGTGCGACTCTCGGGGTGCCTTCGAGCAGGGTATTTTTCTTTGTACAAGCGTGCAGCCTCCCGTTAGCCAAACCATGCACAAAATACATATCCACATACTCTTCGTTGCTGTAAGGTTCCATTTTCACTACGCAGTACAGCACAATTGACGTGACTCCCACAGTACGATTATACTGTGTACTGGTTGTATCCATCCTGTTTGATTACAACGCCACCTCTCGGAAATGTTCTGTTTTGTAAACAAAGAGCAAACCTCGGATCGCGCAAGGAGTAAAGCACTCGGTGTTTACAAAATGAAACTAGTGACGGCTTCTAACCACACATTCGCACACATTATGAACATTTTACCAACTAGAACGACGTTTACAAACAATGAAGTCAGTAGCGGCTTGTAATCACACATTCGCGATTATCTCGAAAACTGCTCGTTTGCAGACCCATGTTTACTGAGACATTTTTGCTTCTATTAGCGTGTACTTTCACCTGTGTCAATTTGCGCTATTACTTATGAGACACCCTGTATATATCACAAACAACATTTGCAGTGTCACTGCACAAGCTTTCGAAGTGTATGGAGTTAAGGCAAACAACTACTAATGATATAATTTTTCTGTTTGATGTTTCGTTTAGATGCCAAGAACACTCAAAAGCTTATTTTTATCATCTTAAATACATACGTCTCGGAGTCATCTCAATTTTACAGAGGCCTGTCTCGTTCTCGTTCTCGCCTCTATTCTCCCAAGGCCGTCTTGATCTTCACTGACACGAGACCGAGACATGACTTGTTTCGTTATCATTCCTAATCAAAATGCTGTTGTCAATAATTAATTACGTTCAGTGGGTTGTGTATAGAGCTGTATTTGTTAAATGACCACACATTATGTGAATCCTTACATGATATACAGGGTGAGCATAAAGTCTTTCCCTGATTATGAATATATATATATATATATATATATATATATATATATATAAACTTGCACGGTAGATAGGCAAATAACACCTATGGCAATAAGTAGTGCAATACGTCAAGTCCTTTTCCATTTCTTTGTTTTGTCTGATTCGTATTCTGATTCCCATATCATGGCCACCACGTTAGCCGGACATAACCCTTTATGCTCACCGTGTGCTTGTGCCATAAACATGCGGGTTAACCGCTATCAGAATTGCAATTTTTGTTATTTTGCGTCGCTTATCTCTATGTCAATCGCTGAAACGAATATTAAGTTCACAAATAGAGGAAGGATCAAATGGAATGGAACGTGCATGTTGTCCCGGATGTGAACTTGGCAACCCATATAAGCATGCCAACACACATTACAATGATGGACAAAGGTAATTTCATTTTTGTATCCAATTGAAACTCGTAGTTGAAACACAATCAGTGTTTTAATTTATCACTAAAATGTAGGGGAATATCCTTATAATGCAATTATCTTTAATGTTTGTAGGCGTCCAGATTTTTAGTTCTAAAAATCTAGTATTCCTATAATATGTGTATGAATATTTATAATTTTCCCATGGACATTCGCATAAATACATTTATTGTTGAATAATTAAAATTTAATTGCACTAAAAGGACAACGAGAATTTGCATACAAATAGGTATGCACTTTTACAACAATTATTCTCCTCTCTATCTGCACACAAAGGTCTGTGCATTTTGAATGTTCTTGCTGCTATTTCATCAGTAGAGTCAATTGAAAGTGCAATAATTGTATGCTAGATATTACATCTACTTTTCTCTCAACACACATTAGCAGGTGATGTGTTCTATTGATGTACCGTGTGTACTAATAAACCAGGTTCGTACACCGGAAATTTCTGTTAATCGACGTCGCTTTTCTACCTATTAAGTCAATCGCGACGACGATGTATTCGGTATTTTTATTTGGCGTTGCTTTTATGCTACTTTTGGCTAATCGCGGCGATGAGTGATATTTAGATAAAATTGATGAAGGGACTCCCACAAAGAACACCCCCGTTCAGGCTGGGACACGAACGCGGAATTTGAATTTGAATTAATTTTTTTTGGGTGCGTCAGCACTGAGGCTATTTCGCACCCGTCACACTATACGGGGTCCAGCCCCTTATCATAACAAGAATAAAAGCGTGTCTGAAAACTAAAATTTCCTTACCTTGGTTAAAAGCTGAGGCTAAAAATGGCGCTCAGCACAAATAAGGACAAGACACAGGACGACACAGAATTATAGTGGCCATGGGGCCAGTCGCCAGAGCCTCGTTAGTCTGCAGTCCAGGGTGTACTACGTGGAAGTAAGGTTGACTATTGTGTGTACTACGTGGAAGGAGCACCCCTTACACCCCACTTCGGTGGCGAGATCGAAAGTTAACCACATTCATTCGCTTCACCACCGAGTTGGCACGTATATGTCTGGATAACACTCTGGAATTCCTAAAAGCGAAGGTTTATTATGTAACGCCATATTATATTTTGTTAAGAAGAATGCATGCATGCTAAATGTCCCTGCGAGGCGTACGCTTTTAGTTTAAATGTGTTAACGGATCCACCTCTACGTATTATTTGACCCTGCGTGGTTGCTGTATTCAGTAAATGTTATCAATTATTGTCATTTACACTGTTCAACTCGTTGTTTAGAATTACAGAGTCCTGCGAGGCTCATTATTAATTGTATTGTCTGAATGCACACAGTTTTAGTTTATATTAACACGTGCATCTAGTGATTTTCCCACTAGTGATTTCTCAATGTCAAAACCTTGATAATTCTCAGTACGAAGTTTGCTATATGTAAAAAAATGAGTTAGCAACGCGTACTTGTAGTTAAAATTTTCACCACCTATGCAACCCCCATCCCGCGAGTATAAAGCCAGCGCAGCAAGGCCCGGAGCTCAGTTGGCTCCCTGATGTCAACAGGCAAACATCCAGGGTTAACTGGCCTCCCAGCCTGAAGAGTAGAAGTCATCCCAGAAGGAAGGACGGAGAAAGAAGAAGAAGAGCCTAGCAGTAACCTACCTACCTGGTCCGCTCGCTTAGGCTGATAGGTGCCCAGGTTCTACCTGCCCGGCTTGTCTGGGAGCACCCGGACCTTCCTTTCTAACCTGCCGTCCCTTCATAAGAGACACTGGTTGGCTTGCCAATTCCCAGCTAACGCCGGGGGTGTCGCGGCATCCTTTCATCCTTTTACCCTGCGCCCGTTATTCGGGAGTACCGATTGGTTTCGGCCATTCCCGGCTGTGGTTGGGGGTACTACGCACAACCTACTCTCTTTTACAGGGGAACCCGTGACGTCAGCTGTGACCAAGGCCCTAAATAAAATTAGGTCCCCAAACTCCCCCTGGCGCCTCACTGCGAGGAATAAATTGGATGTTCCCTGCCCCCCCTTATCTCTTCGAGACCAAAGGTGGTACAGGTAAAAGCACGTGTGTGGTACAAGTAAATGCACGCGCGTGGTAAGGGTTTCAGGTAAAGACACGTGTGTAAGTGTGCTAACGGACACCCTTGTGTTAAGATTACAATAAACATATATATATATATAAACCTGGTATAATCTTTCCTTACACCCAGCAAGCCCTGAGATAATTCTGAGTCCATGTTCTACGGCTGACAAAAAGTTAGCGCATATGGGTAGACTTTTTCCGTCCACCTAATTGCACGGTTTAGTGTGTTGAACGCAGCCCGTGCCAGTACTCCTGCGCTGTGTTGTTAGTGTAGTGCGGAGCACGTGGGGAGGACGTTGCAATTAGTATAGCAACATAAGTCTTCTACCTGTCAGAAAATTTGAAAGGTCTTGACCCCTATCCCCCTTTTGTCCTTGCAAAAGTACTTCCACAAAGGTATGTATGTATATATGTATATATATATATATATATATATATATATTGCGAAGCTGTGGATGAGCGATGATGTTGAAATTGATGAATGGATGGGACACTCCTAAACATCCAGAATTCTGGCGTCATAGCGCGATGCGGCTTATACACACACACACACACACACACACACACACACACAGACAGACATTATTCGATTTAAACTAAAACTTAACCAAGCTAACCTAACCTAGTCTTCGCTAATATAAATGAATAACCTAACCCAATATAATCTACCTAACACAATGTGTACATTCGGAAATAAAAAAAGGAAATTGGGGAAGAAGATAACTGGACATGGTGCCAATAATTGCATGATAATTCCTAAGCAACGGACAGAAGCGAAGATAAAAGTTTCTATCGGTTTTCGAAACACTTTGCCTGGCTCGCTCTGCATGTGAAAATGGGAACGAAACGAGAATTCTCCATGTCGTGGCTTCTCGCCTTCACACGAAGTTGTCGTTTTTAAACTTTCTTATCGACATATCGTGATCTCACGCAGGGAAGTTACGTGCTTGAAGGTGTGGTAATCCATAAATCGAATACATGAGTAGCTAAAGAGAGAAAAGGGATGAAAATGTTGGGTTGGACGAGGGTCAGAAAAAAACAGAGAAAGGGAGCGAGAAACAAAGATACAAACGGAAAGAAGAAACAAAGAGAAAGAGAGGAAGAGGAAAACAAACAAAGATAGACGAGAAAAAAGAGAAACATAGGGAGGGAGAAACAAGAAGAAAGAGGGAGAGAGAGAAACAAGAAGAAAGAGGCAGAGAGAGAGAGAGAGAGAGAGTAAGAAAAAGAGAGAGAAAAGAGAAGGCATCTACTCGCTGACTATTCATACGTATTCTGTAGTATTATTAGTTAAGGCAGTATGTTGCAAGAGTATCACCTCACCGGGGAGCCGTAATCGAGAATGCTAATTTACCTTTGGCAGATTTTGTCCATTTTCACACTATACACAAAACTCGCATACAAGTTGCCGCTGTAGAACACCGATCATGTATTAACTTATTACAGTGGTTTTCAGTAGTTTCTATGACTAACCAAGTAATGAGACGTATCGAAATCTTTCTTCCCCTGTATACAGTTCGAATTGAACAAACTTTAGAGGGATATGATTCTAGAAATATATTTTCCGGCATTTGATTTTCTAATGGCTATCTAATAGAAGTAAAGTCAATTTATCATTGCAATAACAGTAGTCCCAAAGTGCAGAGCGGAAGACCAATTTCATGAAAAATAACATTTTTCGTAGGGATTAAACCGTTACCGCCCATTGTTTGTGTGCGTGAGAGCGCTGGCGCTTTCTGGCGCTGTCGTTAAATTTTAAACCCTAAGCGAACGAAGGATGGGTGGGTGATGCAATCGCGTTCTTGTCATGTAATTCCGCCCCTGCGTTGCCAAAATCACGGCGATCTTCCACACATCGTCGTCACCATTATTAAGTGCAAACTGTTGGTATCATCATAAAGGGGGGGACTCTACACAGCGAAAGGAGACGTAATTTTTAACGTTGGACAAGGTTTTGACAACGAATCATACATATGGCAACACGGGAACAACGCCAGGGGGATCCGGACCCCTTGCCACCCTACTAAGTACAAGAATTACATAATGAGATAATAAAATAAGATAATGAAAATATTGGTGTTGTTTAATCAAGGGTTATTAATTTTCGCAAACTTATTGGAAGGCAACGATTATATTGGGATCATACGACTTTGAATAACAGTATCAAAGAAGATTTATACAAGATTTATTACTACTTATAATACCATGCATAAAATATTTCCAGGAATTTTACTTTTCGTCAACTGGATCTAACATCCTTCTTTGATATTCAATAAATATTCAATTCTTTATCTATTTGGCATTAATTATTTCCTTGCCAGGTCAGGTGCTTTTTTTTTTCTTTAAATTTTGCCGACCTTAACTACGCAAGCTAGATAATGAATACGTGCTGTTATATCACTATCGTTATACCGCCTTTTTACCTATTCATGTAATAAAAATACACTAATTAATTTGAATATTTTAATTAATACTATTTTAATTTATTTAATATAATTATACTTATTTCAATTTAACATTATTAATATTATTATTTTGAGACATTAGGTTGGGACCCTCCCCCCCACAACATATTTCTAGATACGTGCCTGCACGGGAATACTAGGGAACAAGCTAAAGGGAGCATTTCCGTCTACGTTGACTGCGAGAGAAGTAAACAAATGGCTGTCCACTTTACTTCACGAGTTGGTACTACTGTAAGGTAAGGACCGGAGCTGTAGTCGAGGGTGTACAACGTATACCCTCTGGTTCGATAGCGTATACCTTGTATTTTCTATTACTGTAGCCTTTATGCTTAAATGCAATCATTAAAATACTTGTTTCATAATTTCCTGTTTCAAGAATGCCTTCGCTAAACTTCTTTTATGCCAATTCTAGTCAGCCTCAGTGGCAGAGTGGTTAGGACAGCGCGGTACGACGGTAGGAGTTCCAAGTTCGAATCCCGGCCTAGGCATGGGTTCTCTGTAAATATCCCTTCATCATTTTCATCATATAATCACTTATCCTAATCTTCGCAACCAGCCAAAAATGGCAGAAAAAGCGAGGCAAAATAAATCAATCGACAGGATTTCTAGAAGTTAAATGATTCGAGCCATATATTTCATCCAAAGTCAATGGGAGAAAGTAGTTCCTACGTAAAGTTTTACGAAACCTAATGGGTTCCGCAACAGGCCCGGAAAATTTTTTCTCGCACAATTTAAATTCGGTCCAAGTTGCGTGTTTTTTTTTCATTTCAATACGGAACTTGGACCGCATTTAAATTGATCCGGAAAAAGATTCCTGGACCGCATTTAAATTGATCTGAAAAAAAAAAAGGTTCCTGGACCGAAGTGAAATATTTTTAGATAAAACGATACTTTACGGTCCAGAACCCATTTACGCTTGCTGATTATCTCTCCTGGACCGGAATTGAATGTATTTAAAACTCATGGACGTTTAGCAATCCTGCTTAGCGTACACCCTGTGAAAATTTCGGGACTGCATCACTAGTGAGGGCCACTAACAATCCCGTATCGACTGGGGAGCCATGAGTGGGAGGCAAGCATTACGTAGGCTCTTAAACCTTGCTGGTTCGGTATATCCCACGGATTAGCTTTTAGGCACGGCTTTTGTATCAACGCAGAGGACTGGTTCACCCTTGAAAAACGCTACGTGATAACGCCGAAGCGTTTATCGCTTGTGTTTGAACACAAGCGGATGCCATCCCGTCACGTTCAATGTTTCCTGTGCGTCACTATAATTCTGCGCCGGTTCTTTCCCTCGCCTAACGCACAACAGGTTGAGCCATCGACTTTCTGCCATTCATCCATTTAATAAAACACGACGCCTATAGCTGGTCACAGGTGTGTGTGGGATGAATCTCGCGGGGGACAATCGATAATGAAACAAGAAAATCCACTTCGAGAGGCGATCCGTGTGGGTGTCTCTTGCGATAGCGTCCAGGAGTATTTTCACAATTTGCTCTGTGCGAACAGTTTCGAAGCTCATTTATTATGGTGTACTCATTGCAGAAGTAAAATTGTGGCCCAAATAAACCACATAAACCAAAGCAACCAAAGTCAGATCATTCACTGAGGCCAAATATATGGATGGAACATCAGTATTGATTGATTGGTTGAATTGTTATTTTAAGTCTACTTTATGCATAGATCGGCCAATCGGGGCTGGACCTAAAAAGTGGAATCCGAACCATTATGTGCCTCCTCTGGGTATCGAACCCGGCACCCCTTGATTAGAAGGCGACGATGCTATCACAACGCCGTCGGGAGACCCTAGGAACGTCAGGAGAATATGGCTTCTTCGATGGCCTAGTGGTAAAGCTGTCGCCTTGTAATGAAATGGGTCCCGGGTTTGATACCCGATGGAAGCTCATAGTGGTTCGGATTTAAATTGTAGTTCCACTCCCGGTTAGCCTGTCTGTGCATAAAATGGATTAAAACAAACTTCGAACACCCGAAGAAAATTGATGTTTTCAAGGAACCATTAAGGAATATAAGGAGTAACCCTTTCACGTAGTACACCCAAATGTCACCCTCACTTCCACGTAGTACACCCTGGACTGCATTTTACAGACTAACGAAGCTCTGGCGTCTGGCCCTACGGCCAGTATAATCCTCTGTAGGGCTGTGTAGTATTGTCCTGTGTTTGGTCGTTATGTGTGCTGAGTGCAAGCAACCCTAAAAATCCTGCAGATTATATTCTGGCAGATAGACCAGATAATGGTAAATATCAAAAAGTAATAAATGATACAAGTTGTATAACTTGTATTAATTTCACCATGTTTTCCCATTAGACCTAGCAATGACAATTTCACCTGACTGTACAAAGACCACAGTTTAGAAACTGGGACGTGAACGAGGTCAGACTCTTCGAAACATGTCGAGGCTAGCTTGAGAACAAGACAGGAATTTATAACTCGAAATCGAATCGCAAACTGTAGATAGGAAAAAAATAGTGAGAAAGGGAGATACGAACACACACACATAGAGAAAGTAAGAAAACGAAAAAGAGATACGGATAGAGGTTGAAATGGACAGAAGGAAAAGAGAGAGAAATAAAATAAGAGAGAGAGAGATGCATATATGGGCAGAGGGAAAGAGAAGGTGAGGAAGATATGGACAGAAAAAAACAAAGAGAAAAAGAGAGAGACAAGTACGGACAGAGATAGAAAGAAAGAATAAGCAATATGGGGCATGGAAAAAGAAAGGAAGAGGGGGAATACAAAGTTAGAGAGAAAGAAAGAACAACAAAGGACATAAAGAAAGAAGAAAGAGAGGGACAGAGAGAATTAAAAGAGGGCTAACATGAACAGAAAGAAGAGAAAGAGAGACAAATATGGAGAGAACAACAAGGGATATAAGGAAAGAAATAGACGGAATGGGCGAAACAGATATGCACACAAATGAGAGAGAGAGAGATACAGACGGACAGCAAGAAAGAAGAGCAACTGTGTACATAGAGAAAGAGAGAGAACGGAACACACACACGCAGCGAGAGAGAGAGAGAAAGAAAGAAAGAAAAATACTAAGAAAGTTAAAGAGAAATGAAGCTTTTTAGATCTCAGTTAAGAGATAATATCGCAAGACAAGCAAACTTTTTCGTTCATTTTGCTAGATCTCGCGTAGCGTCATGTTTACAGCGACGATGAGGGCGGAGAAGTGGACAATTTGACACAGGAGAAATACCGGGATCGATATCCGGCGCTCCTCCATCTCAAACCACTCTAAATTACAGGGGCGTTCCGCAGCGGCGTCTACCTTTCTTGTCGGTCCGAATACCATACCATAAGTGATTGATTTCCATTGTGCTGTCCATGGCCGGTATTGTTCCCATGCTTCTTTCCTACTGTTATCTTGTTTTCAGGGCAGTATTTTCCCACTACTGTAACTGCATTAATAAGGTCATATGTGTCCTATATTTTTTTTGCGTACAGTGGGATGCACAAGCATTGCTCGGCAAATTGGCCATGGCTACTTTCATTAATTTTTCTCTTGCATCTTACATGATTTTAAGGAATGCATTTTTACATATCCTGGTGCCGAGGTTGTCAGCATCTTGTTTGGAGTTTTGTTTCAATTCTTGAAACTCTCATTGCATAAAACAATGGGAATACTTATGCATTCCACTGTATTTCTTAGTGCTTAGGTCAGTGTTAGGACTGGCCATAGATAATTTACGTACGCCAAATTACAAACATGGATTGTACAGTATTTGGAAAGCGGGGGTTTCAAATTGCGAAGAAATGTAAGATATTTTAATAATGAAAATTGTCTATAAATGTAGCTTTGATATTATATTATTATTTGTAATTATTCCTTACTTTATATAATTTTATACTCTGTTTATATTTATTTTATTTCCTGATACAACATTAAGTTATTCCATTACCGCTTGCCGTGGGAACCCCTCCAATGGCAGGAAGATCAACTTCCTTGGCGAAATGGTTAGCTTAGCGCGCTACGTGGTTGTAGGTTCGATTCATGGACAAGGCATGGACGCATCGTCCTGCTTGTTCCTTTACCTGTTTTATCAATATACCAGGGCCTCCCCGATGGCGCAGTGGTAGCATCTTCGCCTTGTAATGAAGGGGTCCCGGGTTCGATACCCGATGAAAGCACATAGTGGTTCGGATCCCACTTTAAACTGTAGGTCCAGTCCCAATTAGTCTTAATGTGCATAAAGTGGACTTAAAACAACAACTTAACTTATCAATATACCTTTGCTCAACATCGTCACGATAACACCTAGCGTAAAATAACAGCACCTGAAAAGTGGGGTTGGAAACTGGAAGATCAAGGATAAGCCTCTATCAGTACTTTTGCCCGACCCTGTGGCCGAGCGGTTAGCACATCGCGCTGCGACGCCAAGGGTCCCGGGTTCGAATCCCGGTCGGGCTTGGTTGTTTGTGAATGTCCATTCATCAATTTCATCCTTTCATCACTCATCCTCATCTTCGCAAATTAGCCAAGAGGCACAAAACGCGAAGTAAAATAAACTAAATCAATCAATCAATCAAATCAATCAATCTATCAGTACTTTGATGATCCAAAAGAACTACAAATATTAATTTCATGTGGCTGTATCAACATATATGGGGTGGAAAATGTAGTTGCATAAATTCAGGATTAATGTTGCCTCTTGGTAAGGTGTTTCTTGTACGAATTCCAATCTTGTTTCCAGTGAATACGTTGCGCAATACTTCGATGAGCAACATGACAACGATGAAGGCGACAACCTCCTTGATTCAAATACTTCTTTTCTGGTGTGTTACCTACAGATAACAATACTAACTAGTGCACATTACGATAGTGAGCACCCCGATTTAGTTTGTGAAAGAAACGAGACGCGTGAAAACAATGGCCCACCTGATGAAACGACATATCGTCATGGTTACCTTCTGAGGGATGTGATGCACAAGCATCTTAATGTACCTGGGGGGTAGTACCAAGTCTGTTGTACTCGAGCAAGAAGAGATGAGAAGCAGGAGTCTTGTTGAGTGCTGAGTAGGTGCAAGAGTGATTGCATTCCTGCACCGACAGACATTCCAGAATATGACACCACCGTGTTACTACTCATATGGAAGTCATGTAAAAACACCAGCGTGAAAATCACAATTTCAATAGTAAAGGAAATTGTAGTCTCTCTTCTTGTAAGAAAATCTGTTAAAAGCTATTTTCTTTCCTGTTCTGACTTGATACAAATGTACTTATATTTTCTTATTCTCATTTTGCATCAATTTCTTTGAAATCAATTGTACAATTATTACAATTCTGAGGCTATTTTCTATCGTTACATTTGAATTAATAGCATGTGATGAACTAATAGCAAATGTTGTCTGGTCTAAAGATCGTTTATGAATGAGGGTAAAGCAACCGCGTACTCAAACCGCTTCATTTGTAGCCGAGAAGTCTATTCTTTCATTGCGTGGACTTTATTACACAGATATCTAGGCAACGGAGAAAGTAAACCATATGACGATTTAGTTTAATACTAACTAACTAACTCTCTAGCCTTCTTAAAGCCGAAGGTTCATGGCTGCAGCAACACAGGCCTTCCATCAGTCCCTATCTTGAGCAAGATCTGTATACTCTTTTCCATCCCTACCGATTTCCTTTAGATCCATCTCAACGTTGTCCCTCCATCTTTGTCTTGGCCTTCCTACAGGTCTCTTACCATCAGGTTTCCCAACAAGAATCCTGTAAACTCCTCTTTCCTCTCCCATTCGTGCCACATGGCCTGCCCACCTAAGTCTTCTTGATTTAATTATTCTAATAATATCTGGACATGAATATAAATTATGTAGTTCTTAAATATGTAACCTTCTCCACTCACCTGTCTCCTCATCCCTTTTAGGTCCAAATATTTTCCTAAGGATCTTATTTTCAAATACTCTCAATTTATGTTCCTCTTTCAATGTAAGGGACCAAGTTTCGCATCCATATAATAATACAGGCAAAATTACTGTTTTGTATATTTTAACTTTTAGTTTCTTAGATATTAAACGAGAAGACAAACGTTTATGAAGAGAAAAGTTGAATACTCTAGAAGGAATTTTCCAGAATTTGATAACTCGGAACATTTTTTTTAAAACGGGAGAAATCTTCGTAAAAGTGTTTGCAAAAACAAGTTAAAGTTAGACTCTTCAAAGGATGACGCTATGGGGTAAGTTAACCCCCTCCCGTTCGCCTCGCATTCGGTACGCCACTGGATTCTTGATACAGGCTGATGATTCACTTGTTCTTTTCTGAAAGGAATACAAACCACTCTCAAACACTATCTTTGGAAAGGGCAGAACAAATTCCATGGAAACGTTTGCGATTTCAGAAGCAACCGAGCTTCCTCTGGTAAGAAATTGGAGCACCCACAGGTCGTCGCAGCCCTGGGTACCCGACGAGAGCCTATTTCGCCGATGCAAAAGCATTGTCGCCGAAGAAGAGGACAAACATTTATCCTCCGAAGGAGAGAGCGCCATTGTGGTGGAACCTTAATGGCAAAAATGCGTCTCTTTGCCGGGTAAACATAAGAGGACGAAGATGGAGGTAAGTGCTGTTGTTGCCATGGTTACGGGGAAGAAACATTGTTGTCCGTTGCGGATTCAAATGGCGATCGATGTGGTTGGAAGTGTTGTGTCATTGACGAACCGGGTGGGGAGGTTTTCCATTCGATGCGAGAAGACGTGGGTGGCAGGGAGGGAAATTCTTGGAATGATTTTAGACAAAGACGTGAATGGGAAATAGTGAGGTCGAGGGAAATATATTTCGATGTAGGGAATTTTATGTTAAGCACTTTGGAAACAAGATCTAATTTGTTGCCATGGATGGGGTTTTATAGTAAAAAGTGCCGGCTCCTTGTCGGGAGACGTGTGATCTACTCAGTTCCAGTTCGATTTATTGATTGTTGAATTAGGTTATTTTACGTCACATTTCCATCTATTTTGGGTAATCGCGACGATGAGGATAAGTGATTAAATTCACGAAGGGACACTCACAAAGAACATCCATACCCAGTCGTGATTCGAACTCGGGATCCCTTGCGTCATATCGTGCTATGCTAACCACTCCACCACGCAGGTCGGCAGTACCAGTTGGAGTCCCGATCTGGGCAGGAGCATGTGTGTGTGTGTGTCCCTTGATCAATTTCATCTAATCATAATTCATCCTCATTGACTAAATGGACTAAAGAGGGAAAGAGCGACATAACATAAGAAAAATACAAATGAAAAAATAAAATTTTATTGAATTTGTATCGACAAGACGGAAAGTTAAGAATATTGTCACAAGTATTTTTCTTATTTTACTAAACTTCTTCTGCCCCTTTTCTACTTATTGCAACATGAAGATCAGTAGAATTAGACAAAGTAACACTCACCCATGACCAGGCCAGGGTTCGAACCCAGATCCTTCGGAAGTGATATCATATGTGAAACAGTGGACCTGCTTGGCAACCGACTAAGCTAAAAGATACATTTTGTAGATTGGAAACGAATGTTGGCACTCCGAGGGAAATTTTATAAATAGAGGAGTAAATAAATCTCCCTGTGAACATTCTATAGAACACAAGGAAATATTTACTTCTGGCGGTATTTTGTAGAAGAAAAAGAGAAAATTTTCCTATACAGGGGCATTAATAAATGTGTCTCCTGCGAGTTGATTTTTATAGATAAGAGTGATTTTTTTTCCCTTTTGCGTGAGGAAATTTCTTGGAAGCAAAACCGACCTTCAGTGTACGTCTTGTAAAAGAAGGGAATTCCTCTCTGGAAACACAATTTCCGCGGATTTTTCAACGCCGACTGATGGAGCCCGTTTTCTTCCTTTGTGGCCTCGCCGACGGCGGATCCGACGGAACGGAGGCACAATGGGGTGGGGGAGGGGAGAGAAAAATGAACGGAGGAAGGTCAAAGGTAACGACCAAGGTTCGCGTGGCGGAAGAAACGGGCTTGGAAAAAGGAGAAGAAACTCAAAGCGAGATGTTATTTCAGGTGCTTGCCGTAGAAGAAGAATTGGTAAACGCCTTTGAAGTACGTACACTTACGTCGAAGCAATTTACCAAATCCGATTTACATGAGAGGGTGTGTCTAATTGGTTAACGAGGACGCCTTTCGCTGAGATCGTTCTTGTATTTGGTCCTCATTTGGTGAATGTTTTAAGTAATGGCTCAATATTTCCGAAGCTAGGAGAAGTCAGGATGGGATGCACATTTTGTGTCACCCGGCGGCGCATTAATGAACGACCTCCTCTCTTTTCTTGTATCCCTTTAAGTTTATTGAACGTTTAGTGTTAGATTAGAAAAAGGGTTTAGTTTTAGTCCCGCACAGTGGCTGGCGTCATGCTTTGGGCCCCGGCTACGAGACGTGCGCAGGTTCGAGTCTCCAGCGGGAGCGTAACAATTTTTGAGATTTCGGCCAGTATATGGGACCTGTGACCACCCACCATCGTGAGGAAATTGGGGAGCTAAGAATGAGTAGCGTAACCTGATCACGGAAACCTACAACAACGACTGGGGGTTCGTCGTGCTGACCACACGTCCCCCCGTAACTGGTTGGATGTTCTCCCACCTCGACAGGGGGGGGGGTGAGGCCGGCAGTCGGTAGGAGGCCCTAGCCCTCACGATTTGGGAAAGTCATCTTTTAAAGTAACTGCGTTACATTTGCTTTCCCCACCAAAAAAATAAAAGAAAAAAAAAATAGTACAGTCATTTGGAAAAGTTAGTAATTAATAGTTACCGTTACTTTTACAGTTTCTTTATTCTACCCTAAGCCAGACTGTGCACAACGTGTTGAATGCATGAATTGCAAACTGATTGTCCCCTCCCACCGCCAATGATTCAAAAATTAATAAATTTACATTCAATTTGAATCAGGATTTTAAGAAGCTACAGAAAGATGCTTTCGAAATATTTGTACTGCACTACCTTTAAACCCCGGCGCGAAAGGGTTAATCCCTTCGTATCATTTTTTTGCAGCTTCTCTCCCACTTTATCTGACAAAAAAGAAATGTCAGTGGCAACAATGAATCTATACTGCGTGTCTATGTGCAAACATAAAAAATATGTTTCGAGCACTCGTAGCACCGAGACAAAGCCTCAATTTACTTAAAAAGTTGAATGCATTGATGTTTTTGACACTGTCAAATTTTGTCGGACGGGGTTGTAACATTTTATTTTAACAGCCTTGCTATATTTTTATTTAATAAAAGAAGGCTGGTACAAATGGGGGGTTATAACTCCAGCACGACCCTCACGGCCAAGCGTTATCTCCAAAGTGTAAAGGCTCGGTTTTGATATTTCACATGTGTTTGTCTTGCAATCAGGAAATTTGCACCGGATCACGCGATAAGCATAGCTTCGAGCTGCGAAGTGCTGAAAGGGGCATTTGAACCTCCAATTTTCATTGCTGACGCTTTACGACTGTACAAAGGGATAAAACATAACAACAAATACAAGAGAAATCACCGAAGGCTTGTATTTCATTTCGTGTTGCCATCGAATGTAACATATGGTTGAAGGCAAAAGGAAACAGGGAGTCCTCTATTATCGTAAATGGCAAAGGTGAGGAGAGTTTCTGACACATTATGCCTATTGATCTAGCAGAGATATATGCCACTGCAATGCCCCCTCCCCCTCTCTGCAGACTTCTAATGCGTCATATGCAAAGACTGAAACTTTCTCCCAAGGCGGCCAAAAAACATTCTTTAATAATGCATGCTCCATTTGTGGAAATTACAGTCAATGTTGCCAACACTGGCGGCCAATTGTGTGTAATTGATTGTCGTTGAATTGTGTGGGAGTTGTTGGCTGCGTACTGGCCTCACTTGGTAGCGCAATTTTCTCCTTTATACAACATTTTTGTCCAAGGTGCAATTCGACCGACACTGGACATAAATCTTGTTTAAAGGAGCGAATTGGGTCAGTACACCCAACGGCAAAAGAAATATGAGGCGAATTGTCCATCACTAGTCAGTTTTTTTCACAACATAATGATCATGAATCGACATAAAACGTCAATAGGCAGAATACAATATGCGCTTCAAATAAACATAATTCCATGCATACATTCCATTCCAACATAGTAGTAGAATAAAAGGGAATGATAATATTGATGGGCAATTTGGCTACTGTTATCTTTGCCGTTGTCTGTACTAAGCGAGGGGATTAGGAAACCCGTCCCCTCAAAATTCAGAAAATGAAATAGGTAGGGATCTATATATATGTAAGATTTACAGCATGCCCCTACCCTTACTCAAATCACTTAAAAGTAATAATGCTTAGCTTTGTTAAATAAATTTGGCCAAGTCGCATTTGTCACTTAATAGTGTGAGAGGTAGAAGACGATCAAATTATTCAGGGACCGAGAAAATGAAACAAGCAACAACATTTTTTTCGGTCGCTAAAATTATCTTAAAACGCAATTCTATATGATTACTCTAATTGGTTCCAAATAGCTTGATATGTAACTAGAAACTACCAACGGAAGTAACGGAACCGAAAAAAAGAGAGATCTTTAGGAAACAGCAACAGAAAGTAGAAACCCCTATCAACTTATACATTTTAATGTATCACACAACAGCAGCTAGTTAAATTAATCTTTGATAATGCATTTCTCTGTGTATTGTGATGAAGTAAAAAAAAAATGTCATATTTGTGTCAATTGACACAGTTTGGGTTCTGTGTATATTTTTCACAAAAGCTATTTTAATAATAATAAATAATAATAATAAATTTTCTTTATTATGCAGGCGAGGTTCAGCCAGGGGCTGCTCTGCTACCTAACCCTTGTCAATATGATAATATGTAAAATAATACACAGATACAAAAAAAAGAAAAAAGAATTAGGAATTAGTTGCATACAAAAAAAAGTGTAACTAGAAATACAAAAGACAATAGTAATAATAATAATACAATTCCACATAGTGAGTGACTTGATACCTTCAGTACGTAGATTTTCAGTAAAGTCTTGGACGCCATAATGAGCTTTGCCGAGGGTAAGGCCAGAGCTATGCTCACTGATATTATTGTCCTTAAGCATATCATTTCCACATGAAGCAACATAAAACTCGCCGTCAAAATAGTGAAGTGAAAATGAGCGAAAGGCAGTAAGTACCCAGATCACATTAAGAGAGGGCAAATTTGCTGCATCACATTCGTCCACCCGGCCTATACCCAAACGTTACCCTGGTATTGGTTTACATCTTCCTTTCTCTTCTATCACTGGAAAGAACGCAACAATGCGAACTCAGTCTTACAACGTCCTGTTTCCCGTCAGATCACTGGTGCAATTTGAGTTCTATAGGGTTTCATAGTTTACCTTGAACTCTGATTCACTCCAGCTTCAACGAGTCACAGCATAAGACCATTCGTAGTCTCTTCGAGCAGCGTAGGTGTCGTTTTCGTCTCAGGTTCTACTGCGTGATGCGATTATCTCATCAGTGGGCCAACGTCAATCTTCTCCCAGAGAGAAACAAACAACTCGTCTTTCCTCGGCCTCGCGACTTCCTGTCGCCTCTAATCAACTGCGAGTTTCGTAAGTTTGCGAGTCAACAATCGATATCTCGAACAACTCAAGTTGGCGGGCAGATCCGCAAAGTTCTAGTTTATTGCAAGCATTAATTGTCTACACTAGTTCGTCGCTTGCACGTGCTAGAGTTGACGAGTTGAATCTTTGCAGGTAACCTACATACCTTTCTGTAGTTTTCACCCACTCGCAGTTCGGTCCGGTTCAGGTGGTCGACAGCCGTAACAGAGAAAGAGGAGACTGACGCTCGGTGGCTAACTCCTCCCCTTGCTACAGCGCAGCCAAGTTTGGTCAGGGTCCACCCACAAAGATACAGCTTGTCTACTCTAGTTTTCATGCATATAAGAGGTCTCTAAACGTTAGCTAGCCGTTGGAAAGTCGAAACAGGCCAACTGGGTGTGAAGTTCCTCACAGTCGGCTATTCCCCGCTTGATACCTGGCTTGCCACTAAAACTGTTTATATAAGAACTTGTCATGTGTGGGAAATACATGTAAGGAAAACCGGGAATGAAAGGTCAAACCTGCTTGATTTCTTTGTGGCAGGAATGATGACAAGCCAAATCTGCAGTCAAGTCGTGACAAAATCAGTACAGTAAAAGATTCATATCTGAATATTTGTGTCTTTCTTTAGACGAAGTTCGCTACTTCCTCTTCTAACGCTGCAAACGATCCACTCTCGACAAATGTATCGAGTGCCAGCTACTCTGACTGCTGTACATGAAGCAGAGAAAGGCAGTCCGATATCATTCGGGGAATGACAATCTTCACTTTAATATTAATGGAATTCTCAATGTGTGTCCAGACTTGTATCCATATCACGTATCCGTATCAAGGTTTGTAACTTGATCGGTCGATTGTCACAGAAGTCTATCACAACTTGATTCGTGGTACGGATACGGACAGCGTGGACGCTGCAGCGATCCTTCCTTCCTTCTGCCCTCTTCATGCACAGAGACTAGTTGGGATCATGTCCCCCTTTTTAAAGGAAATCTGGTCCCAATTAAAATTTGAGGTACTCTAAATTAGACAGAGCCATATTTGTGAAGCTATTGTAGTGTCCACACGCAGGTTGAAATTTTTAATAAATTTTAATTCCCTGATTCGCAAGAATCTCCGTGGTTTCCTCTTCCTTTTCACCGCACAATGAATCACAATGTAGCTAACATCTGTCAACTGCACAAAAAGAGACATACCCCTCACGGGAGACAACGTGGAACTATTGTAAAAGGTACGAGCGTATTCGGTGGAAAAGTTATGGATACACGATATAGATATTATCAGAAAAGTACTATCAGCAAAATGTTTAAAAAAGGAAGAGGTTTGAATCATCGACTACAAGGACACGTGTCAGAAAATCGTATCGTGATCTGTTACGAATACTTAAGCATTCCACAATCAAGAGGAATGTCTCCATTATAATCACCACTAATGTCAGAAATTCTTACCTACTAATGTTCTGTTCTGTTCTGTTCTGTACTTACGAATATTTTGAATGGCTACATCCCTATCTGTGATACTTGGAGGACTGCATGCATACTGGACATCCAACCAAAACCGTGGTAAAACCCCTAAAAGAAAATAATAACAATTTAAATCGTAAATAATCGAGGAAGGCGAGAACTCCAACAGAAACAGTGTAGATTTTTTAAAATGCTTATTATTATTATTATTATTATTATTATTATTATTATTATTATTATTGCCATCATCAAAATGTGAGAACATGCTCACCACCTTTGTATGAACAAGTTTTCAACGTTTTGTTCATACGAAATGGAGTTGGTGGTTAGTTTCTCATACGACTCAATTTTGTTAACCATTTTCAAAGCGATTTAGAATATTCCGATATCAGAAAAGTGCTATATTATTAGTATTATTGTTTCAAAAATGTTTCGAAGAGGTTTCAATTCCCTCTCGCCACACCCCAATATAAACTATATAAAATAAATCCTCCTCTCATCTCAGACTATATTGAAAGGATTTGCCTTCTTATAAATAAAAGAGTTGTCCCTAACTGTCGAGCGTCGAGCATCTGTGGATACATTACACTGTCCAACAATTTTTTTTTTGATGCCTTGGTTTTTAGGCCTGTTCCTGGGGTTTTGGGGGGGGGGGCGCTGATTCCGAAAATTGCATTGGATAGACTGCATCAGCTGTAGTTTCTTGGATATGGATATGATATGATAGATATGAATGTATACAATTTTAGTCCGCTCTTTAAAAGAGATCTCTTCTGCAGAACCGGGATGTCATGACTAGCTTTCTTATTTGACTTGGCAATTATTGTATTTAAATTACCCACATTTTAAAAATGTAATTGACCTTTGTTTCGCAACTATTACCACTCATATCATTTCATTTTTTCGGATCGAACACCGTAGATGTTCTGGCTACTTCAAGGCGGAGTTGCTTGAATCATCCCGACGTATTTTGTTATATTTGTGGCGAGTACACACTGAAAGCACGTAGGAAAGCTATTTTTGAGTTTGTAAAAAGAGCATATGTAGGTTACTTTGGTGTCAAGCTTGGAGATCAGGATAAGCCATGGGACATTTTGTATGCAAAACTTGTACGGAGCATTCGCACCAGAGGACAAATGGAATGAGAATCTGCCTGATATTTGGAGTACTAATGGTGTGGAGGGAACAGAAAAAACATTTCAATGGCTATTTTTTTGTTGATATCACAGGCATCAATCGAAATAATCGCTTCAAGTGGACTTACCCTGATCTGCCTTCAGCCAGGAGACCTGTTCCGCACGCCCACCTACTCGTGAACTACCACAGCTCTCAGGGGATGTCTTGCATGTCTGATATCGCACAAGGTAAAGAATGTGGGGACAGTGGCAGTGATTTCCCAACAACTTCAGATAGTGAACGTTTTGACCAGAATGAATTGAGTAATTGATCATGGACTTAAATCTTTCCAAGGAGTCTTCGGAATTGCTTGCCTCCAGACTAAAGGAAAGGAAAGTACTTCAGCCTGGAATGAAAATTACATCTTATCGAACGAGAGAAAAATATTTGCTGCCATTCGTTACCGAAGACAACAACTTAGTATTCTGCAATGCCATCGGAGGCCTTCTGAAGAAAATTGGTATTTCAGAATATAACCCAAGTCATTGGCGTCTTTTCATTGACAGTTCAAAGCGTAGTTTGAAATGTGTTCTTACAAGTAACGGCAACAAACGTGGTTCTATTCCAATCGGACACTCCATCAGGATAACAGAAAAGTACAACGCTATCTCTTTGATCTTGGAAAAGATAAAGTACTAAGAACATCAATGGGTGATTTGTGTAGACTTGAAGATGGTTAAGAATGACCCACATTTCATATCATCAATGAATGAAATCGAATCATATGCCTGCTCTTCATTTGTTCTTGTGAAAAACTTTCTTGGCAACAATAAAGCAGTCAACTACTCACAATTAGTGCAGGATATGCTCTTTCATTTCAATAGACTTGGCTGTAACATTAGTGTTAAACTCCATTATCTGTAGAGCCACTTATATCGCTTTCCGGGGAACCTTGGTGACTTAAGCGAAGAGCAGGGTGAAATATTTCACCAGGACATAAAAACAATGGAATCCAGATGCTAAGGAAGATGGGTTACACACATGATGGCAGACTATTGTTGGAATCTTATGCGGGGTTGTCCTGGCAGATCTCACTCTCGGAAGTCTTACAAGAGGAGCTTCTTGTGTGTTGAATGACTGGCAAGTTTACGTCACAAATCTGTGCTTTTGGTATAAAATAAGTAGATTTTCAGGTAGTACATTTTTCTTTTAATTTTTAATGTGTTTTCTTCATGCTTAAAATATATTAATTTAAAACACATTAAAATATCCTGATTTTTATATATTGATTATGAGAGAGCAGAACGATGAGTGGCATATGACATATGTACTATATCTCAAAAACTAGAGCTGATAGGGAAAACTGGTGCCATATTTGGAATCTGCAGGTCAAATATACCCAGAAACAGGTCTAACATTTGAGGCACCAAAATGTGTATTGGCCAGTGTTATCCTTTACAGCGATTTCCAGTGTGAAACATTTTATCAACACATTTATATTTTTTTTAGTATAATCACATAAATTATGAATAAATGAATATGAAAAAAAAACGTGTTCTTACAACAGAGGATAATCTTTTCTTAAAATGGCTGTGAATACCTGGTGTGCATGATTAAATGTGTCACATATTATGTTGTATGTTTGTCAGAGTTCTATGAAATATTACACAAAAATTGACAGTACGATGTTCTTGCGATGAATTTGTACCAACATTACTTCAATTCTCACCATTTTACTTTCCAAGGGGCGTGTAGGCCTCCCCAATGGCGCAGTGTTAGCGTTGTCACCTTGTAATCAAGGGGTTCCGGGTTCGATACCCGATAGAGGCACATAGTGGTTTGGATCCCACTTTAAACTGTAGGTCCAGTCCCAATTAGCCTTACTGTGCATAAAGTGGACTTAAAACACCAACCCAATCAATCATTCCAAGGGGCGTGACCCCCTTACCTCCCTTCTGGACGCTCATGCGTACTTAGGAAATACAGGGTGCCCTAGTTAAATGTAGCCCTGCTCCGATCAACGGTTACATGCCATGGATTATGAAAATAAATGAAGCGTGTGTACCGATATGTAGGGAACGGATTTTGAGTTGTAGCACCTTAAAATCTATTCCAAAAGTACTATTCCATTTTACTGTTGCAATGTAGCCGTCATTTGCCTCATAGACAAATGTCTTTGAGAAAGACTAAATGTGGACGGCATATTGAGGAACATTATCCTGGTTGAGTTGGAATCGCCGGATCGCGTTACCCTGCAAAATATTAAGAATTCACCTACAAGCGAGTGCTTGACACGTGACGGAATGACACGTAACATTAGTTTAATTACAAAGCAACCACCAAGGAAAACGCTGGGCGAAATGTGACTTTTTGTTTAACTTTAGAAGCACTGAGCGATTAATGAACACCATTGTGTACGACTTCATGAGTTGCGCAATCTGTTTTATCGTCCCACGCAAAATTGCGCTCTGTGTTCTCTAGACTAGTTCAAAGAGAAGAGAATCGACTTCTCTTTGGACGGTTGTGCAAGAAGGTAGGAAGCCCCTTTTAAGTAATTCATACCTCCCACAGGACTCCACTCCCCACATTTAGGAGCGGTCAATACTCATAAATTATAGCGCGCTTTTCGATGTCATTAAATAGAGAACAACCGGTGACCTTAGTGGGTCTGTTTGAGCATGGTTGAAGGTCGGTCTTGGCGTTCTAAAGACCTCTACGAAGTGTCGTTAAGTAAATAATGACCTCCTTTGAGAAGGATGATGGCAAATGGAAGGACGCACACGAAGGAGAAGACGATTGCTTGGTACCGAGTCATCGTTTCAGAAATCATTTGGTTTGAATGGTTTCATTTCATTTCTTTTTTGTTATTTACAAGCGAGAGTCGAATGAAAATCTTAATTTGTTTCCGTTTCGTATCTAGTAGATTTCTGTATGTAGGGTTGCATAAGATTCCTGCATTTTAGCATAGACCTATTGCTGATATACATATAATAACTTTGAGTTAGTGCCGGTATACCTCAAGAAGAATAAGTCTTTGTGGTCCACGTGCAGTCACTTATGGGCCACTGCGAAGGCCTTTCCACCCATCTGCCTGCGAACTGAGGCCATTGTCGAACTTTCTCCTCCATTAGTAAACTTGCTGGTGTGGTAAGCATGCACAGAGATATTGAATTATCATTTGCCGAGAAATTTCTGTAAGTTTTAGGCTGACAGAGGTCAAGAAATTACTCCTCGATTTGATTTGATTTGAATCTAAAATTTTGGGTGCGTCAGCACTAAGGCTATTTTGCACCCGTCTTATTATACGGGGTCCAGCCCCTTATCATTACACATAACAACTCTAACGTTGCATAACTAAAATCATAAAATCTTCTGACTTTCGTTAAAAGCTGAGGCTGTAAAGGAGCACTCAGCACAAATAAGGACAAAACACAGGACGACACAAACAAAATTATACTGGCCATGGGGCCAGTCGCCAGAGCCTCGTTAGTCTGCAGTCCAGGATGTACTACGTGGAAGTGAGGTTGACTATTGGGTGCACTACGTGGAAGGAGCACCCCTTACACCCCAAAAAATCATTCCTCGACAACGGCGCAAGTGCATATAGGAGGCACAATCTTTAAAGTAACAAAAATGGCGTCTTGAAGCTCATTTGATTTGTGTTGAGGTCGTTTTGAGTTGACACCTCATGTAAATTTGAGCTGTATACAGTCTTCCCTACAATTTTATTGGACTTTTAAGGTTTTCATTTGATTGTAATAGCATCGCTTCTAGCAGGAAATCGGGAAACTCCCGTCGCCCATTACACGCAATCCCGTTTTTCTCACTGTTCATTGGTGGAGCCGTCTCGCGTCACTACTTGCGCAGAAACTAGTTCTCTTTCGCCTGGTCTACAGTTGGCTGGTATGGAGTTTAGGCGTTCTGTTTGCTTTTCCGCTTTGTGCTCTGACACCATTATAAGACAACGTAGCAAAAATACACTACTTCGAAGTCGGAGAGTTTGAGATTTTAGTTCTTAAGTCCACTTTATGCACAGTTAGGTTAATCGGGACTGGACCTACAGTTTCAATTCAATTCAATTCAATTTTCCTTTATTAAAGGGCGAGGTTCAGCCTGCGGCCGAACCACTATGTGCCTCCACCGAGTATCGAACCCGGGACCCCTTTATTACAAGGCGACTACATTACAAGTACGCCATCGTGCAGAGCCTTGATGTCGGAGACAGAACTAGTCTCTGAAATGTTATTGTGTACATATAACAATCCAAGTACATTAGTTAAAAGTCCAAACAGCTTAATAGAAGCTCTTGTAAAAAAGTTTTAAGGAAATCCAATTATCGCATTCTGCTTGCTCTTTTTTTATCTTCAACAAGGTCTAATCACTTTCGCATTAAGTTGTTCCTTATCGTGTTGCGGTAGAATCTCGTTTCCGCTATTCTAACTACAAGGAAACAAACAAAAGGATTAACGGAAAAGCAGTTTTTCTAATCTCAAAGGAGCAGAGGCGTCTCGTGAACGCATGCGGTGCATGCTGCGCATGCGTCAATTGTGGAAAAAAGGACAGCTTGCTCTGCGACGACATTTATGAGCATTTCTACATTCTAATTTCTTCATATAGGAGAAATATTTATTTTACACGAGACCTCTGGACTAAGCTTATATTACATCTCTTGGATCTGAAGTGACGCATGCGTCAATTGTGGGAAAAGAATTATTACTTTCTTTCACTTCACCCGTGGCATTGTAGCGCGCTGTGCTAACCACTCCAACAGGACCACCGCGGCTTCATTTGAAAATGGTAAATGGCGAAATGAGATTGGCTTCTGTTGGAAGAGCGACCTTTGATATTGATAAGTGAAAGGCAAAGCTCGTGTTATGTCCACTTTATGCTCTAATACGCTAATAGAGACGGGAACTACAGTTTAAAGTGAAATAAGAACCATTATGTGTCCCCACCAATGACGACACCAGAATGGAACGGAGGGAGTGGGCAGCACGCCCACTCGTCGATCAGTTAGCCCCCTCTGAATGTTCCCCCTTAGCAAATAAGAAAACTTTCTGCCCAAATACACATTTTTTGTGGAGCATATATGCTCCATTACATGTGACTGCCCCCAGAAAATATCTCGCCTCTTTGCTTTCCCACTGGCCCCCACCGGGATTCCTTGACTACAATGGGACAGCGTCATACACAACGCTATCGGGCAAGTTCGATTGGATAGATCCTTACGCTGTTCGAAGTAAGATTATTAATTAGTACCTCACACACACCTGATGCCGCATACGCAGCTCCAATCTATTTGCTTCTGTACCGTTTGCGACCGGGCATAAATATGTATCCTGAAATCTGCCATGCTGACGTTTGCGAGCAGTATGTCTTCTCACGGGGACCGTGTGTTCGCTGCAAGCGTGAATGATTACAGGCAATTTACTCCCGCGGGACCAAATAGGAGTTGGCTAGCAATTTTCAATAATTACCCGCATTCTGAGGCCAGCTCGGTAGATGAGGTCACGTAAATTACCTTCTGGTAAGTTCAAAGCGTTGCTGGATCTCCTCTCCCACACATCCTCGTCTGGATTTTTCATCACTTCAGCTTTCTCAGTTGGAGTAAACGAGGTCTGCAGAAGCAAAACACGTATTGATGTAATTGTGCATTCGACCAATATCCACAATTTCGGTATTCCATTTAATAAATATTATTTATCAAGAAGCATGTTCTACAAGATAAATGAAATTTAACGCCTGTGATGGTTCAAACAGAAATGAACAACATGGAAAAAGGAGTACTTTACCATTTGACTGCCTGAAATAGCCTTTGTCACGTACACGGGTCGAGTCCTGGTCGACTCTCAGTTTCAGGTATTTTCTATGATAAACCTTTATGTGTGTATATGTGTGTAATTTGGCTTTAAGTGTAGTGAAGTGGTTAGTCTAATGAATATTTTGAGTTTTAAGTCCACTTTATGCACAGATAGGCTAATCTGGACTTGATCTACAGTTTGGACTGGGATCCAAACCACTGTGCAATGTGCCTCCACCGATTATCGAATCCGGAACCCCTTGATTACAAGGTGACGACGTTAAAACTTCGCCATCCTGGAGGCCCTCGTTAGCGTAATGAAGCCAAGTGTCCTGGGTAGTACACGATTGTACGTTCCATATCTATTCATTAGGTCCCAGGACAGGAATTTCCACAACTCTAAGAGAGATTACAATTTCATACGATTTTTCTGTATAGCAACATAGGTAATGAACATACAATTAAACCAGTGCTGTTTTAGCTTCCGGTGTGGGGTTCCCTTCCAGCTTTGGCCGCACTCGGTCTAGCCTGTGGCACCCTGATTTATGGAGAAGGTAGTCAACGTGATTCGTCCATACGGGCACGTGGTCCGTACACCTCACAGCAGGTGGGTGGAAATCCCAATCAGACGAGCATATCCTTGAAACGAGCGCACACTCTCTTATACCATTGGAGATCAGACATATGGCCAACCACACTACTGTTGTGACCACAGGAAGAAAAACTGGGTAGATTTCAGGAAAGCATTTGGTTATGCGCGACATCGTATAAATTCCCTTTACACACTGGCCACTCCAGGCGTCCCAGAAAACCTTCCTTCCCCATGTATAAAGAAGAACCTTGACAGGAGGGCAATTTCGTGAAATCCCTGCTCTAAACCTCCCCAATCCCTTCCTCAACCGAGAGATTTTGTCATTCAGAGAACACTCGACGCTTAATGGAAAATCCCTGGCAAACCCTCTTTCGTTGCAAGGATTACAAAGATCTCTTCCCGAGGGATCGTTGGGGATAGGGATACACCAAAATTTACTTTATGGCTGCGGTATGAGAAATGTCGGGCCTATTCCATGGGCTTCATCAACCTTGGTTTCTTTGTCTATTCATGTTCAGAGTGGGGCCAAATGCTTTAACGTTATTATGCCTATGGAAAAGATTTTGCACAAATAGAGGCTAGAGGTCGAAATTGAATTATTTGATAATAACTAGGGCTCAGCCGATACCACTTTGAACCGATACCCTTGCCGATACCAATACCCTTGCCGATACCAATACCCTTTCCGATACCAATACCCTTTCAGATACCAATACCCTTGCCGATACCAATACCCTTGCCGATACCGATACTTGAAAACTCAATTAAAAGTGTTTCAAAAGAGTGGTTAATATTCCCTTCCAATTACAAGCACCATTTTACCAGAGGTTTGCTGTAAAATATTAAAAAAATACATCAGAATATTAAAATTTACAAAATAAAGTTTTTGGACATATTATAAGTGCAAAATCAATGGAATTTTCAACTCTTGCATTACTTCCAGGATAATTAAGACTCCGCCAGAATGTCGTGCGGTATTTTTGCGGACTCCGCGAACGATCAAAATACCGGAGAGAAGTACCAGTAAATAAAATCCGACCGATGCTTTCCGATGCCGATACCAGCTCAGCAGCCCTAATAATAACTCAAGACATTAATATGAATTTTACTTTAAGTGTCTTATTTATATCTCTATTCGTCAACTTTGCCTAGTCGCGAATATAAGGATGAATAATGATGATTAGACCGATGGTCACTATGCCAAGGTCAGAACTTGAATCTGGAACCTTTGCTGATGAGTTCGTAAGACAACCATAAGACACTCTATTTCAACAATAAACGAGAGAACAGTTCTGCACAATAACTTTGAGCAGGATATAATATTTAATGGTAGAGAATAATCTTAATAACATGAAGGAAAATATCAATTTCTTTCCTCATATGTTTGGCGTGACGGAGGGGGGAGAGGGATAGTGATTTGATAATATCAGAAGAATTTGAGTTGGCCAGGAGGGAAAAAAATCTATTTCGCCCTCCAACTTGAAACCCTTTGACCGCTTTTACTCAAATGCAATAACACATCATCTGTCCAAGGTATCAATTCGCTATATGAATTTCAGCTTAAAACTTATAATGCTGCTACAGTTAACACGATCACAATATCTACGCAACGACTCGGGCAGGACATACGGTGCGACATTATGAGTAGAACAGCCGATGCGTTTGAGGGGATAAAAGTGGAGCTTACGTAGTGACTATCAATCATCGTCAAGGAAAGTTGAGCAAATCAATATCTTGATAAGCAGTATTCTCACCTTTCGTGCTCTAAAGAGTTCGTGCTATCGACGTGTGGAGAACCACGCTCGAATGGAGGGTTTCGTTACCGCAGAGCAGCAGGCTTCAATGACTTACATGTTTTCATGTTGGTTTGCTACAAGTACAATGTTGCCAACCACTTTTATTTTTTATCAATTTTTGAAAGCAATTTAAAAATATGCCTACAAATAAGCAAAAAGGTATCACATTATTATCTATTTATACATGAAAAAGTAAGTTCCTCTCTTGCTCACCCACCAGTTGATGCGGGACTGAGTGAATCCCAGAGCCACTATTGCAGACAGGCAGGCCCGTACCCAGGATTTTTCTGAGGGGGGGAGCAAGCACGAAACCATGGTGTTATATATATATATAATTGTCATGAAAGATATATCAATGATTAAATAATTAATTAAAATTATTAAACATATATAAACAAATTAATTTGCTACATTTATGAACTAGCAAATTAATTCCTTTAAATACTTGTTCAAAATTACAAAATATCAAGAAATTAAACGATGCGTGAAATGTTTTTAATAAGTGTTAGATTTTATTTAATAATTGCTTTTTATTAATAATGATAATTTAAATTTCATACTTTTATTGTATTATGTTTCTACAATGCTGTAAATCTGTTAATGATCAATGGAAAGGAAATATTTCCTTATCAGAGCTGTACCTAGAGATTTCAAAGCCCAGGACGAGAATAGATTTTCGCACCCCCTGCATCGGATTTGCATCCCCCTCCTAGATGTGGCTGGCATAATTAGACGTTGAATAAATATTATGTACCTACTCTTTTCTGTTGAATGCGACGAAAAGAAAACCTAGCATTCAAGAAATGTGTCTAATAAACGGGCAGTCGGTTCGGTTGTGCATCCCGCATCATCTTCATTCAAGAAGTATGTGGTATTGTTCAAATCTGCAAATTCGATTTGCAAATTAAAGATAACTAGGTGGAGGGTCAAAAAAATAAGAGACTTTAAGAAGACATTAGTTTCCTATTAACATGTACAGCCGGGATTACGCGCGGAGAACGCCTTTATGGCAGTGACTCTCTGTTGCCGCGTTTACTTACTCGCGGTCAAACAACCAATTAGGTCTATTGCTTAGACAAGAAGCGGCAAAAATAAAATATCTCCTACCCGAATTGGTACGACGGCCGGATTCTAAGCGCTATATTTTATTTCCGACGAAAGGAGGTGAGAAATGGAGGAGAAATAACAGGTCGGTCTAATTTCTATTTTCCAGGGGCCTAGGGTGACAACCCCTTCGCAACTACGGCTCCATTCCTCTCTAGTCTAATTTGATATAATTTTAAAATCTTATCTATGACTATAGAAGTACGTTTTAACCCCATGCTGTTGTCAGCTCTAAAGAAGGAGAGAGAGAACAAGAAATGTGTGCAACATTCACACACTGACAGATATTATTATTTGTTCTTCCTTCTTATCTTTGTTGTTATAACACAAACTCTTCCTCTGGAAAATTGATTGGGGGGGGGGAGTTTTAATAGAAGATCGATGGTGGGATCCCCTCTCTGCTATGGGGATTCTATTCTGGATGTGACCGCAAATGCTATGCTAGTATTGTAGCTGGACGTACAATTGTAATGTTGCAATATTATGGACCAAAGTAACACGAAGAAATTCAACTCAGCAATAGACCCTCCCTCCCTGACCCGACAATCAACAATACAGTCGCTTACAGAGAAAGGCTGTCCCACGGCGTACTGCTTGGTGCTTATTGCTTATATTCAGTTCTCAAAAAAAGTATTCGAATAATATTCCCAAACTAACAATATTTTCAATTTTCTTATAACAGTACCACTGAACAGCCATTATGTGATTTGATTTATAATAAAGATAATCTACAATACAAAATAATTTATTTATAAATTAAATGACACGTATTAGGAATGACTATTATTATGAAGAACATGTCTGAATGTGAATTAACCAAAAGAAGGACATTTTCTCATCAAGACGGCAGTTCGAAAAACTTCAGGACAGGGATTAATGATGGTGAACTGTCCCGACCAAATTGGACGTTTGGTATCTTTGTATAAATGGTTATAAAACTAAAATTACTATATATAGTAGACTGCAGACTTCTGGAGTCTGCCTCTCTCCAGAAACAACCCATTCATTTATGAAAGAAGAAATTCGAAATTCTTGCAAGATCCTAAAAATCGTCCAAGTTATTTTTGTAGGTTGTTATAGCTTTGCATTAAAATATTTCATGGCTCGAGAGGGGGGGCATGGCCCCTTGCCCCCCCTTGGGTACAAACCTGCTGGGAAGGATCGATACCTCCTCGATATCACACACACGAACTAGACACTTCTCCGTGCAAGATTTCGAAATTTCAGTATTTTTCATGTTCCTGTTATTTGTTATTTAGAGTTAAGCACTTGTTTCCAACCAGCTTTTTACAGTGTAGGTTTCATATTCATCAGGTTAGGTTTCCCAAAGTGTTTTACAACAATGTCGCCGCCGCACGTTGACCAGTCGACTCAGGATCTCATTACTGAAGGGTACAGGTTTGAGTCCAAGCCTGGGCATAGGTGTAAGTTCTATTATCATTTTAATATAATTACGTGTATAATCATAATTTACCTTTCGTCTCCTTAAATAATAAGGCTTTTGCCTTACAAAGAAAAAACTCTGTAAAATCGTGACTTGATTAATGAGAATCTTGTCCGTTCGAGAATTTCATAAACAAGTTTCAAAATTTCAAACAAAACGAAATTTCCTTTTTCATACGACTCATTCGGACAAACCAATGGGGTAGCTGATTATTTATAGATTGGATATTTGTTGTAGTAATTGCAATATTTGTACATTAGGGATAACTGTGACTTGTGCATCGTGGTTGCATACGCCCATAATAGTCGACCCCCGTGGCGGAATGTCGACCTCCGTGGCGGAGTGGTTAGTACAGCGCGCTACAACGCCAGGGGTTCCGGGTTCGAGTCCCGGGTAAGGCATGGGTATTTGTGTTTGTCCAGATGGTAAGAAACTGAGAAACTGTAACAATTGAAAAGTGTAAAAGTGAGAAAAAGTGTGAATGGTGGGGGATACCTCCGTGTATGGGGTATTTCCTTTAATTAAAAAAAAGAGTGGTTAGCCCATCGCGCTACGACGCCAGGGGTCCCTGGTTCGAATCCCGGCCTGGGCATGGATGTTTATGAGTGTTCATTTATTAATTTCATCACATCAATATTCATCCCCATCTTTGCAAATTAGCCAAAAAGTGGCACAAAAAGAGAAGTAAAATAAAGCAAATTTTCGTGGGCTCGTGGCTTCGAAACGACGCTTCATACACGAAAGCTTTTTTGTCTTAATGACATCTATACACTGTGGAACTTTGTGCGGTGACGCTGTATATGTTGCTTACGCTATACATTTCGAGGTGAGAATGGGACAGGTGTCTGTGAATCGAGACAAAACCGAGAACGAGACAGGCACTGACAACTCGAGACCAGACCAGACCAGACCTCCTCTCACACAAAGCGAGACAAGACTGTCATGTTTCAACTCGTTTCGACGAGTGACGACCTGAGAAGGAACGGAAAAGTCAACCTCAATTCTCCGTACTACACCCAGTGACTTATTCTTGCAGGTCGACGAGGCTCTTGCGTCTGAATTCACACAATCCTTTGTGTGCTGTGCATATGTGTATGTGCTTGTCCCTCCATCAATTTAATCTCATCACCATTCATCATCATCATCGCAATTAGCCAAAAGTGGAAGAATAGTGACGTAAAATAAAGCAAATCAATGAAGAAGTCAATGGTCTTGTTTCGATATCATACCTACAGGCAATTGAGAGTTCAGCTTCGACCGCGAACGAAAAGTTATCCGTTCTGCAAAAATGTTATTGTTGTATCCAGGAGAATGAACAATAAAGCAAGTTTTCCACTTAAAATTCATTGAAGTTTGCAAGAAGAGAGGAAACATGATTGTACAACCATTCTACCTTCATTTCTTCCTTGCTAAGAGGTTATTGCATCTGTTCTGAAAGTATTGCGTCTGTTTTTCATTGAACCCTGTTTGAAAGATTTATACACCTTTCTTTTCCTACATTCCTAGCCAGAGGGAACGCGGTTATTTACCGGAATCCTAACGTCGGAAAGAATTCAACGTTGGAAAATTATGTTTGCCCTTCGCTGTTTGAGAAGCGCTTTTTTCGACCGAGGGATAGTCTAATGATGAAATATGGCCCAACGAATAAGATGGAGAAGTACAAAGAGAAGACGGAGCTCGACTTTGGAAGTTGAAGAAAATGCCCTTCATGTATCTTGACTTCCTCTTTTCTCCCCGCCCTATGACAAGATGGCGGGATATTAAGGTAAAGTTTCGGAACGACAAATAGAAATTTCTTTCCAATAAGCTTCGGAGGTCCAGAAACTTTTTGAAATCGCGTAGACGGAGGAAGTCTCCGACCAGAGGAAGCCATCTTTTCTCGGCTGGTCTGTTGGACAGTTGAGGGGCACAACTTGCGTCACTCCATTCAAGACAGTTTTGAAGAAAAGGCACATTTACATAACTTAGTATTATGTTTAGCTGTTGGAGCACAAGCATGGAGGTGCGAGAATTTTATGAGCAAGAATTTGAAGCTTAGGAGATGCTTCTAGCACTGAAATGTTGAAACTTTACAGTTCTAAGTTATACATGTAACTCTATTTCCATGAAAAGTGGAGTTCCGTCACTTGTGCTCTGAACCCCTCAATTCTGCGAATTCAAAGTTTCGAGTTTTACGGTTGTTCTGGCGAAATACAGAGGATACGAGTTGGGAAACGGGGTGTAACGTGTGACCTTCTGTTAAGGCACCTAAAAGTCAACCTCACTTCCAAGTATTACACCCCGGTAACAGCTTCTTGCAGGCTAACGAGGCTCTGTCGTCTGAATCTACGACCAGTATAATCTTCCCTACGGCTGTGTTGTCCAGTGTTTGTACATCTGTGTGCTGAGTGCCTCTTTGCAGCCTCAGCTTCCAGCCTAGGAGTAAGAAAGATTTTAACAGACATTTTATTTTCTTGTTAGCGGCTTGTTCCGAATTTTGTTTTAGTTAAGGGGCTTATTCCCGTATTGTGTGACGGGCCAAAATAGCCTTCGTGCTGAAGTGCCCATAACATAAAAGCCAATCAAATGAGTTGTGTAGCGATTCCAGTATCTGATTGGGTTTCATTTTACTTAGCTTTTCTACCACTTTTGGGCTAATTGCAAAAATGAGGATGAACGATGATATGGAGAAATTGATGAAGTGACACTCTTAAAAACACTCGTGACGAGGCCAGTATTCGAACCTAGGATCCCTGGCCTCGTAGCGCGCTGTGGTAACCACTCCGTCACGGAGGTCGAATGTACACGTGTGAAGAGAGGGGGGAAGGGAAGGAAGCGTGCAGAATCTGTTACGTCTAAGTGGCATATCTTCACATGATGCCTCTGTCCCGCGTTTCTGAGAGGAGAGTTATGCATCGATTTGTGTGCTGGAAGTCTCACCACTTCCCCCCTCCCCCTTTTCACTTCCTACGGAGATAAGGTTCGACTGAATGTTTGTGCTTCGTGCCTCATCTCGACGGATCTAACACGGCTCGGAAACCTTCCTGTCAAGAGCAGCTCTCCTCTTTGAAGGGGATCTCCCCCTCCTCTTCCCAACCCTTCCCACACCCGCTCGCTTTACTTCAGGTGGAAATCGTATGCTTAAAGCAAAGTCAGACAGCCGCGTGCGACAAGGCGTCCTGCGGTCTTGCAACCCCAAAACCAAGCCGTACATCAAGCGCACCACTTCCCGGATGCTTTTACGGTCAACCAGAGGCTTCGGGGTCGATGCCGCGCCAGTTCTCGCCTGTGAGATATCCTGAAACCTGACATAGATTTCACGCGGTGCCTTTGATACCATTAGCACCGGCGGTAGCTTTAGAAACGCCATTTTTTTCCCTAGACAAAGAATGGTCAGAGTTTCTTTGCAAACTATTGTATTTCAGACACTAATGGTATAGATCGTTGCTTCTTTGTCAATTAAAAAGGTAATTATTTGCATTTTGGGGAAATAAAAACGATAAAAACTGTTGGTTCAATGAACATAATGGGGGGATCATAAAAGAGAGAGAGGATATAGGGGAAAGAGAACGAGAGAGAAGAGGGGGGAAAGAGAAGGGTTAGAAAAGGAAGAGGGAGAGAAGAAATTAGATACAAACAGGATTGTGGAAAAAAAGAGGAAGAGAAAGAAAAAGAAAGGGAAAGAAAAATGAGAATAGGAAAGAGAAAAATGAGAATGGGAAAGAGAAAAAGGAGAAATGTAATGGAAAGAGAAAATAGAATGGGAAAGAGAAATGGAGGAACATAGAACATAATAATTGGGCTATAATATAGAGAGGAAGGTAAATATATAGCATAAAGGGATCGAGAGAGAGGAGGGTTACATAAAGGGGATGGGTCAAAAGGGGAGAGGGAGGAAAGAAAAGAGACTTAGGGGAGATAGATAAAAATTAAAGAAGAGAAAGAAAGAGGGTGTGAATAGAAAGCAAAAAAAGGAAGAAAGTGTAGAGAAAGAGGCAATAAAAGAGAGAGAGAATGGAAGGACCGAAAGAGCAGGAGTTATAGAAAGAAAGAGAAAGAGGGATTGAGGGGGAGAACGATAACTAAAAGCAAAATAGTAGTTAATTAGGTCTCCTTACCAACAGCTGTTTCTTCCTATTCTAATTCTTTTGTTGTTTTTTGCTTGAAAGAGTCTTGAATTCGTTCCAGTTCTAAGTTACTTGTGTACGGGAGAAACAACGGATGTAGATCTAGTTGAAACATCACTGATGCTCGCAGCGAGCAGATGCTGGCTAGGAGAGGGGGAAACAACATCTCGTGGGCGGAAGCTACACGCTCCACATCGGTGTAGGTGGCCGGCGTAACAACATACACCGTATTGATCCACCTGCGGCTTTCAAGTTCAAGCAAACGCATCTTCGGAGTGTTCCGGGAAAGGAATGCGCGTGGGGCAGCCTGTTGAGTTAATGGAGCAAAGAGCACAGGCTGATACTCAGACCATTCCTGCACCCAACGTCAAACATCACTCAAGGCGCGGGTTCCTTAAAAGTAAGCAAACAAAAAAAAATGGAAGAAGGATTATATCTCGTCCTGGTTTCGAATTGAAAGTGATTGTCTCGTTCTTGTTTCGGTTGATTCAAACTAAAAAGTGGACTTTCCGGACTTCGTAACGTGCTACGAAGGCAGAGGTCCCAGGTTCGAGCTCTTGTCAATGTGCTTGTCATATTATCAATTTTGTGGGTTCATCATCCACTCTCATCGTCGCGATTAATCCCGCAGAAAACCCACCCGCTACGTCTTTTCAAGTAGCCTCAAGATGCTGGGTCAACGCCGACGTTTTTGAGGCTCCCGCAGGGAATCGTACCCTGAACCGCTCGCACCCAAGGCGAGAGCGCTAACCAGTAGGCTACGCGGGAACTGGAAGAGGTAGAAAAACGGAGCAATATAACCTAATAGATAGATATGAATAGATAGGTATGCACCACTGAAGCTAATTTAAATTATTTACATGCTTACACTGAAATATCCTACATGTCTCACCAATTTAAACAAAAACAAGGATCCTCTTAAATAGAATTGAAATTACGGAGGTGATTTTTTTTACATCTTCATACTTTTGAGAAAAGGTGAGGCTTCTAAGGTTAGGCCTCTCCCATGTCTGCTAATCAAGGGGGCCTGGATTCGATATCCGATGGATACACATCGTGCAGTCGTTTGAATCCTACTGTACACTCCAGTATAGTTAGTTTATCTGAGCTCAAAGTGGGTTTTAAACGAACTTTGACCTGCTTGTATAAGAGCTCTCAGCACACATAAGCCTATAACACACGGCGACGCAAAATCCCACAGAAGATTTCAGCGCCTGAGAGTCCAGGTGCAAGAGTCTCGATGGCCTGTGAAGAAAATATGATCATTTATGCACAGATAGTTTTGGAATTGACCTTACATTTTCCTTACTTTTCTTTTACATGCTTCACTAAACATGTAAAGGTTAAACTGTAGGCCCAGTTTAGATTAGACTACAGGAGCATAAAGTGAACTTGAGACCAACAGTTTTGCCAGGTCAATAAGCGAAGGTAAACCTTCCCATCGCGTCTCAGCCAGGAGATGATACGATTCAACTTCCTTCACTAAGGGCACCACCACAGCACTTCCGCTAGTCACGCTAAAAAAATGAATTTAATCATTCATCAGCCACCAAATATAGTTTTCTGTTGATTAGAATCTTATTACGATTTTCCTCAGCGAAAAACTGAACATTGAGCAACATTTCTAAGCGCAGCAATCACATGAATTCATTGGGCGATTTTATCCCATCGCAACCAATAAGCGACGTTGGTTTGCTCTAGAAAATGACAAAAAAGAGCAACCAAACATTTGTACAAACTGTGTTTGTAATTTGCCCCTCTTTCGTCAACAACATTTTTCTAAACATAAAAGACAAGAATGTTCTTCCATAAATGTTAAGAAACTGTAAACTTTCAACATATGGTCTATTTTCTGACATGTTTTACAACCATTATGGACCCTAAAGACATTTGGCTTTCGATTTAAGGCGAAGTTAAACGGTATTCTCAATTTTAACGGGGTACTTCACTTACACTCCTTTTTAAGAAAGGTCATATTTAATGACCGATAAAAATGGAAGTTTAAAGGGGGACTAAAAACGACAGAAGTTGGACAAGACGCTTAAGATTTGTTATACGAGTTTAATTTCCGGATTCTGAGAATATGGCATGGTTGCCACTCTTGCTTATTTACATGTGGGATTTGGTCCTTTTGTAAGTATTGTAATTAAATGCTTTGGCTGCTGTTGCCAAAATGAGGTACGCTTGGGTAGTTTCGTGTTTTATGTTCAGGCAAAGTACCAAGTTTTCCTTTCTGCGTGAAAGAGGAAGCCATCATTGGTTGCTTTTAAGCTTTGACCTTAACTCAAAATCATTCATTCTCTATCGCTTGAACAGTACGAAGCGAATATTTAGAAAGGCTAACATAATCGTTACGAAGAAAAGTTGTTCTTCTCGTCAGCATACTGTGAAAGTTGTATGTATGCGTATATATGTGTGTATACATATGGTGATATGTATGGTGTCGGCTCCAGATTCGAATCTGGTCAAGGCATGGTTGGTTGTAATGTTTATTGATCGATTTGGTTTATTTTACTTCGCATGTCTGCCACTTTTGGCAAATCGCGAAGATGAGGATGAGTGATGATGATATGATGAAATTGATGAAGGGACACTTGCAGAGAACACCAATGCCAATTACCGGGATTCGAACCCGGGAGCCCTGGCGTCGTAGGGATGGTTTTAGTGTGTTTGTCCCATCATCAATTTCACATGTTCATCATTCACCCTCACCCTAACAATGACTCCAAGAAATAGATAAGCAACATTTTGATTTGATTGGATCTTTGTTACTTAGCGTCGGATTTTGTAACTTTGGCGACGCTGAGGATAAGTGACGATATGATGAAATTTATGAAGAGACGCTCACAAGGAACACCCATTATCAGGTCGTGATTCAAACCCGGGACCCTTGGTGTCATAGTGCACTATGGTAACCACTCGTAAAGAACCATAGAAATTTCATATCTGAGTTTAAAATACTGTTGGAATATTATTATCCAAAATTTATGTTTATTTGGCGTCCATAGTGTAGAGGTTAGTGTATTAATGTCAGACACTGGATTGGAATCCCGTGCCCAGCATAGCTACATTTCTATTTTGGTTCATTTAAGTTAAATCTCCTGCTACTACTTTAGATTAATCGCAACGACGAGGATTATTGATGATTAGATTCCGTGGAATTTGGTAAGAAATAATATGACCGTAAAAAGGGCACGTTATAAAATTAGTTAATTTTTTCTATAAAGAAAATTGGCCAAACGTAAGGGAATATTTCAATCTTACCATATGTTCTGGACACACCACCAATAATAGGACTTCCCTTGTACTCGGTAACGAAGTTCTCGATTTAGCGTACTTACGCATAGCCGAATGGTTACGCTCCCGTCTTTGGTTCGAGTGGTACAGGTGTGAGCTCCAAAATTTCAGTTAGATTCTCTCTAAATAAAAGGGAAAGTTAGTAAGGAAATTTTCAAATGTTTTAATATTTCTAATTTCAAAACTTTCATTAATACTACCGTAGAATCATAATAAGTGCAATCTTTAAATTATTATTACATGTATTTATATCTTGAAATATTTGGGGAGAACGTCACCAAATCGACAAAAAGCTGTATTTGTAATGAACAGATTAATCTGGCCACGTTATCCTCGTTGGTATAGTGAATAGTTTAAGGTACTTTGAATTCTGGGTGAACCATGCATATGTTCATTGCGTTTAAGCCATCATCGTTTATCCTCATCGTTGCGATTAACCTAGAAATACGTACGAAGCAAATTAGCTGAAAATAGAAACAGAGCAATCTGCTCGCGGCTCTACTCGCCATAGTCCGGTAGCCTGAATATTATTGAGTGGCTAGACAACATATTGAAGCTACATGAAGTTGTTTTAACTTTCTTCAAGCTTTCACAACTTTTATCGGGTACAAAAACTTTGCAAGGAGTTTAATGGTGTTGAAATTGCAGACTCGCAGATCCTTCTTAAGAAGGTAATCGTTTCCCCAACCCCTCGAGCTTGCATAGCCTGCAACAGTAAGGGAATTAATATCAACGCACGGCGCATGCTAATTCGTAGAGGAACCTTGTTCTTAATTAATTAGTTTCTAAAAGATGCGCGTTGTATCTCGAAGTTCTTGCGATTAGTTCCAAGTTTTGCCGCGAGAGCGCTGGAATCCGCGCGAGATAAGCAGCACCTGCCAAGCTCTTAGAGCAAATTCTTTACAAGCACATTTCTTTTCACATACGATCAGTGATCTCTCCTTATCAACATGGTTTCTTATGTAAAAAGTCTGTCTGTACCAACCTATCAGAAATAACTCATTTTATCGCAACCGCGATGGATAGCGGAGCTCAAGAAGATGTAATATATACAGATTTTTCGAAAGCGTTTGATACCGTAAACCATAGAATCTTAATAGAAAAACTAAAATCATACAATCTATCGAATCCGATGTTACAATTGTGTCAATCCTACTTAACAAACAGCAAACAGTACGTCACGTTTCAGGGAACTACTTCCGATGAATTTGAAGCTACATCCGGAGTTCCCCAAGGCTCTAACCTTGGTCCCTTATTCTTTCTCATGTACATAAATGATCTTCACGAACATCTGAATCAATCGGGTAAACTACTTTTTGCGGACGATTTCAAAATATACGAAATAATTTGCAGTTACAGTGACTGTACCGAGTTACAAGCGGACATAAACAGTCTTGTGGAATGGTGCGAAAGCAACAAACTAATCTTAAATAGCGAAAAATGTTACCAAATGTCATATACTCGAAACACTACATCAATAAAATACGACTATTGCATAAATAAACAAAAATTAAAACGGGTAGAAACAATCAAAGATCTAGGAGTTCTGTTTGATTCTAAACTTACATTTCACGCGCACGTTAACTTTGTAACAAACGAGGCTTACAGACTTCTGGGATTTATAATGCGTACATGCAAAGAGTTCAAAAATGTCGGAAGCTTAATGATGCTTTATAATGCTTACGTTAGAGTGAAAATTGAATACGCAAGCATAGTGTGGCACCCTCAAACCCAGCAAGATATAAACAAAATAGAACAAATTCAAAGTAAATTCTTAAGACACTTAAAGTACAAACTAGATGGTATATACCCTCAAATGGAATCCCGTGAGAACCTTCTCAGATATTTTAACCTAACAACTCTCAAAAACAGACGCATCATGCATCAGCTCATTTTTCTCCACAACATTTTAAATAATCTCATTGAAGCTCCTTTCGCCCTGTCACAGCTCGACTTCTACGTCCCCTCAAGCAAATTAGCAAATTACGACCAAGAAGGCAACTCTTCAGCCTCCGTCGTAATAGAACCAACGCTCTGACAATATCCCCAATTTGGAGTATGTGTAAAACATTTAATGATACCATCAAAAGTGAAAACAGTGTGGACTTATTTTGCCCGACCGCAATTTTGAAAAGGAATATACTAAAATTACATAAATTACGATAGAACCTAAGATTTATATGTTTGTTAAATGTTTTCTGTCTATATACTACATTCATCTGTGTAATATTTCAATAATGTTATCACAAAATTATTGTATAATGAACGCCATTAATGGGTAATATACCTGTTGCCTTCAATTTCTGAAATAAATAAATACATAAATAAATAAGTAGGTGGAGCAGAATGAACCCTTCTTCGAGAGTATTTTCTCGTCATGCATCACTGAAATCGCAGGTATTTTGGCACCTATGTACATGTACATTGGGATGTATAAGTATTCCTCGGCATATTTTCGATGACTACTTTCCTTAATTTTTCTTATGCATCCAACTTCTTTTTAAGGATTGTAGTTTTACATATAATGGTACAGATATTGTCAGCAGCTTCCTTGGCGTATTGTTTTAATTGTTTAGGCTCTCTCATTGGGTAAAATCATAGTCCAAGATCGTAACGGGCAATGGTAAAACAAAAAGAACAAACATACTGATGAACAATTTACTTGGTCAGACCAATTGCCAGAAACAGTTACCATTTATAAAACTTTTCTTGTTTCTAAGATAGTTACGGAAGCAAATATAAAATATTCCACTGAACGATTATAGACATTTTTACTTCTTTCTCAAGATAATCAGATATTCACAAAAACATCCCAGGCACTAGATAAATAACCTGAAACTATTTATTAGCCTTCCAAAAATAGTGTCCAAAAACCAAATAATTCATTTTATATTCATTGAATTTATTTCAGAACGCATTTGAGAAATGGATTTCTTTAAAACAAACAAACATTTCGGAAAACATCCACAATCTCACAAAACGTAAACTCAAAATATAATATTTTGTCAAAAATATAGGCCAGATATGAATTTGGAGGGATATGGAGTCGGGGGAAGATCCATCCTCGGCATCTAACTACAAAAGGGTCCTCCAATAGGAAGAAAAGCTTTGAAAAGGTCAGCAGTATGAAAGAAAGTAATAATGGTCTGGAATATGAAAAACAAATATATATATATGCCCGTAATTTTCCAGCACACGGTACTTCTCTGACAGATATACGAATGCATAAAGCGAGTATTTTGTGTTTTCCAGCGACGGATTTCAAACACTTCAAAGAGACCAGTGGAATATAAATTCTATGGTACGTGGTTGAGTCATGACGTGGCGCCCTTAGCTCTTCAGACCACCGCTGCACCGTCTGTATTGTGGCCGATTAATCTGAATTAAATGCAATTTACTCCCACTTCTGTTCTCAGCCGGCCGTGTGCGGTTTCAAATTGCGTACAAAAACCTTCGTAGCAAAGCCACTTGACACGATGGCGTACCGCAATGAAATCTATATATTTTTTTATATATCTGCGCATAAATTGAGGTGCACCCTTGAAGTGCCAAGTGTTTATGTTGAGGCTTTCAATTGATTTTTCTTGTCTGGAATTTTTTTATGTTGTAATCGCATGGTAAGAATGGAAGAATCATTTTCAGGGTGGAGAGATGAGATGAATTTTTCCATTCTGGTTTATGAATTCTCTCTTGTGGTTGCAAGTTGGCCCTTGGGAAGATGTGTTACATGTGTAATTTATATGATGTTCCTATGCTTCGAAAGAATTAACTGAAAATTTCTCAAATCTCAACCCATGATGGGTCAATTGACACAAACTTTTTGACTCCAGTGACATATTAAATTGCACTTGTAGTACATCAAATGACACGGAGAAATGCATTACAGTATATTTTTCTCAAATGTTGTTCCGTGTAATGCAATAAAATGCATAATTTGAGCAAGTCAGACACGATTATGTCAAGCAAATCCACTTTTATTATCAGATAGGCTAAATTTGGAGTTGATTTACGGTTTAAAGAATGATCTGAACCACTATGTGCTTCCAGCGGGTATCAAACTCGGAAGTCCTTGATCACAAGGCGACGACTTTACCACTACGCCATTGTGGAGGCCTAGGAGGCATGAACCTCAATTAAAAGGTTGTATATATATCTTCTGCTTCTGTAGATTAATCGCGACCATGGATGGAATAGACAAGAACAAACAGAACAGGCAATGAACAGACAGAAATGTGATTCTAACCTAGGATCCATGGGATCGTAGCTCGTAACGCTAACCGCTCCGCTACGAAGGTATCTAACGCATAACTATGTTCTGATTTCGTTTGACGGCACACTTTGCATAACTTGGTGTTTTACACGTTTTGATTACAGGATCCTGTGGTGAACCCATCCATCTTTAGGTGCGAGCATTTTCTCGAGATAAGGGTCGAACAATACGTAGACTATGGAAGACGGAAGAACTGTCGGTCTGTTAAAGATACACGAAACTGCAACTATATTATTATTATTATTAATAATAATAATAATATCATTATTAACGAGGAATGCACATTTGCTTAAATAGCGCCATTTTGGAACTCTGATCGTCAATGGTTTTAGAAGAGACAGAGAGAACTGAAGACTAAAATTGGTAAACGCTGTAAGTGCCACAATAATTCAAACACCGTTCTCCACGTTAAACTGTGAAATGTGCCATGCTTTATAATGTGGTAAACGTGAAAAGTGGCTGGTAGCCCTCTAAGTAGTTCAAAGTGCGTGTATAGAGGTCACTAGTGTGAACGTTCTTACGGGCTGATGCGCGGAACGATGAGATTTCCCAACACTTTCGCTTTTGGCACTTACAACGTTTAACACTTTTAGTCCTCAACTATAATTTTGGCCTCGATAGATGGAAACACTATCCGTTTCTCCAGTGTGTCTCCTACTACCATCATCCCACCACCCAAACAAACTTCCGTTCTGCGTTGCCTCGGATACAACCCGGAGGGGGGGGGGGGTCTGGAACAGTACCAGTGAATGTTCTCCATCTGGCAAAGTCTCTTATTTCGCAGCCTTGTCGGTTTCTTTGCAGTCCTTACAGAGTTTCATGTTGCAAGGACTTGGCGTGGAGACGAAAGATAGAAGAAAGCAATTGCATGGTAATACCACAGATATACCCTTGTCTGTGGTAATACTTTGTGGTGAGATTGCGCGGAGGAAGAAAGTTTGAGACATTTCCGGATGTTTTTTTAAAGCCAGAGGCTTATCGGCACGAACTTCCAATAGACCTAAGGAACTAAACTCATTACGAACGGTCTCGATTTTCAAGAGGCCATGTCGATCTCGGTACTGCGCTCAATTTCGAGACAAAACCGAGACGATACCGAGTCTTTTCTCGTCTCCCGGCACGATCCTTAATAGGTAAGGTAAAGGCAAGTTCCCCGTGCATATAGCACCGTGCCGTGAAGTCACATTTAGGGGATGTGGGAGTAGGGCCCCACATTTTCTCGATGTCGGCCATTTTGGAGGTGGTGTGATCAGAACCACGCTGCGGCCGCTTTTACTCCCCAGGGTTGTCCCCAGGTACACATTGGTTTGAGGCTGAGTGAGCTCCACAGCCGCTTTGTGCGAGGACGAGGCCGGAAAAATTTCGACCTTAGATCACGCACCCCGGGAATCGAACCCAGGTCTCCCACGTGGCTGTCAGACGCCCTGCTGACTATACCACTGCGGCTGTACGATCTCTAATAGAATTGTCCAATTTCTTATACCTTTTCATACCAATGTCTTTCTTCTTCTCGTCGTGGTTATCATAGTGGTGCAAATTGGTCTGCGTTGATTAAATGGATTAACCAACAGCATCGTATTTCCTACTGCAAAAATGCTCGGAGAAAATGATTCAGAAATAAGTCAACTGAAGACTGAAGATACCACCACCTGCAGAATGGAAAGTTCATTCAGAATTATTTTTAGTTATTATTATTATGAATTTTTACGAAAGAGAGAGAGAGAGAGAGTTTATGATGCGAGATGTCATTTGATTCTATGCCGATGGTGACTGAGGATCTATCAAAGATTATTCATATTGGGTTGTGGAATTGGGAAGGACAGAAAGGAGGAAGGCGAAATGAAAATTCTGGGAGGAGAAGCGTGGGGGGTCGAGGAGTGAGGGAGGCCTATTGAAGGGAGTGAAAAAGCTGACACATTGGTATGCCACGAGATGAAAAATGAAATCGAAGTTTCGGCTTTCGTTGCGTCAAAGCTGGATGTCAGAAGAGAAAATGATGGGTGGGTGAATGAATGATAGAAACCCACACGATACGCAACAGGGATTTTGTACAGGCTTCCGTGATATGATAGTGATTGGTGCAGACATTTCTGCTGTTCCAAGAACATAAAATTACTCCACTCCAAATCAACTGCGTACAGTGAGTTTGAGACAATTTTTGTTGTTGTACAACTATAGAAACCAGACCTTTTTATTCACAAGAACATGGGCAGAAAGTCGGAAAGTCGCTGAAGCGAGAGGGTGCAGCCACATACACGCATAGCCAAACGCCACGTAGCGATTGAGCTTCAAAGTTCTTGCCATAAAATAATGTCATTGATGGTTGGTTTTATGTTGTATATTTGTAGAGTTAAGCTATTTCGAATATCTAGACAACAGCGAAAGCAAACCATACTAATGAAGATCAGTTCTCGAAAACGACTGCACTGTCACATGCCAAATGTCCAGTACACTTTAAATTCGTAATGGAAAATAAAACGAAACGAATCTAGGACAATTGTGATGGTGGACAATTGCGATGAAGCCTAAATCACGGACAATTGCGAAGGTTTTTGACGGTGAAGGTCATTTTACAAATTAATGGCAGGACAATTGTGACGATCAGAACCCAACCTAACCTAACAAAAGGCGCCACAGAACTAATAATGCTGTAGAAGGTTAGAACAACAAAATAAATAGATGGCTTGGAAGACCGCATCCAAAAATTCATCATGTTCAGGCCTGGCTCAAGAGCCAAGCAGAAGACATCATCAACAAGTACATGCGGTTGGAACTTAATTTAGGTCGGAAAAGGAAGAAGCGTGACATTAAAATCGACGAGAGAGTTGGGAAGTGTATTCGCACATATGAGGAAACGGGTGACTTCAAAAGGTGTCTGTTGGCTCTAGCACAAGTTCAAAAACTTGATTGAACCAAATTCCCAGCCGAAAATATCAATATTTCCAATAATTCTCTTGTAAGATATACTGTACGGGGTGTTAAATCACCCTTCAATTTGATAGAAGATTTAAAATATCATCGCAATTGTAAATTCGCCCTTTTACTTCTGTGTTCATCGCAATTGTCCGTCATCACAATTATATGGCTACGAAACGAAACAAATAAGAAAGTGTATATGGTCTTCATCGATAATGCCATCCCAGTAACTGCGTCGTTGTATTGAGAACAATAACGGTAAAACCTTAGTCAGAATCGACTTTGGAGAGGCGTTTGAACAGCTTACCAGAAACAGTTCAAGGTTGTTAAACCTTCGTACCTTTTACGCAGATCTTGTTAAATGCGTTGCTGACTTTCCGTGCATTTTAAGGTTGGACGCTTATCTGGGTTTACTACAGGACCCTTTTGGAAAGAAAGCTTATATAGCTCATTTCAGGAGACCGCAAAACGCTAGCGTGAAATCGCGCTTTCAGTACAATCAAGCATATTTCCACCCCTTTCCCACTTTCCCGCTTTTGAACAATAAAAAGATAAACACGAAGGCGCAGTTTCCCTCGCGGGGAAAAGTTTATTTTGGTCTTGTTGCTCCGGAACGGCGTCAGGAGACATCTTCGAGTTCCAATGCGGAAATCTTCGATGGCAAAAACAAAGCTTCCCGCCTGTCTGACTCCAGATCCTTGGCGAGTGTCCAGATTTCTTGGAGAAACCGGACCCGAACTCTGCCTCCATCAGTGTTCGAAAGGACAGAAAAAAATACTGTTAAAGTTGATGATGCCTGATGATCTCATTCTGATGGAGATTTCAGTAAAGTGGTTAAAGTTGGGTTCATCTTGATGATTCGCTTCTTTTTCTCTCCTTGCCACTTGTTTGCCTTGCTTTCTATCATCACATTTAACATAACACTATGGTGCAAAGAACTCTTTGGGGTTGAAGACCTGCCAAGAGTCTTGATGTTAGGTGAGGGAAGTTGGTCACTGGATCGAGTCTCGTTGCCGCCATTATCTGGTTCTCTGTGCTGGATTCACCTTACAAAAAAAGAGGAGAAAATAAAAAGGCGAAAGAGAGAAAAGAGGAAGAGAAAAGGGGAGAAAGTAAAAATAGAATGAGAGATAATGAGAGAAAGATACATAGATTAAAGTATATAGAGAGAAAATGGAAAAGAGAGAGAGAGAGAAGAAATAGAATGCGAGATGAGAGGGTGTGAGAGAAAATGAAAGAGGAAGAGAAAGAGAGAATGGAGGGAGAAAAATATAATAAGAGATGGCAGAGAGAGAGAGAGGGGGGGGATAGAAAAAGAGAGAAGTGAGAGAGAGAAAGAAATAGAGAGAGAGAGAGAGAGAGAGCAAGTTGGAGAGAAAAAAGAGTAGAAAGAGAATTGAAGATGTGGAAGAGGGAAAGAGATAGAAGAAGGAACATTTTAAAGTTTCCAAAGATTCAATCTGGAAGAGTTCGATCCAAACTCAAAAACAACAGTGGTGCCCCAATTCACCTTTAATTCCCTCCAGATCAAAAATTCTCTGTAAAAATTTGCATAGGGATGATACTCTCAGACAGTAAGTCTTTCTCTCGTCCAGATTTTACAGTTAGTTCTCGTCTCGACTAATCTCGTTCTCATCTCGGTACTATCATACCCTTACCTCAATCATCAATTTCAGCACTCTCTACCTACTTTGTTCCTGAAACACTTTCTCCTTTCCTCCCTCGAGGCTCATTCAGCTATCTCATTGTCAGCTGATTTAATAATTGACATTGTAATCAGGGAAGCCTGCTGCCTTGATTGAGAGCCAAAGGAGCCTTTGTCCCACTCGAAGGTAGCCTTGCAAAAAATCACGTCAGTGCGTAAATATTTGACCGTTTGGGATGAAATTTTGGAAAAATGTAATTTATTCCATGAGAAAGGTGACGCGGCAACACTGTACGCCGTAGCCGTTGAGGAAGGCGAGCAACAAACAAGTTTCGCGAGTCGTTGTTGTTGGCGCCGTCTTTTCAGTGAACTGTTTCGAGAGTTCGTGAATCAGTTGGATGATCAGGAATTGAAACTCTGTTGGTACCAACAAGATGGAGCAACATGCCACACTTCTCGAGTGAATATGGCTGAGGTGGAATCCCTGACAGAGTCATTTCAAGAGGATTACGGCCTCCCAGGTCACCGGATTTGTCCCCACCAGACTTTTATCTCACAGGTCAGCTGGAAGGCAAGGTCTATCGTGACAAACCACTCACTCGCCATGAGTTACGGGACAACATCCGTCGTGAAATCCAGGCAGTGACACCCGACGTTATGACAGAAACATTCACAAACTTACAACGTCGTGTTCAAAAGTGTTTAGATGATGGGGGAGGACATTTCCAGCACCTCATGTGATTTCATTTCATTTCTCACACATACAGGTATATCAGGTACGAATTTTGTATCATTTCCTCTGTATTTACCCTTTTTACACAACAATTCCTGGGGCTACCTTCGAGTGGGACACCCTGTATTAACTTACATATTAAGGAGTTAGAACATTAAACTTGAGTTACAAAGAAAAGGAAATCACTTATGTACTTAATGGTTGCAAATATCAGAGTGTTATCTTGTTTGTAAAGATAGAATGAAATTTTACCCGAACAGCATTTGCTTCAATATGCCACAAACTCGTGCCTTTGAATCCATATATGGAGCTGTGTTTCACATTTACTATGTCTACGAGAGAGGGAGGAGAGAATGAGATTGATAGAGAGAGGAAAGAGGGAAATAGAAAGAAGGAATAGAATGAGATAGAGAAAGAAAGAAAGAGATGAATAAAGAGGGAGGGAAAGAGAGAGAGAGAAAGAAAGTTAGATGACACACACAGAGAGAGAAAGATAGTTAGATGACACAGAGAGAGAAAGGTGAATGGGGAAGAGAGAGAGAAGATAAAATGAGAGATGATGGAGAGATAAAGAGGTTGAGAAGGAAAGGAAATGGGAAATATGAAGATAGAGAGAGAGAGAGAGAAAGAGAGAGAGGGGGGAAGGAGGTATGGCATGTAAACGTTTGGAATGTTTTGTTGGATGTGTTGCGTTCAGCATAACACTCGGAACTTAAAATGAAAAAAAAAAACTTTTTACGGATATGGCACCGAGGCGAACCATGTCTTAATCGAGATCATGGATTAAAAATCGAGATAAGGCCGAGACTTTAATAGTTACAAACTAAAGTATACGACAATTGCACCCGAATAAAAATTGCTTTACAAAACAATTTATTCACATGCACCAAGGGTATGGCCGCCTTATTTACACATAAGTTACAGAAGTTGTTTAATGCTTGTATGTTTCTAACTTGTTTTAATAAGCATTCTCTTACGCTTTTTATATATTGTTTCGAGTCTTGAGACAAGACAGACGAGATAGGGACTTTTCCTTCGAGACGAGACGAGATGAGAACAGAACGAGGCGAGATCCGGAACGAGACAGCATTGCTCTTACGGAAGACAGAGGAGTCTCGTCCCGTATCTATACCGTCCTAGTATTTTTACTGCAAAGACAAGAAGAATGGAACTGCATCACACAACCAACCAATACTTTAAGCTCATCAATTAAACATGTCTATGCATGAAGTTGCGAATATGAATATGTGTTGCAACTGTACATACATTGACTTAATATTTCTTTCAAACCAAACCAAACAAAAATTCAAACACAGGCTGTAAACACTGCCAATAAATATGGAAACCTTTCCTTTCCAGCTTCGAGTCTTTTAAAAGTGGCAAATACATTTGGCCTTGTTATTTCTCGCCGCAGAAAGCACTCAACTTTCTCTCTTGTCACTTGCAAGATTTTATAAAGGGAAACAATACGATCTTGAAGCTTATACACGACAAAGACAACCAACCTTCAACTCACTTGATATTAGGAAACCGCATCTACTCCGTTAGTTCGGTCAAAAAGTTTCCACGTTTCAGGAACACTATAGCGGTTGTGACAAGTTTATCACGTTCGCACCGAAGACCTTCAACGTGAGTCAAGAACAGACACATCGGTTTGTCTGCTAGACAAGAAGAGAAATAGAGAAAGAGACAAAGGGGAAATGAAAAATAAACAATGTCAGGTCGGTCGGATTTTTAACCGACTGCGTGAAAGTGGATGAACCCTTGTAAGCTTGCCTCGCATGCTTTGGAAGGAGATGCAATACAGATGAAAATACTCGCCTTTCTTTCTAGCGAAAGTGTGAAACTTTATCTAGTTCACAGAATGTAAAACGGAGGTCAGTATTGGACTGTGCAAATCACACGTATACTAAATTTGTATACCCTTTGCATGTAATCACAGGATCTTTGGCGGAGTAGTCGGTATAGAGCGCTATGAGGGCGGAGATGGTAGGTTCGAGTTGTGGGTAATATTTTTCATTGTCGTCGCGATTAAAAAGGTAGAAAGAACGTACAAGAACAACAGAAATCAATTTAATTCTAGATCAAAAATATTGAATATGTTGAAACCCTCCACAACTCACATTTGATCGGCTTTAAAATTTAACCATATCATCTGATTGATTGATTTGCTTGATTTGGTGTTTTAAGTCAACTTTATGCACAGAAAGGTTAATCGGGCCTGGACCTACAGTTTAAAGTGGAATCCGAACCACTATGTGCCTCTACCAACCATATCATCTGGACTGTAGAACTTGAAAGTCATACATGGGCTGAATTTCAGCATTTTTGAGGGAACAGTGGATATTTATGCCTTTCTTTACGTGTACTGCACGTTCTAAATGACTCAAATGTCGTAGATAGTTACGATTCTTGAGAACTAAATACTTTATTTTCTGTCACTATGTATACTGTACTACAATGTAGGATATTTTTATTTACTGAGGGAAATGGTGGCAATTTCACCTGTCACCTCCATAATACCTCCTCAGTCGATGCATGTGGCTGTGTGTATGCTACATACTTCCAGGACAGATAGAAAGATTTAAGGATCAAGATCACGTGGTACACATGTCATTTTAAGTAATGTAAAATAAAGGATATATAATTGAATACTTCAGATATAAGGTACGGGGACTCCTCTTAAAGCAGATAAAAAGGGAATCACGAAATAATGTAATGTAACATTCTAGAGCATTTACACTTAGAATAAGGTAAATTCTACAAGTGTGTAATTTTACACAATGGAGAAAGTCAGTACGCGCTTGTGGTGATAATGTATATTTGGAGATATAGGGTTACAGACAGATAGAAAATATGGTCAACAATGCATCCCAATTACAGAGAAAACAAAGATAGTCGCATGGAAATGGGTTCTTGAGGACTAAGAGGTTGAAATGAATACGGGACGATATTAGTAAGTTTTTTAAAAGTTGGTTGGCTGTCTGTTTAGCCTTGGACTCGAACCTGAAACCTTCAGTAGTAAATTCGTGAGTCGACCACTCAACGCGCTTGGGCAAGAGTGCGGACTGTTACATACATGCATTAGCGGAGTCGGGTACGTATACAAACGATGCGACGTTGGACCTCGTCTCCAGCATAGACACTGTCGTTCATGACGTATTCTTTTGGGATATGAAGACCGTTTTGATGTTAGAAATGCTTGAGCACCGTTGCTTTGCAAGGACTTGAATCAGCAGCTTACTGCTCGAAAATCGTGCTTCCCCCCTCCCTTCCCACTCCCGTCGAAGAAACTTCCACGGGAGTTAATTCCGCTCCGTGGTGTGGTGGCAAGTCGACAAGACCTCTTCTGCCAATCCACTTAGAAGGGAAGTTAGCTTGTGCACCTTTTCCAGTTCGAGGGTTGAGTGGGAGTTCAACTTTCAAGAACAGTTTGGAGACCGGATGCTTTCCTTACGAGTGAATTCAAGGGAACGTGAAGGACAGTTTCGGTTCGAAATATGAGCTTTCCAAGTTTCTAAGTCGTATTTCCTGGCAGTATGAAACAGCTCTAACAGGTGCCTTATAAACAACATGTAACTTTCATGAAGGCTTGCTCAATAATTTGAAACTCTAATGGGTCACTGGTCACAAATATGAAATTCTAATGGGCGACTGCTAAACAATATGCAACTGTAGTGAATGGTTTGAACAACATTACGTACTAATGGAAGATTTCTCAACAATATGAAATTATACAGGATGTGACAAAAGTAGACTCATAGATGCTCTTTCTCATTTTGCAGTAATTGTGGGTAGCAATATCAAACAGTACATATCTGTACAATATAACAACATACTAGTTGTACGAGAAATTTTCAGCGAAAAATGCAGGCTCGCTGAAAATTTCTACGTAGTACATCTCACCTTATCTTCATTGCTAGTTCTAGTGTAATGCTTTTCAAGTATGCTTTTACTACAGCGTTCACAATAAAAAATAAAAATATGTAACACGTTTGATTTGATTTTTGTTAATTAGCGTCGCTCTTCTGTCACCTTTGGTTAAAGCTGAGGATGAGTGATGATGATCCGATGAAATTGATGAAGGAACATTCACAAATAACACCCATGTCCATACCGGGATTCGATGCCGAGATCCATGGCGTTGTAGTGTTCTGTGCTAACCATTCTGCCATGGAAGTTGGCTAATATATAACACGCACGTGTCAATCTACTTTTGGCACACCCTGAACTGAACAATATATAACTTTACTCTAATTGTAATGGGCAGCTGTATACAACAATATACAACTCTTAAGCTGCGGTCGCACTAGCCCCTACGCTACGCGAAGACAAATAAGCATCTTGAGGTTGCGTTTGAGGAGTCGCATCGAAAGCAGGCTACGTGGGCAAAACCTGCGAATTTGACTATATTTCGAGGTGTTCCGATCTGCGTTATTCCTTAAAACGTCTCAAGGTCAAGCATGTTCAGTGCAGTGGCAGTTGACCACAAGGTATGCTCGGTGGAACTTCGTGCCGTTTTGTGCACGTAACCAAGTAGACAGAGATTCGTAGAAGAAATTCGAATTTAGTTAATACATTTATGAGATTTGTTTCTTTTACCCAAATGGCACGTATATTATTTTCTAAGCATAGGAATTTCATGACTATTCTGTGGTTTTCCAGAATACAGTATTCGAATACTTCTCTAAATTGAATGTAAATAATACGCACATAGCTGAGCGTCTGCCTTTCTCACTAAGCAAGTAAGCAATCAATAAACAAGAGAAGCATCTGTTTCCTTCATTCAAGATACTATCTTAGTGCAATAACTCCGAAGTAGGCCGAGATGGGAAACACCTTAACGAATCTGGGAGGTTGCATGTTCGAAACATTCGTCTTCCTTCTTTCCTTTCTTTTACACTTGCCAATGTGCCGACCTACGACGCCAGAGGTCCCGGGGTCGAATCGCGGCCTCGGCATGAGTGTTCCTTGTGAGTGTCTCTTCATCAATTTGATAATATCGTAACATGCCTTTCGGTATGTGGGATCGAACTGGGTAGATGTAGCTCGCTGATCATTCATCCTTGATTATGGAGCAACTCGCTCGCTATTCATGGCAAGCTTGATGGTAAGGTGCGAGAGTTACTAACAACACACATATGAATGTCAAAACACAACACTTGAGTTTTAAATCCCTAAAGACTGGATCAGGATAGCTAAAGGAAAATGGAATACCTGTCTCTACATAGCAGCTGAAGTTCTGCAAAGTGTGGTTATGGTCGTGACTGTACAAAGAGTCTGACTCGCGACTCGCTTCAACACGTTCTTGCTCGAATCGCACTTCTGCCTCTCACCATCTAATTCTCGTAACTCTTCTCTCAATGTTCGTTCTAAAACTGACCAATGACCTCTCTGCTCCCAGACATTTATTCCGATCGAATTTACTGACAATGCCGAATCAGTTACCTGTAGTTTCTTCCTTGATTGCAATTGTTTACACTTGTTTGCAACGATGGCGATCAAGGAAGCTCGGCAATGTCTGACAAGGCATTCCTCAGATATTTCTAGATATTTCCTGTCTGGAAAAGTGATGGTTAAATGTCTGGGATTTGGAGTTTTTTGTACTTAAACATTTCCATTGGTTTTATAGATTGTTACCATATCATCAGTCATACTTATCTTCGCGATTAGCCAAAAGTGGCAGGAAAGTGAAGTAAAACCAATAAATCAATCAACTTAAGATACATGTTGGTATCTTTAGACACTTACACTTTCTTCCTTACCACTTTTCTTCTCGTTACATCGTCACGATTAACCTTATGGTATATACAGCCACGAACACTTCTGGGTTTTAATAATACCATTGACTCACAATGGAATAGTCATATCCCAGAAGTGCCCGTGACTGTACAAAGTCTAAAGTTTCCCCCCATTGATCTCAACGTCTCCCTTGAGAGATTTCTACTTGTATGTTTTTAATCAAAGTAAAGTCCACGCTCTCTGTGCACACGGCAAGCGCTTTCAACCTCACTTTCCAAGTCTATTTATAGAAGTCTGTGAGGTTGAAACCTGGGCGAATCAACAAGTGCTGAGAACCAGTTACGCGCGTACTTTTTTTTATTACTGCGTCCCGCGCTTTCTTTCTATTGTTTCCCGCCCGTTGACGCGCGCGATTCAGCTCCAGTGGAGGTCTTCTAAATGCGTAACCGGCAATCATTGACAGCGGGTTGGTCACCGCAGAGAAAGTGACCCCAGGGCCAACGGAAGAACGTCACAAACACTGTTCATGAAACAAATGAAGAGCGAAGATGCGAGAAGAGTGCATTGAAGATTAAAGAACAACAATGGTAACCCTATTAAGCCTTGTTTCATGTTTAATAAAACACTCATAATGCTGACCGAGGCCAGAATTGATTATAAGAAACACACTATAAACGTGACGTTAAAACCTTACAGCAAGGTCTTCCTCAGACTCTGAACCACCGTGTAATGTGCCTCTAACGGGTATCGATCCCGGGACCTCTTCATTACAAGGCGATGACGTGGAAAGATAGAGAAGAAATAGAATGAGAAATGAAAGAGAGAGATGAAGAGAGAGAGAGAGGAAAAAAGAAGAGAAAGGTAAAGAGAGAGAGAGAGGGAATGAAAGAGGGAGAAACAGAGAGAATGGGGTCGGAGGTAGAGGTACAGATATTATAGTTTGTTTTTGTACCTTGATCAGCATTTTGAGAGTGTCAAACAACAACAAACCGTTTGGTAATAACGGCTGTAAGTTTAGGGGAAACTGTGCACAATTTCAGAATACCGTCATCAGAAATCGAGGTTTGGTACTTTGGGTATATTTTGTGGATCATCCCCAAATGAAAATTTTCTTTCAGCTACACTTTATGCTCTTATAGCCTAATCGGGACTAGATCTACAGTTTCAACTACAATCTGAACCATTATGCAATGATCGAACACAGAACCTCGTGATTGCAAGGAGACAGCGTTATCATTGCGCCATTGTGATATCCAATACCTACATCGTTTTGGTACCTTTTATAAGGTAATACACATTTTTAGAAAACTTTATCACGGTCTCCTATTCAGTACACGACGCCTCAATAATATTGCTCGATTATTCCATCTAATTGGGTGTAGTCTGTAATATTTATGGAATGTCCCTGTTACGGCTCCATACATGCATATGTAGTCTTGATACATCTCCAACTAGTACGGTGTTACATATGTCGGGCTGTGACGACGAGCGCCGTGATTACTTCTTATTCATGTAGCTTATTATATGTCGTAAAGATGACGCTTAAAAGTAAGGAATCCTACACGAGATGGCTAGAGTACAATTTAAGGGAGAAACATTCTTGTATGTAAATTTCAAATATGTCAAGAGATATTTCGTTCTTTATTACTTTTTTCAAACTTATAATAATAATTTGTGTCACTAAATTAGCTAATTTTATTACAGTTCTTGTTACTGATTACAAGCTATGATAAGACATAAGACAGGCAACTGATCACATCCATATTTACATAGAATCTATGCCCGAAATATGGTTTGATTTTTGATTTGATTTGATTTATTTTATTTTACTTCTCGTTTTGTGCCTCTTGGCTAATTTGCGAAGATGGGGATGAGTGATTAAATGATGAAATTGATGAATGGACATTCACAAACAACCATGCCCGAGTGGGATTCGAACTCGGAACCCTTGGCGTCGCACCGCGATGTGCTAACCACTCAGCCACAGCCCGAAAACTGAGAATACTTTTTTCGTTAAAATTTTTCTGAGCCAGAAAACGGATGTTGGTCAGGTTCTTCCAGTACGATAGGTCTCATTATTAATGAATTTCCTCACTTCCCTTTACGCTTCTAAGGTTTTCACTTTCGGCAGCTACGTACTGCAGTCGAACACAGTATGGGCATAACATTTCTATGCCATGCTTAGGCACTTAATTTGCAGCCCAATGAGGACTGTGCCTAAAATATTGTGGCTGAGGCACTTCTGAATATGTTATTAAAATCTACTTCATGCACGGAGAATAATTAAGACATTATAACATCAACAATCCCGCAACAGAGGTTAATTCCAATCATGAGTATCTCATCCCGGTTAGACCTATTTGAAATTTCATGTGCCGCAGTGCGATTTGTATCCTAAATCATCGGCAACCAAATATACACTACGGTGTTGTGGGTTGCATAGTGAGGAGATGTTAGTCTCTTTCAGAAAGCTTCCATATTTTCGAGAATTCGAGTTGAGAGTGAGAGGTGTACCAGAGAACAAAAGTAATTCTGGTGATAATATATGTTACTGCTGTTCAGTGTGTAAGAAGAAAAAGCGTGTGTATGAAGTAAACTTACTACGGAAATTATTTAGAGAATGAAATAATTTAATAAAACAATGGCACGAGGTTGAAATTATGTAGGACGGAATACAATATTCTTCCAATGACTTGTTCCAGAAGCAGAATAGAGGTGGAAGCACTTCCTATTTGGCGTTTGTTATATTTACATTCCTGTTTTTGATTGATTGATTGATTTAGTTTATTTTACTTCGCGTTTTGTGCCTCGAGGCTAATTTGCGAAGATGGGGATGAGTGATGAAATTGATGAATGGACATTCACAAACAACCAAGCCCGACCAGGATTCGAACCCAGGACCCTTGGCGTCGCAGCGCGATGTGCTAACCACTCGGCCACAGGGTCGGGCTACATTCCTGTTGTATTTAGCCATATGAGATTTAAGCTCATGCGTGCATTTGGAAACGCAAAATCTCGAGACTCTGGAAGAAGTATGAGTTGCATCATCTGACTATCGTGTTGATGTATGTAGGGTTAGCCGTGGAGCACATATTGTCATTTTCATTAAATTCTTTGATGCGTAAGCTTTCATTTGATACCTAATTTAATTCAAACAAGTACAAACTTCTACTACAATTAACGTTTAAAGTTGTCGATTTCATTATGAAGTTAATAATTTGCTTGCCCTGATTGGTTGAATCGTGAAAGCTGATTCAAATACCAGCCCAGTTGGGAATTATGAAGGTACGGAGGTACATTTTGGAGAGCTTTTTCGGTTCCCGGGAGCACGGCGGAAATTTCCACCATTTGGTCAATTGTGGACAGACGTCCCCGCGGAAACAGGTTCTGACATTCGATTTCGCAGAAACGTTTCGGTTCATTTCCCGCAAATTGTGTTGTTTGAAATAAACCCATTTTCTTGCTCAGTTTGTGCTCGCGCGTGCGTATGCGGGGGTTGGAATTGGACGGGGAGTAGTTTCTTTCCGTTGAAGTGTCCCGGGGACTTCTGTTGTGGACAGGACAATAGAACCCCGTAAAAGCAGAGCCAGATGAATTACTCGTGTGGGAGTTTAACGTTCCCCCGGGAAAGTCTCCGATATTTCAGCGGTTGGCATTGTCAACATCAACGTGGCTCTGGGGAGAAACGGTGAGAGCGGGAACTGAAGCCACGCCCATTTCCTTCAACCGGAGTGCCTTCCTAAATAAGTTCCAACAAGTATTGTAAACGGAGGCGAAATTTTGCGGTTTAGTTTCTAAAGGATTCCATACATTAACGTAAATTTACTGATGCTATGACGCTGCGCACATTCTTACCCCGTGTTTCAAAGCTGCGCCGTTCTTGGCGAGGCCTTGCTAAGCAAGTGAAAGATACGGCGCCATAATTTCAGGCGTGGGAAGAGCTCCTTTCACACTACGTCATGAACTCAGAGAACAACGGTTTTCTTATTCATTCCCTACATCAGTTTCTAGTCGATTGATTTCTTACTCTCAAGCGAAGAATACCGAATTGTGACACACCACCGACTGAGGAAACTTTAACATCAAAGTGACATGTCACAGGAGTGTTCATTTTATGCCCCTTCCTTAACGCTCTGGATTATTCGCTTTGATAAGAATGGACAATGAAACAGCTTTGCCTAAGACTTGAAAGTATGAGATCTGAATCTCAATACAATGAACCAATTTCATCCGTAGGTCGAATATGAATCTTTTTGTATTTTTAGAAGCCAACATAATATAGGAATTTCATTTCTCTGCTGCAAATCGTTTACCAATATCTAATTAACAAGTTTCTTAGTCTTATCTTCCTGACTTCAAATCAGCGCTCAATTTATTACGGTGCGACTAGCTCAATTCTACTACAACTGAAGATCCACTGACAATTTTGTCAACCTCCGTGGCGGAGTGGTTAGCACAGCGCCCTACGACGCTATGGGTCCAGGATTCGAATGCCGGCCTGGGAATGGGTGTTCATTGTGAGTATGTCTTCATAAATTTCATCATATTTTCACTCATCCTCATCTTCGCAATTAGCCAAAAGTGGAGAAAACCGAAGTAAGATAAACTAAACCAATCAATTGACCATTGGCAATTATATCCTTCTACAAGAGGGTTAGCTGTTATAAATTTCTTTGCATCCTGTTATTCTTATGTATTTTTGTCTCTCTACCTTTGTAGGTCAATCACTAGGTTCATGATGAAATTAACAGTAAGAACCTTCGAAGCCATGTCCAGAATTTTAACATAGAACCTCTGCCTTCGGAAGCCCGTTACGCTAACCACTCCACCAGGGATGGTAATCGTATACATAGTGTGGAAAGTGGGTCGGAATCCTCTTCCCGAGTATATGTTTTAATATGCTTTCGTGGTCTTCCAGTTGGGCAGAATCGATTTTTAAAGACCCAGTTGAATACCTGTTGAATCAGCTTGGACCCGTGACTGGTTTTTCCTCAAAGTTAATCTCCTGGAGATTCCCGCGAGTATCACCTTTCAACAAGCGGTTTTCTGGCAGTTTTCCAAAAATCGTGTCCGTGAGGAAAGAGGGGAGGGGGTTCCCATTAAACGGCGCCAACCAGTCTACGGTTCCCTGTTACCAGTGCACAAAGTTACATTTTTATAAAAATAGAGAGAGTATTGTACGAAAGCTGGTAGGTATTGCAAGTGATTAACAATAGATTGGTGGAGGTTTCACGCACTCCCTCCCTTCGTTATACTCGTATGTTTTGACTAAACGGAAAAGAAACTTGGATATGCGAAAAGATGTGAAAACATAGAACTGTCAAGCTACAGAAAGTAACCACGTATCTTTCCCGTCATATCATCAACACGTCATTCAGCACTGATGACCGAGCGTGTTGAGACTTGCTCGATCTCCTTCTCAGAACGTTCCGAGTTCAAATCTCAGCTAGGACGTGGCTATCTTGTTGAATTTGTTCTCATCCATAAACTCCATTCATCGTCGCGTAGAATAGCAACGAAGTTTTACAACACACGGGAACAAATTAAGGCATTCACACTGAAGTACTGTTGCGATTTCAATGTGAATGCTTTTATTTGTTTCAAATTGCTATAAAAATACATAGATTATCATTCATCGTGCTTCCTGGAAACATTTAGTGCGTAGCTGCTAGCGAGATACTTTAATCGTTTAGATTTTTAGTTAACTCTTTTAGAACAACCCTTGCATATGAATCGTTCCATGTCAATTCGACCAATAATGTATTGAAATGTAACCCATCTACACGGATCTCCATGAAATTTTGTATAGAGTACATGTAGTCTTGAACTAGGTAAGAAACTACATTAATTTTTCTTCTCTGGTCCCTACACGGGTTCACAGTTACAGGAGGTAAAGATTTTCAGGATTTGCTTATGTATGTTGATCCAGGAGTGTAGCTCGAAGCTCCGTAAATTGCTCAGATACAAAGGAAAAAATCATTCATTGATTGAGTTGGTGTTTTAAGTCCACTTTATGCACAGTAAGGCTAATCTGGACTGGACCTACAGTTTAAAGTGGAATCAGAACCACTATGTGCCTTCACCGGACAAAGGAAAAATGCCCGAATACTTCTGTGTTTTTCTCACCGTGACAAAAAATATTTTTCATAAACAAACATCAAATTGCAGATTATTAATATGTAGCCGAAGACAGTAATTTACCTGTATTAATTTTCCATTAATTCTTTAACTATATTCTAGCATAGTTTTCAATGCATAATACTTATGCTAATTTATGAAACATGCTAATGGTATGGAATGACTCATATACAAGATAAGCCTCCCGATGGCGTAGTGGTAACGTCATTGCCTTGTAATTAAGGAGCCCCGGGTTCTATAAGTGGTGAAGGCACATTGCACAGTAGTTTGGATCTCACTTTAAACTGTAGGTCCAGTCCAGATTAGCCTTTCTGTGCACAAAGTGGACTTAAACCAAACTCAATCAACCAACCATATAATGATAGGCGGGATGCGTTCCATTGATAGTTCTAAAACCTCATTGTTGCTAAATTTATTGGACATGTTCACGCAATTGTTGATAAATGATAATGATACTTACGAAACAAGGCGGAATACTACGTATATAAGACACTGGTAATATTCCAAGTCGTACATTGCTCGGAACAAGTTTAAGAAGCTAAGATGTACGAGAATGAGCATATCGATTTTCTTCTGTTCTTATTTACGTTCTCGAATAATCGAACGTACTTACATTATCACAGAATCGAAACAAGACAGAGGAGGTAAAATATTGGCTGATAAATGACGAAAACAAGTTGGTCAACAAAGAGAAAAGTAGCGTGAAAAAACCGCAGCGGAAGCTTATGCCATCTATCATTTCCATGACGTTTGATCGATTTGTACTTCATACGTCACTCTAAGGAAACCTCTGTTGTTAGTCGAAGATGCGTTTACCGCCCGTTAAGAAATCGTTTCTCGCAATCATCGGAAGCATTAGAACAGTTGCGCACAAGCATGTATTCAATGTGACATACAGTAAAGCCACGTATATATTGACTAAAAGATGTACAGTAGAGCGTCGATTATCCGAAGTAATTGGGGGACATGGGTGTTCGGATAATCGAACTGTACATGTTTATTTGCCAAAAAGAAGTACTGTACAGTAAATTTATTCATAAAAACAGGCATCTCTTTAAGTATTACAAAGTAACGTACAAAGGCAACTTTTCCCCACCTTGTACTCATTGGATAAAGTGTTTGCAGATTCACCTTCTTCTAACCTTTTAATAATCTCGTACTTGTCCCTCATAGAAAGGACAACACGTTTACGTTTAAGCATTTTGTATCGTCAAGTTCACTTCTTCACGCAGCAGCACACAAGTGGTCGTAACAGAGAACAGAAGGTTACTGTTTGCACCGTGAGAAGCTCTTCTTGGGGGCGCGCAATCCTTCAAACTGCGCGGAGCGGCACGCCTCAACTCTAAGCTGGCGCAGCTGTTGCTGTGAACAGCTTTGATACTGCCGCTACTTCTACAGCCAGTGCCAAACCGACAGAAGTGTGCTGATTGTTGAAACACAGCGACTGGCGGCTTGGCCGGTCAGCAGCGCCTTATGAAGGCCCCATTAGAAGCAATGTTCCGCCAGCGGTGGCTCAGTGCGGCGACTACTGTGGGAAACTTGGTTTGGGAGTGAGGGGGATGATGGACGGTAGGGTGGGAGAGTAACAGGTGCGAGCGAGTACACAGTTCGGATAATCGACGCTCTACTGTACATACCGCATTAGCCACTATCAACTCTACAAAATATATTATGTTGGAATTTTACCCCCAGAATATATTTTTTCTAAAATCCTAAGATGCAGAATGAAAACGTCCTCATATATTTCAATCTTTACCCAGCTTTGGCATATTCATAACCCTGAATACAGAACCCAAATGTGTCGATTGACACACACATGTAACATGACACAAATGTATGACTCCAGTAAGACATTAAAGTGGACAAACTGACACCTAAAAATGCATTAAAGGGTACTTTTACCAGCTGCTGTTCCGTGTGATGCTTTAAAATGCATCCGTTGAACGGATCATAGAGAATTATTTCAAATAAATCGAAAATACACGTTTAATTGTGTCATTTGATGCACCAAAAATGCATTTGATGCATTTTGAGTTCTCCCCCCCCCCTCTCTCTATCTATCTGTGTAGCTTAAATTTTTACTTGGGGAAGGAAACTTATAGGAAAATCAGAGCATCGCTTTCGCTATAATTCGACAATAAAATCTTTGAAAGGGTGAGTGAAGCGAAACAAGTCAGAAATTCCATGACACCTATAACTGCAGTAAATACAAAGGTTTTAAGCTGTGTATTTAATACTACATAGATATTTTGGGAGACGCAGCGTGCAATGCTAACAACTCCGACGCAGAAGTTTTTCCATTATATACGTGAAATATAAGGATATTTTATATAGACATAATTTTCATAGTAAATTGAACCAAATTTACTTTAACTTACATGGGCTAAACTTGTACAAGAAAAGCTTCAAACATATAGTGTGCAGGTTAGGAAGGTACGGGTGACTAAAATGAAAATTTTGTGTCTCCGGTAACTAACTCACTCACTCTCTAGCTTTCTCAAACCCGAAGGTTTATGGCTTCAGCAAACACAAGCCTTCAATCTGTTCCAATCTTAGGCAAGATCAATCTTTTCCATTCTTACCGATTTCCTTTGGGTCCATCTCAACGTTATCCCTCCATCTTCGTCTTGGCCTTCCAACAGATCTCTTATCAGCAGGTTTCTCAACAAGAATCCTGTAAACTCTTCTTTCCTCTCCCATTCGTACCACATGGCCTGCCCATCAAACTCTTCTTGATTTGTTTATTTGTGTCTACGGTAACTGACGTAAATTTAGTTATCGAGGTAATGGGTCAAGTTGTTTCAGACCTACAAAATCTACCGATACTTTGGAAGGGTGTGGTTGACGCACGGTAAAGATTTATTAAGGCTCGGCGCCTTCTCTAAAGTCAGAAGGAGCGAGAGCTAATAAGGCCTTAAGTACCCTTTCTCGAGATAATAAACTAGCTTAGGGTTAATTACAACCTCTTTCTCTTAGATGCAGATGAAGCTAATGATAACTGCCGCTGATGCCAAGCCTCGTATTTTATTCCAATCTTTCTCTCAGAGACGGACGAAAATAATTTGCTAGAAGACTCTTCATAATTGCCGTCTTCTGTTCAGCGACCTGCTGCCTGGAACACGGTTTTTCTTCCCCTTAATTTTTATTTTCACTAACGCTTCATTTACCCGGGACGGTTCGTAGCGATATCATGTGGACCTTGACCTAAGGCAACTTGGACGCTACCCCCCTCCCTCCCTCATCCCCGTGGTATCATCTCTCTCAGATTTTCCCAAACGAAGCTCATTAACCGAGTTTGCCCTCCGACAGAAACTTGAGATTTTTTTCAAGAACGAAAAGGTAATGAGAGAAGCAGAAAGGTCTGGTGAAATTAATTACGCTTTTTTAATATTATGTAACCTCAATTTTTATTACTTACTCGAGCAGAATAAGTTATTTTGCCACCTATATTGAAGATATAGCCGACCTCCGTGGAGGAAGTGGTTATCACAGGAGTCCCTGGTTCGAATCTTGGCCTGGGCATGGGTGTTCTTTGCGGATGCCCCTTCATTAATGTCATCATGTCATCACTCATCCTCATCGTCGCGATTAGCAAAAAGTGCCAGAAAACGACGACAATTAACAAATCAAATCAAGAAACACTTTATTTTGAAGAAGATAAAATTCTCTACGGAGAAATGCATAATCAAGCAACTTCCTGACACTTTTTAAAATTATTTGAAGAGTTGGGCGAAACCTAAATAAACCCTCATCTGAGCACGTTCTTTACTGTTAGAACGTACCGTAAAATTTACAGTAGTCTACCGTTAAAATTTAACAGTCTGCCTGTTAATTTACAAAAACGGGACGTAACCGTTTTTTATTTAAATTGGAATATTTTATTGTGCATAAAGATAGATAATGATTATAAATTATAGAAGCGTGCCCCATAAATATATTTTTAAAAAAATTCATGTAATGGCCGGTTATGCTTTTAAAACTGTTTTACGGTAGTTGGATGGCAACCAAAATTGACGGTTTTCAACCGTAATTTTTCCAGTCAACCTTTTGGTATTGCACAGAAGGCACGTTCTGGTTTTCTTTTCACAGGCGCGGACTAGCTCATTGGAAATGGGGGATTGGGAGGGGAGGGGCTTGTTGTGTCGACACTTGAACTAGGTCGAACCAGAACCGATTAGAATTCGTCTCCAATCGAAATGACAGTACGGGAAGATAACCGAACGGGACCTTTTGACGAAACCGCCACGGGGGGAGAAAACAGATACTGAGTTAGGCATTATCACCGCCACATGGGCCGAGATAACACATTCATTACGCAACATAGATGGAGCCGCCTTCCGCACGGTACACCCGAATGAAAAGAAGATCCGTGGACCCATCTCGGAGAGACCCCGAGGGAACTGGCGCCAGAACGAGGTGAAATCAAATGAGTTACCATGGAAACCGGATCCCCTAAGCTGCAGGCAGCCGACAGTTGCGTGCGAGGCGGTGTCATGTTTCTACTCGCAAGGCGACAAGTTCGCTTTTGTTTTTGTTGGATCTTCTTCCTTCTAGCATCATTGTTCAAGCAATTACAAATAAAAAAAAGATAGTAGAAACCAGGAAATCACGTAGAAGATCTTTCAGGTAACCGAAGCTTTGTTTGTGAGGGCGTTGATTACATTTCATTGACAACAATGTCCCATACATTTAAAGTAAGCCTAAGTGCATGTGTTTCGCATCTTGTTGCTTGAGGTAAGAGCAATGTCCGGTTCGATCTTCACGGGGAGCCGCAAAATTTCGGTGTTACCCATCATCATCAGGACAATTGGGGATCTACCTGGAAAGACGAACTAACAGACTCTGCTCTCGACGGGGTTCGATGTGTGTTCGAGGCAGGGTTGTTAATCGTTCAGGGAACCAATAAATTCTAATGGGTTCTATTAGGTTCCCCTGCACGACCGAAACCTTTTTTTCTCGCACAATTTAAATTCGGTCCAATTTGCGGATTGATACATTCAAAAAAGGTTCCTGAAAAGAGTTTCCTGGACCGTATTTAAATTGATGCGGGGGAAAAAAGGTTCCTGGACCGAATTGAAATTCTTTCGTAAAAAAGGTTCCCGGACCGAATTGAAATTCATTCTGGAAAAAACGTTCCTGGACCGAATTTAAATTCATCCAGAAAAAAATGTTCATGGACCGAACTTAAATTCATCCGGAAAAAAAGGTTCCCGGACCGAATTGAAATTCTTTCGTAAAAAAGGCTCCTGGACCGAATTGAAATTCTTTCTGGAAAAAAGGTTCCTGGACCGAATTTAAATTCATCCGTAAAAAAAAGGTTCCTGGACCGAATTTAAATTGACCCGGAAAAAAGGTTCCTGGACCGAATTTAAATTGACCCGGAAAAAAAGGTTCCTGGACCGAATTTAAATTGATCCGGAAAAAAGGTTCCTGGACCGAATTGAAATTCTTTCGTAAAAAAGGTTCCTGGACCGAATTTAAATTCATCCGGAAAAAAGGTTCCTGGACCGAATTGAAATTCTTTCGTAAAAAAGGTTCCTGGACCGAATTTAAATTCATCCGGAAAAAAAGTTCCTGGACCGAATTGAAATTCTTTCGTAAAAAAGGCTCCTGGACCGAATTGAAATTCTTTCTGGAAAAAAAGGTTCCTGGACCGAATTTAAATTCATCCGGAAAAAAAGGTTCCTGGACCGAATTTAAATTCATCCGGAAAAAAAGTTCCTGGACCGAATTGAAATTCTTTCGTAAAAAAGGTTCCCGGACCGAATTGAAATTCATTCTGGAAAAAACGTTCCTGGACCAAATTTAAATTCATCCAGAAAAAAATGTTCATGGACCGAACTTAAATCCATCCGGAAAAAAAGGTTCCCGGACCGAATTGAAATTCTTTCGTAAAAAAGGCTCCTGGACCGAATTGAAATTCATTCTGGAAAAAAGGTTCCTGGACCGAATTTAAATTCACCCGTAAAAAAAGTTTCCTGGACCGAATTTAAATTGATCCGGAAAAAAGATTCCTGGATCGAATTTAAATTCATCCGAAAAAAAAGGTTCCTGGACCGAATTGAAATTCATCCGGAAAAAAAGGTTCCTGGACCGAATTTAAGTTGATCCGGAAAAAAGGTTCCTGGATCGAATTTAAATTCATCCGGAAAAAAAGGTTCCTGGACCGAATTGAAATGATCTAAAAAAGTGGTTCTCTCTCCTTCCTCATTTTACATAGAAATATAGAAAGAAAGAGAAAGAGAGAAAAAAGAAAGGAGAAAGAAAAAGAAAAAGAGGAAGAGTGTGTGTGTGAGAGAGAGAGAGGGGGGGGGAGGACAGTGAACCCGCACATACAATTTCTCTTAAAATTTTTAGACCAAGTTACATCAGTTGTCTTGTTATACTTTTAACATCTCATTTTTTTCATTTTATGGTTCTTTTCCCCACAACGGAGGCCCGGTATTTTATAACCCTCCTTCAACCCTCTTTACATCCGGGCCTGGTGACGAATCCACATTCTATTATACTCAGAATTGTGATTTATCATTAGCTATTTCGATATTCACAGCTCCTTCCTGTTAAGTGCCGACTATCGTTATGTTTTTGTTTGTAAGTTTGTTCATATAGAATGGCTGGATCCAAGATAGAAGCTTCACATTGAAGTGCTTGGTATTAAAGGCATTGTAGTATATGAAATGATGGTGGTTGTGTGTTTAATGTAGAGGCGCTTATAATATCCGTGCAAAGTCATTAGCCTATGCATACGTACACGACAGCTTCTAAATGTTATAAACAACAAAATCTACCTTTAAGGAAATAAAAGAACACTATATAGTCTGTAATTAGTAATAGACTTCTATCACGTGCTTGAAGTCAGGTTAGTATTTTCATGTGTTATATATAGACCACAATTTTTTATTCTGTTCTTCTTTCGTTTCAGAGGAGGCTATGGATGATTACGACAACAACTTGGAACGGCTCCTTCAGAATACACAGAAGTGAGTATTTAAGAGCAACTAGCAAACAACAAGTAAAAGAAAGTAACTATAGACATGTGACAAAGATGGTTGGCTTTTTAAGTTCGAAACTTCCCCACAATAACATATTAAGTCCAATTAACCAATTAAGTATTTCGGTCATCAGCTTTAAAAGATAGTTCACTAATTAGAAAACCTAATTACTGGTGCACAAAAGGGTCAGTTTATGACGCAGACACTAAATTGATCCCATTGTACACCAACATTAATTGGTTTGCGAGCATAAAAAGCAATTTTTTATTTAAAATCTTCAGTTGTACAATTCTCAGTGCTGCTGAAGAAACATTGCTGATATATCTTACACATCTGTGTAGTTCTTCAAGTTTTCCTGCTGGCGAATGACTAAGGGATATCAGCCAGGACAGTTCCGGATATACTCTCGAGCTTTCGAGAGCTAACGGCGCTCTCATCTTCAGGGATTGAAGTCGAGAGCTAAAGTCATTCTCAGCATGATCAGATCGGAATTTATGTCAAAAATTTTCGAGAACTGATAAGCTCTCTAGTGATGCTGGATTCTCATTGGCTAGATTAGTTTTGTTCCGGAAAGGGCTATACTCCCGTATCACGTGATATCTTCGCCCCCATTTACTGATCATGTAAGCTGTGCCAGCCCTCAAAACGTTGGACATATACTCCAATATAAGCTGGTTGGAAACATAAGAACAGCTGTTTGATATTAAAATAGTTAGTAAATGTAATATTTTAAACAATATATTAATATACAAGGTGGTTCATAAGTGTGGAGTCACCAGAATAAAAGTTGAATGACAAACTATTCTGCAAAACTAACATTGTAGTTTATAATAGGGGTGGGGGAAAATGTTATAGGGCATATGACGATGACGGTCGCCATCTTGAAACCCGCCATCTTGAATTCAACTTCAGAATTTTAAATTGGAAGGGGGTAATATGATATATCAAAACAGGCTAGAATTTCACGAAAAATTCAATGGTGAAGGTTTTTTTCGACGTATCTTTAACCAGTAAAACGTTATGACTGAATTCTTGTACCAATGTGCTCCTTTTCGAGGTGTTAGAAAAATGCCTTAAATTTGTTTAGCGCGTCGGTAACGCATCGAGATCAAAGTGACGTCTAGGGAGAGAAGTTCTCATGCCATTGCAGATTGCACACGATTTTAATCGGATACATCCACGAAGAGCTGCGCATTATGAATGGTTGTCACGAACAATTACAGTGTGACGCTTACATTGAATGAAAAGTCCTTCACAGTAACAAGTCTAATGTTTATGTTCATAAGGAAGTTAGAAAACAGAATATGCGACCCTTGTCATCCGATAACTAACTTGGACATAAACTGTTCTGGTGTCCCTCCCTACTGTAAAAAAACTCTGTAAAAAGTACCTTCTTCCGTAAGCAAGGATGAAAAAACCTGTTCATTTAACAAATCCAAGTAGCTCTAAGCATTTAAGATTCCGTCGATAGAAAATGGACTAACCAATCGTGTTCCACACAGCACGCCACGCCATTAACTTACCAGCACCAACCATTCAGCTTTGATCTGTCCAAAATGGTTTATCAGATAAAATGCATCGAATATTTTGTTTATTAACTTCCTTACGAACATAAACATTAGCCTTGTCATACTATTGAAACTAACGAGCTCTTTTCAGGGATCGAATACAGGTACTCTTGATTATAGACCGATATTCTTAACCAGCCATATAAATCAAAGAAAAATATTCGAAACAACCTCAAACACGGAAAAATCGTGTTCCAGAAATTGCCAGAGATCGTTAAGTTGTACAATTTATCAACAGCTACATCTGGTTGCATCATTAATGAAATTGGGCATGAGTGGTGGAACCCATATTTTGATGTAAATAAATTTCGCGCCAAAACATTCTGGAAATTCTTGTCAAAGGGTTGTGGGTGAATTCTTGAGATACTGGACACGGCGTGCTCCAACAGAGGGGGTTAGGTGTTAGGCATAGGGGGGCGGGAGCCGTGAGTCAATATTTGGAGAGAATTTATTAAAATAATGGGTTTCTGCAGAACGAACGTGGAAATATTTACCAAGGTCTGAAAGTTTCGCCTCTCGTAAACTAGTATATTTGAGAACAATTGGAGCTGACGGATGCATATATGTTTCCAGTTTTCATCCCCTGTTCGCATATGCAGGAGAAGACGCAGAAAGTCGACCAGACGTGTTTTGGATGTCGGATATCAGGTATTCTACTTCTGCATAAATGACACACCGTGCGTGTTCCCGACTTACAAACGAAACTCACGAATCGAACGAAAACAACTGGCCTCGTGAACCTTGTGAAACCAGTTATTTTATGGACTTTACGAGCACACTGGACGAACTCGTCAAGCTATCCGTGCACGATGAAATGAAATTCGAGAAGGAAAGAACAATTGAACGAGATAAGTAGATAGAGAAACATGATAGTAAGAGAGAGGTAGTGAGAAAGAAAGAAAGCAATAGGAGAACGGGGAAGATAGAAAGAAAGAGAGGACTATTGAGATGAAGAGAAACAGAGGAACATAAATGCCCACACCTAGACTTGAAACCGAGACATTCGGTAGCGAGATCGTGGGTGCTAATCAGATCTGGAACTTTAGTTGAAAAATGAGATCTGACCCTCAGAAGTTTCATTCTCGACAAGGAGGCAACGTTAACCACTACTCATTTACAGAACTTAATGGATCTGTTGCAAGTATTTGGTGTCCATCAAGTATTATCTTTATAGGTGCAGTAGCTCCGGAGTTATTCAGATGGACGGAGCGGTACGACTAATGGACGTTCGTAGATGTTGTTTTCCCCATTTTTCCAAAGCTCTTTTGTTTCCGTTATCATTTGATATTAATATTCTTTTTAACACACATTCCTTTCTCTCTCCCTAACCCTCCATAATTTCCTCCTCTTTTTATTAAGCTTCGCTGTCAGAAAGTTTCCATTACCTGCAGCATTTTACATTTTTCTATCATCATCGTTTACATTTTTTTTTCCATTCACGATGTTCACATTGTTCCCTTTTTTTGTTCAACTCTCTCTATAGATTTTAAAACTTATCTTATTTTTTGCCTGAATTGAGGGATTTCTTTGTTGTTTACGAAAAATGGTTCAATTTCGCGTGCGAGAATAAATCTATTTCACATCCCGTTTTAAGGAGTAAATTCCCAGTAACAAGAGAAAATTTGTATAAAGATAAACTGTTTTGCAAGGTTTGATCCAATTCAATTTACACATCTAAGGTAATGTGTACAGCAAAGCGTTAACTGAGCTCCAACTAGGCTCACATCGCTGGCATTCTGGGTGCTAGACATTGACCGTGACTATTCGCCACCCCCTCTGTTCCCATTGATTCTTCGCCATTGGTATTTTTTTTAAAAAAAAATTATAAAGATAAATAATATTTTTTTTATAAATAATATCCATCACGGGTGGATATTATTGAACATTTTTGGTTATATTTTCATGTCAATAACTCAATATGCTGACCAAGGCAGAAATTTATTTTATTTTAAAACATAAACTAAACATTACGTTTCAACCTTCTAGCAAGGTCTTCTTCAGACTCAGACAGACAAATGTTTATTTGTACTTGGTACAGAGTTTGAAGAAGACCTTGCTAGAAGGTTGAAACGTAACGTTTAGTTTATGTTTTAAAATAAAATAAATTTCTGCCTTGGTCAACATATTTAGTTACTGTTATCATGGAAACAAGGCTTAATGGTGTTTTCATGTCATAAGAGTGCAAATTCTATTTCATTGAATTTGTTTTGCGAATTATACGAGGTGTGTTCTATCTAACATGAGACATTTCGTGCGTCATTCAACTGATAAGCAGCTATGACGTCAGGGGTCTAGGAATCGAACCCCAGATGTTCTTCTTGAGTGTTCCTTCATCAGTTTCATCATATCATCACTCTTCCCCATCACCGCGATTAGCCAAAAGTGGAAGAAAATCGACGATATATACCAAAAATTGAAAAACTCAAAATAAACTGATAAGTAGTCATGTTCCAATTGGCAAACTGACAAACTTGTAAAAATATAATGTTGCACAATGCGGATAGACCAATCCATAGCCTACATAAGAAATTTACAAAATCATTTATGGTAGGGCACAGCCACACAGGGAGCAACAAAGAGAGAAAGAAAGAGAAAAGATGGCGCTAGAGGAGACAGAAATAGAAGAAAGAACGAAAGGAAGATAAACAGAGGAAGAAAAAGAGGAAAGGGGAAAGATATAGTAAACAGAAAAAGAGAGATGAACGGAGGAAATGAAAGAAGATAGTGAGTAGATAGACAATCAGGAAAACAGAGAGAGAAAATGTAGATAGGAAAACAGGAAGAAAGAAAGAAAAGGGTAGTGAAACGGAGAAAGAAAGAGGAATATTGAGAAATAGAGAAAGAACGGAAGTTTGAGAATCATAACTAGAGTGAGAGGACAATGGATAGAGAAGTATATGACGAAAGAAAGTTGAAAACAAAGTGGAGAGATGGGGGGGAGACAATCTTATTATTTATAACCATCGAAGTAGGGTCGATCTGAAAATATTTTATTCAGCATGTATACCCTGTCCCATCTCTCTCTGGAGGAAGCGAACGAAAATAAGTGTCTGCGCATGTAGTGACGCGAGACGGCTCCACCAATGAATACGTTAGAGGAAGGGGATTGTGTGGAGGGGAAAAAGCGACTGCAGTTACCAGCCTTTGCAGCAGCGTGTTCTGCTTCGCTCTGCCCACTCGATTTCCCCTCCTTCTCTGACGATACCTGGGACAGGGTATAACCCAAATAAACGAAATAGTCTTGCGACGTCACTGCTCGGATATATTGAGTGTTATGGATTGTTGACGAGGCTAAATAACTATGGTGTTTAAAAATTTCAAATAATAAACGTTCATATGCGTCTGACATTGAATGCATGACATATATATCTTTACTCCGGCAGCGTTTTTTCTTCCGTATTTGTGAATGTCCATTCATCAATTTTATCATTTAATCACTCATCCCCATCTTCGCAAATTAGCCAAGAGGCACAAAACGCGAAGTAAAATAAACTAAATCAAATCAAAAATCAAATTTTCTTCCGTATTTTCTTTTCTTTTTTAATGATATTTCTTGCAATGGCATCCGGTAAAAAAAATGGGGACGCATTGTACTAGTTGTTTCGTATTCTAAGAACAGCAAGAATGCGTTTTAGGGAAACTTGCCAAGAAAAGAAAACTCCTGAGGCTGCATTTCAAGGCCACTCATAGCAATCAAAGCGATTTTATGTGGCCTTATCTTTATAAATTGGTTACGTTGTTATCCATCTTGAATGCCACAGGGACTTTGAAAACGACTCCAGTCTGAGTTTCTCTTCTTTTTAGTGTTTTTCCGTTATTTCTTTGACGATAGCGCCGGGAACTGTGGGAATTCGAAGCGGTTTGCGCCAGTTTTGAAGAGTTGAATGTTGGTCTCTGTTGGACACGTACTGTTTGGGTTAACACGAAAGCCTCCCTGAGTCGATAATTGCCTCGACCGCCGCTAGGGGCGCTGGGGGGCGATCTGCTGGGAAATTGCAGGCAGTGAGTGCCGAGGAGGAAACTCTATCAGGGCCTGCTGAGGGGCAAATTGCCTGGAACCGACTGGGGAGTCGGGACGTTCTAAATGAAGTATTGTTGCCTCCGAAAGCGCTCTTAAGGTAGAGCCCGTGTCTTTTTCCTTGCTTGTTTGTCTGAGCGGTGTTGATTTGAAAAAAAGAAGGAAACACTGACCCTTATCGCCGAGAAAACATCACAATAAAATGTGTGGCTTGTTAGTGAATATTCAGGAACATAGCGGGATAATTCATCTTACTTTCGGTAACGAATCGGATGAAATTAGTGTATCCATCCACCTACATGAGCAGTTCTCAAAGGATGTACCGCAAAAATTCACAGAAGAACATATTATAATGGGGAAAAAATTAACATAAACAAAACAGGCATATGTATGGAGTATTTGAATAATATTGTTTATTACTGTACGGATGTGCCGAGATATTATACATGGCGAAAGATTGTATCGCGATACATAAAAATTTAAAACCGCTGATCTAGGCATTGATTCCGCTTATAACGCGTATCATAAATTGTTCGTGATAAGGTTGTTCTACTTGTGACGCTATCTTGTCTGCGAGCCTTTGTGGCGTACATGGATAAGTTAAAAAGTTGTAGCGGAGGGTAGATCCCCCTGTCGAGACATCGAAAACTAACAATAAATCATAACATAACACACCCCTCCTCCCCTACGAGAGACCGTTAATCCGTCAGTGCTGGCGGACCTCTTAGTGTAAGAAGCTACGAAGTCAAAAGAATCATGGAAAAGTTAAGAAACTTCATATCATCTAAAACATGTACAAGTCTGAGAATTCAAAGCACAGTAGTAGATCAACCCAATAGTGTAGAGATAACGCGGACGCTCGTAATCAAGGGGTACTGGGTTCGATACACAGTAGATATGCACAGTGGTTCGGCTTTTTAAAGTACCAACTCGACCGACCAATCAGTCCCGATTAATCTATTTGCGCATAAATTTGACTTAAATCTACTCACACTTGCTTTACTTAATTGCTTTTATTTGACCCCTTGATTAAATGCTTTTTTAAGAAGTAATGTCTACACTAAATTCTACTTCCTTTTCAGTTAAAAAAGAACAATTTAATTCAAAATTTAGGAACAATCTGATTTTCGCCCTTTAAATTTTAGCACGTTTTCCAGAACATCATAATTTATATTAGTTCCCTAAGTGGTAACTGTTGCCTCAATAACACACGGCTTCTGTTCAACACAAGCCAAGCCTTCAAATTTAAGTTAGGAGGAAGAATAGAGCAGAAATTAGCTGCGGTAACTCACGGCAGTGTGCTGTAGCCAAGATGATTTTTTCGTTTTACACTAGACGGGAGTTGGAAAATTGAAGGTCAGGTTTCGTGAAACAGCAGGGCCTCTTAAAGCATATCCAAGAAACACATTAACCGTTTCAATTGCTCGATTGTAAATCTGAGCTCGCTTTATGTAATTAAGTCTTCAACATGCTGGCGCTATTTCAAAAGCCGGAGAAACCAACCTTGAAATATGGCCTCTTAAAGGAGAGTTTTCCGCGCTGCTCTGATCCGAGGCCTGCACTTGGAGAACGCGAGCGAAATCTGCTAGGCCTTTTGTACAGGTTTGTTATTAATTGAAAAGCGAGCAATACGTAAAACTTCACATAAAAGTTCACGGTAAATATGTTATCGATACTTTGATTCATTGATTAATATATTTTTACTTCGTTTTTCTGCCGCTTGTGACTAATAGCAAGGATGAGGATGAGATGAAATGGATGAAGGGACAATCACAAATATATAGGGATGGCACAACACGAGCTCCACGGAGGATTATCCTGGCTGCAGGTTCAGACGCCAGAGCCTCGTTAGTCTGCAAAATACAGTCCAGGGTGTTGTAATACGTGGAAGAGAGGTTGACATTTGGATATCTCTAGAAAGGTTCACCCCTTTCGGTACTATCCCGTAAATGTTACTTTTATGTTTACGACAGTAATGGCAGAAAACACCATGAACTCAAGGTTACTGGCATAGCACGTCGTATCAAAAATTGTGTTCACTACAAGAGGAAAAATCATAAAATTGTGGATGCGTCATCACTTAGATTTGCACCAGTCACAATTTACAGAAGCTAAAATCAGCATCTGACTGAAAACTAAAATTTCCTTGGCTATTTAAAAGCTGAGGCTGTAAATGGTCACTTAGCACATATATGGACAAAATCTGGACAACACACAGCTCTACAGAGGATTATACTGGCTGTAGGGCCAGACGCCAGGGCCTCGTTGGCCTGTCAATGTATTTTTGAAAATACTAAGGTAACCAGCCCTGGCAAGCTCTTGACTGTTGAAGGGAAAAACTTTGTGTGCAAAATATAAAAACAACAGCGCGTATAAAACCTCAAAGTTGTAAAGAAAACGTTGCGGGTAATTAGGATAAGAACCCAGTAAGTTGGGCAGTAAGTACATGAGTAATTAAGTACAACAAGGACACGAAACCACACTGTTTTCGAAGACATTCCCGGAGAAATCAATTTTTTTTGCCAAGCTACCCAGAAACACGTTTATTTCAAGTTTATATTCAATTTCGCGAAGTGACAAGTTTTGCAAAACGTTATCGTGCCTGCACATGACCAAAAACTCTACGTGTACCCCAGCATTATTATTTAGACGTTCGTGTCTGTGTTTCAATGCAGAGCGTGCTACGTAACCGGAATTTTCATCGCGTCTGCATATTGATCGGTTAAAATTTATAACGAGCGCGTCTGTTAAAAAGGATTCCAACAAAGGAAGCTCTTAAATACAAAAGCCCTAGAAACACAAACGAAGCGAATGTCGGGTGAAATGGGAAACTCGAAAAGTGCCAAGGAGAAAATGAACTTAACGTCCCATTAACTTGGTTTCCACAGCACCTGCCGTAGTCAACACACATAAAAAAAAGAATTGAAAATAAGATGTTAGGACAAAAGATTGAATCAATAATAAAAGAAAGAGGAAATGCTATAGTAAAGAATAAAAGAAGGGGAAAATGTTAAAAGGAGGAATTAAAGAAATGAAAAATGTTAGAAGGAGGATTAAAGGGAGGAACAAAATAAATGGAATAAAATATGGAAAACGAAGGGAGAAATAAAAGAAATGGAAAACGTTCGAGGGAGGAATGAAAGAAAGAGGAAATGTTAAATGTAGGAATAAAATAAATGGAAAATGTTACATTCTTCTCCCATTTTCTGCTAACTCACTCTAAATAATGGTCATAGTCATCTACAGCTTTACCCTTCCCTTTCATTTATTGATTCCTTTATTTTTCTTCCTTCCTCTCGTTAACAGTTTCCCTTTCTCTTAACAGTTAACAATTTCCCTTCTACCTTTCTTTATTCCTCCATTGCGTGTTTTTCATTTCTTTATCGCTCTCAAAAAATAATCTACGAAATGAAACTCGTATGGAACTCGGTGAATGTAATCGTGGCGTTTTCAAACCACTGAAACAAATATATTTGTAACAAACGCACCCGTTGTAACTAACAAGAAGGAAAAGGGTTTGTGAAAGGAAACATCTTTCTGCTGGTGTAATTCGGTACACATTTCGATGTAGATTTTTACACATTCCAGTCCCTTTCCACACAATGCCGTTGACCTCAACGTGATGTAATAGGACTATTTCTGTAACAGGATGAATTCATGCTTTCTGAAATATTGGTTCGAGACCTTCAAAAATCTTGCAAAACATAAATCAATGGAAACCAATCAATTCTGCTTCATACGTGTATGTTTTTCCGGATTGTTATTTTCGCGACTTGTAATCACACTCAGGACACACTGCCAAAATAATTCTGTGAACAGAGATGGGTGTCTGCATGCACCCAGGATTAGAAACCTTCACTACATAGTTTTATATTAGTTCCTAACAATTATAACGGGTGTTTATACGGAACAAAGTACTCACGTTTTAAATGACAAACAAGAATGATAGCAAAGTCGGAAACTGAATAAATTTTCGTTTGCCCAATGTAAATCAGATTTGTACTCGTACCTAAAATTGACAAAGAATATAATTGACACACTAGACCAGTCAATATGATATATGTAGTTCTGGTTATGACAGGAAGTTCACAATTTAGAGTTTAATAATGTTGTTGCAGTAATCACCAAGTTCGAATACGAATAATTTGTTTGTTTTCCCAACATAGTATTATAATTTGATTAAGGAAACATCCTCGTCCCGAGTTCGAATCCCGGCCTGGCCATGGGTGTTATTTGTGAGTGTCTCTTCTCAATTTAATCATATCATTACCCATTCTCATCGTTGCAATTATTGATTTAACGATTTGCCTCGAACAGAGAAAATATCCTTATTTACAGGAAAGCTTACATTGCTGTATTTAAATAAATATTTGAAACAATACATACATACAAATAGTCATACACAAGCACACACATACACATACACACACGCATATATATAATAAAATAAGTATATAGAACTGTACAAAAGCGGGTAAACGTGGCGGAGTGGTTAGCACATCGCGCTACGACGCCAGGGGTCTCGGGTTCGAATTCCGGCCTGGGCATGGATGTTTGTGAGTGTCCATTCATCAATTTCATCACATCATCACTCATCCCCATCTTCGCAAATTAGCCAAATGTGGCACAAAAAGCGAAGTACAATAAAGCAATTCAATCAATCAAACAACTGTACAAATGGAACATATCCATCCTTATGAACGTTCATAGTTTAATAATTCCTAGAACATAACCTTAGCCTTCCATATAAACACTGTCAACCACAAGCGTAGATACATAATATTTGGGTTGGATGTAATAACATTTAATATTGAAAGGAAATAAAATAATAACAAAATATATAATTAGTCAAAACTAGTAGAAAAGTGACGTATGACAAAAAAACAAATCAAGAAAACATCCTCGATCCAAGTACGTAGAACATGACATTAGCAAAAGATTATGACCTTTGATACCACCTCATCCACCGAGTCAAAAGGAAGCGCTTTCATTGGTGCATTTATGTTATCCAATTAAGAGAAACATTAATAATCAAACCCGTCAGAATACTGGCAATACGGAATCCTTATCTGGCTTGCAAAGTCATTGATATCTGCGCGCGGTGAATTTATGGCACAAAATGATTGTATACTCATGAATTACGTAGCTCTATGCTTCAAAGATAGAGTGCCCCTTTAGTGCTTCACGTTTCAGAATTCCCGACCTCAGTTCAACTGTCTAGCCCCTATTAATTACTATGAATAATGTAGACTTTCATACACATTATCTTGTATGTTAAGGCGAATGATTTCCTTTACATATTATCTTTCTTTTGAAAAGTTATCTTTATACAATATGATGAAATAAGTAAAATTAACGAATACTAAGTTGTCTGCCGGGGAGAATATGAACTAAGGAGTAAACATAAACTTTGAGTTACGGCTGAATTTTGATAAAAGAAATTGATTATAGCATATAGTTTTTTTTTTTTGTTTTTTTTTTTCAAAAGTATGAGTTCCGATTGTAGTATGATTTTCAAAATTTGTACAAGATAAGAAAAGGGTTTGAAAAACTCTAAATGAGTGTTGGACTATCTTTGAAGCTTTGCATACGTAATTTTGACAGTCGCGTTAAGATTTGTTGTTTCGAGAAGCTTGAAGATTGCTCAAAAGATAGCTCTTGTACGTAAACATGTTTGAAAGGCTTTTCTTTCGGATTAAAAATATATTATATCACGCACAGGTGGTTAAAGAAAATTTTGAAATATTAATTAAAAAATGCAACCAAACTTAATTAGCTCATTTGTATGTATTATAACTTAAGAAGAAAGGAAACGCTTCTACTTCAATTTAACATTTTTGGATAATCAAATGAACAGTAACATTTCTGAACGAATTTGTGATTCCAATCTTCTAACAAATCTAGCATCAACATTCTTTTTGAGTAACATATTTTCCATAAATAAATTTCAAAAGTCTCAATAAAAAATAAATGTAACATGAACAAAAACATTATTTAGCGGCTCTTTCTTCCTCATCATATAAGTTTTTCTAATCCACTACCCCTCTGACACTCTGCAATGCCTTATATACAAGGCCTGTGCACAGATTGTTTTCTTGGAACGATAACAGTGGCAGGTCATTGATTAAAACACGATATCATAATTACAGTCGAAAATGTGTGATACATAGGCGGAAAATTGGCTTAGTTTTAACGTATATATTTTAAATGGGCGTTCAGAAAGTGCAAAAAGCACACATTTGCGATTGTAATACCGATAATATAGTCTATCACTGTTGACGTTGCGTGTAGCATAGTTTCCGCGCAGGCTTTGTAAATAAGAGGGTTTTGTTCTTCGTTCCTGACTCTTGTGTGCTTGTCTAACTAGAAAACAATGCGATTTTTATCTACATTGTGTAATTGTGTAGTATATAAAACTAAGGACCTTTTTTCTGTCATGAATTAATCATTGGTAATTGTGTATAACATTTGTTAGCGTCTAGTTGTAAATCAATATTTTGTGTGATGATTATTGTAGTGTTTTCACAGCCACGGAGAAACAAAGGTCAAGCTTTTCTTATCATGAATGTTCACGATATTAATATAGCTAGGTGCACATGAAGGATATAGTCAGAACCTTTCGTATTTACATAATTTGCAGCTATACGAGCCAGGTGGTATGAAATTCTGTGATTGTGACACAGAACCATACCATGGGAACAGAAATGCACCTGATTACGATCAGCAACCCTTTTGAGAGAGAGCTTTATCGAGTGTGAGCCCCTTAGAAATATTTTCGAATTTCATAAAATTTCTAAAAATGCTAATTTATTTTAATTAACAAAAGAAAGTTTGGTTCAGATTTTAGAAATAGTAATCCAAAATTCAAGGTAGACTTTACTGAACTTGTTAACTAAATAAATAAATAAGCCTCATTGGTTAGACTTCACAAATAAAATAGGTGCTACCGAACAATTATTTATTTTATTTATTTTATCATCATTTTTCTGTATTTGAGTTCCCATCGAAATCTTGCAACTAATTTGTTTCTTCTTGGCTGTACTTGTAAAATGTGGTAATATTTTCAACTCTGCATCAAATGTCGCACAGTTGAGTACATTACTGTAGGCTAGAACCATAATAAAATGTATGGAATTACTAGCATTGTACAGCCCGAAACAAAAGTGGGTTGTATATGCAGAATGAAATTTGAGCTGTGTTACTATGGGTAAGTGTGCCTGTTTTAAGTGTTCCCTATCTGAAAAAACAAGATATGAGAGACAAATTTACTAAGATTACAAGTGTTATTTCAAAATACCACACCAGACTTTACCTGTCTAATTTCTATTTCGTCCCTTATAGTTGTCTATTTGTTCTGATAAGACGCTTTGCACCTTTGAATATAAGTGTAGTGAATTTATCAGCTTTTCCACACTTTTCTCAGATGTTCATTTTAACATACAAGTATTGTTTGCTGGTGCGTGTTAATGCTGTAGTGTTACCTTGCTTTTCGTATGAGATTTATTACGTAAGCACACATCGATAATCTTGCGTAAAGCATAAATACATGTTACGTTCCTCGTCTGACGAAATGGTAAGAAACAATTACATTAAATCTAAATAGATAAATTACCGTGCAATGCTTGCATCCTGGTTTAATTTCTTAAGAAAAATAACTAAAAGCAACACTTTTTTAATGTAAACATTTTTTGTTAGATTATTTTATTTTACTTCCGTTTCGATTTTTTCCAGACTTTTTCTGAAAAACCTTTTTTTCTTTCTTTTTTTAGTCATAGTTCAAACGAAGATGCCCTGGAAACATTTCGTCGGATAAGGAAAGCCATACGAGGATCTAAAATTCGGTGGGATTTTGCTGTATTAATCAGTGTTGCCTACTAACCTTTTCTAAAAGTTACTAACAACAAAAAAATCAAACGCGTAATTTTTTCCCGTTAAATGAAGTTTTTAAATATTGCTTCACTGCTTACTTTCCTATTTCCCTATCTTCTGTAAAATACTTTCGAAATCTAATAAACGTTTGTGTCTAATATTGTCTTAAAAAGAAAACGTGCATGCTTGTGCTTTGGAATGAAGTGTTGGGTCTCGTCTGAAGATGCTTGAGTTTTGTTCTGTGTTGTTGTGTGTGCAAATTATATTGTTTGAAGAACTTGTTTCTTGTTGTTTGGTTTGTTACGGATTTAATGGGAAGAGAAGTTTGTTCTTGTTTATTGCTTGCTTGCGTGTTGGGATTTCTTACGCGCACTTCTGTATGTCATAACAAGAGCCTATCGAAGAAACTTGTGAACCACGGTATTTCGTTGATTCTAGAGCGATAGTTAGTTTTTATGCAACATATTTTCATACGGCTAACAACTAAAATTTTCGATTTCTCGCGCGCAGTAGATCTTTTGATCTCATTTTCCAAGAAGGTCTACCATTTTCTAATTAAACTGGAATGAACCAATCAGTTTTATGCTGTATAAAATACAAGGGACGTTTTGCAAGGGATTGTCACAATGGAATGACTAAAAAGCAACGTGGATTCTGAATTGGTGATATCGCTGTTTCTGTTTGATTTTCCTGCATACATAACTTGGGTTTTCTCGAATTCCTCCTTGCGTCATTCCTCAAGTAAGAGAAAGCAGAAAGTCAAAGACAGACAATCTAATCCATTGTCATCCTCCCACATTTAGACTTTCTGGCTACGGGAAGTTACGTATTTGTTACACGAAACTTTTGTTCCGTCAAGGTCATGTAAACAACATTAAGCAATTGTTCGAGAAACTTTTTTTTTGTTTCCAGCGATTTGTTGCGACCTGTGGACATGAAGTTCGTTTCTCGTCGTTAAAACTCCACTTTATGCTTAGTTAGGCTAATCAGAACTGGGTCTAGAGTTCAAAGTAGAATCCGAATAAATAGACAATATGCCTTAGCCTGGAATCGCACCCAGGACCTCTCGATTACAAGGCGACAGCGTTGGCCACTGTCCTATCCGGGAGAGCACCCTATTCCATCTTGTTTTATTTCAATCAGTTTTAGTTACAAGTATTGAGACAACAAGCCAGAAAAAAATAATTACAGTGCTTTCCCGGTTTTTTAATTTTCTTTTATAAAATATTTGACTGATGTAAACTACTTTAGTGGATAGTAGCAGGTTCGGAATGAGACGGACGCAGTGAACAGCTTCTCCAAAGTCAAAGTTTGTTTCAAGTGCACTTTATACACTGATGGGCTAATCGAGACTAAACCTACAGTTTAAAGTGGGACCTGACCGAGCGAAACCAAAACCTCTTGATTACAAAAAGACAGGGTTACCACTACGCTATCGGGAAGGCCTGAGCAGGTACTCCGCATAAAAATATGCGATCATTGTTCGTTTCTCTATGTTTCCAAACCAGCTCACCAATTTTTTCACCTACTTCAGATAATCCAGTGGCAAACGCACAAACCCATAGGTACATAAACTGCTTTATGCATCCTCGCACCAAAAACAACTCTACGATGGCTTACTGGTAACATCGCCGCCTTGTATTCAAAGGATCCCGGGTTCGATATCCGGTGGAGGCACATAATGGTTTAGATTCTACATTAAACTGTAGATCCAGTCTCAATTAGCCTATCTGTGCGTAAAAGTGGACTTGAAACAACAACTCAAAATTCAAAATCCTCCGGCAAAGGATCTCCTCCAAGTTGAACATCCTTCCGATCTATCTCACAAAATTTCTAGTGGCTGATCAAGCTATTGATAATTTGCTCTCTCCATATCCATACAAGAAATATGAGCAAATGCCCAACCCTGCTACAGATTTAGTAGCTTCCTACGTGAGTAGATTGCAAACCTTGGTCTTCATATGAAATGGAGTACATGCTCCAGAAACTTGAGAAATGGGCAAGCGATCGGTATAATTCACACTGCTCGCTACTCACCCACGGACTCGCCTTATAATGATAACCAATACTAAGCTCAACCATAAAATCTGCAGCAATAGACTGAAACATTTCGTGCAGTCTGCCCAAACTCCTTCACGCTCTATGGAGGCTTGGAAAATTTTGCTTCATCAACTTCTCTAACTACACTAAGAGACATCAAAGTGGATGTTAATTGACCGATTTCATGCTTCGCCTCCTCGCAAAATGCCACGTTAAATTCTGCTGCAAACGGCTCCAACGTTGTAAGCCTTAAAGACATAATCACTTTAATCCCGGGCGTTCTTATTTAAGATCTCAAAGAAAATCCCACACAACGGTTTGAGTGAAGACTTCCTCTTGGGGCCGGCCGCAGAATCCCTGTTTTGTAAAGCCCTTTGAAAACTGAATTAATGTCTTTGTGCCTTAAAACGGCGAAGGAAGTTATGTCTGTTTTGAGAATGATGAGTTTTGGAAGTGCTTTGTCCTTTACGGATGCCCCAGTCCCTCATCATCTTGTAGACTTTTCAAAAGTAAATGCCAAGAATATATATTCAAACGCCTACACTCCTTTTCTCAACAACCCTTAAGAGTCAAGGTTTTCGGGTTTCGCACGTGGTATGTACCTGGGTCGATACATAACGTCGTACTTTCCTAGATACACTGACCTTTAACCTTTACTCAAGTAGTTCTCAATTAACCAAATTATAATAAGTCACCAGCGTGAATTTGAGTTCCCACCAAGAATCGAACACTCGATCACTTGCTCCATCAGTAAATCAGATATCCCGCATGGCAAAATATTAAACCATTCTGAAAATCCTTGCTTACTGTAATTTCTATGTGATTCACAAGTTCACTGGAAAAATTTGAAAAGCAGCCATTCCGTACATAGCAATTTCTCTAATCTAAAAAGGGTCCCTGGTTCGATACCCGGTGGAGGGACGTAATGGTTCCGATCTCACTTTAAACTGTAGGTCCAGTCCCGATTAGCCTTTCTGTGCATAAGGCAGAGTTAAAACTCCAACTCAATCAATCAATCTCTAATCTATGGAACCCTATGGTTAATGTTGCTGTCTTACATTAAATCATTAAATACAACCAGAAAGGTTATTAAATTTCAACAACAAAATATTGATCTCAAGATTTCATCCTTTCTCATCATTATTTGTTCACTTGGAAGGTGTATCCTTCAATATTATGCCTTCCGATATATTTGAGATTGAAATTTGGTTTGACTCTTTATAAAGAAGCTCACTGAGGTTGCACTTTGACGTTAGGTGTGTTGCCTAATTCTACAGCGATAGCCAAAGTTTCAATTGAAGGCTTACTATTGAAGTTTGCTCATCGCCGTAGAGTTAGGAAGCACACATGATGCCATGCAGGGAAGCGAGTATTTTAGGATATAAGTGTCCGAGTTTTGTTGCTGGTAACTGTACATTTCCGCTGCTCTATTGACACAACACAACAACGAAGATTGAAACACGAAAAAATACGTATTTTTAAATAATTTCATACACACACACTCAATGCGTCGTACACTATACTAAACAACACACATGAAGAAACATGTTTGAATGCATTTGGACAACTGAACATACACGCACACATATGAACAGTACAAGAACACGGACTCATCTCTCTTTCACACACACACACAACATGCATGTAAGTATATTTACCGTGTTTGGTAAGTTTAGATTAGCAGAATATTCTATAAACTTGTTTATCTATATGTTTGCTTTTCTGGTTTTCTTAATAGGTAATAGTGTATTCAAAATACTCAATTCTCAACAACGGAACACCACACAATGTCTCTATCAAGTTGCACATATTCAGAAATTGGAAAACGCGATTCTTTCTATTACTCATACATTTAGTATAGCTTCCATGAAGTTGATTAGTCTTGTTGTTTTAAGAATATGTTTCAGAGATATGCCTTCTTTTCAACCATTACATTCCAAAGCATTTATAACAAACTGAAAGTAAGAAACATCATTTGGTTACATTTAATTTGTATTGAATGTTTAAGTGTTAATAAGTCCAATAGACTGTTTTCTTTTGATACCGTGTTGACTTAATTATATTCAGCAACTACTTATATTAAATTATCCGAGCCATCCGTGTGTGTGTATATTATATATATATATACCAATATGGTCCTCTAGGCAAATTCAATGAAGTTGCTTTGTTTTGAATTTGAAATTAGTAAGTCGAATTTTGATTCTCGGATTGGGAATTCGTAAATAAGTGATTTAGATTGAAAATGTTAACACATTTTCCATTAGTATTACACCACGGAGGTATTAGCTATCATTTCATCCAACCTAGAATGGAACAGGGGGCAGAAAAAATGGATATTTATCTGGTTTACGCTTTAATCCATGCACTCCGTACGGTAAATACGATGCAATTTAATCTATCTTGTAATATCCAATGTTTAACCAAACGCGTTTGGCAATTATTTATCGGAGATAAGTGCTTACCTAGAAATGAGAACGATAATTAAAGAGGCGCACAATTACTACAGTGCAAATAATGCACTCTGTCAAAAATATGGTGTACACTCGCTTGTTCGTGCTTTAATCATGAAAGATAATATTTTTTGAACAGGTACTTTTCATAATTTGAACATAGAGACTATGTTTTGTTGCATGCGACTGGTTCAAATGTCTCTTCCGTAAGTTCATCTTACATTTCCCTTATTTTAAATCTGGAAGAACATTAACACTCTGTATTTCTGCCTCAATGAACTACTATTAGGCACACTATTCAGGATACGTGTGTTTATTAAAACAACTAAAATACAAAGTACTGTACTAACGAAGGTAAACGTTAAAGCCAAAACTATCCCCTCTTTTTGCATAGTATCATTAACGCAGATAAAAGGTGTGGATCCAGGATCCAACACATTCTCGATCTTAGTCATGGTGAAGGTGATGTGATCAGCACCACGTTTCACACCATTAAGTTCCAGAGGCGCTTTATGTAATAGTATCGTCTGGAAAATCTCACACGGTTCTCTCTCGTGGCGGTCAGATCACTATATTCCATTCCAGATTAACCTTTGTGCGCATAAAGTGTACTTGAAAACAAAACAAACAGAATCACTGTGCTCCTTATAAAGGTGAAAATTGGATTTACTGAAAACAAATATAAAATAAAGCCACCTGTACTAAACTCACTCTCATACTACATAATATGTTTCCCACACTTTGTCACATAATTATATTCTTGAGCAAGAAAATGTATTCTTGTGTAACTAACTTAGGAAGGTATTATCGAACGGTGCTCAAAGCTTTCGTAACTTATGCTCCTGGAATTTCCTGAGAGAGTTTCTAAAATCTTAACGCTTCTGTTGACGTATATATGGCCTCGCTGAACCGTAAAATGACGTACGCTTGCTTCTTTCTGCGAATTAAAGCTTGCTGCATGGATGGAGCCAGCAATTAAAGAAGCCGGAAGTTTTGAGATGAGATTGGACGACGTTGTTACCAGCCGGAGTGAGAGGGCCCCGCGTTTATTAAGCTGAAGGTGCCTCGCGACGATAACTTCCAATTTCCAAAGAGTTCGTCGGAAAATGATTTCGTTGTACACTTGTTCGCTCTGAAACGGAAACGCTGACGGCGAAAGAGTTAAATTTTGTAGATTACTCGTAGTTGGATGCTTACGTCATCCGCTGCGAAATGCATCTGCTGTACCTCTCTTTATATCCCAGCAGTCTCCTTTTCTAAAACCAAAAGCTATTATAAAGCAAATTGTATATGAATCCAAATCAAGAATCAGAAACGAGATTTCTCGAAATGAAAACAAATCAACCTAATTGGATTTACTTAATACAAGTTCACAAAAGCAACTCAAGCTCAAAAGAAAACAACACGTTCATTGGACTTACTTTACAATGTGAAACAAAACCATTCTTATTACTTAATATAAATTAAAAACAAAGCAACCATTTGTGTTTTCTTAACAGAATATCATAACAATGAAATCTAATTTATCCTACTTGTTGATAACTCTAAAAAGAATGCAACACGATTTAGTTTGTTCGATATAAGTTCAAGGCAAACCAACGTTCTGTTTCAACCATTGAAATATATATATATATATATAGTTAGTTAGTTCAATAGTTTCAATATAATAAAGAAAGCAGACAAGTTTGAGTTGAACTATTACAGAGAAAATAGCAAAACTGTAACTAAGTATAAAAGAATTGATATCAGTTGCTTAATGGAATGATGTGTTTACAGTGTAATCCATTTTCTATTATCAAGCCTGTACAGGTACCATTTGGACGTTATAAATTTCACTAATCAAAATAATGGCGAGAATTATAAAGATAACAATGTTTTTGCTATTGTTTATGGCTTGTATCATACATTTTCTTCATATCGTTGTACGAAATCAGTAGATCAACGGGTTCTTAACCTTTCATTTATTACAGACCTCCTTTAGGTATATTTTGTTATTGCAGAATCAAAAGACAAAATTCAATACTTGAAAGTCCTAAAGTGCATCAAGTATGTATTAAACGTTGTTCGTCAAGGATCTTGTATTACAAATTAAGCAATACAATTTATCACAATATTCCTATTTTTATTGTAATGATAACAATAATACTGAATCGAGTGCTTCATTTCAATTTCATCTCATTATATCGAAGTTCATAGCTGTTGTGTTCTCGTTCAACACATTGTATTCGTTTAGTTTCTTTGTTTATTATTTATTGTTCTTTTCTGTTTGTGTCGAAGGTGGCTATAAACGCAGACGGACTGTACAAGTTCTGCATTGTAATTTCTGATAATAACAAGGATTTTAACAATTCATTTAATAATTGAAATTTGTTTTCCTGAAACCTTTATAACAAGTATAGAGATCGTAAAGTTTATTCAAACCTTCGTGGATTCTCTTTGGGTTGCTTACCACAGATTAAGAAACGCTAATAAAGATAATAAACTTGCTTCCCTCAAATGTGACACTGAACATTTGATTCCATAATAAACCTAGTACAGCGACCATGTAATATAATTATTACGCTATGGAGTCAGATTATTTTCCAATACTTTGAATCTGGAAGAATTAATATAACATTTTACACTGATTACGTTTTAAAAAACGATATTACCACACTGAGCATAACATATTACACTGATTAAATAAAAAAACGGTATTACCACAATGAGGTCGTGTGTTTGTTCGCGTTTATTACTCCGGGGAAAAAAGCAAAAAGATAAACAACTTAAAAAGGGCTTTTATTGACTAACCCACATAGCAAATGAATTTAAAGTTTCAAAAAGCTTACTTCTTTCAGATTGAAGGCATACTATATTTCTAACCCATTTTCAGAAATTTCATTTGCAGCTACATTGTTCAATTTTACAAGTACTTTGAGTGAAAATAATTTTTAATTTAGGTTTTAAGATCTATAAAGAACAGTTAATTTACATAGTGAACTATTTTGCTTTCATATTTATATTTATAGAACAAGATTAACTGAGAGTCATTATCAATGATTTTGTTTGGTGAGGTGATGATTGGTATAAATACATAATACATAAAAAATCTGTAACAGGTTATTGGTTAATCAATAACACTTCATATTATGTTTAATGTTTCTGTATAACTATGACATGGGGTTCTACGTAGATATAGTATATGCTGAATTCAATCTAATTATAGCTGAAACTGAATAAATTGGCAATTTTCCTGTCAAGGCCTATTGATAAAGTAAATTTGGAAGAGCATAAATTTATATTTCTTAATTAACCATTTGGTCCACCGAAAGTGGAAGAAAAAATTACCAACTTTTGCACTGTTTTAAGCATTAATGGATCTGATTTATTCCTACTGCCTGTTCAAATTTTTACTTAATTTAGAAATAACGTAGATATTACCCTCCAGTACTTTAAATACATTTTTAAATTTAAGAAAGATATTTTATTTATTATATAGGCTATATTATAAACTTAATTTTAAGTCTATAGTTAAGGTAGTTTGAACAAAAGATAGCAAATTAAATTTCAATTTAAGTAGGGACGAATTTCGTCCAACCAGATGAAATCTCCTTCTAATTTCTTTTCAGACGTTCTTTTCGATTTAATCTTTACAGACGGTCTTGCATTCGACGAGGAGCCAACTGCGATCATCGGCCGAATGACTGTTGCTACAGTAGCTCCTGCAGGTGCAACCTATGGGGCGCGAACTGCAAATGTCAACGGATGGGCCTTTTCCAGAAGTGGGGAAAATAAAATACCCTGCCTCCATACCATCACCTGGATCCTGCTGTTTTGACGTCTTCTTCCTTCTCTTGCTGTTATCTATCCAGTGGTCTCCAGTGTTACGTACAACTAATATATAAAAAACACATTTATTTATCAGATGGCCCAGTATTCATTTTATGTTGTGCTGTAATTTCAAAATTTGAAGACAAAAACAAAGTTGCGCTAAAAACATATATAACGTTAATATGAACTAAATGTATATTAATTACATAAATATGAGATCTATAAATATTTTGGATGTTAAACTATAAGAAAATTTAACACTATGAGGCCTAACGATTGGCTGATTTCCCCCTCCTCCGGCCACGCTCAACCAATCGAAAGGTGTAGCTCATGGAACATTACCTATTCAACTGTTGCAGCTGCTTTCTGATTGGGGATTTTCCAGCCACATCTTCCAATCAGATTACAGCCTGTATACCTATGTTTGTATGTGTGAAGAGAGAAATAAATGTGCCGGGGTATTTACGAGCATTTGTGTATTTATTTTCATGTCACCCTCTACCTTTCATCCATTTCCAGTTTGAGAAATCCTGTCAAGTTTTAACATTTGCACTTGGACATAAAACACTTTTAAGACAACGTTATGACATAATTAAAGAGCATTCGCATGACACAAATAAAAGCGCGCGCACACACGCACGCACGCACGCACGCAAGCCGCATGCTGTCTACACTTGAAATGCAAGAACTGTAATTAGCATGATTTAACACATACAGATATTGTATAATATAATTCTTTTTCCTTGCATGCATACTAATATAAATAAAATCATGGTTCCAGCATACATAAATGTAACTTGACCTTGGAGGCAAATATTAATGGAATGCAGAATTAAAAGGCCAGGAAAGGCACTAAAGTTAATTTCTGTTTCACTCCCCCTTTCTAAATATCATGCAGGAAATTAAGTAAATATAAGAAGGTGATTGAAAAAGATCACTCTTGTGTAGGATATAAGATCTGCAACTAAGGTCAAGTTACTGGTAACAACAACACAATGTAAATTGTATAACTTAAATTCACACAGGGTGTCTCATAAGTAATAGCGCAAACTGACACAGGTGAAAGTACACGATAATAGAAGCAAAAAAGTCTCAGTAAACATGGGTCTGCAAACGAGCCGTTTTCGAGATAATCGCGAATGTGTGATTACAAGCCGCCACTGACTTCATTGTTTGTAAACGTCGTCCTAGTTGGTAAAATGCTAATAATGTGTGCGAATGTGTTGTTAAAAGCCGTCATTGATTGCATTTTGTAAACATCGAGTGCTTTACTCCTTGTGCGGTCGGAGGTTTGCTCTTTGTTTACAAAACAGAACATTTCCGAGAGGTGGTACGGCTTGTACCCACACATTCGCACACATTATTAGCATTTTACCAACTAGGACGACGTTTACAAACAATGAAGTCAGTGGCGGCTTGTAATCACACATTCGCGATTATCTCGAAAACTGCTCGTTTGCAGACCCATGTTTACTGAGACTTTTTTGCTTCTATTATCGTGTACTTTCACCTGTGTCAATTTGCGCTATTACTTACGAGACACCCTGTATATGTTTTCTTGTCAGGCTATTATTTGAAACTAGGTAATCGTACTACTTACTCACAATGTCTTCATTTTTCACATTTCAAATAATACACATTTTGTCAACAAATATATTGATGGTTGGAACCACTGACGTGCGCAGGAGCGGTGGGGAGCGATGGTCCTGTAATAGTCCTTCCAGAAATTTTGAGAACATCAAAATTGTCTAATGAAAACAGTAAAGAACTTCGAAAACCCCAAGTTGTAAACAAGTCCCGATTACCATTTTTGCCTTGGAACATATTTTAAAACGAATATTAAAATGATGGTTACGAGAGATTTTCTATTGTATCTGCCCCCGCCAGTAGAATGTAGCTATGTAAAATCCACATTCATATTTCCAGCATCATACGAAAAAAAAACCCTGCGTACGCTAGTGGTTCAAACACTCGTCTTAATATACTTTGTACAAGTATTCACATACCAAAAATTTCTTCTAACACGAATTAACGAAGTAAATCATAACTTTTACAGGGTATTTTGTTCTATTACAGCTTCGTGTTTGTGTTTTTCCTATTGGATGAAAACATGAAATACTGTAATATGAACTCAAGCTCTTGCCCACGAAAATGCAATGCATCATATGTTTTCAGTTAACGAGAATAACTTATTTGAACAGTTTAACTAAGAGTTTAGAGGAAAATTACAACATACATCATAACAACGAGTTCGTCCATTGTTTTGCACACTCTCAACCAAATTCTCTTCACGATGATACCGGTAATTACTTTTCTATGCTAAAACTATTTCTAAAAGAAAGATTTATTTTAAATGTCGTGAAGATGAAAATATAGATAACGTCCTCGATTTTTATGAACCACATAATAGAAAATAAATAACAATATATCATCGTGGAAGGACTCTAAAGTTAAATATAAAAATACAAAATAATACTTTTCCAACAGTAATTTTCTAATAGAAGTTGAAGGTACGTTCATTGTGTAACCACGATATACTGAATACTTAGGTAGATACTGTACTGATCACAATATGCTATACCCATATTCTGAAGAATATGAACATCATATTGTAATTTTAAATATGCCATTAATTTATCAAATATGCTCATACGTACGTACATTGAATTATTCTTCTAATACCTAATTCTCGAACACAAAATAATATCATTGCCATATCTACAAGTTCGAATTGGTAATTAGAAATCTCCATCAGATTAATGACATACTTTTATTTTAACAACTTCTGAATTGTTGTTTATAATTCGGATTAACAAACAAGAGCCAAACTTTACGTATTTAGGTTAAAAAATACTTTTTAAAAAATATAATAAATAAAGAGTGCAAGTTATTTTGATAAATGTAGAAATTATTTTACTCAATTTGAAACAGAACGTAACACATCGCATTGATCTCTCATTTGAATCAGATTTCAGCATACAAAATTTTATATTCTTATTTTCGTAGTTTTCTAATTAGCCCAGTCGATATAACTAGTACACGAAATTATCATTTTATAGGCATTTCACTTGTTTACCACTCAAATGGGGCAAAATATTTCTGAAATTAGAAACTTAACTTACTATGTTTAAAAGGTATAATTTCTTGATTATTCTATTTACCAATGCATTTTCAAGTTTCTGAAAACCTGAAAAAGTGTAAACTACATTCACAAATTTGTGAAATTAAAGTATATCATTAACCTGAAGATGATGGTTAATCGGCAAGTCGAGCTAATAAGCTTAGCTTCGCTAGGTTTTTTTTTGGGGGGGGGGAGGATTCGGAAATTTTAGCACGATGTATAGTCCTTACAAATTTAAGCAAAACCATATTTTTTGTATGGCCTCCCTGATTGCGTAGTGGTAATGCTGTCGCCTTCTAATCAAGAGTTTTCAGATTCTATTTCAGGTGGAGGCACATAGTGGTTTGGATCGCACTTTAAACTGTAGGTCCAGCCCCGACTAGCCTATCTGTGTATAAAATACACTTACTAACAAACTTCGACCATTTTACTAGCAATTCATTCACGTGTACTTTTTTTAAAAAAATTACAGTTTTCAAGGGATATTTAACGTACGTTGAAACATAGTTGAAAAATTAATAAAATAATTAAAATAGCGCGATTGACACATCATCAAAATTACAATATTTGTGACAATATTATAACAGTATGGAAATGTGAATAATGAGAAGGCCGATTTCGCTGACCTAGTGGATAACGCAATGTGGTAGGGCATGAATAGTTTCTTCCTGACTATTCCCTCAATGTATATCATTCATCTTAATCATCTTGTTTCACGTATCAGAAATGTCGAAACAAACATAAACAAGAATCCTAAGGTTAAATATATGTGGCTATAGGCGTATACGGTGTCGTGTCAGTACAGGTGGTATTTAAGTTCTTTAAACCAGTGTTTCTCAACCACCGGGCCGCGGCGTCAATTATACTGGGCCGAGTTTGGTTCTTGTGAAATTTGTGAATTGCAGTTCAAGCTGGCAATCATCTGGAATGATGGCCTTACGTTCGAGTTTCGAGTTCGACTGTGATAGCAGGAAATTCTTTCTGGACTGTGGTGATGGATCAAACGATCTAACCAAGGGATGCGTTGCTTCCGGCCTCCAAATTTGGCAGTTGACGGACGGTTACCACGGTCAATTTAGGTTCCGCAGCAATTGTCATTAACAAATATATATTGAAGTGGAAATGTTCTGATTAATTGGATTTTTTGGTGTTCTAAATGTAACATGCCAATGAAAATCAGCACTTACCAAATTAATTTAATAATATTGGCCAGAGGTAACAAAGATTCCACTATCAACTAATTAAAAATGAATTTTATATTTATCAGCAAGCCTAGACATAACCGATCTAATACTCTCTATGATTATCCCCTAATTTATTTACTAATATTAAATTTCAAGGATACATACAAGGATACAATTAACGTATAAAGTTTAAAAAAATAGGAAGGTATTTACGAGTACAATTGTTGGGATCGGAGCATCGACTTTTAAAAGACGAATTTACCAGGCCAAGGGATCGCGAAGGTTGAGAACCACTGATTTAGACATACACTATCAATAAACATACCTACTGAACAAAATGGACACATTATTCACGAAATATGGTTCAAAATCCAGTAAGGGGTTTGAGTGAAAGAGAAATACAATTTTGAAACATCATGTTATGTTTTCGTGAAATCAATTTCTCTCAATTTATGTTGACGAGTTCTCATTTCTCTCTCGTAACCGACATTTATCCCTGTTAATTTATTTATATCTTCAAATTCTTTAAGTTCTTTTTCGACGTAGGATAGGCAATCAAATGAAGTTAAAAAGTAAGAACGAAAAGCACAATCAATAGCACAAAATTAAACAGAAATTATATCTCGAAATCAACAGACAATTAATAGCTTTCAATAAAGTTTAGAGGAATGTGCAAACGACTCATGACTAATTAACATGGCAAAATTCAATTTCAACTGTCATCGTCATCTTTTGAGTGAAATACAAATTACATATCTTTAATATTGAGCCATTTCCTTCTAGACAACTAACCGATTTAGAGAGCAATGATGCTCACTTCCAATGATTTGTGTGTGAGGGGGGATTGGTAAACATAAGTAATAACCAGTAGCGCAACAGTCCATGAGGACCATGCCCTGCAGAATAATATATACATACGAATATTACTTGATGTAAAATTGTTGAATGTGAAGCTTTGGGCCTAAATAGATGTATGCTCCTGCAGTGGCAAAATTTTTAATGGGGAGAGGATGGCCCACAAAAATGCTATACTAAGGTATTCAGTAACATTTATATTTTTTGTAACAATAACAGATTTGGGGGGAGGGGGGAGGTCTCCGTCGCAAAGGGTAGAGAATGAGTTGATTTGGTTAATTTTACTTCGCTTTTCTGCCACTTCTGGCTAATAGCGAAGATATGGATGAGTGATGATATGATGAAATTTATGATTGCACACTCACAAAGAACACCCATGCCCAGGTCAGGATTCGAACCAGAGATCCCTTGCGTCTAAGCATGCTGTGCTAACAACTCCGCCACTGGGGTCGGCAGGTACAGGATGAGCAAATTGAAAAATGTTTGAGAAGAATAAATGATACAAACCATGAAAAAATTGTTGCCTGATAACATTACGTAATACTGTTATCAATTACAATATATTTTATAAGTATGTTATTTTATTCCTCAAGTTTATACTCATTACTCACAACAGTCTTTCCACGAGATTTGTTAATGATGCACCGAGTAACAAATGTGGTGCTCCCCCTGGGCCAGTGTGAAAATGCCGCTTTGTCCAGACTATTTTCTGTAAATGTTTTATGGATTGAAGGAAGTGGATGGGTCAGTGGTTCCATCTTTGTGTTAACAGGGACTTGCAGAAGTTATGGGCTGGATGGAAAGGGACAACAATCATGAGGAAGTGTTTCCGGTCCTCGTTAAACTTCTGTAGTACCAATTACCTGGAAAGACTGAAAGAAACCACTGAAAAGCCTCAACCACAAATCGTCGTGTCAGAACCAGAGGAACGTTAATTTCAAAATTACTTTTTTCGATTTTGTTTAACGTATCTCCTCTGGAGTCAGATCGACGTATCTCCATCTCTTCTAATGAACAGCAGAGTCATATATCCCCAATTTACTGATTTGTTTTAGTCAGACAAATTCGTAAGATTATATAATTTTCAGTCGCCTGTAAATTTGATAAATTGGAGTCTGGTTCTCACACGACGAAATGGATTGATAGATTAAGAGAAACCTATTTTCAGACATGTTTTATGCAGGTAAAAAAAATCACAAGATTTGAAACGAGAGAGGGCGTTTTTCAAGCCTTTAACGTGAAGCACTAAACAAGGATGTAAATAAGCGTGTAGTATCACCTTCCTAAGTTGGTGATGTTAATTTGATTCAGACATCAGCCTTCTATAGTCAAACACCGTAGCTACTATATCACCCAGATAAAATTCATGTAGGCTATAATTCAAGCTTTTCAAGGGAACGTTTCCAAGAAATTCAAGGTGAAAAATTACAATGGTTATAATAAAAAATAATTTGCATTAAAATGTTACGTTAAACATTTAGGAATATGTAGTTTTATTTCCATTTTACTTTCTTGCTGCAATTGTCACGAATGAGGTAAATGTGTGTTTTTGCTGCTATATCATCCTGTGAACAATGATATAACTTTTTATTTGTATTTTTCTTGTTTTATGAATAAATAATCTCATTGAAAGTGTCCAATAATTCTATCAGATGAATTATTTGCAGATATTTCTATAACTAAACAACTATCTCTATTTTTAACTTTGAATAATGAAAATGTCGGTTGTGAGGATCGACACTCCTCCTCCTAAAATCCTGTCATTAACTGCATCTCCAAAGTCTTCAGAAACAAACAGTTTTATCTTGAAACACACGAAAATGAATTGATTTGTTCGACAGCTTATTTCTTTTGAATTATATACCAGAGTCTTTCTCAACTTTGGCATAGAATGTTTTAACACATGGTATCTTCTATAAATGTCAACAAAATTTAAAATTAAATCAGACCCTTTGAGACTTTCCGAGACAGAGAACAAGACAGAATTTTGAAAAATCGAAACGAGACTTAATGTCCGAAATTCTCATCTCATTCAAAACTTTGGTACGATATTTGCAAATTTTATTTCAACCAAAGTTATAGCATGTGATATATTCAGAATTATCAGGCAGATACCCAGTTGATTATGTATAGGTAAGTCATTTATTTTGGTTATAGTAATTGTATCCTGTGCAGCGTGGTTGGTAGTTATGATAACATTTCATTTTTCAAGTTTCGTCTCGTGATTATACCATATCTATCATAGTTGAAATGGAGCAGGGATGCTTTTTTAAATAATAAAATTAATGCTTGTATGTTTGCTCGCAACTTCCATTTTACAAGCTTTGGTATTTCCGTTCCATTAAATCGTCAATGAGCCTAGAATGAGGACTTTCATCTGGTTCTAAAAACTGTCAAAAAAGCTGAACCTTGAAAATATCCATAAAGCTTTTTAAGATTCATAAATTAAAAAATAATTTCTGAATAGTATTTGGAAAAAATGCACATTGGAAATTGAAAATCTCCAATAGATTTGTTCGTTATATCTTCCATGTTTCGAACTGGGGTTGGTTTAGTGCAATTCAGCCCATATTGCCATAATAAGTCTTGCTGATCCGGATAACTTTGTTGTAGGGAGGCGTGGTGTTTCATTCAAGATGCCCTACTAATGAAAATTAAATCCGCCCCCCCCCGGCCCACCATGTATCATTTAAATTTGGCGGTGCTATCTTATCGACTGACAAAGAAGCAGAAGATTGCCAGGTATAACACATTCAGGCATAGTTGCCACATCTCATTCCGATAACTTTTAAAACAAACCTCGTGTATATCACATCAGCGACTAACATCTACGAAAATTGTCAAGGATCACAGAGTTTTAATAATGTGTAATCGTAACTCAGCGCATATATTGTTTTTGCATCTGCATAAAAGGAATATTCGAATAAATATATAAAGCTTTCATTAAACATCAAGAAGCATTAATATATATACCGCATTGTTCAAATTCAATTGTAATTCAATTACAAAGGGGTAGCTATCGAATTTGTTTTGCTTGCTTGTGTGATTGTGTGAATGTGTTTTGTTTCACTTGATTTCTCTTTTTTGTTTTATTATTTTCGCCAGAAACACCAATATTGTTCAGAGGATAATAGAAGCCTTCAAAAAGCTGTTATCCGTCTCCACACGATCCGGGATGAAGAGGTACATGCTCATGGCTGTTCAGGCTTTTGTGTAGTTTCACATAATGGTCGTCATTATATAAAAACAAAACCTATCGTCATCATACTTTTATGCCAACCTGAGTTTTATTGGATTAAATTCCAGAGTCGATCTGTTGGTCGATTTATCTACTTTGTTACAATTTACTAATTCGTAGAAGCTGTAATTGTAAACTCTCGTGACGCATTGATTACCTAACTTCATGTCAATCCAGTGGTCCTGCGTTTGAATCCTGAGTGAAGCAGGTACGATCCATTGCGTTTCTTTCCTCGTCTATGTAATCAATCAGGAGTCAACACCATCCTTAATATTAACTCAGGAAGATAAAAAAGTTATGTAAATTAACTTCATGTGACGTCAGCAATTACTCATAATGGGACCGTCTAGATTGCTGCTAGTGTTGCCCACGAGACGAGACTTTGGCCTGTCTCGACTCGTGGAAATGCTGTGAAATGCTGTCTCGTCTCGAAAATATTCGTTTGTTTCGGGACACATGATCAATCTCGTCTCGTCTCGAATTTTTAAAAGCCTGTCCCGTCTCGTCCCGTGGGCAACACTATTCGCTGCACTTTGTGACAGTAGGTTGTAGTGGCAAGTGTATTCCGGTGTCAGGCTGGCCCAAGGAAATGTTTAAACAAATACACCAATAGCGGTGTCCAAGTTTAAAAGATTCAAAAAATGCCTGTATGCTGCTTTAAACGTCCATTTGATTAGTTAGCACGCACCATGTGATCATACACCACGCATTAAACCGCTCCAGAACGTAGTGCAAACGTTGCAGACACCAAATACACTACTTGACACCATATGAATGAAGTAGACGAGTCGGTGTTGTACTTTGTAACCAACTAATATCCTAATATAAGATGTATAATATCCAACACAAATAGCTGAGGACATATGGAAATATGCAACATATTAATTTAAGTGAAGTTAATGAATTTTACTTATACAATGTAATATATAATCCTCCGCTACGAGGTTTTCCTAATCAAGATAGACACAGCTGAAAGAAGCACATCATTATGTGCTGAAACTCACCAAGTTTTTATCAAAACTGGAGTTCAAGGACAGTTTACTTTTTCTTGGTAGACAAGGCTTAGCATAGCAAGGCAAAAAGTGCCATCAAGTGAAGGAGCAACCGCCTCCACGCCACCTAAATCGCCGCAACTGTGTGTGCAGAACAGAGTGCGTATTGTGCATTGAAAGTTGCCAGAAATGAGTCAAATTAACGATACAACAAAGTTTTCGTGCAATGTACCACAAAAACGCACCTACTCACAACACAATTCGTAAGTGGCATGGGAAATTATAGCGGATTGGTTGGTTACTTGTTTTCTGCTAAACGACTAGCTCCACCGGGTTCCTTGCAAGAGACTGTTGGATTGGGCACTCCTCTGATCCTGACCATACAGTTCTCCTGATTTCACCCCATGTGATTTCTTCCTGTAGCATTACACCAAGGGTCTCTCTATGCCACGTGATATACCAGAATTTCCAGTGGCGCAGTAACGGGGGGTATATGGGTACAATGTACCCCCTAAATTTTTGAAAGGGGCTACAGCACCCCTTAAATTTTTGAAGGGGTACAGTACCCTCTAATTCCCTGATCTAAGCTGTACCCCTTGTACCCCCCTCCCATGTAATATGCCAGGAGCAAGGTGCTGCTGTTGAAAGAAAATATTTTTTTAGTAGTTAAACAGATAAACACAAAAAGTTATTGTTTACAAACATTATCTTCCTTTCGAAAACTATTAAAGCCACGGTAAACCTATTGCATTATACATTGTCTTACCGGTTAGTTCACTTAATCTGCACTGTGGGAAAAATTTTCCAATGGCATGAAAATGAGTGTAAAATGGTTGATTATGATAAAGTTTGGTTTTAGGAAATTAATCTTCAGCTTCTCTGTGTAGAAGGGTACATAATTCTAAAGAAGTGATTGATTGGAAGATAAGATATAAATATGCTGCAGGAGAGTAGCGCTGAGCTTCACATTCGAATTTTTCAAATGGAACCATTAGAAACTATATACTTCCACTACACAATATTAGTTACATTTTATCAAAACTATAAGGTAAAGTTTGAAAATTACATTTTGCTACAATAAGTTTCAGGAAATAAATTTTACATCGGAATGAGTAAATAAGAAAGCTTGTTTTGAGTTCATTTTTAACAGAAAAAAAGTAGGAAATCAGGGCAAAATTCGTTATCAAGTCGTCAAAGCATTCAACGTTCAGAACTGGACAACTAAAAATACCTCTGCTTAATTCTGACAATTTAGGGATATGGTCATTCGATGCTCTTCTACACAATTACGGTGAAATGTCGGAGAAATAAGTGACTGTTCTTGCATTTTAATGCAATGCCCTGATGCCAGAAAGTCGTTAAGCTTTGCCAATTTTATGCATCTACCAATAATAGACAAAGTCAAATGCGACTCACACACCACAGACACCAAGGATGGTAAGGGAACCATAAAATTTTGTATTCTACACTGTTAAAAATTACCGTAAAATTTACAATATTTTACCGTTAAAAATTTAACAGCCTACCTGCAAATTTATAAAAACGGTGCAAACCGGTTCTTTATTTGAATTTGAATACTTTATCATGCATAAAGATAAATAATGATTATAAATTACACTTGCGTACACGATAAATATATTGTTTAAAACTGAATTATTCAAACTACATTAATTAGGACAACTATGTAATGGCCTTTACTACATGAAAAACAAGTCACTCTTGGTCAAACTTTTCTTCCTTTTTTATCTCTATGATGCAATTGTCACAAAAGATGTAATTTTGTATTTTTCTAAAACTGATAAACAGATAAATTAAAGCTTTCAAGATGAAATTCTGCATTTCGAGGGTTCACAGCATCAAAATGACGCATCAAACAGAAAAAAGCTTTTTAGGAAAATTATTTGCTTTAGTGAGCTCTATACGTTGTGAGAAATAATGTATACATTGCTATACTGAACGCAACTCCAACTGGCGGCTGGGAAACAGCGAATCAGCGATCAGTTGAATTTTCTTCAACTGAGATCGGGTATTTTCGAGTCACAAGGTACCGAGCGTTGTGCGCGGGACGAAACAAATGAGCGTTGGGTCCAGCACATGTTGCCAAACGTACTGTAAAGCGCTAGAGGGTCTTCTCGGGTAAATATTGCCAGCACCAGAAATCAGCGGGGTGATAATAGTACAACTGCACACGTGGCCCTACATCAGGGAGTTTCCCATGCAAACACTCTACAAACACGCAAATAGACAACTGGCAAAAACAGAAGTACGCTTGGCAACGTTGCTTCGGGAGAGCGATGTGACCCCTTCAGCTTTTACTTCACAACTGAGTTTGTTGACACCCCCCCCCCACACCCCGAAGACGATTGGGGGACAGAAAGGGCCAGAAATAGCCGTCAAGATCAGCCGCCAGCTGGAGTTGCGTTCAGTATAACACAATATATTGTATGACTTGAGACGATATATAAAGAGCCTGTTCGCCCCCTCAAGCGGTCTTTAGATCCATCCCGGAAAAGGCACATGCTGCCAGTTCCAGTTTAAACTTAAATAAAATTTAACAAACTTTTGAGTCGAGACTGAGACTAGAATGAGAACTAACATTTCCAACAGATTTTGAAAACATATTTAAAATAACCATAAAATTCTAAATAAATATGTAGCCTAAATAAAACCTATTTTATTCGAATTTTGCATTACAAAACAGGAACCCCATGTTTGCTGTTCTAAAATGGTATTTACAATCCTCCCCCATGCATACATACATACATACATACATACATACATACATATATATATATATATATATACATATATATAATACATACATACATACAAGCCTGCACGTATGTGTGGAGCTGACATTTTGTACCATGAAAAACATTCCTGCGCCACTGAGAATTTCAACAAAGAATCGTGGCTGTAGTCGCTGCCACTGGCCCACGGATGCTACAAAACGTATGGCGGAACTAGATTACAGGGGTGGCGTCTGCCTCCTCTGCAAGGGAGGACACATCGAGCATCCGTGTTGTAAAAAAAAATGCTGAGTTTCTGTATATAATGATACGCTTCTTTGTGCTATTTCTATCTTGGTTACTTTTTATTGAGTCTGGAAACCTCGGAGAGAATTATGAATTACCATGTATTTTCTTTATCTTTACCACCCTGTCGGAACTTCGATTAGTAATTTCATGTAGAGTAAGGCACTATATGTCCTTATAAATACCTCAAGCTGTCATTAAAATAGTTTACGTTAGCTGGGACCATATACAGGGTGTCCCACGAACGGCGCAACTGGGAATTAAGAGTGGCGTTACTTAGTAACCGAAACCTGTACATACATAAGTCATACACCAAATGTTAGCCCTGTCCAAGTAGATATTTTTAAACATAGAAACAACAAACGGGGTGCAGTGTTGTTCATGCAGTGTTGCCAAATGTAAGTGAAAGTGTAAATTTATTTTTCCACAAAGCATGGAAAATTGCATGTCAAACATTCGTACGGAAATTTGGACGTCAATTTCCACCTTGGGTAGGTGGACTATTTCGCCATCTATAGTTCAGAAAAGAAAACCGATCGTTTTCGCGTATAGCCAATCCTGAAATGCCTCGTAAAGGCGTACCGGTCCAAATGGGTGTTTTAAAAAAATTATGAGGTACAGTGGCAACACTGTTGATGTTTGAAGGCAACAAAAGGTGCGTTTAGTGATGGTCTATGACATGGAAATACTGGAAACAGGAAAAAAAGAAAATGAAAATTATGGTGACAAAAGTCTTAGAGTAGGTAAGTAACACTTTTGTCACCATAATTTTCATTTATTTTTTTCCTGTTTCCAGTATTTCCATGTCATAGACCATCACTAAACGCACCTTTTGTTGCCTTCAAACATCAACAGTGTTGCCACTGTACCTCATAATTTTTTTAAAACACCCATTTGGACCGGTACGCCTTTACGAGGCATTTCAGGATTGGCTATACGCGAAAACGATCGGTTTTCTTTTCTGAACTATAGATGGCGAAATAGTCCACCTACCCAAGGTGGAAATTGACGTCCAAATTTCCGTACGAATGTTTGACATGCAATTTTCCATGCTTTGTGGAAAAATAAATTTACACTTTCACTTACATTTGGCAACACTGCATGAACAACACTGCACCCCGTTTGTTGTTTCTATGTTTAAAAATATCTACTTGGACAGGGCTAACATTTGGTGTATGACTTATGTATGTACAGGTTTCGGTTACTAAGTAACGCCACTCTTAATTCCCAGTTGCGCCGTTCGTGGGACACCCTGTAGTTAGTAGGGCATCGAATTTCCACGTGGAAGCCTTTGGTTCGATCCCCAGGTGGGTAATTTCAGGTAAGAATTTGTCCGTTAATGCTTGTGCTTAATGGTCTCTGGGGTCCACTCAGCCCCTCATTAGAGTACCTGGGGGCAACTCTTGACAGCTAAGGGAGCTGGAGCACAGTGGATTGATTGATTGATTGAGTTGGTGTTTTAAGTCCACTTTATGCACAGTAAGGCTAATCGGGAACGTCATTGTGCCTTTATGGCACGGTGCAATATGCAGCGGAAGAGTTTCCTCTTTGCACGTACACCCAACGGCAAAAAAGGGTAGGCAAAATGTCCATCACCATTTTCGTTCAGTTTGATTTGCACAATTTGATAACCATGGACTGGATTAACAACGTCTTTAAGCAGAGGACAACATCTGCTTCGGACCAACAGAATTCCTTAAAAGAATAGACGATGTAGAACAAAAAATGTATGCATAAATGTGTTAAAATTCTTAGGTGCGTCGACACATATGGCCACTTTGCGCCCTGCATGGTTATAAAGGGACCTACACAGGGCGTACACAACACACTAAGAAAGGTAAGGAGGCACTAAAAACTCTTCTCGACGGGAGGGACTGTATAGTTAAAGTCCTGACTCGAACGCCAGTTCGGTGTATCTCGAGACGAAGTTGGCACCATTCACCACACATTTCAGAGATGGTGGTGGGATGAGTATCATCCTCCGTCAGTATAAACTTTCGTAGATAGTTACTACAGTGCCACTGCAAGTAGGACGATATTTCTGTGTACTGATTTCTAACTGCGACAGTTTCTCCCTAGCTTAGTATTCTTATAACCTTTTTCGTTCTGTCTTTTTCAGACGTTCCTGCATCCGCCGAGGGGCTGGCTGTGAGCACTTGCCTAACAACTGTTGCCCGAACAGCACATGTAGATGCAACCTGTGGGGCACCAACTGCAAGTGTGAACGGAAGGGCCTCTTCCAATTGGGCTAAAGAGGCTTCCTTTTACCCAATTCCGCGGAAATTCGTGTCTTTACATCTTCCTCATATCTTGCTGTTGTCGATGAAGTAAAAATCTTCTGCTATGCTGAACAATAAGTACATGTATTTCACTACCAACTGTGTGGACAAAAACTTAAATTTCTACTCTACCAACTTGATAATTTCAGATATGAGTGGCAATGTAGTTTGTAACCTTCATTTTCCTTCTTCTTTTTTTAAAAAGTCTCATTGGTTCGCATCTGGTTACTCTCAGCCAATTGTGAGATGTATCATAGGAAAATAATGTTATCTCCGATCAAGGGCTGCAATCTGTTTTCTGACTGGAGATTCACCAGCCACGTCTACCAATCAGATTACGGACTGGGCACTTACTGTGTTTTTGTGTATGTAGAAACATGAAATAAATATGTACTAGCATGACTGTTGTTCTATTTCTTTCTGTGTTTTCTTTGTTAACTGAGCAACCTATGGTATACAATAAAAATGCCAATTGTGTCGTCAAGGTTCATCTTCTTTTCATTGCAGGGAACCAAAGAAACTAGAACAGCAGTTAGCCACGTCAGCATAATTTCAAACAATTATATTCGATTTGATTTGGTGCTATAAGTCCACTTTATGCACAGAATAGCTAATTGGGACTGGACCTACAGTTTAAAGTGGGATCCGAACCACCATGTGCCCCATTAAACCATTATATATTTATATCAATTCATGTATAGATAGGTATATTAGAGAGTATGTAGATAAATTAGATAGATATGTAATAAAGGGGTCCAAGGTTCGATATCTGGTGAAGGCACAACTCACTTTAAACTGTAGAATCAGTCCCCATTAGCATAAGTGGACTTAAAACCTAAAATCAAAGAAAGATGGATAGATATGGATTGGCAATGAACAGGGACAAAAATATCGTTACATATCCTAGTTTATACATCTCTGTGACAAAGTTTCCCAGTAAAAAATCCTACCTTCTGTATAAAATATCTTTAGAAGTTTCCTTCTGTATTGATGTATTTCCAGCAAAATAAATGAGGAACGGAACATAAAGAGAACTCAAATTAACTCCCGAATATTGTACAATACTGAAAACTGTGGCATGTTATCACATTTAAGCTTAAATATTGCAGAATATATTTCATATGTAAAAGTATGGTTATATAACAATTTGGAAGCTAGTAGAAACTCATTCAAATACTTTTAATTTAGTTATTTTGGTGGCGGTGGCTCAGTCGGTAACGCGTCTGACCACCATGCTAAATGTCCCGGGTTCGATCCCCGGCCGATTCAAGGGAATTTTTGTAACGTTGGAAGCGGCCCCAGCGCCCACCCAGCGTCGAATGACATGTGTACCTGGGGGAAACCCTGGGTGGTAAAGGCGGTCAGGGGCGTGATGCTCATCACGTCACCCCCACTCACGACCGGATCAAGAAAGTGTGGGCCGTTACCCTCTATACGCCTTCATGGCGTGGTGCTAAGCACATGGGAGCACTTTAATTTTTTCATTTAGTTATTTTGGAGCTGAGAGATTGTATGGTCATTTTTCTACATTTTTGTAAATCAATTATCAAACACTTCCTTTCGAAGTAAGAACAAATGTACATTAGTTTGCACAAATATTTTGCATATTTGTGTTCTTAGTTAGTCAAGCCGCTTTTCTAGCTCATTAGGTTCATCGTGACGATTTGGATGAATGATGATTATGCAGTTATTTATCCACACAAACACACACACACACACACACACACACACACACGCAAACAACTAACATCTACCAGAATTCTTGCGACACCTTTTTTTTACCACGATTATACCCACAATATCGTCCTTATAGCTCCAAACTTGATAATTCTCGATAAACATCAGTGATCAGATGCAATATATATGAAGAGACAGACAAAGTGTAAACGCACATAGCCTGGCGAGAATTCAAACTCAAGACTCTCCGAATGGCTAGATCGTCAGTTGACCACTCAACACCGAAAAAGAAGAAACTGTATTCCAAAACTTTACAATATAATATTACCTTTTAAAAGTATGTTAACAACACATACTCATATTATGGAGGTAATCTGGATCGTATACTAAACATTGCAAATTTAATATTGTACATTTAGCTTCCTAATATTCTATGGAAAATATTTTACTTCATATCTATTAGACACTCCTACTCCACATTTCTCTACTATCCCATTCGCAATATAAAGAACAATAAAGGTGAAACCAAACCAGGCCAGAAGGTGTTTAAGGAGATTTCTGTACGTTAAAAATGTAACACTTAAATGTGCTTTATAAAATATACAACGAACTCGGTGACTACAAAAATATCTTTTCTACGATTAGATGCCATCGTTTGGCAATATGTATACGAAAATTTGTATCATCTTCCCCTCTTAAGGGTTAGCCCATATGCAAAAATACAAACTAATTCCATTGATCACATGTTCATGTAAATTGCTTCTTTGTTCACACTCTTCCTAATTGGTGCAGCGAGTGTGTATACTCAAGATAATTGGACTGTATATCATGTTAAATTGTGGACGGAGTTTGCATTTCGACGCTCCACTGATTATGCAAGGCAGCAAACAAATGCACATCAATGAACACACACAAAGCGAGAGAAATTCTACTACAGTAATTTCTACTCAAATATATAATTTCCCTCCACTCTCATTATCTTTACTTTAGTTCCTTCACTTTTTATATTTTTCTCCTTCTTCTTTCTTCATTTTGATTTTATTTCTCATTTTCGCCTTTTCCGTATCTTTTTTGTGCATTTTTGGCATTCTTTCTCAAATTCCACAGTGACAATCGACACATGTCACTAGTTCATAGAGTTCTGCATTTTCACACTACTTCTCTGTGCAATGCCTAGACCCGAATTTATATATAGCTAAAAAAAAGTAAATTATGCAGATCAATATGTAGAAAAATCACTTAAATATGTAAAAGATATGAAAGTATATTAAAACATGTAAGAATATTTGTAGTCTTCCGCCATTCCCTTCATTCCTGGGCTATTGGATGAATCAGATAGATTTCTCTAAATTCCATTAGTGTCACCCTCTGAACCAGCAGAAATTATCTGAGAAATGCGGCAGTAGTGAAAAACAAGAGGGACAGAGAATCAATCACTTTAAAAGAAGTATAACGTTATAAGTTGCTTTTGGACTTTTAACGTCGCAGTTTCGTTTACACTAGAACTACTTAAGAAAACCCAAGGATTCTTTACTGTTTTTTCCTTTTTTTTTTTTTTGATTTATTACAAACTTTTAAAATAAACTAGCGGTTAATAAATCTTTAATTTGCCCTGGAAAGCTGGAGGGCTTTGTTTTACATAGTTAAAACTAATACAAAAATTACCTCCAGTTGCCTTAGATTAATCTTAGGTTAGAAACATAGATTAATAAACAGAAAATAAACACTTTAACCTCAATTAAAAGAATATGGTCGACCTACTTACGAAATTTACTCAGCGCTGCGCTTTCACTTTGACTGTAATCAACACTTCCGATATAAAAGTACACATCTCGAGAGCTCTCGACACTAAGGGGGGGGGGGACACTATTGGCAGAAGCTCCTTGATGACTTCTTTCCGTTTATCTCTACTCCGCTCTAGCTTATCTTCTTCCCTAAATCTAAGCTGATCCTTTCTCATGCTTAACAAAATAGATTTCAAATCACAGCTCTCATCAAAAACTACATCTTCCTTTTCTTTAAATTTGTCCACTACTTTCGAGACACCCTGTGAAATTTCATTGCCTTTTCCCTTTCTAGACGTTTCATTCTCCAGCTGCTCTCGACAACGCTTACAAGAAAAAATTTCCTCAGTCTTATCTTGAAATTTTTTAAACTCCTCTTCACTCATATCTTCGCATTTTCTGTGCGACCATTTCTTACACAATATACATTCAACAGCGCAATCAATGTCCAGTCTTTTCCCGCAGCAATCTAACACGGTATCCCAAGGAATTTCGGGGGCCTGATCCATCTCATAAGGTGACACTGTTATACGATTCATGTTGTCGTTTCTGCCGACCTACTTCTCCCCTTTCCGATAACACAAAACAAGGAGGTGTCAGTTGTTTTTTTTTTTGTTTTTTTTTCTTTAAGCCTAACAGCTGACGCGACTCAACTTCGCTTGACGACAGAATGTCTGGACAGGGGTATATGTTTTCTTTGAACCAATAAGTAATAGCCGTTCCCGTGTTTCTTACATTATACAAAAATCAATGTTTACAAATAAACACACTCGACAGTTTACAAACAATGCTCGCTATTATTATTATTATTATTATTTTCTCAGCAATATAATCCAAAGCAGTTCCCGGTAGTTCCGGCACCATATAACGTTATAAGTTGCTTTTGGACTTTTAACGTCGCAGTTTCGTTTACGCTAGAACTACTTAAGAAAACCCAAGGATTCTTTACTGTTTTTTCCTTTTTTTTTTTTTGATTTATTACAAACTTTTAAAATAAACTAGCGGTTAATAAATCTTTAATTTGCCCTGGAAAGCTGGAGGGCTTTGTTTTACATAGTTAAAACTAATACAAAAAGTACCTCCAGTTGCCTTAGATTAATCTTAGGTTAGAAACATAGATTAATAAACAGAAAATAAACACTTTAACCTCAATTAAAAGAATATGGTCGACCTACTTACGAAATTTACTCAGCGCTGCGCTTTCACTTTGACTGTAATCAACACTTCCGATATAAAAGTACACATCTCGAGAGCTCTCGACACTAAGGGGGGGGGGACACTATTGGCAGAAGCTCCTTGATGACTTCTTTCCCTCGAAGATCTTTTGACGTCTATCCCTCGAAGTAATTCACCGTCGCATTCATAGTTCAAAGGTCGGACTTGGTATCTACGTCGTCATCTCGATTAGCAATTCTCAGTTCACAACTACACACTTGCAGTGTTCTTTTCACTTTTTGCGCTATAAAAGTTGCCACGAGAAAACAGTCTGTATTTAAATAAAATTCCGCGCGCTCTTTTCCCAATCACGCGAACGTTCAGATCTCCGGGACACAGATCACTGTTAACTGTCCACTAGGCAAACGACATCTACAAAAACAGTCCCCGAATATCTAACTGCAACTTACTGCCTATAGCACTATCAAATTCGCGAATTCTCCATATAAAGAGATCTCGACACCAACTGCTGCATGTAAACTTCTGCAGCCAACGCGCGAAGCAACGCGGCCTTTCACTCAAAAGCTCTACAAACACTACTCGAAAAACTTCCCCGCGTTTTTCTTTGTCCCTTTGTCTTAGCATAGTAAGGACAGTTCATTTTCCTCGAGGGGCGTTAATCTCTCTAACCTCTTTCTTCTCGGAAGAAATAAGCAGTCATCAAAATAATCTGTTATAAATGCCCCCTCCCCTGAAGAGACATTAGATGGACTGATCAAGAAGAGCTAATGTCTTTTAGAGTCTATTCATCTCCTTGAATTTTTTGACCAGACCTCGTATATACATTTTTCACACTCACATTACAGTTATCATTTTTTTTTTAAATACACATAACTATATCGATATTCCTTTATATGTAGCACAAAAATATTTATAAGGTATGATTTTCAGTTACCAAATGAGTATATAATATTTTAATTACAATGATTTCACGTGAATTCACGACAATAAAAATCAAATATTTACTCTTGAATTCACACATAAGCACCATGTGTATTCATTCATCTAAGCACTATTAACATTCTACAGAAACTTTCCAATATATATATATATATATATATATCATATCATATATCATATATATATCATCATAGTTCACCTATCTTTATACCTTACATAAAATCAACTTTCAATCATTACCACTATACGGTCTATCAATCCAGTACAAGTAACATTAATCAATAACATTTAGTCTTGCAGGTTTTCGAATTTTTTCAACTGACTTACATAAATTTCTCTCTTACAGTTACTACAATTCCATAATTTTAAATTTTCCACATGTTGTGATTCAAGTATTTACTAGAGCGGTTACAGGCGGGTAAATGTAGAATATTATAAAAATATTTTAATTTCTATCTTTACAAAATATCATTATATTCATGAAATTAACCTAACAGTAAACCTCTTTTTCTCTTATCATGATCTTTACCTTTCATTTCTTCTTTAAGATATCAGCATGCTCCAACTACTAATTTCAGGAAGTTACATCGTACAATACATCGCTTTTCTCTTTAACTAAACTATTTCTTAACAGCATATAATTGTCAGACTTGCATCAGATTTCTGGACATAATCTTTCACTTAAATATCAGCATGTTCTTTATTACGTAACTACAATAATTTTCGGTTCGCCTTCGACCTACTATTTTTCATTTCTGGTCCGCCTTCGACCTTACATTTACGTGCCTCTCTCGCACTATATCTTAATACACACTGACTTTTAGCTCATATAGCTATGTCCAAGAACTCTCAATATCCTGCTATTAATGCAATCTCCTCGTTTGTTAACGCTATTTCATCTTGATCTCTGAAGAATTTCCCAATTGACTTCTTTTGAGCACATCTGTACAACCTTCTTTCTCGTTCGTTCTTCACTCTTTATTTTGCAGCATCATTAACAGTTTTGAGGTTTACTTTCATATTTCTATCTTCCTTTTCTTTTTCTTATTACAAAGCTTTTTTTTTTTTTTTCAATTTTACAATATCTACCCGCTCATTGACAATAACAACATTTACCAGCACTTCTATCAACCATCAATATATTTTTTTTTTCTCATTGAACCACAACTAGTTTTCACATAATTTATACAAAACAATTGACTTTCAATAACTTTCTCTTTTCATTTTCTCAATTTTCAATATACTTGACTCATAACAACATACACACATTTTTTTTTAACAGCTTATTTACATTTGAACAATTTCCATCATTTTATCAAGATTTACATAAACTAGTAATTTTCAAAATGCTCATCAGATGAATGCATTGCTCTCTTTTCTGGTTTCATCTCTTTCATACTTGTGTCTGATCCTTCTGCGCTGACATTCTTAGATCTTTTACGAACTTTCTTCTTCGCTTTCACTGACGGTTCTTCAATTTTCTTTGCAGCTTTCAATTTATTTCTCTTCATTTTCTTCACTTTCTTTACTGAACTATATCTAGGTCTCATCCTAATTTTCTTCTGTTTACTGATCAGAGTCATTTCCAGTATCGTCACGTCTAAAGTTACACATCCTTGCAGTTTAGAAAACCTATCATCTTTCTCAGGTTTCTCGTGAAAACTTTCATCTTTACTTATCAGTTCGGGAGCTAACTGTATCCCAAAATGTAATTCATCAACTTTTTGACTTTTCAATCCCAACTTCCAAACTCGTTCCTCAAGAACCTGTACTTTTTCATCTGTTTCTCTGTGTTCATTTTCTATAGCCACTTGTACTAGATCAGAATTATCCTCTATCATTTCGCTTTTCTCACGGACCTCATTACAATCATCTTTCACTTCATCTATCACGGCGTGACATGATGCATTATTATCCTGAATAACGTCCTCCATTGTTTCTATCCTACTTATTTGTTTACAAAGATCTTGTATCTTTTCAGCATTCTTTTGATTTTCACAGCAACTCGCTTTTATTTGAATTGGTTCGTCTTTGACAACGACCATATTACGCCGCGGACTGGCAGACCGTTCCAAAGCACTGACTTTCTGCTGATCATTCTCTTGTGCCCTAACTTCTAATTTCTCTACTTTATCTCCTAATCGGTCGCTTATTTCCCGAAAAGTGCGTTTAGTCTGCTCTATACTCTGATATAGGAAATCAAATCTTTCATCCTGTTCTAACTTGTTTCGTTCCATAATTTTAAGTAGTTCCCGTTTATCTCTACTCCGCTCTAGCTTATCTTCTTCCCTAAATCTAAGCTGATCCTTTCTCATGCTTAACAAAATAGATTTCAAATCACAGCTCTCATCAAAAACTACATCTTCCTTTTCTTTAAATTTGTCCACTACTTTCGAGACACCCTGTGAAATTTCATTGCCTTTTCCCTTTCTAGACGTTTCATTCTCCAGCTGCTCTCGACAACGCTTACAAGAAAAAAATTCCTCAGTCTTATCTTGAAATTTTTTAAACTCCTCTTCACTCAAATCTTCGCATTTTCTGTGCGACCATTTCTTACACAATATACATTCAACAGCGCAATCAATGTCCAGTCTTTTCCCGCAGCAATCTAACACGGTATCCCAAGGAATTTCGGGGGCCTGATCCTTCTCATAAGGTGACACTGTTATACGATTCATGTTGTCGTTTCTGCCGACCTACTTCTCCCCTTTCCGATAACACAAAACAAGGAGGTGTCAGTTGTTTTTTTTTGTTTTTTTTCTTTAAGCCTAACAGCTGACGCGACTCAACTTCGCTTGACGACAGAATGTCTGGACAGGGGTATATGTTTTCTTTGAACCAATAAGTAATAGCCGTTCCCGTGTTTCTTACATTATACAAAAATCAATGTTTACAAATAAACACACTCGACAGTTTACAAACAATGCTCGCTATTATTATTATTATTATTATTTTCTCAGCAATATAATCCAAAGCAGTTCCCGGTAGTTCCGGCACCATATAACGTTATAAGTTGCTTTTGGACTTTTAACGTCGCAGTTTCGTTTACGCTAGAACTACTTAAGAAAACCCAAGGATTCTTTACTGTTTTTTCCTTTTTTTTTTTTTGATTTATTACAAACTTTTAAAATAAACTAGCGGTTAATAAATCTTTAATTTGCCCTGGAAAGCTGGAGGGCTTTGTTTTACATAGTTAAAACTAATACAAAAATTACCTGCAGTTGCCTTAGATTAATCTTAGGTTAGAAACATAGATTAATAAACAGAAAATAAACACTTTAACCTCAATTAAAAGAATATGGTCGACCTACTTACGAAATTTACTCAGCGCTGCGCTTTCACTTTGACTGTAATCAACACTTCCGATATAAAAGTACACATCTCGAGAGCTCTCGACACTAAGGGGGGGGGGGGGACACTATTGGCAGAAGCTCCTTGATGACTTCTTTCCCTCGAAGATCTTTTGACGTCTATCCCTCGAAGTAATTCACCGTCGCATTCATAGTTCAAAGGTCGGACTTGGTATCTACGTCGTCATCTCGATTAGCAATTCTCAGTTCACAACTACACACTTGCAGTGTTCTTTTCACTTTTTGCGCTATAAAAGTTGCCACGAGAAAAAAGTCTGTATTTAAATAAAATTCCGCGCGCTCTTTTCCCAATCACGCGAACGTTCAGATCTCCGGGACACAGATCACTGTTAACTGTCCACTAGGCAAACGACATCTACAAAAACAGTCCCCGAATATCTAACTGCAACTTACTGCCTATAGCACTATCAAATTCGCGAATTCTCCATATAAAGAGATCTCGACACCAACTGCTGCATGTAAACTTCTGCAGCCAATGCGCGAAGCAACGCGGCCTTTCACTCAAAAGCTCTACAAACACTACTCGAAAAACTTCCCCGCGTTTTTTCTTTGTCCCTTTGTCTTAGCATAGTAAGGACAGTTCATTTTCCTCGAGGGGCGTTAATCTCTCTAACCTCTTTCTTCTCGGAAGAAATAAGCAGTCATCAAAATAATCTGTTATAGAAGGTGAAATTGAAATGAGGCGACGGGCCTGCTATAATCAGATAAAAATTACCGAATTTTTGGAGAATCATATTTTGAACGTCTATCCCACAAACATATGTGTATTACTCAATGAAAAATATAAAAATATAGAAAATACGGCATTGTAAGTAAAATTATATACCCTATAAACGGAAAATATGTAACATATAACACGAAATTCATGTATAACATTACTAGCATTGTACGTATTTTGCCTGAATTTGTAGTTTTTACTTCGCCACATACAAATGGAAAAATATGCAAGCACATAAATATCAGTCTTTATAAAGACAAAATATATCTTCATGAAAGCATTTCTGTCAATTCAAAAATAAAATTAAAGTGATAAAATCATAATTTTCATCTTGGTAACTGTATAAAGGCAAGTGGAATAAGAGCACTTGTTTTAAAAAGAAGTTCCTCAAAGAATTGCCCTCATTCGTATAATTATTACTTGAGATGAAATCGCCTGCCTCTTGTAGTAATCTACTAAACAAGTAGAACCTTTTTAAAGTATTTTGGGGTCAGAAATTTCCAAAGTTCGCTCTGTTTACATTATAATAACTAAGCAATAACCACAAGCCCAGAATAACTAATTACTAGACACAGTTCCAAATAAAGTGTCCGCTTTATCATTATAATACACACACTCACAATAGTGCGTGCAAAAAATCTATTTCGCCCACCATCGCAAAAGATTAAAGATCTAGCCATTGCACACAGACAAGCCTTCAGACACGTCAATAACAGATGGTAAACACTAGGTCCAATTGTCCGTTGCATCATTAAACTATTTGCTAAACATGGAAATCCATCAGCATTCAGTCAAATGAAATAAGCATTAAAAAAATCTAATTACACAGTTCATGTTACAGTGCTTTATTACTGTTGACAAAGCTACTCTGGATTTTTTAATTTGATTGTAACATGTTCATTTCTGACATTTGTATCGCGATTATGTAGAATATTCCTCGATCATATTGAAGTTGGCTGTTAATTAATTTGGGGATTTGGATTATTAGAGAGTTAATTTGGCTCTTCAAGGAGACACAAACGTATCAGTGTAACTACCATTTAATTTTGCGTTACATCAGCTGGGCTACATTTATGTGATGTGACCTCGAGATCAGTTCATATGATTCTCATTTTACAGCATCGACATTAGATCTTCACAAGCTGTTATTTAGAGCTGTTATTGCAATCCAATCTGTACCGAGTTTTATGGTAGATGTGTACTGTGAATATAAACTGTGAAAGTTGTAGCATGTAGTTTTGAATTGTGGAGGGAACATGGTAGGTGCAGTGCATGCCTTCACTATACGTTGTCGGAACTCCACCATATAAATCTGCTAACGACAGACGTGGGCTGCACGTGGAGTGGCTATCATAGCTTGCTAGAAATCCAAAGGCCTTGGGATCGAATCCTGAATAAATCATTCACATTAATTGATTTCTCTCCTTTATTTCTTTTACCATTTATCATCCCACTGCTGACGGAGGGGGGATAGAAATAAGGTTATTTTTGGGGGGCGAGGGGGCTAGGCACGTAGGAGGCAGGTGGAAGGGCTCAAATTCTATCATAAAGGGGGCTTATTTACAACTTCATTTCCAAATTGAGTCTTTGTATATAAACCTAAATTCACTCCTATCTTTTTGCACACATTTTATATGAGTACTAATTTTTCACCGTATATCTTCATCAATTAGTACAGAGATTACGAATAACGTTGGATGCATTGTGTAAATTAAATTTAACATAACTTTTACAAAAGTCAGTTTCCTCTAGGAGAGAACAAAATTATGATACTTGTAGTAAGGATATGTGTACTTATTGCTGGAGAAAGGTAAGAGAACACAATCTACCGTACATGCTCAACATATTTCCCATCATTTGCAATACATTCTAAGCAACGATGATACAGATTGATAGTATATCTTTGATAACAAACCCTTATTTGCGTTAAGTTTATCAAAAGCATTTTCAATTTCTTGTCGCAAATCATTCACAGTTTGTGGTTTTGCAGCGCAGACGGCATCCTTAATTATACCCCATAAGGCAAAATCACAAGGTGTAAGATCGGTTGAGCTAGGGGGCCGATCGAATGTCTCGCGGTGCCCAATCCATTCAGAGAAGCGTTCATTCAAAAACTTGCGAACAGGAACCGCATAGTGCGGTGGGGCACCGTCTTGTTGCCAGATAATAGGCAGGAAGTTGTGGTACATAAGGTTGTTTTCAAGCTCTGTCATCACAATATCCTGTAGCATCTCCAGATATGACTCTCCTGTCACAGTTCCTGAGAAAAGGTATGGCCCGATCAAACCATTCGCACTGATCCCACCCCCAAACAATGAGCCCAGGAATATTAAGTTCTTTCTGAATAATCACGTGAGGGTTTTCGTCCGCCCAATAAACACAACATAACACAACAGCCTTCTGCATACTTGCTTCCGTTAGTTCCTACTCCCACCACCAGATGCTCGCAATTCAGCAGTCACTACACAGATAACGCTAATGCTTAACACCATTTGCCCGGTGGAACTCTCAACAACACTTTAAATTTAATTCTTAGAATTACATATACAGTTTCTCTCAGGGGAAACTGACTTTTAAGCCACCCTGTAGAAAAAAATAACTAACACGTCTTGAAAGAAGGGAGTTGCCATCCCTTCCACCCCTGTTAAAATACTACATTCCAGCAGCTCATTGTTCCATGTTAGAGAACAAACACTGTTTATACTTCATATTATCTGATGCAAAAGAGACATTTTATCACCATAAAAGGAAATTTTGAAAGACAGAACACAATAAAATCCAGTCCAAAAGCAAGGGAGGCTGAGTCCGCCTCTGGACTGAGCCAAGTCTATAAAGGTTCTTGCCCTTTTGGATGGTCGAATTAATTACTTCATTTGCACTAGCAATGAAACATGATAGTATTTTGTAATATATAGCTACGGGTGGTAACGGTAAAGTTTCAGAATCATTTATTTAGAGTGCAGCAAGAATCACAAACACAGAGAAATATAAAGCGAAAGAAATGCAGATAGAATGAGACGGAGAGTGAAGAAAGATATATATTAAAGCAGAGGAAGGAAGGAAAAGGTGAAAGAGACAGAAAAAGGGAGAAAGAACGATAGAAAGGAAAAATAGAGAGGGAGAGAGAAACGAAGAGAAAGAATTAATACAAGAAATGATATAGAAAATTAAAGAGAGAAGGATGGGAAGGGAAGAAAAACAGGGTGAGAAAGTGCGAGAGAGAAAGAAGACAGAAATATAGATAAACAGGGGAAGAAAAAGAGAGAGAACTATAGAAGAGATCATGAAAAAGCAAGAACAGAGAGAGAGAGAGAGAAGATTCTTAGCACTCGCGGTTGCAACCAGCAAAGCAGATCCACCCATATAGTAATTCGTCCAACCATGAGCCCACTCATACTGGTGGATGCACTGTTCCTATGCCCGCAATGCAAAAGTTCCTATAAGAGCTACAACGGACCAAGTAATAGATAGTAAATATGTTCGGGTTTCTAATGAAATTTTACGTAGGTACAGTCAACGGCAAAAATAATGGTAGGCAAATTGTCCGTCACTATTTTCATTACTTTTTTATTCTACATCCTGTGTTGTTTTAAGGAATGAAATTATGTTGGTTCGAAGCAGGCATTGTTCTCTGCTTATTGACGTCTCTATTTCAATTCATTGTCATCACATTGTGTAATATAGACTAAATGAAAATGGTGATGAACAATTCGCCTACGGTTTCTTTTGCCGTTGGGTGTACATATATATATATATTGCAAAATACGTTCAGCATTATTCAATCTAATGCACACATATCATTTTTAGAATATTGTTTTGAAAAAGTACTATTGTATAAACTATTCTCAGTATGCCCTAAACGTTGTACTCACTTTTCATAGTGATGTCACCCTATTGTAAATTGCCGAATATAACAAAGATACATATGACCAGATAGTCAATTGAAACAAACTTGTTACTTTTTTGTTAAGGATTTCTTTTGGATTAGGAATTTGAGTGCAAATATTATAAAGCATGATAAATACTCTAGCTACAGATCAGAGTATAAAATATCTCACGAGTGTGAGTTAAAAGATGTGTATCAAATTACTTCATAGGCAATAATGTCGTGCCCAATTTGTGCGAATTTCTTAAGAATGCAGAAAACTGGCAAATTATAGACATGACTACTAAATAATTGAGGTAAAAACACCTCTTTTCCAAAATCCTGGCACGCCACTGCGTGCAAAATACATTAAAAAAAACTTTGCTGATTATTCTCGCGCATTATTTTCTGGGGCGGCAAGAAGTTAAGAGGAACATTTTAAGCCACTTTGCTTACGGTCAATATGTCCAGTGTGGAGGATGGTGAGATAAAGCATTCCCTCTGAACTTAAACGTGCATGGCGAAGGATAAGGTAAAGCTAATGGAGGTTGGTTGTGAAGCATAAAAGGTTTAGGGAACATCGGTTCTCGGATGTGGGAAAAGCTGCTCAAAGAAGCCAATGAAAGAGCAGAAACCTGCACAATGCCAACCAATAGGGATTTCTGAAGATGTTTTTTTTCTCGCAAGAGCCTCGAGCAAATTTCGCCCACAAAAGACGTAAAAATCGAGGAACGCTAGCGATGTGGCCTGTGTGGATAACTAGCTCCCTTGAACGAATATGTCCTTTTTCTTAGTTCACAATTGAACTGAGGACATTGAACTTCACACATAATTAATGCCTGTGCTGACGATGTAAAATTTTCCAAGATCACGTCACGGGATGGGTCAATGAATCAGAAAAGGTGACGTATAACGTTTCTTGATTTATGAATAGCAAGGACAATTTCTGCTGTGGTGAAAAGGACAAAGTGGTGTTTACAATGTTCTCTACGATTCCGCCTGAAGCAACACATCATAATCAGCATGGTTGGTATGTAAGGAACATAATTCCTGCGCCCATAGTCTCATACTAATAAACGTATTTTGTCTCCCAGTGCAAAGTTTGCGAACAGACCATTACTTGCTGATTATATAAAGTTTGCTTACGCCTCAACAATCCTTAGACGTGAATCTTTTAGCATTAAAACATATTCGCCACAAAACACTTATTACCGAATTTACTGATCGGCCTTCGTATTGAATATTATCATATTTTGAATTTTTGTGTCAAGTCCACTTTAAACACAGAAAAGTTAATTTGGACTGGACCTACAGTTTAAAGTGGGATCCAAACCACTACCGGATATCTAACCCGGAACCCCTTGATTACGTTACCACTAAATAAATGCATAGATAATTACATTTCCGAGGTTTATAACACGCATGACTACACATTAACATATAAACAATACGTTACAATACATAATGTAATGCCAATAATATATATGATGACAGTTACGCTTTTGTCATTTTTTGCCGAGAAAGATGTAGTTTGTAGTTTTCAAAGGAGGAACGAGGCACACAAATATCACCCCATCCCTGATTCTTACTGATATAGACTGAACTGCTACTGTGGTACAAAGAGTTAACCCACCAAACTCACCTTAAAATCACAGCTTGACGACAACATCGCTGGGTGTGCTTGGTAATTAGATTTCGACGTACTACACAAAGATGTTTTTTTACAATTTCCAGAAAAGCAATCTCCTTACTTGAAATTTCATTTTCCCTCGACAACCTACAGCGAGGAAAAGTTCTCTCAATTCGTTCTGTGGCGACCTTCTACGACGTGACTTCAAAATAACTGAGGATCATATTTCAAGCCATTCAAATAAGTTTTCAGCTATTCCGTTCCTCTCCATTAAATTTTACGTCTCGTACTTATCCCTGAAGGCTGTGATTTTTGCTTCGTAACCGAACAATGCATCAACTCTTGTTTTGTTCTGCCAGTCATCTTCATTTACACCTACAGTTCTATCGTGTATTTTTAGGTAAAAATATAGTATGGCTCTTTTCATTCTGGTTTATAACAGTGGATTGTAACCTTAGTAGCCGCTCTGCTCCATGTTGAATGAAAGCCTTCGCCTTTGTATGGAAAAACATCTCTCTGCCTCTCAGCATTTCTTATCAGTCTAATTTTAATTTTCTCATCCCGTATTTCAACCTACGAGGATGTTATACTCATTAGCTTCCCTTAATGAATATCCCTTTCCCATTATTTATTTATATATATATATATATATATACAGTGATCAGAACGCTACATTTTAAAAGTAGCTTCGCTACAGCTACAGCTACTCTTCCAAAATGTAGCTTCGCTACAGCTACAACTACATTTACCAAAAAAGTAGCTCGCTACGCTACTCCTGTTCGCTACTCGCTACTTCGCTACTTTTTGCGCTACTTCTGCATAAAAAAAATAAAAACTACCATATGGGTATTAAAAAAATCCCCTACTATAGATCCACCAACTCATTTGAAGCCCTAGCACGGGAGCAGTGGTGCTAGTGTCGCTAGTTAAAGCTACGGGGAAGCCTGTAGTTCGCATATTTTCCGAGGTTTCAGAAAGCTTGGTGGTACTGGTAAATAGATTAGTTTAGTTTAGTTTAGTTTATTTGCGTCCAAGGACTACCGGTGTGTACAAATTACAGTACATGGTAATATAGGACATGTCAATACTTACATTACAATACAATACTACATTAATAGATTTTACAAATACAAAATATATAGCCAAAAATTGTAAAAAATTAGGTCTTACTCTCGTATTATGTCAAAAATCACAAAAAAAATATAACATGAGAAGATATAGAACATTGCAGCCTACTACTACTTCTAGGTGATACTAATTATCCACTTTCATTTGACATTTAATTTTACAAGAAAAATATGTGATTATACTGCATTATGTACATTTGTCTTATGTAAAAGTTGCTTCCATGTATTCAGCTATAGAATAAAAAACATGCTTCAGAAGCATTGATTTTATCTTGTGCTTGAATATCATCAATTTTGGTTCTTTCCTCACATCTTGTGGTAGTTTATTGTAGAGGTCTATGGAAGAGTTTAAGGGACCTTTCTTACATAAGTTAAGGCGGCAGTGTTTTATGTGGAGTTTGTCTTTATTTCTTGTGTTTAGGCCATGTTATTTATTATCATGATTCCAGTCATTCGATAATTTTGATAGCAGTGTTACTTCAGTTACTTATTCTTACTACAGTTTTTTAGAATACCATACCTATGCAAGTGGCATATCAATTCAAATTTGATATATGAATATTGCAATTAGGGTGTTACCCAAATTAATGATTACAACTATACACAAATAAAATTTGGTAGGATTACGTATTCATGTTCACCTCAACATATTTTTCTTTAGAATAAATATTTCATTTTTTATAGACTGATATGAAGTCAGCATTTTGAATGAAAAGTACCTGGAATCCTTTGACTACAAAAGGGCCCAAGGTTCGATACCCAGCGGAGGCACATAGTGGTTAGGATCCAGTCTCGATCAGCTTATCTATGCATAAAATGGACTCAAGACGAAAACTAGGAAACACGCCAAGTTGGGAGGATGAGATTCTCCATTCCCCACACTGCTCATCATTCATCATTCTTCCTCGTTCTCACAATTAGCCGAAAGTGGCAGAAAGCGACTATAGATAAGAGAATAATTAAATAAACCATTCATCCTTCATTGTCATAATCGAGAGAAGTGGAAGAATAGATGAGGAGGTAAGCAGAAGAGGACAAATGGATGGTGGACTATATCAAAGCGTTTGAAGATTAATATGGAACAGCGATGTACCTATGAAATGCAAGAAGGTAATATATAACACATACTATGTGCCAATAATTACATATGGAGCAGAGACTTGGACAATGCCATAGAGAGACAAAGAAAAGATGCAGGCAGTGAAGATTAAATTTTTAAGGAGTTTTTTGAGGAAGACTAGAAGGAATAGAATAAGGAATGAGGAGATCCGACAGACAGTGGGTGTGGTGAAGCTTCATGACAGGATAGATCAGGCACAGATAAGGTGGTTCGGACACGTGAAGAGGATGGATGCAGAAAGACTACCAGTAAAAGCTTACAATGCACAAGGAGTGGGAAGTGGGAATAAGGCCAAGGGGGAGACCAAGATGTCAGTGGAAAGAGCAGATAGTGGAGAGTGTTAGGAGAAGAGGACAAGATTGGAACACTGTGGAAAGAGAGGAGTGGTGGGAGACCAGAAGAATGAAGAGGCTTGACTTCTATGCCGACCCAGCCAGAGGCAGGAAAGGGCGAAGGATGATGATGTCATGATGAGCAAAAGTTACAGAAAAGTGACGCAAAAGTGGGAGAAATATATAAATTTGAAAACTATGTATATTAACTAAAGAAAGACCTCCCCGATGGAGCAGTGGTAGCGTCATCGCCTTGTATTCAAGGGGTCCTGGGTTCGATACCCGGTGGAAGCACATAGTGGTTCGGATCCCACTTTAAACTGTAGGTCCAGTCCGATTAACCTTACAGTGCATAAAGTGGACTTAAAACACCAAATCAATCAATCAATTAACTAAAGAAAATTGTTGTTTCTGCAGGAAACATACATACTTTTTGCAATATGATAAAATTATTGAGGAAACTGTCGTGTAAACCTGAGTGTTCTAAACGTATTGTAATTTTAAAATTTGTGAACAAATAATATCGCGAAAATAATTGTAATTCCAGAAACTCTTATCATTCTTGTAACAATAATTTATTGCTGGCGAGATCCTATATACTGACGATGATCAATGCTGTTAACGTACTGAGCCATTTATTGCTGGCACTATTTCCTTGTCAGTGCAGTGGAAAATCCATCGCTCGTTTCTGCACTGCAAGTTGCGTCTTACACAGCAATTAATGACATTTTGGTGTCTCTTACACCATGGATATCCACAGGATTTGTTCCGGGGGTGACGCAAACGAGGCACTTTTTTCCAGTGGTGCAGCAAACCAGGCATGTTTCTCCCCAAAATAGCGATGCAGCTAAAAAAAACGTAGCTGTTAGCAGGAATATATTCATATATGTCAGTTAGTTATCTGGATATCTGAATTATTGAGATACTAATTAAATAAATTACGCAGATATCTATAATCTACAGTCTAGATAATCTGTATCTCCATGTAATAGACTGTCTTTATGAACCTCCTGCAAAATTAAGGGTTATTGTAATTTTTTTCTGACGCTGTTGCCACATTCAAAATTCATCTCAAAATGCTGAGAAAAAATGTAGCTGTAGCGAAATTTTCGCTACAACTACAGGAATTTTGTAGCTTCGCTACCGCTACAACTACAATTTTCAAAATGTAGCGTCGCTACAGCTACAGCTACAAATTTTGTAGCTAGCTACAGTAGCGACGCTACAAGTAGCTCGCTACTTCTGACCACTGTATATATATATATATATATATATACACACACACACACACACACACACACACACACACACACACACACACACACACACACACACACTGCTGTTTGTGAAAATTGCAACACCAAGAAGGATACATGTGATTGAAATGAATTTTATACCACCGATTAGGTACATGCCAATACACAAATGATTAGGATTACAGAACTGTACATGATCTCTGACCTTGAAAATTCAGTATGGTGTGAAGCCCCCACATGCTGCAAACAGAGCCTCTACACGTCGTGGCATGGAATCAAAGAGGGCCTGGATATGTTCTTGGGGAATCTCCCTCCACGCGGATTGTATGCGAGTCCACAAACCATCAACAGTGGTCGCTGGAGGATTGTGACGAACAAGTTGCCGACTAACCATATCCCAGACATGTTCGATGGGCAACATGTCAGGCGAACGTGCAGGCCAGGGAAGCAGTGGTACCCGTCGTTCTTCGAAGAGAGCTTGCACATTCCTCGCCACATGTGGCCGGGCATTCTCCTGCTGAAATATGGCATGTGGAGTTGCCTGAAAGGGGGGGGGCAGTACCTCAGGCTCTAAAACCTCCCTGATGTAGCGGTTGCTCTTCAGATTGCCTTCAATACGTAGGAGGCGAGATCGCATGTTGTATCCAATGATGCCCCAAACCATCACACTTGGCGTTTGTCCGCTATGCCGTTCAACAATGAAGGCTGCCAGATTGCGTTCACCGCGGTAGCGTCTAACACGTATGCGGCCATCACTGTAGGACAAGTTGAAGTGGAACTCGTCCGAAAACACTACATTTTGCCATTCAGCATGCCTGCGACGGCGTTCACGTGCCCATTTCAGTCTGAGGCGTTTGGGGTTTCTGGACAATGTAAGCCGCCGCAATGCCATGCGTGCCACTAGTCCAGCCCGCAGCAGATGGCGTCGAACCGTCGATGCAGACAGGTCCACAGCCGTTTCAGTGCTCCAGAATCGAGCCAGCATTGTGGACGAAGATGTACGGTCCATTACAGCCATGCGGACAAGATGGCGGCCATCCCGTCCTGTGGTCACATTGCGTGGTCCAGTACCTGCCCGTCACTGCGTACAACCCTCTTCTATCCACTGGTTCCACACACGCATCACTATCGTAGCAGCATGCGCTGTACGAGCCGAAATGTCACGGTATGACAAACCCGCTTCCCGGAGACCAATCATTCTGCCCTGTTCGAATTCACTCACATGCTGATATTGCGCCCTTTGACGTCGACGAGGCATACCGGTACTTGCTTTCACGTTTCCACTTCATTTGACTGCTCTTCACTGACTGTGCTTGGCGTAAGACTGACCTTTCCGGTCACAAAAGAGAGGGCGCTGCTGGGCCTACGTGAACGCCATCTCTCTGCAACCCTAATCACTTATTGCTGGTACACTGTCCTACACATCCTCCGAGTTTGGATTCATTCGGGCTATTCTATCTTGGTGTTGCAATTTACACAAACAGCAGTGTATATATATATATACAGGGTGTATCAAAAGTAATAGCGCAAACTAACCCAGCTGAAAGTATACGATAATAGAAGTAAAAAAAGTATCAGTAAAAGTGGGTCTACAAACGAGCCGATTTCGAGATAATCGCGAATGTGTGATCACAAGCCGCCACTGACTTCATTGTTTGTAAACGTATTTCTAGTTGGTAGAATGCTAATAATGTGTGCGAATGTGTGGTTAGAAGCCGTCACTGATTGCATTTTGTAAACACCGAGTGCTTTACTCCTTGCGCGTTCCGAGGTTTGCTCTTTGTTTACAAAAGACAACATTTCCGAGAGGTGGCGTTGTAATCAAACAGGATGGATACAGTCAATACGGAGAATTGTACATGCCTGTGACCAATTCCGAAATGAACCGGGGGTGTTCGAAAGAATTCGAAACTCAATACGGAATCGCGTGCAATATTGCATCCAGTTGCAAGGACGACACTTTGAACACCTCCTTTCCTCCTTTCACAGGTACGAGTGTACGTACAGTAATTGTAACATGTAACATACTAACGTTTGTTAAAGTAAGTAGAATGTTCAATTGAGATCTCCAATAACTTTTTTTACTGTATTATTAGCATTTTACCAACTGGGACGACGTTTACAAACAATGAAGTCAGTGGCGGCTTGTAACCACACATTCACAATTATCTCGAAAACGGCTCGTTTGCCGACCTGTGTTTGCCGAGACTTTCTTGTTTCTATTATCGTGTACTTTTACCTGTGTCAGTTTTCGCTATTACTTATGAGTAGACCTCGGATTTATAGGTTCTAAAAAATGTGCTTTTAGGTTCCTAAAATAGGCTCTAAAAATCCTAAAATAGGTTCTAAAACCTTAAATTAGGCTCGAAAAATCCTGAAATAGGTTTCAAAAAGACTTAGTTTGGTACAAAATTCCTGAGAAATACGGATTAGGTACAATCCTTAAAAACAAAAATTTCACAAGAACCGTAATAACCAAATATTAATTTTCTAAACAAATTTTCATTTCTTTATATCATTTTCAAAATTATCTACAAATTATATAATACTGCACTTGTGCTGTTAGAGAAACTTACTTGTTTGGTATGAAAAATGAATTACGTATGTATAATTTGCTGCACAATATCAGGGTGGCTACTCACTTGGAATTCCTTGAATTCTGGGAATTATGCGTAAATTATTTGCTCTGGAAATTATTTATGAATTTTGGCAAGACATGAAAAAAGTTACAACCGGATGATTTCTCTAGTCCCATTTTTTTCCGTAGACGTGAAAAATTGCAACTTTTATTAATCCAAATCCCATTAAATTTAAACATGTTTATAAATGCCATGAGGCAAGATTCTCTCAGTTTAGCTTTTTATTTTATTTTTTTAGGAAGAAAAAGAAAGCTACATGGAAAATAAAACAAAATTTTCTCAATCTGTTAACTTTGTTAGTGTCTTTTGCAGAACAATCTATCTGGCAGACGGAAGATTATTACAAAATAATATATCTTGAAGTTGATTAGGTAAATTTTCTGGTACATTGGAATGATACAAACCCTTAACATGGTTAATATTTTTGTGTGTGGAAGGGAGGGTGAGAGTCTGTAATTACGTAAGGTTGGAATAGAGAAAACATCTGCCCGTATCCTTGAATTTTTGGAAAGTTCGCCTTGAAAACCAGGAATTATACTTGCATTTTTTCATTGTCCAATTGAATATCATGAATCCTTTTGCGTTATCCACACTCAAACTCCACCTCTTGTCTGTGAGGATCATTTCATGTGCTGAAAATTATCTTTCAACAGAAACATAGTCAGTAGTGCTAATTTGAAAGCTGAAATATTACTTCGCAAGACATGAATGCCAAAAAGGACCAAACTGACGCGAAAGTGAGCAAGGCCACACAGATCAGAAGTTTGCACTTGGGACTGTGCAGGCAGTAGAGTCGATTGAGTGCCAAAACTGAGAATGGGGAGGAGGGGGCGACAAGAAATTTACTTAACTTATTAGGGAAGGCTTAGCATTAAAAGTCTATAGTACGGGGGAACTGTCCCCTTTTGCCGCCACTGTGTGCAGGCAACAGTGCGTCACACATTTTATTTTGTTTAGAGCTTTGATAAACATCATGTATTTGAGGGAGGGAAATCGTCAGGTAACATGTTTCAAACATTTCAGTCATGAAATTATTTCGCCACCAAACCTAGTAAATACCTCTGTGAGATATAAAAATCCTGTAAAACCTGAAAAAAATATAAAAACCTAAAAAAAGGTTTAATTTAGGCACATAAACCTAAAATATGTTCTAACAAGAAAAATAGGTTATTTTAGGCTGATATAACTTGTTATTTCTTATTTACCTGCAAAGAAAAAATAGGTTAAAAACCTAAAATCCGAGGTCTACTTATGCGACACCCTGTATGTATGTAGGTATGTATGTATATATATATATATATATATATATATATATATATATATATATATATATATATATATATATATAATTCAGGCTCCATCCCGTTATTCTCAGGCACCAACTTTTATTTGGACCGGTGGGGGGGGGGGATACGGGCTAAGAAATCAGTGAATCCAGCTAAGATAAGCTATGATTATTGGATATTAATTCTTGCGCCGGAATGGCCTTCCTAAAGAAGACCCGACCACGAACAGTATGAATAACTATGCAATGCATTCCAATATGTGGTCGACTCTACCACATCGTTGCAGATTTTAAAATTCGGCTAGCAACAGTGGAAAAAATTTATAATGGCATGTTTATTATTCTGATTTCATGATACACATGGAACAGAAAACGAAAGAAACATTAAAGAACACATACTGTACTCGTTATTTTATTTTTAAAAGAAGGTAGTCCTGGAAATTTCCGTAATTGAACTCGAAATATTATAATAAAAATAGAACTGAATTTAAAAAATCAACACCCGGTAAAAATTTTCACGCGCCATGGTGTGACACACAATATGGAATGTCAAGTGTTGGTAACATACAATAAGCCTTAATGATGATTAGTAAAAAATAATAAAATAAATACATTAAAGTAAATGTTAATGGGTTTCCAACTCCGGCAATACAGATGAAAAGATTGGTGCTTCAAGGTTGACCATTATCCGTTCGTCCTAAAGTTGTCAACTTTTTATGATTCAAACAAAATTGTCAGCTATGAAATATTGTGACAATAACTTATATGTAATTGAGTGTATGGTTGACGAAACAGCTTTCATTAATTCGAAGACTGTTTATGAATGAAATATTAAATATACTTAATGATTACAAATATCAGGTACAAGCCGGCCCCTGTGGCGGAGTGGTTAGCACATCGCGCTACGACGCCAGGGGTCCCGGGTTCGAATCCTGACCTGGGCATGGATATTTGTGAGTGTCCATTCATCAATTTCATCATATCATCACTCATCCCCATCTTCGTAAATTAGCCAAAAGTGGCACAAAAGGCGAAGTAAAATAGAGAAAATCATAAATCATATCAGGTACAAAACTTAATTATAAAAAATCATATTTGTTGCCACTAGAAAAGCTAACACATGGAAGTTAAACTGTAATTCATATACACACGAAACGTGCAAACGTATCCGCGTAGCAGTTTATTTTGTTCTGTAAGAAAATGTAACTAACGAAAAAGTTCAAATTTTAAGTATATTTGGAATAAAATATGGCCTATGATAAATATAAATTTTGAAAAATTAACAAACAACATACAAGGTTTGATTTGATTTCATTTACTTCGCTTGTCTGCCACTTTTGGCTAATCGCGAAGATGAGGATGAGTGAGTGATGATATGATTAAATTGATTAAGGACACCAGGCCTGGATTCAAATTCAAAATTAGCGTGTTGTGCTAATCACTCCGCTACGTACAACATACTTATTACGAAATCTATGGCTTATTTCCACAGTGAACTATTTAAATAGATACGTCTTCGGAAAAAACAATGTGTCCGACAAATTTACAATTCATGATGGGTTAAAACAAGGAGATGCATTATCTCCATTGCTCTTTAATTTTGCCTTAGAATATGCTGTTAGGAAGGTAAAAGAAACTAAAGAAGGACTAAAATTAAATGGTGTGACTCAGTTGTTAGCATATGCAGATGATGTAGACTTACTGGGTGATGATGTGAATACAATTAAGAATAATGCTAAAATATTTTTCAAAACTGCTAAAGAGATAGGTTTGGAAGTTAACAAAGAGAAAACTAAATATATGCTTACAGGCCGAAACCAAGTGTTAGGTAATAATCAAAATCTAATTATTGATAACAACTCGTTTGAACCAGTCTCCAAATTCAAATACTTAGGAGTAATATTAACAAATGAAAATTATATTAAAGAGGAAATAAAAAGTAGGCTTAATTCAGGAAATGCATGTTACTTCTCTCTTCATAAACTTTTGTCTTCTTGTTTAATATCTAAGAAACTAAAAGTTAAAATATACAAAACAGTAATTTTGCCTGTAGTATTATATGGATGGGAAACTTGGTCCCTTACATTGAAAGAGGAACATAAATTGAGAGTATTTGAAAATAAGATCCTTAGGAAAATCTTTGGACCTAAAAGGGATGAGGAGACAGGTGAGTGGAGAAGGTTACATAATTTAGAACTACATAATTTGTATTCATGTCCAGATATTATTAGAATAATTAAATCAAGAAGACTTAGGTCGGCAGGCCAGGTGGCACGAATGGGTGAGGAAAGAGGAGTTTACAGGATTCTTGTTGGGAAACCTGATGGTAAGAGACCTGTAGGAAGGCCAAGACGAAGATGGAGGGACAACGTCGAGATGGACCTAAGTGAAATCGGTAGGGATGGAAAAGAGTATATAGAACTTGCTCAAGATAGGGAAAGATGGAAGGCCTGTGTTGCTGCAGCCATGAACCTTCGGGTTTAAGAAGGCTAGAGAGTTAGTTAGTTAGTTCGGAAAAGTTTGGTTTGTGACAGAACTTTTTCCACTGCCAAGAACATTTGCAATACGATAATTCCTATGGCAAGGTCAGTTATTCCGAATTGTTTATCGCGCAGCAGGTGGTCTGGATTAACATCGAGTGGAAAGCAACGACCTTGTTCATGACGTGTATCTTCCAGACACTATATAATACGGAACCAGAATGCTACACAGCGAGAGTGCTTCGATTGATACTGAACACAATTCCTTTGGCCTTACCCATGAACACGGAATCTATACCAAAGAACTATGCTTCACTATTTGTAAAATGTGTTGATCGATTGGGAGTACGATACAAAATCTGCAAGTCAACGACTTGTATCAACAGGAGAGCTTAACACACGATAAATACAAAAAGTGAACAATGTAATGTTAGAGGATATTGATATCAACGAAGGGCAAATGCTATATCGAGAACTTCATAAATTGCTGATAATGTACACTCACGTCAATCAATTTCTACCTATAGTGCCTTTTGAACAAATACACATAATATTTAACACTTATTCGCGAAACAAAGATGCACAGTGTATAAATTTACGAACACTAGTCTTTACTTACCTTGTACTAAAATCGAGGCGCCATCTCGTTCCACTGCAATCTAGATCCATGTTACGTTTTGAGTCTTAAAGATTGCGTCCTGATTACTCAACAATATGACAAAACATGAAACGTGTTGGAAACACAGAATATTAATAATGCATGGAATAATAATAATAATTCCAACCGTAGTTCACGCAAATGTATCGCAAACGTAATAAACACTACAGCAGTAAAACAGACCTACATGTACTTCCTGACAGGTTCCACCAGCACAACTTTGAACTAATACTTCTTCTTCTTCTCAAACGTGTCCCTGTCGCTCCATTGCGATTTTGGACATAGGTACTGAAGGAATGTATCAGACAAAATCCGATATCATCCCGCGCGAAACTAAACTCTTCCTGCTATTTATACACATAAATAGGTCCTTCGCAAATTTTAACACACAAGGCAACGAAAAACTCTTTCTCCTATCCACTAAAGTAAATAGGTCCTTAGCGGTATAAATGAGACGAACACAACACACACGTCCACCCCAAACCGAACACCCTTTGAACTCATAACAGTCGGAACTGGCCCCCGCAACCAATGTTGCCAAATTCTTAGGTCGCGTTTTCTTTCTAGAATAGTGAATACCACAATTTCCTCGTATGACTTTGTTAGGCGAAATGTAACAAAACACGGGTCTCCCTTATCGCACAACGCTAGGACAACCTTGTGTTCTGGTGTCACCGGGAAATGCTTTTATTTTTAGGCTAAATGCGTAAGTTGTTAGGTTAGGCTAGTTAGGTTTAGTTCTCTTAGCATAAATAATATATTTACAGTGTATTTATGTTGAGAGAACCAAACCTAGAGTGCGCGTCAAATCTCCTGCATATGGCGATAGCCAATAGCAGCGCACTGCAGCGGTGCCATGTCGAAATCTCACACGGAAAAGAGACAGCGTGGTTGAGCGAAACGCCTTGTGAAGGAGAGCACGGCAACGCCGCACGTCTGTGATTCGCTGGTGCTGTTCAGCCGTTCAAGGCCATACGCAGGAGATTTGACGCGCACTTTAACAACGTAGGCATTCCTCGTTTCACGTCAGACCACAAGGTTGTCCAGCGTTGTGCGCTAAGGGGACCCACAAAACACAGTGACCTATTTCACACAATTTAGGTATTATAATGCAAACCTGAGTGAAACATTTTAAAAAGATTAAAGGTTTGTTTATTTGTCTTGAAATGATTTCCATTTGAGCACCATAATTGTTATTCAAAATATGTGTTCGTGTGGTTGGTGTGTGTGTGTGCGTTAAAAAGCGTAAAGGAATTTTGTGTGACAAATCAATTTCGCTACTTGTAGTCTTCCAGTGGAGAGAAATAAATATCTTAGACCAGTGGTTCCCAAAGTGTGCGCCCTGGGGTGCCGTGGCTTAGAGTCCCTGGATGTATGTATATGACGTCAAGTCATACATCCAGGGACTCTACCGTGGCTAGCTAAAAGGGGCGCTGCGAAATGTTCCAATATTTTCACTGAATTGACACTTACTTCTTGGTCTACATATGGTTTTAGAATCTGACCATCGTATTAATCCACATATGTGCTTATTTGGTACTTTTAACACATAAAATGTTTCTGAATTTGAAATGTGTGTTTATTTTTTAACTTAGGCAAGCAACCTAACCACAGTTACTGAGCGTTGCAAGTGTTAGGTTGGCATGCATTCTGACTTGGGCGCCGCGGAAAAATCTTGAAACACTAAGGATGCCGTGAAACAAAAAAGTTTGGGAACCACTGTCTTAGAGGAATGAAAATAATCCAAGGAGAGAAAGAGGATAAGAACGGAGTGGCAATGTAAACTGATTGAAAGAGAAATGGAGGCAAAACATATCACGGAAGGAATTTCAAATGGAAAGAGAGAGACCAAGAATAAAATTTGAGAATTAAGGTTCATTAGTTTTCTTCTTTCAGCGACATCAACATTGCCCTTTGTGCTTCATTTAGACCAACGCCTTGTTTCATCCTGTTCTTTAGATCTTGGCGTTGTTTGCAATTCCAAGAAAACTTCGAGAGCAACGAAGAGGAAATGAAAATACTGTATTACAGCCGATGATGGTTGATCGAAGAACTTTGGCAATTATTTTTTTACCACCCACACCTGGTTGCTAAGCAACTGTAAAACGAGAGGAGTTGCCTTGCAGGAAGACATTTCCCATGGTTCCGAAACGGAGAGAATTAGATCTCTTCTCCAACATCCTCTTAACAAGTGGAACTCTCTCATCTGTAAAGAGTTAGACGATCGAGGGTGTGTCCCTCCTGCGTTTTCGGGCAAGAATTTTAAAAATATCCTTACCTCAGCAACTCTGGGGCGCACCCATCCTCAGTGTGTACCGTTTAACCTTCCTCCTGGACAGTTAACTTCCTCTTGCTCCTGTCGTCGGGAACACACTCTTATACTGTGTCTACAACAAGGCTATCTCAGGGTCGTGGAAGGAAACTCTAACACTAGGTCTTTTTGTTCTGACCAATTTATTTCAAAGAAACAACTATACATACTTTTCGTGTCTCCAGAGTTCCGTGGGCATGTTGGACTTAGAAGGGGTGCCAAAAGGGAAGGCAGTGGGATAATTTATCCCACGAGAATGTCAAGAGGCGAATACGACAGCGATTTCAGGCAGATAGAAGGAAATAGTAGAACTACTCACACAGGCGTAACATCCCAAACTTTCAGGTTTATGAACATTTACATGTTAATGGTACTTTTGTTAACCTCCTAGAACCTGAGGATCAAAATAACAAGTAATTCTGATTTTGCAAATGTGACAGTTATTTATTCAAATATTCCTGGATGATATTTTTATGGGCTTGAAAACTCTTTGATTCTGCCCCCTCCCCAAAGTTAGGTCCCAAGTCACGCCTATGACTACTCATTTTGTCGAAATTTCGGAATTTTATACCTTAGCTATTAATCTCCTTCTCGATGTAAAGTTTTGACATCATCTTTAGTTAACAAAAATAAACTATTGAGTTACACATTAATTCAATAGTTTACAAAAGAGGAAATGCTTTTCCAATGTGAAGCAGGGCCTCCCCGATGGCGCAGTGGTAGCGTCTTCGTCTTGTAATCAAGGGGTCCCGGGTTCGATACCCGGCGGAGGCACAAGTGGTTCGGATCCCACTTTAAACTGTAGGCCCAGTCCCGATTAGCCTTACTGTGCATAAAGTGTACTTAAAACACCAAATCAAACAAATCAATCCAATGTGCAGCCATTAGTGGATTACATAAGGATTGGTATACAGGCCTATAGAACATTTGAACATCATTTTTATGTCAAATGAGTAGTAGTATTTGTACTATTATAAACTCAAGAAAGTATGAACCCCCCTCAAGCAGATTTGGCTACACTTAAAACAAGCTCAACATGCCCATATGAGCTTTTTGCTCAAGTGTGGAACCTTGTCTAATCCAAGATTTTTGTAAAAAATGCCCCTCGGAAAGTATGAACCCCCTCAGATTGATTTGCCTATACTTATAAAAGGCACTTCTGTGAGATTGTTGTCCATAAATTTGTTAAAAATATGCCCCTCTTGATATTTTTTTGGCCACACTTAAAACTAGGCCACACCCACCTATACACACCTACACCCACCCACACCCACCCACACATATTTACTTCCGGTCCACTTCCGGTCCACTTCCGGTCCACTTCCGGTCCACTTCCGGTCCACTTCCGGTTTAAGTTCAATTGGACACCAGGCTCATCTTGCATATCTATTATTAAAACAATGTATTGTGCAGAGCTCTTCTAGAATTGCTCTGTGACCCTCTCATTTCTTACATCATAAACATATGATTTTTCCCCTATGAGAATAACACTACAAATGGTGTCATCAGGTAAAGCCTCATGGAATTCACAGATAATTTTAATGTTTGTCCTGTCATTCACCACAACTTGTTTTCTTTTTGAAGTGTTGATGACAAACATGGGTCTCTCTGCTTTGAATTCATCTGGTGTGTAATACATGTCAGTATTGCCAGTAGTGACCCTTTTGTATGCTGTAAATGCCTCATATAATTTGAGGAAATCATCCTTGGACATGTCTAAATTGTAATTTTCTCTAGGAAAAACCTCATTTCTGCCATTTTTAAGATATATGTTCTTGATGTTGCAGTTATCAAATTTACTTGAATTTTTTTCCTGATTATTGTGTCTTCCAGTCTGAAACAGTACCACCACAAAATCAGGCATGTCATATTGAATACTGGAGAATGAATTTGTAGCATCAAACTCATAATAAGAACCAGTTGCGGGCTTCTGTACACATTGATATGTATAAGATTGCAGAGGAATCTGTGGATTTTTTATTATATCAGCTTTGTATTTAAGAGCATAACTGGCCTCATATTCAACAACCGGGATTCTTAGCTCCATAGTCTGAATAATGCATTTGCCTTCATCAGGTAGGGTATTGGGCAGAGCTTCCCCTGTAGAATTTAATGTGCTGTACCTCATCAAAGCATTATTATCATTGGCAGCTCTTCTAAATGTAATTCTTAAACCACCCTTCCACATAATATCTTTGTAATCTGAGAAGAATCCTGGCAACAGGCGCATCGGGAACAGCACTGTGTGGTTCTTAGATAATATCTTATCACCAGCCTCAAATCCACCTATTTTGTAGTAAGAAGCCTCGGTTTTGGATAATTTTAGTGTGGCCAAAGCTGTGGAGGTAATGCCGGGATAATCCACTCTGTTTATAACAGAGAACAGATGCGGCACAAAATTATCCACCAATCTTATATTTGAATTTGCCGGATAATCTGTTCCATCGAGCTTTACAACATCAAATTTGATGTATAGATCTGCTCTGTGGGGGTGTATAAATCCATCCCCTACATCAAGATCAACCTCAATCTCTGTGTTGGGTTGATTTAAATTTGCAAATGTCCTCCTGTTTGGGGGGAATGATTGTAGCTCATAACTCTCAATATTTTCCATTGTATGTATTTTTATTTAAATATTAATCTCTATGATTGCAGTTGTTGTGGCTCCAGCAAAATCAACTAATTCTTCTTTTTCATTAGTGACCATCAATTCAATATTATCTATTCTATTATGGCACACAGGAAAATATAATGTTGGTGATGGATTGTAGATGATTGGCTCCATGAATTCAGAATTAGGTTTGAATGTTGCAATGATGCCAGTTTGTTTGTGAGTGCCTATGCCATTTGATTTGGTGATCATACCCTCGGCCACATTACAGTGAATATTCAGAGTCTCTATGGCTAAGAATTTGGGTATATTCATAGCAGTGTGTTTGATGGCTGCTTCAAGTTTTGTGTTGTTCTCAAAGCCTAACAGCTCTCCTATAGTACCCAGATCCACTGTTTCTGTAGCAGATACAATCTCTACTCTGTGAGTGACAGAATTTTGAGTTAATACTATACCTCTGGGTAATTGAGCATTTAAAGTGGATAGATTATACTGCCCTGGAGTGATGACAATTTTTTGATCCCCTACTGCAATTTTGTTGTTGTGGTGTGTAATATTTGGGATCAGGTACATGCCGTAAAATGCTCTGAGAGCTATTGTTTTGGGATACACTATGTCATCATGCAATTTGAGTTTCAATATTGAATTTTGGCTGGTGAGATGGAATACCCCCATGATGTTTTAAATACCACAAGGCTTTTTGAAAATTTTCAATTGATGGTTTATTTATTTGAGACATATATCTAAGAACAGATAAACACAAATGTCCGCAATTAACATCTTTGAAATTTTGAACACGGGCATTATTGTAATAAAGATTAGCTGAATTTAGATATTTTATTAAATTTTCAGGTGGAACACCTCCAAATGAATCAAACACAAATGCCTCATTGTTTAAATATTTAAGATAACAAATCCAGTGAGTGCCCTGATTTTTGTACTTATCCAAATTAACAATGCCACACTCTTTGTTGAGTGGTTGTTCTGGTAAAGAATCAGACATGTACACACCCCTAAAATGTTTGATGCCCAGTGGCTTGATTAAAGCTTCAATATCTTGGTTTGTAAGCGGCTCTTGTTTTTTTTAAACTTATTCATGGCTCTCTTAACACCTTTGCCCTGTTTCTCCATGGCCAGGTTATGGCGCCTCTGCTCATCTAATTCTGCCCTATTTTTCTTGGCATCTATTACTGTTTTTGCTATGGCAGCTGATCCCCCAGCCAAGCTCCCCACAGCCCCGAGAGCAGCTAAGATGGCCGGGATAGTAAATATGAATCCCCCCCACATGTGATTTTTTTCTTGATTGCTGTAATTTTTTTAATTGGGAGGTACTAAGCAACAATTTCATACCATGTCCCTTTGCAATACAAGAGCTTTTTTTCTTGCGCTGCTTTTTGGTTAAAAGGCTATCAATAGTTTTAAGAGATTTGAGACCTGCATAAGGTATTTGATACATAACACCCTTGGCCTTCATTCTAGGTTTATTATATATATATTCACAACCCCCACCCCAGTTTTTGTTTGGTGCTCATAGCTATGGTGGTTCCCAATGCTGCTATTTTTTCACTTAAAGAAGCATCTTTGCTTACAAATCTACCAAATGCAGCCTCTTCTAATTTCTTGTCTGCAACATGTCTCTTGTCAAGATCAGAATGTGTGTTGTATGCTATGTCATGGTCTCTACAAGCAGCATCTAGGGGATTTACACCAGGATCCCCTCTGTTTAATCTATGATCCAATTTTGTGCCTGGACCACAATACTGATAGCCTGGAATATGTAGTTCAAATGGCAGCTTGTTTATAATGTCATTAACCAACCCCCGGCCCTCAGAAATATTCCAAAATTTAGGTGGTAGAGTATTAATAATTTTTATGAGATATCCAATCCCCTTAGTGTCATTCACTATAAAATTAGACAATTTTGTGCTTATCATGTCCATAATTCCAACCTTTTCATTGTAAAAATTGTTGTTCCCAGCATTTTCCTCCCCAGCTATCACCAATAACCTATCTACAAGTTTCCTGACATCATCAACCCACACAAATTCTTTAGGCAGGGTGTTGTATTGTTTGATTCCACTGCCAGTCTTGATCTGTGACCATATGGGCTTGATTAAATTATTGTATTTTGCCCCACTGCTAGACTTGACTCTTTTTTGTGTGGGATCATTGTTCTGGTATAGAGCATCTGATTTTATTAATATTTCTTTGTAATAATCATAATCTTGATCTGTATAGCTGCCAGACCTTTTCCTAGTCATCAATTCCCACAATCCAGGTGTTCCGGGGTACTTAACAAAAGCACCTTTTTCTCCGAGACGAGATTCTGAATATACAATTATATCATCCCCCATAAATGTTACTCTGAAATTGCCAATTCTATGTATGATGCTACCATCAAGCTCTGTGTCAGCATATAAGCCAAACACCTCATCTTTATTGTCTTTAGGTGTGGTTAAATATTCTTGAGCAAGAAGACCCAATTCAATAGGATCCTGAGTAGCTTCAATTCTTCTAGGAGCAATAGGACTAGGTGTATGAATACTGGAAAGTGGGGTGAATGGATAATCTAATATGTTCCTTGCAGCTACAGGTACAAGCTCTGTGATCAAATTTTGATTTTGCTCTGTAACAGTTTTGATATTTTTACCTAAATCACTAATAGCATCAATTATAGGCTGTTCTGTTTGTTTATGTTTTTCATAAATTCCCCGGTTCTCTGATTTCCATCCCTTAAATCTTTTTACAAGATAATCTCTTAACTTAAGATCATCAATGATTGGCCTTTTCATGTTTATTTATTTATATTTCAATGTCTAGAAAATTGTTGATTTTATTTCTGTATTTGCCACTACTGGGTGTTCTTGTCATATCAATTGTGACAAACCCATAACTGTCCTGGTTCCAGCACCTGCTGCAAAACTTGGAAAAATCATTGTAGCTCAAGTCCCCACCTACATATTCATCATGTATGTGTTTGAGGTTGGTATGATCTTGATGAAACACACATATAAAATTGCTGTTGTCTCGGATCAGTTGCTTCGGAATTTTAGAAAAAGTCTGTGCCAGGTAGAAGCAATCAATGTTTTTGTGTCGGCCCTGTGTAAAGAAATTTCTAACCTTGTTTTGATTATCCAGTATAATGTCATCAAACACAACAACAGAATTATCGAGACATTCATGGAGTGGCTTAACATCTGGTTCAAAAGTGGCTATATCCAATCCATCATATAGCTTCATCAGCTGCTGATATTTTAATTGTTCCAAGCTCTTAGAAAAGACATACAAGTGCCTGTTTTTCCAGTCGAACCAGTTGGGTGCCAATAAAAAATTATCAACCATTAGTGTAGTTTTACCACAAGCAGATGGCCCAACAATAAGACACCTAATATTATCAGGCAGCAAGTTGCCATTTCTCTTATTCTGTTGTTCAGGTTCTGGCAGCCTTTTTATAACATCCCAGGTGCTCATATTATTATTTTGTTTGCATCGATCCAGCTGTTTTCCGGATGACCCAGCCATTTGACAAGTAACTTGTTGCCTTTTCTGCGGATGATTTTTTCTATGAGATATGTGTCAGGCTGTTTAGTTTTGCTGAGCTCTTGTTCATAGAACCTGCCTTTGAGAATTTCTCCTCTGTGGTCTTTTATTATATATGTGTTAAGGGTCCCAGGTTTAACTTGAACCACTGTAAATAATTCAGTGCTCCAGTTTCTTGTAAAGCCTCTTTTGAATAAGTGCTTATATTTGCTGATTCTTACTTGATCACCCACCTTGTATTTGGCCTTTCTTGTTGTTGGCTGGTATCTAGGATAATAAACAGTCCTGATCAATTTTTGCTCATCAGATGAAGTTACTTCAGAGGGTTTCATGTTGATTGTGGAATGGACCGAGTTGTTATATTTATGTAGAAGTTCTGGAAGAATATTAATCCATTTATAATTACCTTGGAGGGTAAATTGTTTATACATAAGATTTTTTAAGGTTCTGTTGAATCTCTCTACAATTGAGGCCTTGAGGTCACTGTAACTCGAGTAATGTTTTATTGCCTGGCTTTTAATAAATTGTTGAAACACTGAATTATAAAATTCTTTGCCATTATCTGTTTGCAAATAGCGCGGGGATCTTCCACTCTGATTGATGATTGTCCTGAAGGCTTCTGTAACACATTTTCCAGTCTTGGATTTGAGTGGCACAGCCCATGCAAATTTTGAAAATGTGTCTATTACAGTGAGTAGATACTTGTAGCCCTTGTTGATTTTGTCTAAGTTTTTCAACTGTCCACTTGCCATTTCAATCAAGTCGCTCTGCCATAAATCATCTATGCTCTTTGTGACTACTGGGAGTCTCTTAAAATTATGTCTGGCCTGTCTGTGTAATTCATCAACAATAATTTGTCTAGACATAATATGAAAACAAGAATATTGCAACTATGGGGTGTTCAGCAGCTGATACTGCAGGATTTTCTAAATATAATTTGTCTCCTATTTGTATTTTAAATTCCAAAGTGACATCATCTTCAGTATAGGCTGTTTCTAATGTATTGGGGTCTGTAAAATCCTCTAACTCTACACTGGTGATTTTCACTTTGTTCTCAGCATTTGTTATTGATAAGGTGGGGTAGTGGTGTGCCTGTGGTTGAAGCCAATATTTGATCTTGATTGGTCTCAATGTGCCCCCAACAAAAAACTGGTAATAAAATTGTGCAGGGGACAGCATATATATTTTGCCACCTGGTGTAAATGGTGAATCATATTCTTTGTTGGGGATGCTGTACAATTCAAGAATTACTGAATGTTTTGGATTCTCGATTATGCCTGTTATTTTCTTTTCTGCTGTGAGCAATCTGCTTGTTACAGATTCAAGGTGCTCATTGATGGTCCTAACAACATCATCATGGCCTGGCTTGATTTTTATGTCCACAATAAGTTTCTTGTATTGTTGCACAATTTCTTGAAGCTGGGTGGCAAAAACAGACAGAGCATTTGCTTGATTGGATTCCATGGTTCCTAGCTGTTGCTTGATATTAGCTACAATTTGTTGCAAATTTTCAACAACTGCCAATTTTGAATTTTGAGCAGTAAGATCATGGACCTGTCTTCTGATATCCTCAAACAGGGCATGCAGTTCATTAATATGTTGATTGGTTGGTAGAGTGGCCACTGTCTGAGTGAGATGTTTGATCTCTGCTTGGATATTCTTGATATCTTCTGATTTCAATATCCTATTCACTGCCCTCTTAATATTTTTAAGTTCCTGTGATGTAGGAAGATTTGATACTGTATTTTGCAAAGATTCAAGTGCCAATTTTACATTGTTTAATTCAGAAGCATCAGCCACATTTTGCATAGCATTTTGGAGCAGGGCTATATCTGCCTGAGTGGGTGTGGATTGTTGTAAAATTTCAAGTTTTGTTTGAATATCATCGATCAAATGATGAAAATGAGATAGTTCAGATTCAGTGTTGAGGTTTTCAAGCTTTGTGATTTGGTGCTGGACACTAACAAGAGTATCTACAATACCGGGCAGACGAGATTCTAGAGTTTCTTGTACATTTGCCAAATCACTTTGCACTGCTGCTATTGTACCTTCAAGATGGGTTATGGTACTTTGAATTTTTCCAAAATCTTCATATGTTTCAAGTTGCAGCTTAATATTTGCTACACTCCGAGTTATTACATTCAAAGCATCAGAAGATGGCAAGTTGTTCATAAAATTTTCAAGTGTCTCAATTTTTTCTTTAACCTCGGCTATGGCATTGTGCAGAGGATCCAGATTAGGTATTTGGAGTGACTGAATCTGTTCTTTTAGAGTGGAAATCACTAGATCAAAATCTTCTTGTGATTTTATGCTTTTGACAATTGTTTGGAGCTGTGCCTGGACATTATTTATCTGCTCTTCCAATTGTTGTTTCAATTGCTCAGAATTGGTGGCCTGGGTCTTAAATTTGGCTTGAAGAGCTGCTACAGCTTCTTCCAAACTTTGAAAATTATCCAATGTTGCCAGATCAGTATATTTCTGAAGCAGCACTTTGAGTTCAGAATCAATTTTAAGAAGAGGGTCCATGCATTGTGATTGTAAATTTGTAATTTCTAATTGAAGACTGGCATTGAGTGTGGTTTGTAAAGCTTGTAAATCACTTCTTAATTTCTTGACTCTGACATCAAGCATCAAAATCTCATCACTGTGATCTTCATGTCTTGTATGGCCAAATATATCATTAGGCATTTTTGTTTTAATGGTTATTTATTATAGAGTATCTGATTCTTAATTCTATAAAAAAGGGTATAAGCTTGTCATAAGATCCAGGGACCTCAATATACCAGCAGAAACAGTATAAACAGTGCCAGAAATCATGTTTGAGTGCTTAATTCTATAAATATTTCTCCCTACTGAAATCTTGACATCACCCTCAGGGGTTGTAATAAATTGCAATTGCCCACCTACAGGTAATTGGTAATGATTTAAATTATTGTTAAATATGTACAATATTTTGCCTGTTTCATCATCAACATCTGTAAGTATGCTGTTCAGATGAATAATTAACAAGCCACTCAGTTTAGACAGCATATCAGGAGAGGGTTGTAGTGTTGGCAGCTCCATAATAGCCTGTTTTTTGAACCCAAATAAGTTCATAGGCATGTTTATTTATTTCAAATCATGCTCTGTAATTGGGCATTGATTCCCATTTTTCAAATCACAATGACCCCATGGTAGAGTATGTATGCCACATGATAAAATGCATCTCTTATCATCATGTGGGTCCAGGGCCACTTTTCTTACAATATTTGAAGTCAATAAGTGATCCACACTCTGAATTCTGGATTCTGATGTTTTGATTAAATTCTGGGATTTGAGGCAATTTTTATAATCTTCAAATACAAGCTCTTTTTCAACAGTTACTTTGCCAATACCCTTGGCCTTTTTGGCAGCAACACCACTACATGTTTCAAAAGTGTACACCTTGGCACTTAACCCAGCAAATTCCACAATAACATCACCAAGTGTCTCATCTTTTAACTTGCCAGGCACCTTTTTGTTGTGGGGTTGAATTATTGTATGTTCACTGGTATCAAAGTATTGAAACAATTCAGGCTGTGCAATATCTTGATAAACATCTTCTGTTTGAATATCAAGAACAAAACTATCAGTGTCCATGTACATCAATTTTACACGATCCTTATAAAAAAGTTTCAACACATCATAATACAATGTTAACATATGTAATTTGGCCGATTCCAATATCGCAGCCCCTACATAAATAGGTTTATCAAACTTAATCTTTGTTTTCTTCATGTTGAAAAGTGCCATGTGCTCATCATAAATTCTTCTGTAATTGAAATTAGGCTTTGCAACCAATTTTTTGCTCAGGCTGGGGTCAGTAATTATTTTAACATCGGTATGTTTTCTGACATTTTCAATAGTTTTGCCATACACTGAATTCACCATCAATTTAAACAAGCCCTTATCAAATTGGCTCTTTGCAGATGTTCGAAGCTCTGTGTTTGTATCAATGTATGGTTTCAACCATTCTGAGTGCCTGAACCTTAAGACTTTGCCAACTTTGGTCACTTGAACACCATGTTTCATCAGGAACTGGAGGTTTTTATAATATATGACATAATCCTGTTTCGGCTCCAGAGTCATCATGAGCTTCTTCTGTTTAGAGCCAGGTGAACACTTAACCTCGGGAATTGGGGGCAGATCAGAAAATTTATTGTGCAAATCATCAGGAATTGTCAGATCAACCTCTAAGAAGAGGCCATAGTCACTGTCATCAAAATCATTAAGATCTTCAATATTGAAATCTTCAACCCACTCAAGCCCTGCATATGGCAGTTTTTGCATCATAGCGTGACCATAGAGGCTGTTGGCATCTACATACACTATATAATTTGATGGCCGTGCTGGATCATAATCAGGCATATATTTGTTATTTGCTCTGGCATATCTCTGGGAACATTGCACCATCCCCCCTCTTATACATTTCTCCATAAACAGATACTTATCTTGATCGTGGATCAGATCCAAATGCATGTTAGTGTTCAAAAACGTTGCAGACCATGCTAGGCTCGGGGCACTGAAAAAATATATATTATATCCAGTCTATAATTTTGCATAGAAGATTTTCTGAATGCCTGCAATATATCAGCTAAGAGGGTCACATCAAGTTTCAAATATGCCATGTGATAATCACCAAATGTCTGGCATTTTAAATTGTTCCACATCAACTGAGCATGGTGATAATCTTCATCAGTGATTCCAGATCCTCTGATTTTGCTGTAAAACTCTTCTTGTGGTGGCAGAGAACACTCATCAAATTTAGAAAAATCTGTAACATAGTCATATGGATATACACCCTTCCGCCTAATTAATTTCAGGTCCTGATTTGGAAACAAGGCACGTGTGATTTTGAATTGATCATCAGATAATTGAGTGGCCAGTGTAGCCAGGCTAGCAGATAAAATTCTGTAAGAATCAAGAAATCTTAAGTGAATAGGAACACCATTAACTTTAATTATCTTGCTAATAGATATATATTTCTCATCATTTTCAGCTAAAATATTTAAATTCTGCTTCTCAAACCCCTCATATCTGATCAGATGATGGAAATCATAATTGGATGCTCCATGGCAAAATATGGGGACAAATTTTGGTCTCTTGATCTTAATATTACAGCTATTACACAGGGCCATTAAGAATTTACCATCTGTATGAGAATGGTGTTTCACCTTGATATTTGTATCTGAAAATTCAGAATCACATACCGGACATTTTTCTGCATTGTTGAAATCCTCAATCTGTTTCTCTGTTAAAGGCAACATAGGTTTTGATTTTAATAAGATGTTAGATGCTATGTCATGGCACTCATTTTCTATTCTATGTGCAAATATTTTGATGGCATTTGGTCCCATGTATAAGTGTGGCTCACTAGCTACACCATCCCGTATAACTATATAACAAAAGCTGGAAGGTTCATGTAGCTGGTATGGTGTAATTGAAGATTCTTCAGGATCTGGATTGCAGAATGCAAGAGGTTTGAGGTTTGATTCAAAATCACAGACAATATATGCTGGGTGTTCCGACAAGGCTTCAAACTTTTTGAATTTGCAATTTTCACTTGGATTAGGCATCACCATATGAACAGGTTTATGGTTGCCACAGTATTTCAGATGCTCAATTAACTTGTTTTTATCAATTTCTGCATTCTTTTCACAAACACCATTCACCATTTTTCTACCATCAAATACACTTAAACATCTTCTACACAACTTGAATATTGTATTGGATTTGTCTAGTTGTTTTCTGACTAAAGCTTCAAGATTATGTATCAGAGTGTAATGATTTGTGCCATCCTTTTCAATTAAGAGCAGATCAATCGGAACAGCAGAATCATCATCAAATGTACTGATTCTGAGAGGTTCTATCGAGCAATTGCCAGTGGAACAAATAAATACATTAATAGATAATTGTTTGCCATTAATATCCCGGGCCTTTTTTTCAAATTTATCAATATTCTGAACAGACATTGGATATTCTAAACCCTCCATTGCATCGTCAAAATCATGTTCATGTTGTTTGTAATAATTTATTCTCTGAGGATTTCTTGAAACTGGAAACAAAACAGCTAATATACACCACAAAAAGCATTTCTGGTCGGTATTTTCTATATTAACCACGGCTCTTCTGTTTTTAATATTATCAGGTAATGGCAGATATGTAGATCCTTGTAATGAGCTGAATTCAGAAATATTAACATATAACTTGTGTGGAGAGCCGCATAGGCTCCATCCAGACTCTTTTGCTGCAAATTCAGAGTGTTTAATATTCAATTGATTTATCAAGCTGCTTATTATTGTGTCTGAATTTGCGTTTGAATATACCGGTACAGTTTCTGTTATGTGGGGCTGTGTAAATTTTGTGCCATTTGGTTTCTTATATTGTGCAAACAATTTAAGGGACAGTTTATAAGAGCCATTTTGTGCATTAAGAATTGCCTGCAGATCAGAATTTATACTGTTCAAAAAATTCTTAATGTCACATCTTGGCTCTGATACAAACCGGTAATCCCTAAGTTGGGCATTAAAACTGCTATGGATGGGTGCATGGCGTGGCTGCTTTGCAGGTCCAGCATTAACAGGTGCTTCGTGCTTTCTTTTCAGACCAGATGTAGATGGTTGTGAGGGCAATGTTGATGACTGTGCAGAGCAAGTATCTTTATGTGTATATGTGAAGTATTGCATGCTATATTTTTTATGGCATTTGGGGCATATTTTTGTGGGAGTTCTGTATTTGTCTGGGTTACAAATCTTTTGGTGCTTAGCCCAATTGGGGCTGGATATATTCTTATTGCATTGATTACAATGTTTTTGATTCGGCATTTTTGTTGTTGTTTATTATATACAATTTCTTGGGGTTCAAATCAAAACTCTATGCTGGATAAAAATATCAGCTGGGTTCAGCACTGTACTTTGTGTGTGTGTGTATGTGTGTATGTGTGTATGTGTGTATACACTTAATATTTTTGGCTTTGGTATTTATATACAATTTCTTGGGGTTCAAATCAAAACTCTATGCTGGATAAAAATATCAGCTGGGTTCAGCACTGTGCTTTGTGTGTGTGTGTATGTGTGTATGTGTGTATACACTTAATATTTTTGGCTTTGGTATTTATATACAATTTCTTGGGGTTCAAATCAAAACTCTATGCTGGATAAAAATATCAGCTGGGTTCAGCACTGTGCTTTGTGTGTGTGTGTATGTGTGTATGTGTATGTGTATGTGTATGTGTATGTGTGTGTGTGTGTGTGTGTGTTGATATTTTTGGCATTGGTATTTATATACAATTTCTTGGGGTTCAAATCAAAATTCTATGCTGGATAAAAAAAGCAGAAATAGGCCACAACTTGGCCACAAGTGGACCGGAAGTAGGCAAACCGGAAGTAGGCAAACCGGAAGTGGACCGGAAGTGAACCGGAAGTGAACCGGAAGTGAACCGGAAGTGGACCGGAAGTGGACCGGAAGTAAATATGTGTGGGTGGGTGTGGGTGGGTGTAGGTGTGTATAGGTGGGTGTGGCCTAGTTTTAAGTGTGGCCAAAAAAAATATCAAGAGGGGCATATTTTTAACAAATTTATGGACAACAATCTCACAGAAGTGCCTTTTATAAGTATAGGCAAATCAATCTGAGGGGGTTCATACTTTCCGAGGGGCATTTTTTACAAAAATCTTGGATTAGACAAGGTTCCACACTTGAGCAAAAAGCTCATATGGGCATGTTGAGCTTGTTTTAAGTGTAGCCAAATCTGCTTGAGGGGGGTTCATACTTTCTTGAGTTTATAATAGTACAAATACTACTACTCAAATGAAAATCCCCATCACAACAATATTCCAAAACATCGGAAAAACATCTCGGCAGATTGGTTAAAATGTACCTTTGGGGGAAGGAGGATAAAGGCAACCGCAGCATGGTGCTGATCACTCCATGTGCACTAGATCCTCACCTCCACAACTTCCTATGATACACATGCGTATGCAATACACAGGGAACATATTATTTTATTCTAAAAACTGATAAGGTGCCTGAGTTGCTGTTACAGTCGCATAAAAACTGGTAAGAATATACATTAAAGTTACATATTTGAGCTTTCGTTTCAAATGAATAGTATTCAAATTGAATGATGCGGAGCCGATGGCGTTAAGTCATTTTGAAAGGTCGCCATCTCTACAGCCCCAAGCGCTAGCAACCGAGCGAGAATGAGATCAGCCTGATGGCTTGAATATTCCATGGGCGCTTATGGAAGTATTACCATTTTTTTTAAACAATATCTGAGAAAATGTTACTTGAGATAACTGCACAAACCACATGGACGGAAAGAAGAGAGGTTGAATTACAAAAATACCAAACTATGACTGTGATTAGTGAAAATTTTAGACTGGAGAGCAAGCCTTTCCATTCTCCATAAGAAATTCATGAAAGGCAAAATAGCTTTAAAATCGGTTAAAATATCCGCTTGCAAGAAGCAGAATTAGAATTCAGTATTCTCTTTTACTAATGCTCGCTAGCATGTTGAGATAATTTAAATATATGAACATTATGCAAAACCTTTAAACATTATTACTTATTCTCTGTCCGCTGTATTGCTGTATATTCCTACTGCTTATTTCAATGGCAGCTGCGACTAACTCATGTTACTCAACATAGCTGCTGTATTGCAGTTGACCCTATTGTACGTATAAGTCGTGCTGCTACAACCAATATACTCGTGGGCAAAATAACTCCAGAGGCAGGGTTCTTAAGGATCCAGGAAACCAATTAATTCTAATGGGTTCTAATGTTTTCCGCAACAGGACCGGAACCTTCTTTTCTCGCACATTTTAAATTCGGTCTAAGTTGCGTATTGTTTCATTGAAAAAAGGTTCCTGGACCGTATTTGTATTCATCCGGAAAGAAGGTTTCTGGACCAAATTGAAACACTTTCAGATAAAAAAAAAAGTTTTTTACGGTCCGGAGCTAATTTACGCTTGCTGATTTTCTCTCCTGGACCGGAAGTGAATTTATTTAAAATTCCTGGACCTTCAACAACCCTGACCGGAAGTAACGCATAGGAAAGGAATAGTTTGCAGAAGTCGCGTGGTTTTGTGGCGTAGAACGTAACGTTTTCTTTGTGCGCTTTGAAACCCAAGGACACTCGCTCCATTGCATGAAAAGGCATGTCCCAATTCTCATCAGGATTCCTCATCACGCTACCCACTACACCACAGTGGCAGACCTCAAGCAGCTAGAGTACCGCATTGAGAGAGTGGTTCTTTGATGGTTGGGTGTGATTCGTCGTTGCTGGTAGTGTGTTGGGTGTGGGTTCCTTACGAGCATATTGCTTGTCCTATGGCGAAAACACCTTCAAGAGGTTCCGAAATTCTCTTCAATGATAATTGAGTTTCCATCCCTCGCTTGAATTTAATAATGCAAGGGGAAGGGGGAAATGCCACCATGACGAGGGTACAAAGTGGAACGCGTCTTCCATGACAGGGGCTTAGGAGGGGTGCTAAAAGGGAAGGGGTGGGGAAATTTATCCCATGAGAATGTCAAGAGGTGAATGTGACAGTGATGTGACGTAGATCCTTCAGGACGGGAAACAATAGATTTTTACGGCAGCACCGTGTAATAATCAACACACCTCCTTAGATTTCAAAGTAAATATTGCATGTGATTACTGAGTCCTTTGTTCTGTTTAAGGTACAATCAGCAACAGCTGAAAAAAGAACCCTTATGAGAAGGTCATGCCCGTCTGTCTGTCCATACGGGGGTCTAGTGCGAGACACACCCAGCTTTCACCAAACCTAAAGGTGCTAAGAGCACTAAACTGGTCCTCCTAACCTAACAATTCCTAACCTAACAAATCATAATCTACAATTGAGGACTACAAGTAGTAAACGTTGTAAGTGCCAAAAGCGAAAGTGTTGGGAAATCGCAAAAAACTGATTTTTCACATATCTGGCACTTACAACGTTTACGATTTTCACTCACCCTCAACGTGAAACCTCTTTTGGTACCTGAAATAATAAATATTCACATTCATTGGAATAATAAGACCTTAGAACAAGTAGAACAGTTTGAATATTTAGGAACCATACTAACTGCGGACGGGAAAATGGACTCGGAAATTAATCACAGAATTCAGAAAGCAAATAATCTGTACTATAATATTAGTAACACCATTATAGGTAAAAAGGAGATTAGTAAAGAAACAAAAATGAAAATATATAAAATATATATATCTCCCCACGCTATTATATGGATCAGAAAGCTGGATAATGCAAACTAAATTGGAGAGCAGACTTACTGCTACTGAAATGAAATTCTTAAGAAAAACTGTAGGAAAGACAAGGAGAGATATGATACGAAACACAACAATAAGAAGAGAATGCCTGAATCAGGAACCGCTGATTGAAATCATCGAGAAGAGGGAATTATGCTGGCTGGGACATCTTATTAGGATGGAGGAAGAGCGTAAACCGAAACAAATATTTGAGGCCCGACCAGAAGGAAAGAGAGGAAGGGGACGACCCAGGTTGAACTGGAACCAGTACATTTATGGACTGGCACAGAAGAGAGGGAAGACACCGGACGAAGTGAAAAGACCGTCACAGGATAGAACTTCTTTCAAGAAGTGGCTGAAAGGACCCGACGCCTAAGTGGGCATAAGGGAAAAGAAGAAGAAGAAGAAGTAACTACAAGAGCTCTAATAACAAAATTTATCTGACTAGCAACTACAAGAGCTCTAAAAACAAAATTTATCTGACTGGTAACTACAAGAGCTCTAATAACAAAATTTATCTGACTGGTAACTACAAGAGCTCTAAGAACAAAATTTATCTGACTAGTAACTACAAGAGCTCTAAGAACAAAATTTATCTGACTAGTAACTACAAGAGCTCTAATAACAAAATTTATCTGATTGGTAACTACAAGAGCTCTAAGAACAAAATTTATCTGACTAGTAACTTCAAGAGCTCTAAGAACAAAATTTATCTGACTAGTAACTACAAGAGCTCTAAAAAGAAAATTTATCTGACTGATAACTACAAGAGCTCTAATAACAAAATGTATCTGACTGGTAACTATAAGAGCTCTAAAAAGAAAATTTATCTGACTCGTAACTAAAAGAGCTCAAAAACAAAATTTATCTGACTGGTAACTAAAAGAGCTCTAAAAACAAAATGTATCTGACTGGCAAGTAAAAGAGCTCTAATAAGAAAATGTATCTGACTGGTAACTAAAAGAGCTCCAAAAACAAAATTTATCTGACTGGTAACTAAAAGAGCTCTAATAACAAAATTTATGTGACTGGTAACTACAAGAGCTCTAATAACAAAATTTATCTGACTGGTAACTAGAAGAGGTATAAAAACAAAATGTATCTGACTGGTAACTAAAAGAGCTCTAAAAACAAAATTTATCTGACTCGTAACTAAAAGAGCTCTAAAAACAAAATTTATCTGACTGGTAACTAAAAGAGTTCTAAAAACAATATTTATCTCACTCGTAAGTAAAAGAGCTCCAACAACAAAATTTATCTGACTGGTAAATAAAAGAGCTCTAATAACAAAATTTATCTGACTGGTAACTAAAACAGCTCTAATAACAAAATTTATCTGACTGGTAACTACAAGAGCTCTAAAAACTAAAAACCAAATTCATCTGACTCGAAACTAAAAGAGCTCTAAAAACAAAATTTATCTGACTCGTAACTAAAAGAGCTCTAAAAACAAAATTTATCTGACTGGTAACTAAAAGAGCTTTAAAAACAAAATTTATCTGACTGGTAACTACAAGAGCTCTAAAAAGAAAATTTATCTGACTGGTAACTAAAAGAGCTCTAAAAACAAAATGTATCTGACTGGTAAGTAAAAGAGCTCTAATAACAAAATGTATCTGACTGGTAACTAAAAGAGCTCCAAAAACAAAATTTATCTTACTGGTAACTAAAAGAGCTCTAATAACAAAATTTATGTGACTAGTAACTACAAGAGCTCTAATAACAAAATTTATCTGACTGGTAACTAGAAGAGGTATAAAAACAAAATGTATCTGACTGGTAACTAAAAGAGCTCTAAAAACAAAATTTATCTGACTGGTAACCAAAAGAGCTCTAAAAACAAAATTTATCTGACTTGTAACTAAAAGAGCTCTAAAACAAATATTTATCTCACTCGTAACTACAAGAGCTCTAAAAACAAAATTTATCTGACTGGTAACTAAAAGAGCTCTAAAACAAAATTTATCTGAGTGGTAACTACAAGACCTCTAAAAACAAAATTTATCTGACTCGTAACTAAAAGAGCTCTAAAAACAAAATTTATCTGACTGGTAACTACAAGAGTTCTAAAAACAATATTTATCTCACTCGTAAGTAAAAGAGCTCCAACAACAAAATTTATCTGACTGGTAACTAAAACAGCTCTAATAACAAAATTTATCTGACTGGTAACTAAAACAGCTCTAATAACAAAATTTATCTGACTGGTAACTACAAGAGCTCTAAAAACTAAAAACCAAATTTATCTGACTCGAAACTAAAAGAGCTCTAAAAACAAAATTTATCTGACTCGTAACTAAAAGAGCTCTAACAACAAAATTTATCTGACTGGTAACTAAAAGAGCTTTAAAAACAAAATTTATCTGACTGGTAACTACAAGAGCTCTAAAAAGAAAATTTATCTGACTCGTAACTAAAAGAGCTCAAAAACAAAATTTATCTGACTAGTAACTACAAGAGCTCTAAAAAGAAAATTTATCTGACTCGTAACTAAAAGAGCTCAAAAACAAAATTTATCTGACTGGTAACTAAAAGAGCTCTAAAAACAAAATGTATCTGACTGGTATGTAAAAGAGCTCTAATAACAAAATGTATCTGACTGGTAACTAAAAGAGCTCCAAAAACAAAATTTATCTGACTGGTAACTAAAAGAGCTCTAATAACAAAATTTATGTAACTGGTAACTACAAGAGCTCTAATAACAAAATTTATCTGACTGGTAACTAGAAGAGGTACAAAAACAAAATGTATCTGACTGGTAACTAAAAGAGCTCTAGAAACAAAATTTATCTGACTGGTAACTAAAAGAGCTCTAAAACAAATATTTATCTCACTCGTAAATACAAGAGCTCTAAAAACAAAATTTATCTGACTGGTAACTAAAAGAGCTCTAAAACAAAATTTATCTGACTGGTAACTACAAGAGCTCTAAAAACAAAATTATCTGACTCGTAACTAAAAGAGCTCCAAAAACAAAATTTATCTGACTGGTAACTATAAGAGCTCTAAAACAAAATGTATCTCACCGGTAACTAAAAGAGCTCCAAAAACAAATTTATCTGACTGGTAAATAAAAGAGCTCTGAAAACAAAATTTATCTGACTGGTAACTACAAGAGTTCTAAAAACAATATTTATCTCACTCGTAAGTAAAAGAGCTCCAACAACAAAATTTATCTGACTGGTAACTAAAAGAGCTCTAATAACAAAATTTATCTGACTGGTAACTAAAACAGCTCTAATAACAAAATTTATCTGACTGGTAACAACAAGAGCTCTAAAAACTAAAAAAGAAATATATCTGACTCGTAACTAAAAGAGCTCTAAAAACAAAATTTATCTGACTCGTAATTAAAAGAGCTCTAAAACAAAATTTATCTGACTGGTAACTACAAGAGTTCTAAAAACAATATTTATCTCACTCGTAAGTAAAAGAGCTCCAAAAACAAAATTTATCTGACTGGTAACTAAAAGAGCTCTAAAAACAAAATATATCTGACTGGTAACTACAAGAGCTCTAAAACAAATATTTATCTCACTCGTAACTACAAGAGCTCTAAAAACAAAATTTATCTGACTGGTAACTAAAAGAGCTCTAATACAAAATTAATCTGAGTGGTAACTACAAGAGCTCTAATAACAAAATTTATCTGACTCGTAACTAAAAGAGCTCTAAAAACAAAATTTATCTGACTGGTAACTACAAGAGCTCTAAAACAAAATGTATCTGACTGGTAACTAAAAGAGCTCCAAAAACAAAATTTATCTGACTGGTAACTAAGAGAGCTCCAAAAACAAAATTTATCTGACTGGTAACTAAAAGAGCTCTAATAACAAAATTTATGTAACTGGTAACTACAAGAGCTCTAATAACAAAATTTATCTGACTGGTAACTAGAAGAGGTACAAAAACAAAATGTATCTGACTGGTAACTAAAAGAGCTCTAGAAACAAAATTTATCTGACTGGTAACTAAAAGAGCACTAAAAACAAAATTTATCTGACTGGTAACTAAAAGAGCTCTAAAACAAATATTTATCTCACTCGTAAATACAAGAGCTCTAAAAACAAAATTTATCTGACTGGTAACTAAAAGAGCTCTAAAACAAAATTTATCTGAGTGGTAACTACAAGAGCTCTAAAAACAAAATTATCTGACTCGTAACTAAAAGAGCTCCAAAAACAAAATTTATCTGACTGGTAACTATAAGAGCTCTAAAACAAAATGTATCTCACTGGTAACTAAAAGAGCTTGAAAAACAAAATTTATCTGACTGGTAAATAAAAGAGCTCTGAAAACAAAATTTATCTGACTGGTAACTACAAGAGTTCTAAAAACAATATTTATCTCACTCGTAAGTAAAAGAGCTCCAACAACAAAATTTATCTGACTGGTAAATAAAAGAGCTCTAATAACAAAATTTATCTGACTGGTAACTAAAACAGCTCTAATAACAAAATTTATCTGACTGGTAACTACAAGAGCTCTAAAAACTAAAAACCAAATTTATCTGACTCGAGACTAAAAGAGCTCTAAAAACAAAATTTATCTGACTCGTAACTAAAAGAGCTCTAAAAACAAAATTTATCTGACTGGTAACTAAAAGAGCTTTAAAAACAAAATTTATCTCACTGGTAACTACAAGAGCTCTAAAAAGAAAATTTATCTGACTCGTAACTAAAAGAGCTCAAAAACAAAATTTATCTGACTAGTAACTACAAGAGCTCTAAAAAGAAAATTTATCTGACTCGTAACTAAAAGAGCTCAAAAACAAAATTTATCTAACTGGTAACTAAAAGAGCTCTAAAAACAAAATGTATCTGACTGGTAAGTAAAAGAGCTCTAATAACAAAATGTATCTGACTGGTAACTAAGAGAGCTCCAAAAACAAAATTTTTCTGACTGGTAACTAAAAGAGCTCTAATAACAAAATTTATGTAACTGGTAACTACAAGAGCTCTAATAACAAAATTTATCTGACTGGTAACTAGAAGAGGTACAAAAACAAAATGTATCTGACTGGTAACTAAAAGAGCTCTAGAAACAAAATTTATCTGACTGGTAACTAAAAGAGCACTAAAAACAAAATTTATCTGACTGGTAACTAAAAGAGCTCTAAAACAAATATTTATCTCACTCGTAAATACAAGAGCTCTAAAAACAAAATTTATCTGACTGGTAACTAAAAGAGCTCTAAAACAAAATTTATCTGAGTGGTAACTACAAGAGCTCTAAAAACAAAATTATCTGACTCGTAACTAAAAGAGCTCCAAAAACAAAATTTATCTGACTGGTAACTATAAGAGCTCTAAAACAAAATGTATCTCACTGGTAACTAAAAGAGCTTGAAAAACAAAATTTATCTGACTGGTAAATAAAAGAGCTCTGAAAACAAAATTTATCTGACTGGTAACTACAAGAGTTCTAAAAACAATATTTATCTCACTCGTAAGTAAAAGAGCTCCAACAACAAAATTTATCTGACTGGTAACTAAAAGAGCTCTAATAACAAAATTTATCTGACTGGTAACTAAAACAGCTCTAATAACAAAATTTATCTGACTGGTAACAACAAGAGCTCTAAAAACTAAAAAAGAAATTTATCTGACTCGTAACTAAAAGAGCTCTAAAAACAAAATTTATCTGACTCGTAACTAAAAGAGCTCTAAAACAAAATTTATCTGACTGGTAACTACAAGAGTTCTAAAAACAATATTTATCTCACTCGTAACTAAAAGAGCTCCAACAACAAAATTTATCTGACTGGTAACTAAAAGAGCTCTAAAAACAAAATTTATCTGACTGGTAACTACAAGAGCTCTAAAACAAATATTTATCTCACTCGTAACTACAAGAGCTCTAAAATCAAAATTTATCTGACTGGTAACTAAAAGAGCTCTAAAACAAAATTAATCTGAGTGGTAACTACAAGAGCTCTAATAACAAAATTTATCTGACTCGTAACTAAAAGAGCTCCAAAAACAAAATTTATCTGACTGGTAACTACAAGAGCTCTAAAACAAAATGTATCTCACTGGTAACTAAAAGAGCTCTAATAACAAAATTTATCTGACTGGTAACTAAAACAGCTCTAATAACAAATTTATATGACTGGTAACTAAAAGAGCTCTAAAAACAAAATTTATCTGACTCGTAACTACAAGAGCTCTAAAACAAAATTTATCTGACTCGTAAGTAAAAGAGCTATAAAAACAAAATTTATTTGACTGGTAACTAAAAGAGCTCTAAAAAGAAAATTTATTTGACTGGTAACTAAAAGAGCTCTAAAAACAAATTATCTGACTTGTAACTAAAAGAGCTGTAAAAAGAAAATTTATCTGACTGGTAACTACAAGAGTTCTAAAAAGAAAATTTATCTGACTGTTAACCAAAAGAGCTCTAATAACAAAATGTATCTGACTGGTAACTAAAAGATCTCCAAAAACAAAATTTATCTGACTCGTAACTACAAGAGCTCTAAAACAAAATTTATCTGACTTGTAACTAAAAGAGCTGTAAAAAGAAAATTTATCTTACTGGTAACTACAAGAGTTCTAAAAAAAAATTTATCTGACTGGTAACTAAAAGAGCTCTAAAATCAAAATATATCTGACTGGTAACTACAAGAGGTATAAAAACAAAATGTATCTGACTGGTAACTAATAGAGCTCTATAAATAAAATTTATCTGACTGGTAACTACAAGAGCTCTAAAAACAAATTATCTGACTTGTAACTAAAAGAGCTGTAAAAATAAAATTTATCTGACTGGTAACTACAAGAGTTCTAAAAAGAAAATTTATCTGACTGTTAACTAAAAGAGCTCTAATAACAAAATGTATCTGACTGGTAACTAAAAGATCTCCAAAAACAAAATTTATCTGACTGGGAACTAAAACAGCTCTAATAACAGAATTTATCTGACTGTTAACTACAAGAGCTCTAATAACAAAATTTATCTGATTGGTAACTACAAGAGGTATAAAAACAAAATTTATCCGACTGGTAACTAAAATAGCTCTAAAAACAAAATTTATCTGACTCGTAACTACAAGAGCTCTAAAAACAAAATTTATCTGACTGGTAGACTGCCAAAGCTCAACGCAACAAAAACCAGTTCGATACCTCCCTCCTCCGATGCAAAATTCTGCATAAACTTCTGCCCTGCGCCACTGATAGTTATCGTTACTCGAGAAAGTAACTATTATTTGTTACTTCCGAACAATGGAGTTAGTTTTTTGTACAAGAGGGCTGTCGCCATATCTCCTTCTATAATGTAATTCAATATGACCACATGCCAAGCGTCAACCAACAAAAGTGTTTGCAGATGATTATAATCGATCAATTTGGGAGGAGAGGGGGGAGTCTCGATAAAAGAAAACGCTAGAGTTTCACCGAACTGAGCAAATATCCCATGGTGTGGGTGTCCGCGTTGAAATTCCCAGCTGAGGGAGTCCACGCCTACACTACACTTTGGGAACAATACAACAGGTGCCAGAAAGTTGATCTGGGAGTTCATAAATGGTTTAAGGCGTCACCAGTTTCGAAAACTCCCAGCATTACTTGATGTTAAAATAAAGGATAGTCTGACGATACGCACCCACGTGCTCTTTTTTTCGTCATGATGCTTTGGAGGTCGTTGGTTTTCATTTTCTTGTTGGGAGATAATCTACCCAAGGTAATCCATAGAATCGATACATAATTTCCCGAATATAATTCAGGAAAACCTGTGATATAATTTTCCCTACTGGTGTATCCAAAAATTTCGTAAGGCTGTTAAGGGGTCTTATGCCTGTTTTCTAGGTGTCAGTCCTGTATATTATCATGCATTACCTTCTTCTGACACTTCTTATTTTCCTTTTTTTTTTACAAGAAGAAAGATTGGCCAAAGGGGGGATATGCCCCCATAACCCTCCTAGACACCCGAATGTTTGGCACACATCATTTCTGTTCACAGTCGGAAACACAGTAGGCTTATTTCTCAATCTCTTTCCCTTGTCCCCTTGTTTAGCTACCAATCTCTCGATCCCTCTGCTTCTTTCTTTTTACTTCTTTCTCTTTCTTTCTTTACTTCTCTCCGTTTCTTCCTCTTTCCATTTTCTTCTGTTTAAATTTCTTTCATTCATTTCTCTCTTCCTTTGCTTCTATTTCTTCCCTTCTTTCTCTCTCTTTTCCTTGCTTTCTTTCTTTATCTCTTTTCTCGTCTGTTTCTCTTTCTTCTCTTCTTGTCTCTTTTCTTCCTCTGTGTTTTCTCTCTTCCTTCTCTTTAGTTCTTCCCCCGTTTGTTTCTTCTAGCTCTTTTTCTTTCTTTCTTTCTCTGCCTATCTCTTTATCCTTCCCTGCGTGATTCAGCTCTAAATTATTCTTGAAGTTCCTCATGTAAAGACTGGTTGACACTATTTCATGAGTGATTAGAGCCCATCCTTACCCACTCAGAGGTGACGCTCCATTTCCTGAAAGTGATTAAATACAAACTATGAAAGGAAAAACCATAAAAAACCACTAGCTAGATGCGAAATTTTCCAGTTCTGAATTTGATATACCGTAAAGGAAATATTTGCCACCTTGAAAATAAGCAAGTTTAAGGGTGAGTGTTTTTCTGACAGAAATCAATGAAAACAGGAGAAGCAGTGTAATTTCCTTGTTTATTAATCGAATAAAATAGTTCATGAAAATTAAGCACTGCATGTGAAAGCTTTTCTTAAAAACCTATTAAGAAAATGCAACTTTTTCCCTCTCTGAAGTCTGATGTTGGCATTTCCCATTCCCCATGATAAGATTTAGAGACGTTTGAAGTTCGTCGTTCAGATTGATTTTATATTTTACTTGAGTCTTCAATTCCGGTGGAACTATTAGCATATGCACTTGCAGCCGGAATGTGAGCTGAGATTCTCAATGTAAGGTAGTAATTGCAGAATTAGTAATTTCATTACAAGTAAAGTGGTTCGGTTCAACTTTCGATGTGCCTGAATGGCATAGAGTTCGCTGCGAGGAAAATCTGATTTCTTTGTTCCTATCTAGAAATGCTTTTTCAATGTAAATTCATTACTGAGTTACGAGCCTTAATGAATCTTTTTGCTAAATATAATATGACTGAAGGCCCTTCCTGAACCATGACCAGTAAAATTCGATAAAATAGGTGGAAAAATCACACATTCAATGTGAATATTTATCGTAAAACGCATGGTGTCAAGTGTCTCACAATGTGAGAACGTTGAAATTACGCTAAACATTAAAAGAACAAAAATATAAATTTCATCCGACAATGAACAATGAGCTACAAACTTAAATATGGTGGCGCTTGCCCCTCTGGTGGTGAAAAAATTTACATGTTTTTAAAGTGGAAAGTAAAATAAATGTTATTTCTTTTAAAATAATTCAAAATAAAGCATGGCCACAATTTTGTAGGATACATTCCTTCCCTCCTGGGAAAAGGTTGTTTATTCACCCCCCTCAGGGGAAATTGTTGTTGGGCGTCCTGGAAAAAAATGCTTATCATTACCTCGCTGGAAAAAGTCTGGGTACACCAATGAATTGAACTGAGTTAATATTTTGAACATCTGTACAAAAAGATCATCTTTCTTACATTTTCCTCTATCGACGGAGGGAGGGTTTAATATTTGTTGTTCTAAAGGATTATTACTTACTAGAAGTCTCGTAATTTCCAACACAGTAATTTCGATCTTGCATGGAAAGAGAATGGATCAACTCTAAGGAAAGGATATTTCATTTTATGTGCGGAGTGAGCCGCTGATCAATTTGAGTTTTCATTTTCTAAACAGACCGATAAAGATAGCTTTATGGTCGAAGGCAAATCTTTCTTGGAGCGAAGAACTGATGTATGCCGACTAGAATTTAATTTATTCTCTGTTTTTCTTCTCTCCTTCTCCTCGCCCTAGTTTCATCTCTTTTTCCTTTCTCGCATTCATTCCCTTTTTGATTATCTGTTTTTATTTGCCTCTCAATGCACTTTATTTTTCTTACCTTTCTCTTCGCACCTCTCTATATTTATCTCTCTCCGTGTGTCTGTCTTTCGATCTCTCTCTCTCCATATATCTATTGTGGACAGAAAACAACATACAATAGGAGGGAGAGAGACACTAACCTTAAATAACAAACATTAAAAGTATTTGTAAAAATATCAACAAAATGTAATGAAAGAGAGAATTCCCCTTGGCATAGTGTTAACCTCGTCGTAACTGAAGGGTTGCGGGTTCAATTCCCGGTGGAGCCACACACATTTTAAATTGCAGGTCCAGGCCGATTATCCCATGTAGGCTATACATAAATTGGCCTTACAACAAAACTCAAACTAAAAAATCATTAAAATCCAAATTCTAGCTTACTATGTTTCTGAGAATACTTTTGTCTCATGACTGAAATTTATTTGTAAAGCTTCACACGTATATGCTAGTAACAATAAGAACTCTGCTATGCAAAACAGTTAAGCTAATACGTATACCTGAATTTCTTCCAGAAGGCAACAAGCAAACATAAAAGTATAGTGTTTGATAATGTGTGTGAGGGGGGAGTGTGAATAGATGTCTAATGAACGTTCATAGCACAGCAAATAAAATCGAATTAAATTGTAATGTTTGCACAAAACAGCATTTTTTGCAAATAATCACTACTTTCAATGTTCATATGCAAAGTTTGGTGTGCTTTTGCCATAATGCAATATCAATATCATCTATAACACAGCGACATACAAATGCAATTAAATATAATTGTATACTGGGTTTGGACAATAGCACAATGTTAACACATCGAAATACTGAGCAGCAATGGCAAACGTCACAATGAATTTCATAACGGTAGAAACAACTGAATAATATTTGCTGCTCTTTTAATCTATTAAGTAAACTAGACAAACGATTTGGGAGAAAGATATTATTTTAAAAGGTATCGCAACACTAGCTTGTTGAATACAAGTATGTTTGTGAGTTCTGTATGCATGCAAAAATGTTACTCCAGCGGTCCCATTTTTAGAATAAAAAAACAAATAGCTAGTAAATACGCGTATATTTTCCACTTCTTTTACCAAATGAAGCTCATGGAACCAAATCCTGTGCACGGACCACAAAAATCAACCACAACTGACAACTTTCCTGGAAGTCAACAATCTGATGTCTGATCGACAGTATGGATTCAGGAAGGATGTATCCTCGGAATTATTATTACTTAGTCTAATTAATGAATGACGCTAGACACTGGACAAAAAAAGCAGTTCCCTAGTTGGATTAATTTCCCTGGACGTATGCAAAGCCTTCGATACCGTTGATCACAAATTGCTAATAGAAAAATTAAAGAACAGATTTGGTTTCAATAGCAAAACAATTCTCTGGATGGAAAGTTTTCTCGCAAATAGAACATTCTCAACGAAAGTAGGATGGTCACTTTCCACCGAGCAGTCAGTGTCCTCAGGCATTCCACAAGGTTCTTTCTATACTTAGCCCAAAATTATTCAACCTATTTATTGACGATATTACACTAATCTATTCAGATTTTTCGATTACTCTGTACGGAGATGACTGCCTTCTCGTCCATGTTGGAGAAACGTACCAGGATGTAAAGGAGAAAATGGATAACTCATTCCCCAAAGTACTAAATTGGTACAACATCAACAACCTGAAGCTTAACGTTGCAAAGACGAAGGCCATGGTGCTTCACACCGGTAAGGCAATCCCGGCTAACACGATAGATATTACCCTTAATGACACCAGAGTACCTTTGAGCGATCATTTAAAGTATCTAGGAATCATTATAGACCCCAGATAAATTTTAACCTCCAAATAAATACAATAACTATATTCGTAAAACCTTGTTTACCTATTTCGAAAAAATCGTAAATATCTCAATAGAAATCTTAATAGACATTTCTACCTTTCCTTTATTCGTCCCGTATTCGAGTATGGTGCTAGTCTTATATATGGCGGTAACTTAACTCATCTGAAGAAACTTGAAACAATCCAAAACAATTGCTTAAGAACTATTCACATGCATCCCCAAGAAAATAATTCCCAACAATTGCGCAAGATTTACAACATACCCACAGTCACTTCGAGAATACATTACATCTACCTGACTAAGGTAATCCATAGTATACATAACAAATCATCTCCACTGCATAATAGGATTAAGCTCAGCTCTGAGTTCACCAGATCATTTTTACATAGAGACCTAGTAATCCCCAAACCTAACAAAACCAGGTTTGGCCAGAAGTCCTTCTCGTACCTAGCAGCGGTAACCTGAAATTCACTCCCGACGAAGGTCAAACTCAGTACCAGCAAAGCGCAGTTCTGTCGTCTTCTACGTTCACATGCCCATAAATTCTAACTCCAGTAATATCATTTTCAGTGCTTACCCTCCTCCCCCACCACCATTCCCACCACACACATATGTTTTAAGATTTTCATCCATGTACTTCGAACATTAATTTCATACACACTCAAACCCAAAGCCACACACCCTTACATTTTTACTATCTTCTAAATGTGTATAACTCTGAAACTTTCTATATTTCATTGCTGCTATAGAACACTTTATACTGTATACTCATGTAAATTCATCTCATTTTCCTTAAATGTAGCTTTTGTATATTTTTTTTACCCATAGGGCATCAAGTCATTATTTGTATTAATATTGTTCTAAATGAAATGTTGTATGGCTTAATTGTAACCCTATTGAGATAAATAATAATAATACTACTACTACTACTAATAATAATAATAATTTTCGATTTTGAGTTGTGTTGTTGTTTTAAGTCCACTTTATGCACAGTATAGCTAATCGGGACTGGACCTACAGTTTAAAGTGGGATCCGAACACTATGTGCCTCCATGACTATTTTCGATTTTTGAACTTAACATATCTATAAATATCTCGTGTGAAATGTGTAACTAGTGCCAAAGTTCAAAAATTTTTTAACTGAAAACTATCAAAGATTCTCTTTTATTTTGTGGGAGGGCTTATAAGAGGGGGACTGGTTGTCTGTAAAAAAAGGGCGGTCCTCTCGCCGTGCATTCCCCATTAGTCTGCTATTCAATATTGTTGACATTTCTATTTTTATTGAATGTGCGTGTGTGTTTTTTAACAAGGCCATCATAAAATAGGAAATACAATGGCTCTTGCCCGATTCATCACAATATGGCCGTCGTTGACGTCATAATTAAGGGTGTCTCTTTACCTCCCCTGGTATTCTCACCTTTCTCGTTCCCATGGCTACATTGGCAATAACCCTCTCTCAATGTTTGTTCTTGATAGAGAATTCCTTGGATCATTTGTACTTCTACGCCAACCGGAAATTGAAGAAGGTCGCTTGGGAGCTTCCGCCATGACGTCAAATGAAAGCCACTCACAAGACCTGCCATCTAGAGGGCAAATATTGCAATAAAGTCACGTTGAATTATTCCGAAGCTCGTGCAGTCTATTTTCTCTCTGTTTGCATGGGTTTTTGCGTTGGGAATCTGTGAGTGGAAGTTTCATATTTTTCATGATGTGTATATTTGCTTCGTCGATTTAAAAAGTACGTTCATAGCAATTATTTATTTCGTTTTTCAACCGTTAACAAGAGCATGATAATATGACGTTCGATAACATATGATTACACATTCGAGCAAAATTTTAGGTTAGTAATGAAGACAAGCTTACAGGTAGGAAGGGAGTGTGAAGAAGATATAGGTGTCCAATGATTGGATAAGGAGATTTTTTTTCAGAATTTGTGTGTTCATCTTATAACAAGTTATCTTCCACACATATCATAAAACGTATGCCAGACGTCTGGCATATTGCATTCGAAGTAAATCGGTCAAAGTATTTCAACATGGCGGAAGAGAAATCGATTTTGTCATGTGTTCCGGGCTCTCCAATTTCTGATGATATTTTCACATCCATATGTAGATAACATTTTTGTAGTTATACAAATATGAAAATCACAGGGATTGTAGGGAATGATACGATGTATAAGGTTTCTTGTTTGTGCAATATTTGTAATATAGTGCTTGGTTTAGGAGAGGCGAATCAGAATGAGGGCAAGTTACCAGCATTGTGACCATGACAACAACGTTAGAGGTTTTAAGCTGATATTCAAGCAGCAACTAGATATTTCCGATAACTGGTCTCAATGTATTTGAATGAAATCGATCAAAATGTTTCAGGATGGCGATCTATAAACCTTCAAAAGTGTGAAAAATGCTCGATTCGAGATACTGTTATTCCAAAATTCGTTAGGGCACGGTTTTCTATGAAAAATAATCTTAATTTCATAGCTTTGAAAATGTGTAAATGTATATAAGTTAAATAATACTACAAATTTACTAATATGTTTTACAAATTTTTGAAAATATGAACGTGTAAATTACTTTGGATAATAAACCTTTTCTTCGAGCAAGCCCTCATCTCCAGGAAAATATCAACTCGGGGCAAGCCCCGGTAGCTATTAACCTGTTGGGTCAGATGAGTCAAGCAAAATGGATAATAAACCTTTCCTGCTCCCACAAAAATAGGCAATAGTTAGGCTGGAGAGTTCAATGAACAAACCGATCTCCAACTACGCACTGGTAATTATAGGCGCCCCTTTAAAGAGAACGAATATTGAAATATCTAGTACTGATTACATGCTGTTTTCATTCATACATTTCTTTAGAAATCAATAATTTAGTCTTCAGCGATGTGAGCCTGTAGGTGGGTCAAGTCATCATATTTCAAAGAAAAATGTGCATGCTCTTATTCTTCGTATAGGTAGATGTGAATGATTCTATACGTGTATTCAAAATATTCCTTGGTAGCCAGAACTTTCCCCAACACTCCCAGTTCCATCTAGAAGAAAAACGTTACATCATTCGTCCCCTTGAAGCTATTCGCTGATGTTGAACAAATCACGGCCAACGTTTGAATCAACGAACCGAAGAACTGACCGGGCCACAGAAAGCTTGCAAATCGTTGATCCGGAAGTGAGGCATAGCTGAAAGGAGAAAGAGAATTTCCGATGCAATTCGAGCGAACATAACGGTCGAATTGTTACAGGGAATCGCTTTCGTCGAGAGAGAGAGAGAAAAAAACTCTTTTTTCAGTCGTTACTAATTGATGACAAAAAGTATGTCAAAATTTTGCTTTATTGAAATATGCAGATAGGCTATTCGGTACTCGACTTACAATTTAAAGTGGTATCCGAGCCACTGTGCAATGTGCCTATATCAAGAATCGAACCCCGGACTACTTGATTATAAGGCGACAGCGATTTCTCTACATCATCGAAGAGGCCAGCATGATTGATGAATAGGTACTATTATCGTATGAGGGAAACGCCTACGAATCATATATTTCTGACTTCTTTACATTGCTAACGTGTTATTTTCGAATGTGGAACATTTCTTAAGGTGAAATAATGCATTTCTAACTAAGATAATGTCTATTTCTTCTATTTACGAGTACTTACTGTTACTTGTTGTTTCGAATCTGTAACACATTATGGCCGTGATAGCGTACTGGTTTAGGGGGCGTTCCGAGAGTATTTTGTCTATTTATGCATTGTTGCAACCTCGTTCACCGGAAAATATCTACTTTCGTGCCCGGATTTGAAATTATGCTAATACGTCGCAAACCATTTACGTTAGCCTCACAAACCATTGACGTTAGCCCCCAAAACCATTCACGTTAGCCCCAAAAACCATTCACGTTAGCCCCAAAAACCATTTTCCGTAAGGTTAGGTTAGGTTAAGTTAGGATAGGCAAGCTTAGTTAAAAAAAAATAATTAAAAATACTCGACACGTCATGTTCTAGTGAAAACACGGCGAGGCTGAAACACTGGCTACGGGGTTGCATCATCTTAACACACGGAACATTGCACTCTCGTGCAGAAAGCAAATGAAGGCAGCAGAAACAGCGTGTCGGACAGAGATTTTCGCAGAAAACAACACGCATTCACATTAAAATGGATCAAATCTACATTCAGGAACTTCCACAACGCTAAAGAAAATGATTTCCGTAAGTACTTTCTCCTGTAAATTTGAAGGAAAGTTGAAGGAATCCGTTTCCCTCATACGATAATGTTACCGATGAATATAATGTATTGAGCCCCATAAAAAAATTAAAAACTAATTACTTAATACTTCGTGCCTAAAATATTAGCACATCACTTTATTTTGGTACTATTGTTGTGGTGTAAATACATATGCTGATCTTAAGGTCCATTTCGAAATGTACTGATTAAAGGCAGAGCATAGGAAGTGTAAGAATTTGAAGATGATGAATACCATTATATCATTAGTTTGAATTAATGTTTTAAATCCTGTTTGTTTTATTCTTATTTGTAAATTTGTTGATAAATTTTCGAAAAGAGTGCCTCTAACATACTTAAGTTTGACACATATTTTGCAATTTGTGATATTATTCGCCACACTAGGAATCAGGAAAGCTTGGCCTATATCAATCATCTCTCTCTCTCTCAATATGAACTTGTATTCTATGCATTCAAAAAAATTAAACTTTTAACAAAATCGACTTCCAAATTAGTTAATTCATTTTACCAAGTTTAGTAATGTGATATTTTAATAATATAAAATCACACATTGACTACTTATTTGTTGATGCATTTATGTTCTTGTTATGCTAATTAATACGTATATTTTTCTGTGAGTGGTCCGATGGGGCACGAGTGAACGAAGTCACATTTTGGATGGGCTGTAAATGCTTGATATTATTAAAATTAATATAATTTATAGGTATAATTATTCTACACGTGATTTTAGTTTTTGGTTCGCTACTGATGCAATTTCCAACAATTGTTGTGGCTTGCATGGTAACAATGAATATTTTTCCTTAAAGATATTATGAAATAACCTGTCCCCTCCTCAATGTTCGAGTGCAAGGACTAAGTACTTCGACGAGGAAGCGAAACACCTGTGTAGTGTATTGTGTGCTATCCTCCTTTGAATTGCATTCAATAATACACATAATACTGCTAGAAGTTAGAATAAATATTTACAATATTTTACCGTTACAATTTAACAGTCTGCCTGTTGAACATTTTATCATGCATATAGAAATATGACGATTATATATTTTGGTTTTGCACATCATAATTATACTGATTAAAACTGAAACATTAAAATTACAATAATTACGGTAACTATATATTGGTCATTAATGCTTTAATACCTGTATTAGTAATATTTTTACAGCATAAATATTAAACATTTTAGCCGAAATTAACCGTTCAACATTATTTAACAATTGCACTAAAGATCACAAGCATTGTCAGTGATTGTGTACCGAACTCGGAGAAGGTGACAATTGACAGGAAATCTCCAAATGGTAGACTGGAGTAAGGACATAGCGGCACAAGTTTCAGGCCTGTAGCGAATGTTTAAGTACCAGACAGAGAGTGTGAGAAAGTAGGCATATGGATTATTGCTTTTCGTTCTCCTTGCATGTCGTGTCAATGTCGTGTAACATTGCATTGCTTAGATTGTGACAATGGGGAAAGTAAGGACGAATGGTCAAAGCAGAGGCTTTGTAAATTGAAGACCCCGGTGCAAGAACCAGACAGCTCCAAATTATAAAGTATTGGTACAGTTCCTGAACGTAAATTTCTAATACTAGTTGATTCGCAAAGTGTTTTACAAGCAATACAATCTAGTTATAAAAACGTATTTAAAATATCACCATATGTCATCAATTGTATTCGTGCAACTAATAGCTTAATAAGCAATGGAAAAGTAGTTCATTATGTGTGGGTAAAATCACACATTAATATTTATGGAAATGAACAAGCAGACAGATATGCAAAACAAGCTGCTCAATTGAATGAAACAATCCAGTTACCATTGCATTACACAGATCTTTTGCCGAGGGTTAAGAAGAAAATTTTTGAAGAATGGAACTTATGGTGTAATAATGCATTAGAAAGCGTTGGTGAAAGTTATCGTCCTTATGTTGATTACACTAGGAAAAAACCTTGGTTTTATAATTGTAAAGGTTCAAGAAATGCAATTGTTTTAATAAATAGACTAAGAAGTGGTCACGCGAGAACATATCATCATTTATTTAAAATACACATTTTAAAATCTGCGAATTGTGACTGTGGTGATTTAAGGGGTGATGCTCGTCATATTATTTTGGAATGTCCAATTCACTCAGAGAGAAGAAAGACTTTATACAAAACATTGTCAAAAATTAATGTTCCTTTCCCCATTAATATGACTTCAATGTTGTATGCTCCAGATATTAGAATTGGATATGTTATACTTGCTTTTTTGAGAAAAGCTGATATAAAATTATAATATACTTCTGTTACTGACTGAGTTGATGTAGTTACATAAAATTGTATTTAAGAGCGTTTATGAACTTTGTGTGTAAAATTTATATTAAAAATGTATCTTATGCACTTATAATGTATGCTGGGCATAAACAGCCATCTGTAACGCTGTAAGTCCAATAAATCTTTGTTGAGTTGACTGGATAATGGAAGTGATTTTTGAAATGTTAATGTGTTAATTTGTGTAGTCAAGAACTATTATGATCTTAATACAATTTTGTTTGTAATAAGGAGTTTAATTGCGAGTGCAAGTGTAATATATTAACATTAACTGACATCTAAATATATTTTTGGTGTGCGAGGATTAGTAAGGTTTACGTAAACATATCCTTATCTGATTTCCCACAACCTGAGGGCTTCAAAGAAGGCTGATAAGTCTCATGCTCGCCGTTGAGGAATAAAAGTAAGTAGATCCATTGAGACTAAACCGGGGAACGTAACATGGTTCTTGCACCGAGGTCTTCAATTAAAGTTCTCATTAATCCCAGAATTCCGATGGAGATAGTAACTATGGCTAAAGTTCGGCCCAGATGAGAAAATCAAGGAGTAGAAGAGAAAAAAGAAACAGTAGTAGTAGTAATAATACTCCTGTGAAATCTTACAAACTTCTCCCCAGCAATGTACTTATGGAGGCGGAAGCTGAAAGAAATATGTTTACACATTTCATTACTTATCATATATGTATTTCTATATATATATATATATATATATATATATATATATATATCATTACTTAAATTTAAAGTTACAGTATCCTTTTGTAAATTGCTGCTCATATATTTTGAATGGCCTGAGGTTTAACTAAAATTAGAATGCCATATCAATAGACCTTAAAGATATGTACCAATAAAACCAACAATAAAGAACGTCTGCAATTATATGGTAAATACGCCACTATTTAACCGATACAAATATTCACTCACCTCGTTTCATATCTAGCCATGTTATTTCTCTTCTCTACTCGTTCTTGAAAAATGACGATAACTTTTTTCATTCCAAGAGAATAAAATAGGCTAAATGTGGGCGTCGGCGTTTCTGGGAATAACGGAAGTAGCTTGTCAACAGTTGTTGCTAGGGAACAGAGGAATGGATGTCCAATCTGCAACAAAGAATGTTTTCTTGGTTTGAATTGTAGACAATGTATGGATATCTGTGGATTTCTTTGTTTCATTGAAAGAAGAACTTGCCATAACATATTGTCATTTTAAAATTTACGAATGTCATATTTCATGTAGTAAAAGAAGATGTTCAAGCTTTATATGATCAGCATCATGCTGATTCAGTGCATCAGTGCATGCGTAGTTGTATATACGTCATTGACTCTATTGAGTCTGATAATGCGAAGAAATCTGTGAAGCGTCATCACTTGTATTAAGATGGAGCGTGCTTTTATAGTAAATATAACCTATTTTTCTGACACAAATATCTTGCTCCTAAATAAACCACAGTCAGATAAACTTCAAGAAAAAGTAAAAACATCTGCTTCCACCAAAAAGTTTCAGCACTATGTAAAATTCTCCTGTCACAGTTTAAGTGAGAAGTACTCATCTACATCCTTCACAGTAACGTACCCGGAATTTTATTTTGGCAGACGCTTAATACGGTGCTTTATAGTGGAACGTTTCGTTATATTTTGTCCATTGTCCATCAGAATACAATCTTGTAATTACTATTGTGTTTTCACTGTTGGCGATTTTTACAATTCTATTTTGTATCTAGTTTTGTTCTTTAGCGTCGATTTTGTTCGAGTAATCGCGACGATGAGGATGAGTGATGGTTAAATATAATTTATGAGGGACCACGACAAAGACTACTCATTCCCACGCCGGGATTTGAACCGGAAACTTCGGTGACGTGACAAAAAGACTCCGCCACCAAGACCGCAGCAATGTCTGTGTGTTTGTGTGTGTGTGTGTGTGTGTGTGTGTGTGTGTGTGTGTGTGTGTGTGTGTGTGTGTGTGTGTGTGTGTGATGGTGTGTGTGTAAGTGTGTGTCTCAATGACTGATATAGGTCAAGCAAGTAATAGCAGCATGTTTTCGCATCAAGTTATAACATGAATGTGTCACAAAATAAGATACATGTAGGACAATATAAAGTAAACTGTAAGCTTAAGTTAGGCCTACTTCATATAAATAATAATAATTATTATTGTTATATGAATTTCATAAATATTTGGTTGTATGAATTGTATGAAATGTACTTCTTTGGCCTCTCCGGCTCTCCTGCGTATTGAAGGGACTGGGTACGCCCTTGCCCTTGGTGAAAGGGTTCCTTCAAGTTCTGGCTGTACCAATGGGATCATCGCCTCTCCCGGAGCTAATCGTTTCCCGGATTTAGACAGGGAAGGAAGGTATCCCAAATTTATGAGCCATTTAGCTTGATGGACTTCGCTCGAAACCTAATGGTTTTGTTGTTGTAAACGGCGGAAAGAAGCCGAGAATGAACCGCCTCATTGTGTCAATGTGTGGGATGGGATCTCATTAAGCGATGCATTAAAGTGATTTCGTTGTGACGATTGCCGGAAGGGTGAAATCTTCTGATAAAAGCGCCAGGAAGAACAAAGTTCTCAACTCCGTCAAGTTCGTGAAAGGTTTCTGGAGATTGTATTCATAGAATTCCTGAACTTCTCAATGGCATATAAAAGGATGATGATGATACCCATGCTCTCACTGCGATTCGTCTTTGATTGCTGGAAACTTCAGAAGATTGTCTATAGGAAGCGAAACCCTTCTCGATGTTTATTGTCAGTACTTATCTTGAAATTGGTTGGAGACGCGGAAATAGATAATGCGAGCTTCAAAGGTAGACGGAGAAGGTATACCTTATCATTGATTTTCTCTTGCGTATTTTATACTTACACTACAAATGAGAGCCGTTGTGTTCCAGTACCAGAGTTCAATATCCGGGCATTGATGATTTTAGGTGAGATTTTCCCCAATAATGACCGTGCATAAAGCTGTTATGGGGTTCACTCAGCCTCAATGGGCACCTGGGGATAAACGAGCGTCAGCCGAAGCGCGATGCTGATCACATCATTCCAAAGTACGACCAAGATCGAGAATGTGTGGAATCCTATCTCCAAATAGCTTATGTGCCTGCATGGCATGGAGCAGTACGTCATGAAAGATAGCTTTACCTATTACCTTTATTGTGTACTTGTTTTACGCCACTTTTATACATCTTGAGTTAATTGTGACGATGAAGATGAATTGTGAACTAGTGTCGAGATGAAGGAGCAAGTTCAAAATTTGAATCTATGCTAATTGTATGATTCAAACCAAAAGCCCCAAAGTACTCTAATAATCACTCTGGAGTGAAGGCTTGTTGAGTTGGTTATACTACGTATTTTCAATGATATTGCGATAGTTAATGTAACCAAGTGGTATCATGTTTGATTACTGGTGGTTTCACATTGGCAGAGAATGTAGAAATCTGATGTTTCAGTTTACAGGTTGACGAATTCGCATCTAACTGTAACGGATCATATATCTCTTTAGAGAAATTTCTATATTCCTAGATTAGATAGTTAACAGCCAAAGTGGGTGGAAAAACTGACATTCACAGAGTGCATTTCATCTGGCTATAGAAGATAGACAAGTATACAATGTTTTAGTTTAATTAAATGAAATATAGATTAGTATGCAGTAAAAGTAGTCGAAAACTATGGTCTTCCCTATGGCTTGTAGATGGTTAAATGTGTTGAAGGATCGCTGCAAGTTCAATAAATGGTCAAGTTCGTTGAATAAATGGTTTATCCACCTACCAGAAACTTTTTATCACCCTCGTATGATACAAATGCTGTCTGTCTAGAACAAACCAAAATATTTTCAGATTCAATGCATGAGAACAATGGAAAGTATGGTGAAAAGATTTTCAAGCCTTGCAACTCAAGTTTTTCCAACCGCTTTGCATAGTTTGGGAGATATTTGCGTTTACATCGGAGAAAAAAACGACCAAAAATGCTGTGTCTAGAGAACTTGAGAACGAGTTCCTTTTTATTAAACATTTTTGGGTGACACTTCAAGGACATGTAAAGCAGTCAGAGGTTTCTGAATGTCTGCAACCCTGAAGCTTTTCTAAACAAATGAGAAAATGTATACCTGCTGTTCACACACCATCAGTACTTTACAGGGAAATGCTTGTCAGATTTCGCTACTACTTTGCATACTTCCTAACTGTTCTTCACTTTTTCAGATACGAGTGAGAAAGATTATTATTATTATTATTTTGATTAGATTAAAGAAATATTTGTCTCATCCTTACATCCGGTGTTGCCAATGCCTAAGCCTGCGCAGATATGATGGAACACCTTCGTCAAGGACAAGGGCGTGCCCAAAATCAGTCCCCTCAAAATCCAGGAAAGGCAAAAGAAAGTAGGACATTTCATACAATTCTTTTACATAATATTTATGAAATTGTGAATGCACCAATGAGATGAGATCATCAGCTCTCCCAGAGATAATCGTTTCCATAATTTAGACAGGGAAGGAAGTCATCACAAATTTATGAACCATTTAGCTTCCTTGATGGATACTAAGAAAATAAGTCCTGCTCAAAAAGGTTAAAGTAAACTTAGTTTACTTTAAGTACGATTACATCTGTTGAAAATATCGCATCATCCGAGCGACATTTCGAATGAACAGACTTAACCGTTCTAGATTATCAGGATTTAGGGGAATAAGTTTAGCTTTCCATCTGTTTTGTTTGGAGCACACATTTTGTATCGTTGTATCGTTTCTTGCAGCCGGCCGCCACTAGAAATCTTTGGATGACGGAAAACAAAACCCTTATTACGCTATGATCAACCATTTCAAGTGCGTGGTTAGGTCCAGTTTTACAATGCCTGGACAATCTGAAACTCGGTGCTACTTGGGACATTTTATCGTTAACACTGTTTGTGTAAAAGAAGAAATCACATGCCACATTTTTATTTTGGGAGAGAATTCACAACGAAGCGACAGCTGACACGTGTCGCTTGGGAACGAGCTAATCAACAGTAACGTTTCCCACCGTAATGGCATGACAGGCAGCACAAACTTGCGCTCGATTGGTGAAATTCTCAAGCTGCACGCGCCGCTTGTCGTTTGCAGCTTCGGTGTGACATCTCGCTAAGTATTAAATAGGTTTTGTTGGTGTATTCTTTGCACTTATTGTGCACTTGTGCGGAGGCTGGCGTTCGAACTGACACCTGGCGGGAAACGTGGCAACTGTACTACTCGGGAACCTCTCGGACGGTTTCAACGGCGAATAACTAAACGTCGCGTTTGCAGATAAAGACACGGCATATAACGATTTTCTGCAGTAGAACGATGCTCTTTTTTTAAAAAACATTCTTACAGCGTAGGCTTAATCCAATAAGGACAATATGCTTCCAACCTTGCACAAGGATTTGCCAGACAGTTGTAGCCTCCCAGCTATGAATCTCTAGACGTCCCACTTCGTTGTTCCAGGCGTTCAACGGGCGAACAAAGCCAAAAGCCACAAAGAAGAGTTAAACAGAACGTAGGAGGAGTTTATGGCTGCAGAGAACCTCCAAAACAAAGCAGGTATCTTGCTTCAACCCAGACAAGCATGTTTTTTACCCTATTCAACCCTATTATTCCGGTGGTGCTGTCGAGAGGGAGCTTATCAACACGTAAATAAAGCAGACGTTCAATTGTTCCAAGGTTGAAAACGTCTGCGAAGGCTTGCACGGCCAATATTACGTCAGTCCGATCCCTCGTTCTTATTACCGTCCGAATGACGCAGATCCGGAAAAGGGAAAAGGTGATACGCGACAGGTAAGCCACTGTTTCGAAAGGCAGATTGATAATAAACCTTGTATTGTTTGCCAGGAGGAGCATCCTGACCTTGCCTCTTGTGGTCATTTTTTTTTGGGGGGGGAAGGGGTGGAGCTAATCGAGACCAATAAATGTTGTATCTATATCTTCCGTCCGTGAATAAAGGTACTTCTATGTGGAAAACAATGTTGGAATAGTGCTATTGTGAACAAACTCTGGAAATTCTATTCAGAATCTCCATCAATAAATTAAGAAATACAATAGGTATGTGGCCGAACTCCTTCTCTTTACCGCATAATGTCCGGGTCACGGAAATAAGTTGACTTACTCCTTTCTTCGCTCTTCAATTAAAATCAAATGATTTTTTTTTTCCAATAGCTTTGTGATTGTTTGTAATTTAAACACGTTGCTCATTTAATGCTAACGAAATAAAAATTGACATACTTTTTGGATATTGTCATTGTTTGTTAGTATAATAAATGCACTTATTACAGTTAAAGTGACAATCAGTAAATTTTTAAAAATGATTTTATGTTTACATACGTCTATCACATAATTTTTGAAAGTATTCATCTTCCAAATGTGGATTACGGTAACTTTATGAATGTAAAAATTAGTATTTGTCTAAAACTGAAATTAAGACTAGTAACAATCATTTCATAATCTTACAATATAAAAAAATACTAATGATACTAAATATTAATATACTAAATATTAATTACTAAATATTATTAAGACCGGGGGGTACCGGGAGAAGGGCATGGAATTCTTTGATTATCCACTTCAAGTAGCGGTCTATCAACTGACTGCTGCTTTTACGGAATTATTCCCGACATGGAACTTGTATTGACTGTGTTAAAGTACACTGTGGCGGGTTCCAAAGAGAACAATATATTAGGAACAAGACATATTAACTGGAATTCTATTTTTCATCTTGTTATAAAATTATGCTAATAGGTTCTAGGAATGAAAAAGACGTTGCTGCTAGAACACAATATTCTATTTAAATAGCAGGATGCATGCATGTTGGACACTTAAAAGTAAAAAATGAATATTAAAAATTGATTGACTCGCCCACACGAATGGAAAGGGGAAGGGAATATGAAATATTTATGAGATGAAAGCTCGCAATGAATATTGAAATATTCACTACATGTTTGAAATATTGCACACATTTCTTTATGAGTTTGTTTAAACAGATATGTAGAGTTATTAGCATGTAGCCAAATCGCACCAACCACGAGAAAAAGAAATTATTTTAATGCACACGCACAACTGAACAGATATTGCAACAACGGCAATTAAATATGTGCTTCAAGCGAGTAAACTGCAATGAAATTCACATCGTTACACATTAACCTGAAGAATAAAAGAACATAAATATACAATATATACCTAGGTATGTGTATGTAATCAAATCAACGTGCAAACACATACATAAAATAACAATCAGATATTCTTTAAAACACAGTCTCAACCCTATTAAATTTTTAGTGAAGTTAGCCAAATGCTACTAAATTATAATGCAATTACTAAAGACATTTAAAATAATTTACAATTTATTACTAATCTTTAAAAGATCAAAACGTTTTCAGTTCATTTTTATCAAGATATCAATCATGAAGAACTTTAATTTCCAGTAAACAGTAAAAAAATAAATATTTCAAACAATGAAAGTGATCATAGATTACTGTATTAAGCACATGATTCAGTTTGAGTTATAAAGTGTACAGTATTTGAAGCGAATAAAGCGACACAGTGTATGTTCGATAGTTTAGTGTGTGTGGGGGGGTTCTGTGTGTGGGGGGAGGGTGTGTGTGTGTGTGTGTGTGTGTGTGTGATGGTGTGTGTGTGTGTGTGATGGTGTGTGTGTGTGTGTCATGGTGTGTGTGTGTGCGCTTGTGTGTGTGTGTGTGTGTGGCAATATGTCTCAATAACAACAACATTTGAAAATGTCATGGATTATAGGTTCGAATCTCAGATAGTTCATGGGTGTTCTCTGAAAGTGTATCTTCATCAAATTCGTCTAATCATGACTCATTCTCATCGTTGCGATTAGCCAAATGTGGCAGAAAAGCTACGCTACGTAACAAACATCAAATCAAATCAAAACCAATAACACAGAGAAATGACATCGAGATTATATTTTATCTACAACTGTAGTTTTAGATTAAGACTGGACGTATGAATGTTTTCAAATGAATTTTATCGACACGTTGCAAGGAGTAAACAATACAGAGAACCAATAACCTTTGTCATTAGGTTTCAGTACTAGTGAGGGGGGAGTGGATATTTTGACATGTGAGAAACCCTCTTGCAAAAGCTCCACCACGAATGCTCCCCATTCTTTTCAGTAGAACCTTCTACATATATTACCATAAGAAGTAGTACAATACCGAGGTGGAATATCACGCGACGGAAGCTATTTCTAGAATCGATATTTTCCTTTCCAAATTGTGAAAGGAAAGGTCGACCGAAAAAAAAGAATGAAATATGAAACGGATACTTTGGACTGTTTTCTCTATGAATGATAAGCCATAAGTTTGAATTAATTCCAACTGGCGTTGAAAGTTTTAGGGACCAGCCAATTCTTTCAGACTCACGCGATGCGTTGGATATCACGTACGACTTGCAAATAAAAAGGAAACCTATAATCTGAAAGATGGAAATGCATCACTTTATCAGGAAACAGATACGGAAATGATTAATTCATATTCCTGTTTCACTTTTTTACCATCTCAAGGTGCAAGAAAGGGAAAGGAAGGAGGCAAATGTGGAGGAAGGAAAAGATTTCGAAATGATTGGCGATTTGGTTTTTAAATTTTAATACAGTTTAGTGTTAGGACTAGGATTTTCATGACAGCATATTTCTTTGAGTAAGGGTGATGTGTTCCCCAAACTTATAGAAATTCATATTATGAAGAAACTAATTAAATGAATGTGCTTTTTAAGGGCATGTTTTGGCATATTTGGCCATTTCTGCGTGATAGAGCATATTTTGATGGATTTTCGATCATATTCAGCATATTTTTGCATTTTTAAGAAATATACAGTCATTTTCGAAGTGTATTCGTTCTTACTCCCATGTTTACTCGAGAGTTGGTTTTGTTCTTTTTACTAGCAAAATCTTTTTAATTTTTAATTGAAAATTTAGAGAAAATATTTATGTGCATTGCAACTCAGGACCCATAAAGTGAACTAAAAATAGTACGTATGTGAAAATATCTCATCATTTAGATATTGATTTGAAACAGTTCAGTTATAAGGGCATATTTTTCAAATTATAGTGCATATTTTGCAAAATATTAGGCCATAAGAGCATATTTTATTTTCCATATTTTGGTGATTTTAAGGTCATACAAATCCTAACCCTAGTGATAACATTGTTTTAGTTAGGCTACTCGTTGACATTATCGCCTTTAGTGTGAGAGATTCAGGTTCGATTCCCTGTAAGACTGGGTGAGGGGCAACATAATGAGTCAATTAGACAATGCCTAACTACAATGGACAATTCCAGTAAACCTGTGGCCTGCCCGATGATGTAGTTGTGACGCCGTAGCCTTGTAATCAAAGCTCCCGGTTCGATACACCGTGGAGGTGTTGTGTGTGTTGCCTAGGTCCACGGCGGTAGAAGTTGCCATTGCAAATTTGCTATTTAAAATTCATTTAACGCCTTAGAGTTAGGCAACACACATAACAACTTGCAGGAAAGCGGGTATTTCAGTTTCGGACCCCACAAAACTGCAAGTCTAGTCCCGATTAGTCTTTCTGTGTTTAGAATGGACTTATAAACAAACTCAAACTTCAGTGAACGTGCTTTGATGTGCCCAGAAATTTCGTGTTGGGGTAGTTATGTGCCCTTAAAGTCGCTGTTGCTGTTATCTTTCTTTGCCAATCTCATCATTGTGACAGTCAAACTAGACTGTAATGATTATTTCATTACCTACAGGTAATTAGACCCCTCCCCCCCAAAAATTGACTATACCAGAACATTTGACCTTTTATCTGAATGCAATAGGTGCACCATTTTTTTAATAAGCCGTGCTACCATCACATCACTTCTACAGAACGAAGAGAACATGTTATCCATAAATGTTGAAATCCAATAATGAAAAATTACGTCCGTCGTCCAATATTCGTTCGTCATTGGAACATTTTGTCCTGTGGTTTCAATCACAGGTTTTAAAAAAAGCAATCGATGTGCTAGGAATAGAGGCCTGCACAAGACCTGGAGCAGACCCGTTCGCGAGACATCGCTCCTGAAATGTCATGCAACCTGCGCAACACCCTCGCTTGAACACCTTGCCTGACCATAAGATACCTAGTAGGTCTCAGTGCGTTCATTCAATCAACTGCACGCCCCTCCCTCTGCATGACGTAGTTGCTTCGAGGAGAAACTGCACCGGGAGCACACCTGTCTGCAGTGTTGCCAACTGCAATAGATTTTCACTACTTAAAAAAGGGAACTCAAAGCTTCGTAAGCCACATCGCCATTGAAATGAGATTTACGAATGTTGCTAACCCCCCCCCCCACACACACACACATTGAAATAGGTTTTCCGTGGCACAGGATCCATAAGTATATGTCGTAAACAACCAATATACCTATATATAAGGATATATAGCAGGACTGAAACATGTCAAGTTCGACGCTGAGGTCGCGAGTCGAACAACACACTGTTCTACTGCGAACACCAGGGCCGTAGCCAGCCAGGGGCATTGCCGTTACCCTCGTTTGGGGGGGGGGGGCAAGTACTTGAATTGAATAAACGTACCAACAACAACAATAACAATAATAGTAATAAAGTAGCATGAAAGGCATTATTATCCTCATAAATCATGAAAAAAAGGGGTAGAAGTCGGTTCTCACGGATTTGTGTTGAAACAGAGTATTAGAAATATTTTTTTCAACACGTCAATTTCACATTAGCTAATAATGGAAAACAAGCACACAAACTGTTTTTGAATGAAAGAAAGTGCATGTAAAATGCATTCCGAATGTACATACATATGGCATGTAAAATTTCCATCTACAATATTTTCTCTTCACATGGAGAGACGTAAAATAAGAAATACATATGCTAACACTAAATTGTGTACATATTCAAAATTTCATTAAAGCATATATATTATTTAAATACATTACATAATCAATTCATCCAACTCGTAACAAACCAACATTAATAGCAAATAATATCACGGGCTGCCATGGCATTCTCTGTTTTAAAACTTTTCTCACTTAGATCGTTCGGCGCCCAGGGCCGACTCCCGCTACCCCCTTGCTACGGCATTGAACTTGATGAGACTGTATAATATTTTATAATATATTTCTACTTTCATAAAATTTGAAATCAAAGAGTTGCAATTACCCCTCTGCAGGTGCCCTTGGCCGTCTGGAAGGAAAATACAAGAAAAATATGAAAATAAATTCCATCTTGAGTACCCTTTAGCCCTGCTACTCTTAAATTCTGCTAGCCTGTTTTTTCTTGTACTTTAATGTTTGACCCCCACCCTGGCCCCTCCGCTAGACTTAATTTCCGTCCAAGGTTGTGAGCAATGCCCCCTGCCCCCCCCCCCCCTCTGGTTGCTCCACTGCGTGCCTGGTTAAGGCACCATGTAATGAAAAACAAGTAGTTTTCAGTGAGGAGATTTTTGTTTGCTCGATCATTCATTTATATAAATGAAGCTGTAATATTGCGTGCATTTCCTGGCAATAAGATAAAAACTGCTTACGCTGAACTGAAATCGCTAAGAATATAAATTCTCCTTGGAGGAGAGAGCTCCTCCTAGGACTTCGTAGGATTTAGGAGCTACGTAAATAGGCAACACTGGCTGCAGCCGTCCACGTGGTGATGAAACACCTGGAGCAACACGCTGCCGGAGGGCTGTTTCCAGCAGGTTTTGCAGGCGCCCGGGTCTTGTTGAATGCCCAGTTACCTTGTAAGCGCAGAGCGCCTTGAAGACCAAGAACCCGGGTAAAGACGCAAGTCGACTCGTTCCCGTGGGCAGGTGAGCAGGTATACCTGTCTTACCGGGCAAGCGGGCAGCGGGTAGGTAAAAGCAAGACTATGCAGCCCTTTAGCTAGGAAGACTTATGAATATGTACTCAGATATTTCTGTTCGGTATGAAAGTAATTTACTGGAACTTACAGTGCTGATCATTGGCTGGTGTAGCCTTGCACCAGGATTGCACCACCTGCCATAGCTATAAATATGGTGGTGAATCAGGTCGAGTTACAAGTTCAAATTATTTCTTTGGGCAATTATTGTATATTAGGTATGTAATATTCAAAATAGCAATATAGTATGTTAAACAAATGGTGTGAAATTCCTAGACGTTACACTACATAAAAGAGTAGCGATGGTCCACTGGATAGGGGGAGTAACTGGATGCGGAGAGATCTGAGGTTAGTGATGTCAGGCAGTACTTTTCTGCTAACGTTCCGAAGTCTAATTAATACACACATAAATACGTGGATGAAAGCAGCCTTGAATTTGTATCTTTATTATTTTGCGTCGCATTTATTCAACTTTTGGCTAATGGCGACGATGAGAATGAGGGATACGAAGAGGAAATTCATGAATGAACACACACAAAGAACAACCATTTTCACGCCGGGACTCAAACCCGAGAACTTAGATTAGGAGATCGAAGGTCGACCGGTTAACGCCCTCGGTCACCGAGCCGGCGAGAATAACGTTTTACTTTAACGAGAGAAATTGTGTGTGTAACTACATGCATGATCGTTTATGAACATACCACAATATTTTCCAATAAGAATGATATGATTTTGAAATGAACTGGCAACTATTCTTAATGATGAACACAATAACTAACAACACAATATCAATTAACACAGCAATCAACTTGAAGAGTTCGAGTACTGTACACACACACTCTATGCACAAAAGGCTAATCGGGAGATCCGAAACACTGTGTTTCCCCACCGGGTATCGAACCCGGGACCCCTTGATTACAAGGCGACAACGCTGCCACTGCTCCATCGGGGAGCCCTATATATAAGTATATATAGCTATATATGTGTGTGTGTGTGTATGTATAAAGTGGCAATATATATATATATATATTGGTCGAGAGTGAGCAATCTTGCACTAGTGGCTGTTTGCCACAATGAATATATGAAACAGAAAGAGTGCGCAGCGAGGGTTGAGTCATTAATTAACACGGGTTTTATTTTAACGAGGTCCACATTTGAGTGTTAAATAAAAAGCAAAACGAGCCAATTTGCAGCAGCTAATGACCACCAAAGGGTAATGAAGAGGTGTTGCGGTCGATCTGTGGTGTAACCTAAACGAATCCGCTAGCGGTTACAGCAGTCACCACTAATAGCATTACCCTGGATGTCCAGCCTTCAATTCAGTGGACGAGATCAGAGATTCCTTTGTTTCGCGGAGACTAATTTTTTTATGCCCTGTGGTAAAAGGGTAGGGGGTGTGTCAGAGTAATGAGGAAAGTGGTGAAAAACCATCATGGAATCGAGTGTTGGGATTTGTTTTATTTGCGGCAAACCTATTTTATGGCAGGTCGACTCTTCCCAAGCGAGTGAGGCGCCATGAGGCAAAAGGTCACAGGTTCGAATTCTGGATAAACCATTAGTCTCATAGTCTGTTTTGTCAATTCACTACTCATTCTTGTCTGATTAATTAATCTAAAGAGATACGGTCTTCCGAAAAAAATATCGAGGGGTGGAGACAAGAAAAGGCATGTTACCTCCCCCAAAATGCCTTTTTGGATTACAAAAAATCATTATAATAATTAAGATCGGTTGTTTTTCACCGAGGTATATCCATACCCAACGGGTGGCATATTTTGGATATTTTTTGAATTTTAATTTTTATCCAAAGTCCACTTCATGCACATAATGGCTAATCGGGACTGGATCTACAGTTAAAAGTGGGGTCCGAACCGCTGTGGAATGTGCCTACAAGGACTTTCGAACCAGGGACCTCTTCATTACAAGGCGGCGACGTTACTACTACACTATCGAGAGGCCGAGAGGACATTTGTTTCTTTAATTATATATTCAATATAATTTTGTAAAGAAACGGATATTTCTTCTGTCAATTTAATCTGTTTTTCGAAATATGTATTACGGTCTTTACTTATGAAGTTTGAATTTTTTCCTGATACAACAACGAAACTTGGGACTTGCCTTTAGAGGGTACAACATGAACCTCAAGTCCCAAGAGATCAAATTGTAATTTTTAATAACCATGAATATTCTGGCGTGGGGCAAGTGCGCGCTTGCCCCTCCGTAAGTTAAGCTTATGCCCTGCTTAATATTGCAATAATAAATTTATAATAAAATAAAGCATCCTATTCTTTACATAGTTTATGCATCGGTGTATAGTCAGCATCTTTTAGAGATGGAAATTCCTACGCGTTCAGTTCAATAGAGAAGTTCCACACGCGTTCATGTATAAAAAATATGGCACTGAGGAAGCCAAGAACAGCTGATACGTCTCGGAAATTGGAAAATTTCACTTGAAAAGAAAAAAATCGGATTCCGACCTTCAAGAGGAAAAGTTGCAATCTAAGACTCCAGTCTGTCGCTGACAAAGATGTTTCTGATGTCAGCATCAGTTTTTATGTCCGTCGCTGAATTGCGTGATCTGGGATCTCCTTTGTGCTGTTTCCTGGTGGAAGGGAATTGAGCGTGTTGCTACCATAAGTTCCACGTTCCAACAGTTTCACATCACCCTTTCTGTAAGGTGAGTGGTTGGAAGGGAATGGGGTGGATGGAAGATTTTGACAGCAAACCTTTCCAATGCTTTGTTTATTAGTTCTGATTATCTTATTCCGTGATTGCCTTATGAACAGTGATTAATGTTATTGCCTTGTGGTGAGGAATTGCCGGATTCGACAAAGTTCAGTGTTTTCGGACAGCCCTGTAGCTAGATATTTGGCCGCTGGTGTCCCTCCCCCCTCTTAGTATCAAGCACCGATATTTTACGTGCGTCTTTTGATATTTTCTACTTATGCCATGATTTGTGATATTAACATTCTACAAATTTTGACAAGAGGAAACAAAGAAAAAGTATTTAAAAATAAGATTAGTGATTTGCAATTTTGATTAAAGAAAAAGTTTAGCATATTTAAGAATATTTCAGTTGTGTCTTAGTGTCTGAAGAACATCTATAAAAACGTACTATTACTACTACTTTCGGAGACGGGATATTCCAGCATTGTGTTAAAATATAAGCCTACAAGTAAAAAAGAGAAGAAATGCAACGAATAATAAATCAAATAAATAATACAGTGTGCAGTATGTTCTCAGTAGAAAAATGTGTATTTCAAATTTATTTAAGTCTGCTTGAAAAAATAACATCGTTAGAAACTATGTTATACATTGTTCTAAGTACAATTTACAAAATATTTACAAAACTCATCAAATATCTCAGAAAGGAAATAATTAGAATTTAACATTTCTTGCTTTCAATAAAGCAAAATCGTCAAAATTGTCCATTTTCGCAATTTCCTTTCCAATTGTCAATATTGAGTGACCCATTGACTACGATCTAAGGCAGGTTTTTTCTCCGTCGCATATTCTGACTTCGTTGTCTTAAAAAAAAACACTTTGAATAGCGTCGTCTGCACCCTATGCTTCAACCCCAGTCTACCCCTCGCTACAGGCCTGGATATACCATGCATAAAGACATAAATGATTATAAATTACAATTGCGTTTACCATAAATATATTTTTAAAAACTGAATAGTTAGGATTAAGTTAACTGTAATGGCCGATAATACTTGGAAAGCGGTCATGGTTATTTTTTCCTTTTTTAAATTGGAGCGGAAATTAACGGTCTTATTGTCAGTCAACCTTTACAGTGTATAAGGACATAAAGTGGACTTATACTTTTATATTATTAGAGCTTGTGTAACTTTTCACTCTGCTTCCATTATTTTGGAATTCCTCCCATGGAGATCTAGGGTGTTGTAGTAATTCCTTTAGAGATTACAAGTAACCAATCCTACAATCCATTTCATAACGCTTGACCGTTGGAATCATTGAAGTGTACTCGGTACGAGTGTGTTTAAATAATTTCTTCCAGTTGTACTTTGTACAGAAGAGAAGAAAAGTTCGGATATGTGTTGTCTTGTTGCACTTTTTTGATAAGCTTGAATTTCAATTGTCTCAAATTTCTCTAAATTAGAACGGCATGGTGTGAAATGATCCTCCGTGCACGATATAAATTCTTTCTCTACAAAGCAGAAGAGCTTCATTGTTCTACAGTGATTACGTTTTAGGCGATAAGGCGGAAACGGAGATACTGTGAAATCCCATACGGAACGGAAAATTTCGAATCTAAAAAATTGAAAATCGAGATCTGAAACATGTGTTTGGTTCTTCCTTAACAAGCAACAACAGCGACATTATAACCACAAGTTTTATTTTATTTACTTGCCGTTTCTTTGCCGCTGCTGTGTTGCCAAGTTGAACCAGCGCGTTGAGAGACGTCTATCGGCAAGTTTCGAAAACTTCGTTCCCGATTCGGTTTACCTGAGTTGAGAAAATACTTCCTTGGAATACATTATATTTCTACAGTGTAGAAGAGCTATACACTAGGATTGAGCAACTCGCATGCACTTGGGGAGAGCTTCCCGCCTGCATAATTCCTAACGCGTTCGATGAACCCTCTTGCCCCGTTTCCCCCTCCTTTCCGGCCTCGTATGACAGATAGAGAGAGAGGCTTTGGAGAGAACGAAATGAGAGGGAAGAAAATCAATGAAAATGTGTATGAGAAAGTTATAGATAGAGTAAAAAATGACGAGAGAGAGAGGATAAAAACTCTGAAAGTGTAAAGAGAGTGAAAAGTTATGGGAGAAAGGATAATAGCTATGAGAGTGGAAAGTGGGAGAGAGAAGTAACGACAGAGGGAACAAGAGAGAGAGGGAGAGAGTGTGGGTATGTAAAAAATGTTAAGAGAAATGGTAATAGCTATGGGAGTGGAAAGAGAGAGAGAGAGAGAGAAAGGGAAGAAAAAGCACGAAAGGAAAGAAAGGGAAAGAAACAAAAGAAAGAGTGAATTAAAGGAAAAAGAGCAAAATAGAGAGATTCTCTTGACCACATGAGCAAAACTCACCTGAAAGATAGAAATGGAGAAACAGAGAGAGAGAGAGATAGATAGAAATGGAAGATAAAGAAACAAAAGGAAAGAAGGGAAGAAACAAAAGAATGAATGAAAGAAAGGAAAAGTGGGAGAGAAGAAGATAGAATCTTTTGACGATAGATACGAAACCCACCTGAAACTTTAATTCACCCATCCAAACAGTTCTCTGCTGAAGGTCTGTGCAAAATAGAATAAAATGACCAGCGTTCCATCTTACGTCAGTGGACAATAAAGTTTCTACCTGTTTGCAACATCCAGAGCAGCAACCATCAATTTATTCTACTAAACCTTCACATTAATACAGATATAAAGTCTACGGAGGTAGCTTCTTTTATGGTTTGTATCCTGGAGAAGAATGCGAGAAGGCCCACGAAGAATGACCGGCCTGGAACAGGTGAATTATGAGGCAGTTCGTCATTTTAAGTTGACATTGATGCGAGATGCGAGAATTATCTGAACGGGACTTCCCCAGCCTTCTGCAATCCCTTAGTTTTTCAGGAGGACACCCTCTGTTTTGTTTCTTCGGAAAAAATATTTATGGGGAAAATATTGACAAACATAATCCATGTTTCTCCTACTGGTCCTTTCAGAATACACTTATACTTGCTCTGGTGGCTGCTTCCAAAATGAAGTGGTTACTTCTTGTGATCAACTTTGTAATTTTAACTAAAAACTCAATTTATTTTATTTTAAAACATAAACTAAACGTTACCTTTCAACCTTATAGCAAGTTCTTCTTCAGACTCTGTGCCAAATGCAAATGATTTTTTTTTCATTTGTATTTGATACAGAGTCTGAAGAAGACCTTGCTAGAAGGTTGAAAAGTAACGTTTAGATTATGTTTAAAAATAAAATAAATTCTGCCTTGTTCAGCATATTGAGTTTTGGTTATCATGGAAACAAGGCTTAATGGTGTTATCTTTGTAATTTTACGTAAATTATAGTTTCTTAAATTTGTATCGTATCTCGTTTCTTATTTACTTGAGCTTCTTACGTTGCTTTTCTAATTCTATCGACATGAACAATAAACTGTTGGAAAAACTGCTAGGACAAACACAAATACATATTCACTACCAACACAACGAAGATTATGAAGGCTGCAAAATTATTATTACTTAATAGTTGTTATTTTCATAATAAGATATATTGAAGTGAGGTAACCATTTTTTTAACCAGCTCTAACTGACTTTTTGAGTCTTTGGTACTGAAAGAGAAAAAAAAAGAAGCTAGTGGCAGTAAGAGGGGAAGTGTTACGGAAATGGAAGGTGAAAGACAATATGATTTCTGGCATACAGAGTTTTTACAATAATTGTACTAACTATGTCCGCACAAGTAACATAAAATCTGAAGAATTCAGATACGTTAAACGGAGAAAGACAAGGCTGCATTCTGAGTCCACTGTTGATTTTTATCTTAATCGATGAAATTACAAAAATCTGTAAATGAAAGATCAAACCTTTTACTTTTGGAAATTGGCTTATGAAACCTGTAAAAACATCAGAATTACCATTTGCAGATGTTTTAGTTTTATTTGCTAGAACTGAAAAGGAACTACAACATAATGATGCATAGGACAGAGAACTAAGAAAGATGAACATGAGAATTAACACCAGTAAAACAGAAACAATGATAATAAGTAGAGAACATGGAACCCATGCCATAAAGATAGAAGACGAGATTTTGGAACAAGTAACATATTTGAAATATCTTGGTTCTTCATAAGTAAAAAGGAAAGCACAAACAAAACAACGTTAACAGTATACAAAACAACCCATGCACCTACACTAACTTATGGATGTGATTCGTGGCCACTAACAACTAAATATTGCAGTAGGCTTCAAGCAACTGAAATGAAGAAATAGAATGAAAAACAAAACGAGATAGATTAAGGAATCAAATAATAAAAATGAGCCTTAAAACTCAACATCTACAACAACAAATAGAGTCCTCACAGCTGAGGTTCATGGAATGAGTGAAGAAAGAATTGCCAAAACAAGTTGGCAAGCTAAAGTAGATGGAAGGAGGCCGAAGGGAAGACCAAGACAGGCCTGGGACCTGGATGGAAGCATTTTAAGAGGACTGGATATCAACAGAGCAAGAGTGATAGCCCGTGACCGTGATAGATGGAGGAGAGCTCTTTGTAAAACCTCTACACCTGAGGGTAGAAGAGGATCGGCTAAGTAAGTTTTCTGTCACTTTTGGGCAATCGCGAAGATGAGGATGAGAGAAAGAAAACAAAGAAAACCCATGCCAGGGCTGAGATTAGAATCCAGGACCTCTGGCCTGTAATGCGCTGTGTTTACAAGTTAGCCAGGAAGATCGGCTAAGTGAATGTAAATGACACCTGACGAGTAAATGTTTTGTCTTGCTCTATTTCTCGGTCTTGCTTTGAAACTTTCTTTCTCTAGCTTGTTTATCTTCTGTTTTTCGATGTTCTTTCTCACTCCCTCTCTCTTTGTTCCGTTGTTCCTCTCTTTCTTTTCTGTATATCTTTTGTTTCTATCTATCTATCTATCTATCTCTCTCTGTTTCTATATCCCTCTAGCCCTATCTGTAAATCTTCCTTTCTCTCTCACTCGTTCAACGTAATTATTCATATAGCCAAGTTTCATTTATTATATTTAGCTTTATATGTATGCAATTTATGCATATACTTTAAACACTTTCTGTTATTAAACAATGATTTCTTTCAAGCTCCACTATCCCGTTCCAAATAAATGTAGCAATACTCCCAAAACACTGATGTCTTCGAGGAATTAGAAGTGACGTATTGCAATAAAGTGTGGGCGTTCAAATTTAGCATGCAAGAAACCCTAGCTTCCTTGGCTTACACGATTACTGGAAAATTCTTTCACCTTAACATCCAGAGAAGGCATATACAGAAACTCTACTCTATTCCGGGATGCTGTGAAACAAGCGAATCAAAATAAGTCGCTGCAGAAGAGGTGACTCGAGACGGATAGACCAATGAACCCGTGAGAGGGGATGATGCATGAACAGGAAAATGCGGCTACTGCTGCCACCTGCTAAAAGCTTACTGCTTCGCTCCGCCCACTCGCTTTCTCCCTTTTCTCTACCGTTATGCGCAGCCTTGCGCCACAGATTACCGGGACAGGGTATAGTTGGAAACGGGGTCGGTAAATTTAGCTCTTTCTTCACATTACAAATGTTCCAGGTAAGAATGTAAGTGTCCGTAAGTAACCATAACGTTACTTCTATTGCAAAATAGTATCTCAGTTATGCAGGAGTCTGCAACCAATGAGATATTTCCTCGTTACTGTACATCAATATACAGTGTACTCCACAAAATATAATGCACTGCACGGTCGCACGATCTAAATCCACTAGACTTCGCCCTGTGGGGTATTCTGAAGGCACATGTGTATGCGGTGAAAATCAGAAATCTGCATCATCTTTGCGATCGCATTACTACAGCTTGCTCGTCTATGTTGCGCCGAATCCAAAACATGGACAAACGTCTCCAGCTGTGTGTGGAAAATGATGGTGGGTATGTCAAACATGTTTTGTAGAGATATGTTTTATTAAAACAAGAGTTTGTGGGTTTTTGTAATTGGTTCCACACTGTATGGGCACCCTGTATTACAGTTACTTTTAAAAGGAACTATTTGCATCTACAATTTCAAGTAACAAATTACTTCCAAACTGCTTACGGCCTATATTCCTAGCAAAACGGAAGTTGCCCAGCAGAGACGATTTCCTTAACCAGTTTCAATAATATCTGCGTAAAGTTTCATCACTACACCTCCTTCCATCCTTCTCTGCTAATGAGTGAACCTATCAACAACTTCTACAATTACAGATGCCTTGACAGTTGATAACTTCACTTTACAGATGAACTGCATCCCCATCTCAGATGATTGTCTTCCATCACAATAGACCTCCCTCCCTTCCGAGATTCCAGCTTAATAAACATTAATCCTCAAAGTTTAAGTCTGCGATATAGCGACATGATTCTCCCCTTCGAGTCAATCGAGAACAATTAAGACTCATTAAGAAAGTTTCAAGGAGCGAGGGAGGAAGATAGTTTGCCCCGATACTCGAGGAAGTCTTCAGAGTGAAAATTAATTCGTGTTGATTCCATACCCATGGAGAAGCCGTTTCCAGGAAAGCTATGGAGACAGGTAAACTGGAAGCGAAAACGAGGAGCAAGGTTTCAGATTTCCATAAACATATTTGCCTTCTTGGTGATAAACAATATTACTGCTTACGTTGTATCCTGGAAATTGGAGTGAAACCTGATACAAGACATACAAGACGACGAAGGGATTAGAAATGTTATGCCACTGTGGAAAAAAACATACCAAAAGATTAATCCTCTTGCGAGTTTAAGTTCAAGAAGCATTGTTTTACCTAGATGTAGAAATATTGCATCGTACGAGGCTCAGAACCCTTTGGAGCCCGCTGGAAGCATTGGCTGCCGTGAAACTTGATATAGAGGATGTGGAGACCTTGGGAAGCGAATGCTGACGAAAAAAATAGTTCAAAATTTCATCACCAGGTGGAAATGTGGCGCTGAAATTTGGTGCATAGCGAACAACATCCCAGGAAAAGATTCGTGCGACCATTGATCGGACTGTGTTACGATTCCAAAGGTTCATTCACGTTGACGACACGCATGCTGTACTACATAAACTAAAAATGCTTCAAACGCTTTCAGGGGGCTCTGAGTAGATAAAATTGAATTCTGAGCGCCTAGTTTTCACCTGATGGTGAATATTTGAACTATTTTTTTCTCAGCATCCGCTTCCCCCTGTCCTCCATAGTCTCTGTTTCACGTTTCGTCGCAATGAGATGCTTTGAACGGTCTCCAGATATCTCTGAGCAGAGACCAGCCGTTGCAAAGCCAAAAAGGCAATAAATAAAGATAATTTACCTGTGTGTGTGAGTGTAAAACCAGTGAAGTATTCTTAGAAATGGTATTAACGGAGCCTAACATTCAACCCCGAAATATTCTTCCAGCTAGAATTTAATTATGACGAAAACCAGGGCAGCAGATATGCTCTGCTTGCCTATGACACAACCTATGACTCTTTAATTTAGAGCATGCACAAACAAACGAAACCATTCACAAAGACGTGGCGTACCAGCATCCAAACCAACAGGCGTAGAACGAATTAGCGCGTCGGTAAAAGCTGAAATCGATCTTCTTTTGTTGAAGCAAATCGAACTCTCTTGCCCTACTATACGTATTTGCTGCCGTTCGGCGTCATCCAACTTGAAGCTGCGTAAGCAGATCTCGTGGTTTCCTTGCCGCTGATGGCGTGTTTCTTCACAGCTTCAGTCCTATAGAGCTTCTACCTCAGTGGTTCCGACTACTGCAGAAAAGTCTCGTCCCTTCCGAAACTAAAGTGAGAATCATAGAACTTAAGACCTTCTGTAAATAAAAGCACGTGTACCCTAACAGTGTTGCAAACTTATGAAAAAAAGTAATCCACATAGCCTACAAGGTGTAAAAACATTCCATTTGTCAACAGATGCGGAATAAGCAGTGTATCACTGATGACCTGTTGAAAGTTATTGAATGTATGCAAAAAAAAAAAAAAAAAAAAATGTACATCTTGCTTGGTGGCCGATTTTCAGACTCATCACCGAAGTTCCCTGGCTCGAATCCCGGCATGGGTGTTATTTGTGAGTGTCCCTTCATCAATTTCATCTGACGATCACTCATTCTCATCGTCGGGATTAGCCAAAAGTGGAAGAAGAGCAACGCTAAATTTTAAAAAAATCAAATAGAAAATTTATATCTTATCCCCCAGGAGTAAGACAGTTCCGTACCAAACTATTAATTTTCTCTCATATTTTACTAAAAGAAAACCTTGCTAGAAGAATGTGACACATTGAGATAAATTATGTTTTGATACCGGGGTTTCTTCATTAAATTTATTTGATGTTTGAAAGTGTTATGATTTATTATTATAGATAATGAAAGTAAGCAAATACATATGATTTGATTGACTAAATTAATAATTATTAATTAGATAAAAATAATGGAAATAACTCATTTGGTTTGATTGATTTGCTTTATTTTACTTCCCCTCTTGTGAAACTTATGGCTAATTTGCGAAGATGGGGATGAATGATGATGATATGATGAAATCGATGAATGGACATTCACAAACATCCATGCCTAGGTCACGATTCGAACCCGGGAACCCTGGCGTCGTAGCGCGATGTGCTAACCACTCCGTCACGGGGGCGGCTAACTAATTTGGAATTCAAATATCACCTATCCCTCATCGTCTCGTAACTAATGACAAATGTGTGTGCCACAACGTGGTCCATCTATACCTCAATGTCACACATTCCAGTATCCTCCAGAGCGTACTTCATCTTCTCTAAAGTTAATTCATCCAAAAACACACTCGTATGTCCTTTTCATCCCGTTCAAATATGCTGGATTATGCAGCAAAGACACCAAGGGAAACTAAAACGGCAACTTAGAGAGGCATAAAAGTGGGGAAAGAAGACTGTAGAATACAGAAATATTTTGAGGCAGTCACATTTTATTGTACGCTACATATAAAATAAAATGCATATTTGGGGTTAAATTTTTAAATATTGTCACATTTATCTTCTCTCTTGTTGAGAGGTGTTCATTTTAAATCAACTTCCCTCACCCTACGGCCTGCCCTCCTTCACCTGCAAAAGTATTCCGGAGTGCGAGGATGTCACCATCCGGATAATGAACATCTCTGGATTATAGATCGACTCCTGTGTCCCACCCCCTCCCCCATCCCCGGAGGATCGTCACTGACAACGTGAAATCACTCTGTCATATGCCGACATACCACTTCCGTTTCTGTACTTGACTTAGTGAGAAGTATTGAGGTTGGCAAGAGCTTAATAACGGATTTCTTCCGCATCATGTAGTACGTTCTATGAAAGTACGCTAATGGAAGAAAAACGTGTAAATTACATTGGATTATACATTTTAAAATATATTTTCATTAAAGGTTTCTGTTTATAATAATAATACGTGGTTATTGTATAAATAACAATCGATCACGTGAACAGCAAGAAAATAGCGCCAGTTTCGAACATGGCGACTTCCATGCGAGCAGGAAGGTATCCCGTGTTTTCAGTGTCTTTCGGAAATACAGCCGTTTGAAAAGTGGCAAGAAGCAGGTTCTTCTTAACGTTTATGTGACGTTGTGTCGGTGCTATCCTGAGCAAGCAGTGAAGTTAGTGTCCAAGTGTAATTGTGTGTCTCCGTCTTTGTGTTTTCGGTGTGGTGAAAGAAAGGAAAACGGCCGTTCAAGTTGCGAGTCCCGCGAAAAAAACACGTTGTTGCTCGTATAAACAAGTACACCGATTTTGAGATAAGCGCAATACAACGCGAGGTGCTTTCGTATTCTTTCAATCAAAGAGCCGTCCTTTCCACTGTGGAGAAGATATTGATAGTGATGATTGATGACGATCTCCCCAATTTTAGCAGTCGACGTTAAATCGCCTTTTGTGCCACGTTGAGTTCCTTTTTGGGAAGTAAATTTGACAGACCGTACTCTGACAGGATGATGTCTAACGCCGAAAATGTCTCAAGTTCAAAAAGTTTCTGCTCAATCAAGGTAAGAAAATACATTACTTGCATGAGACGTGCGTAAATAATGTGCTTATTATCGTCTTCTTGTTTTTTAGTGCACGAGAAACCGAGAGAAAGATAAACAATGTATTTTTATTCCCCGGCTTATCTTTGTTTAGCTTCTGCTAAAACTTGCGGTATATTTGTTGCACAAAGGAGAAAACAATACTCTACATGTCAACAATGTTGGGCAATAATTTGGTGGAAGAGGAAGCAATAAAACCAAAAGGCTTGAATTTACTGAAACGAATCTCTCACTCTCTTGTATAACTTTGGCGCTGTCATACTGAGAGAGGAGTTAACCCAGTGTCAGATAAATTGAACTTTTGCCAATAGTGGCGTCCCGTCCCTTGGGGCTTCCGGGGCTTAGCCTCTAAAGAAAAACGGACGTTTCACGTAATTATCAATCACTTTATCAATTATCGCTTTCCGGGGCACGTCGCAAAGGAAGGCGTGGCCTACACCCACCTACGCTACAGTGAAGGTCACATGCTAGCAGAGAGAGGAGGGGAGAGTGCAATGGATTTGAGTGCTGATTCGGGGCTACTTCCGTTGCGTCGCGTCCGATCTCGCGTGTTGTTCTGTAGTGTTTTGGTGGCTTTCATTCGCTATGTTTGAGTGAGTTTGGCAGGGTTGATGTTCGAACACAAATTGATGAAGGACATAGGCTGTCAATTACAAGACACAATGAATTTGTCCGGAAAATAGGCATATATTAAATAGAATTATCGATTGCTTAAAATTCTGTGGTCGACATGAACTTGCTCTACGAGGACATAATGAAAGACAACAATCTTTAAACAGAGGCATCTTCCCAGATTTATTATCCCGTCATAGAAGAGGTAACTTCGTGTTCTTTATTGTAGTGAAAAGTTGAAAAACATAAACTCTATCAGTAGATTGCATTCATTTTTTATTTAAAATTATTTAGAGGGTACCTTTTCAAAAACAGTAAAAATTACAAACATAGTTTTAATAACTCCAGTGGCAACAGCTGAATCTGAACGATGTTTCAGCACATTGAAGCGTATTAAAACCTGCTTAAGAAATGCAATGGGACAAGACGGACCAAATGCCTTGGCACTTGCTTACAATAGAGATAGAATACATTTCAAACATAGAGGGCTTCAACGAAAAAGTAATAATAAAATTTGCTGAGCAGAAGAACAGGAGTGAACGTTCGTAGAAAGGTATGTTTCACAACAATACCTGTTTCTTTTGTAATCATGTGAATTGTCATTATATTTTAAATTCTTTAAAAAATAAGCCCCGGCCAAATTTGAGGCCACGAGACGCCACTGACTTTTGGCGTAGAAAAATATGTTCATTCTTGAACAAGAACACGTATTTAATCACTTGTAGAAAATTTATTATACTTCAATGTGTAGATTATCAGTTAAAATAAGAATACGTTTTTCCATGTTAACGTAAAATTAAAGGTTGCGAGTGAGCAGCATGTGATGGCCGCACCATTCGCGAACAGCTGACGCGGAGTGATACGTTACTCGAAGTGAGACGGTTGTTTACAGAGGGTCGGAAGGTTCGTGATTCTTACTTTAGTCAATTATTAGTAGAGCTTAGCCGGTGCCAACACCGATGCCGATACCGATGCCAACACCGATGCCGATACCGATGCCATGACCCATACCCATGATACCGCTGGTATCGGCTCAGCCCTAATTATACAGGGTGTATGAGAAGTCCCTTAGCACCCCTTGTAAAATCCGCAGTGATGCATTTTCATGGAATTTGATATGGGCGATACAAAATAGGCCTAGGGGGATACCTTTTGAAGTATGTCGCGGGGACGGCCGCTATCTTGGTTCCGCCATCTTGAATTCAACTTTTTTATTTAAAATGATAGGTGGGTCATGGTATGTGGAATTATCACCCACCTCAAAATTGCTTTTAACGCGTATCACATTTAAACAGGTTAAATATGTTTTTCAATGTAAAAAGCTATGTTTTAGTTTGTTCTAACTATTATTTTTTAAAATGTTTCTATTACTTCGGAACTCGCGCCGGACTCCTTGGCGGAGTGATTAGCACAGAGATCCCGGGTTTGAATCCCGGCCTGGGCATGAGTTGACTTTGTGGGTGTCCCTACATTAATTTCATCGTGTCATAGCTCATCCTAATTTTCGCGATTAGCCAAAATCGGCGTAAATGTGAATTGAGATGAATGAAATGAATCTGGTTCGAGACTCGGCGCGAGACCCAGAACGAGACTGTGTCAAAGGTCGTCACGTCACCGTATCTACTGGGAGCCACACGTGAATCAGAAGCACACATCTCCATTAGTATCTAAGATTCAATTACACGCTGGCGTAGAAAGGAAACAAAATTGCATAACCTTTACACGCCAGGCAAGTCATTTACATTCCCCTAACTGCCACCAGCTCCTTGTTTTGTCTCTTGCAGCACCAGAAACGCGATTCAAACACTCGGAATAATGAAATCTAAGTGGGACACCGAGGTCATCAGTAGCCGAAGATTTCAAGAACAGCGAAATCTGAAAAAGATAGGATAGAGGAGGGGGGAAGATGATATGCAAGAAGGGCGGACGAGGACCAAGACGTTATAAACTTGGATATTATGTATATTCAAACTGGAGAACGTTCAGAGTTATAACAAATGCAGCCGAATCCGAAATCACGAGATGCCTCGCATACAAGTGCCTAATTTGCAAGTTCAATGAGGTTCCGTCGCCTGCTACCCCCTCCACGTTTTTCCCACGAGAGAGCAAAAAAGAAAAGTGGCTGGAGCATGATGGGGGGCAATTTTTTTTGACTAACCTGATTTCCCTTCTTCGCATCTTGCTCTCTCTTCTCCCAATCTTCTCTTTGTTTCTGTCCTTTCCACCCTCCCACGACTTCGCATTTGGATTCAGCGTGCTCCCGTAGGAGCGATGGGACTCTTCTGGCCTGCGTAAAGGTCTTCTATTTTTGTGCGTTCGTTCACATTCGGGATATTTCTTCCTCTCGTTTTTTTCCTGCTGAAATCCAATTTCTAGGATGTTGACGTCATGCCTGAATCAATGGACGGTATTAATAAAAATGAGCAGGTGATATTTGAACAAGTCCTTCTGGAGAGTGGAGCTCTACTTTATTTCGCCATGAATGAAATTTGACGGCATAAAGGCATGGTGAGCAAATGCTTCGAGTGAGAATATGTTCAGATTCTCATTCACCGTTCATCATGCGCGTGCATTTCAATACAGCAAGGCCAACACTTGTAGCCCTCAGCATTAGAGTTGTGAAGTATGCACTTCTTTTTAACTGTTTTTATTTATTCCATACTAGCTGCTTACCCGGCGTGCCCGGGTATTTATCCCAATCTTTTATTAGACAGGAAAATAATGAATTCTAATTATAGTGCAAAATGTAACTAATTTTAAATGTGAGTGAATGTCACCAATTAGCTTTGCGACTCCGAAAACTATGGATTCGACACTAATCTAGGTCATTTGTGGCATTTTATTTTTCACCCCCTCTCACCCCTCATGCAGATAAGTGATGAACTTGGAATTGAACCGCATTGGGAGTGTCACGAAAACTATGGATTCCATTCGCAACCCAGCCTGAATGTTAGACAACCCGAGAAACACTATCGTTGTGCAGATTGCATAGAGTCACGGATGTCTGTTTGTGGGGAATTTAATATCGGTGGTTCTTGATTATTTTTACATGTCACCCCTTTCCACCCCCAGCCATAGGGGTGCCAGGGGTGTCTTACCCCCACAGTATTTCTTTCCAGGTTGCAAGTGATACGAGTACCAAGTTTGGTTGAAATCGCTCCAGACGTTCTTGAGTTATGCTGGAACAAACAAATATACACCCCCCCCCCACACACACACACACGCAGTCTTCTTTAGATATGGGGATACCGACATCCCTTGTGGCATGTTGAAAAAACAAAACATCTGTCACCCATCACTCGCTAATTTAATATAATTAATTATATATTTGTTACAATTAAAGCCTTTTTACAATAAAAAACATAAATATTGCTGCTGCATCGCTTGGCTTATAATCGATTGCTAAATAATAATTTTGATAGCTTCTTGGTATATATTAATTATAACAGTCGGCTAAAAAATTGTTTACTGCATTTTTATTTTTATGTTTAATAAGTAGAATATATGGAAGCCAGGCTTGAAAATTGAAACAGGCGACCTTGAACCATCCAATAAGAGGCCACTTTATATTCAAGAAAACTATTTTTTCCCCACTCGGCAGTGACTGAAACATAGTTGGGTACCTGTTGTTAGTTCTGTTGATGTACCCAGTGTTGCGAGCTGAACCATCAAGTTTCGATACCCGGTGGAGGCACATAGTGGTTCGGATCACACTTTAAGCTGTAGGTCCAGTCCCAATTAGCCTTCCTGTGCATAAAGTGAACTTAAAAACACCAATTCAATCAATCAATCAATGCACCAGCAAGTGTCTACGTGCAAGCTTTCTTTTATATCTTGCCAACGAGACAGTCATTATAACTCGAGAACAAGACAGACTTCCTCATTCAAGAGACTGTACCAAGTCTCGTCTTGTCTCGATTTCATTAATTCTTCACTGAATCCAGACGTATTCCTTCCGTTTCATGCAACCCCTCTCTTCAACAGCGAGTCTATCCGATAAAAGTTTCCTTGGTACCCAAACTCCTACAGCTCTCTGCACCTTACATATGAGTTCGTAACCAGCAGCATGATAGATAGTCCCCCAGAAAGAGAAAGTTTCAACTTTGGCACCCGGGTCCTTGGTGGAAATCCATCACTGAAGTGGTTGTATATTTTCTATACATCTTTCCTAAATGCATATTTCTTTTATATATAGAGTTCTTCATGTTCGGCCATTGGATTCACATTTTCCGTTATATTGCGTCGCTTTTCCAGTTCTTTAGATTTATTGTAACGATGAGCATAGACGTTCAATAGTTTTGAAGCACATAAAGTGGAATAGTTTCTGGTGCATTTATTTTTACCTTTGAATTTCTAGAATGGGGTGTAGCAGCTTGATATCGGAAGTAACGTGATCGCCAACATTCTCCGTCTGTCCTTGGCAAGCAGACTTACACAGACACACACTGATGAATCAAGAGTGGTTACTGGAATTCCCATCTCACTGATTCTTTTTTTCATTTTTTTTTTCAAATGCTCCATCCCTAGGAGGCATGTTAACCCCACGGTTCTTCCACGAAGTCCTTCGTGGAATGATGAATCCAGGCATTACCTGAGATTTGAAGGAAGTTGCGCTAACCACTACACCATGGATTTTAACACTATTAAGCCTTGTTTCCATGATTATGAAAAAGTAAATATGCTGACCAAGGCAGTAATTTGCCTTGGTCAGCATATTTAGTTTTTCATACACCATGGAGATACACTCACATTTTATTCACAGTCCTTTTCTATCTCACCACTAATGTCCCCGGTTTCGAACCTCTATGTAAGTGTCCCTTCATCAGTTATATCTTCGTCATTGTCGCGATTAGCCAAAAGTGGCAGAAAAAACAAGACTAAATAACAAAAACACAAAATATGCAATTAAAATAATATTATTGCAGGAATGCACCGTGAAAACTGATAAAAATCAGAAATAACAGACAAAAAAAGTAATTCGGAAAGGTTGCTTATTAAAAGTCTGCTTGTATCCCAAGAGACTATGTACATTGAAAGATGGACATTATCTTTACTTGTGACACTTATCCTTTACACAACCCCTACCCTTCCAACATCCTGTGCATAGAAGTTGCTACGTCTGATTAGATTGTGCATTGTTTGGGCTTGAGAAAACTTTTACCTTTGTTAACCTAATTTGAAGTTTCCAACGAGGAAAACCAACTAAAATTAAGATCGCGGTACAAATATATTTGCTTGCAAACTATGCACTGTGTGATCATAGTTTTAAAATTTTCAGTCAAAGCATTCTTGATTTAGAGAATTATTACTGGAATGTGTGGTTGCGGATTTTCTGATTGCGCTTCGATATTAACAGCGTTGATATTTCAAGGTCCAAAAAGTTAGGTTAAATTCCAGGTAGCTGGTTTTGCCTTTATTGCAGTGAGTAGAACTTACTTAATTTTTATTAATTATTTGTTACTAAAAATTTTACAACTCGTTTTTGTTTTAGAAACTTGACTCGAATATAAAGTTTGTTAATAACAAGTTGATAAAATAATTAGTTGAGTTAGACTTTTTTACTCATTACTTACCTTGCCCTCTAATGTTACTTTTATCTGCTCGCTGCAGTCGGAGACACAAAATGAGGCAGGCATTAACATTTGCTCTGTTGCCATATTGGTGCCGGCGCACCTCCTCACATCTGTATTTGCTCGGAAGTTTACTACAATACATTTTCCGGCCTTGCAGTCAGTCGTTGTGACACAGGTAATTAAAAAGATCAACATTAAGAACATCAAGGATAGCACTTTGAAGGAAAGATTGACTGTCGTACTAGGCAACACTGGACAGTGAACATTCTTTGCGGAAAGCAGTGATTTTTGACCGTCACTCGCAATACCCTTCCTATCTATGTGAACAGAGTATTTCATTTTATCCGCCTGGTGGCCATTGGTGTAGTAGCTGATTCGTCGACTAATATGTAACCTCATTACATTTGCAATGGATTACTAGGTACGCGAGTTAATGATTTTGATTTATGAATATTATTAGGCAATAACAACTATATATATAAATAGTTTAATTAAAATAAACCAACTTATTCCAAATTTATTATTTTTATATTATTTTCATTATATCATTCAGCATACTTTGATGATCGATCCACCAGATGAGTGAATATCCAGTACAACTATTTTCCGCTCTTTTCTTAGATTTCACACGGTTTGTATACTGAATGCATTATTATTCTATTTTGTTATTAACTTTTACACACTTCATTCAAGAAAAGCTTTAAAATTTAGGCGCGAAATTTTACTAATGGAGTTTATATGTGTGACTTTCCACATAAATATCTCCTTTTTTGGAATTTTGAAAACTGTGGAACCATTTATTGTTTTTATTATATGGGAAAATGTGAAAACGTAACTTGGCTCCTGTATTTTATACTCAATTTTTTCGATTTAATGTAGTTTTTACATTGGTTATTCAAACACAAAGTGACTGAAATTTATTTCGTTGTAAACATTAAAAATAATCTGATTTCTGCTCTCTTATAACTTGGAATGAACGATTCCAAATTTCGGGAAGGGGATGGAAGGGGGGGGGTCGATGGACGTCCATGGTTCTAAGGGCTGTAAGAGAGACAAGTATGCCATGACTTTCACGTGCTACTGGTACTGGTACTAAATTGCTGTCTGACCAATCGGTATAAAGTGTATACTTGAATCAGTCTCGATTTCATGTAGTACGATACACATTTATCACCTATGAATTCTGCCAAATTACACCAATTATAAATTCAAATCAAAACATGGCAATGCGTTTGACAATTTTAGTGCATGCTGCAATGAGTTCATTGTTTTCTCTTCCCTGCTTTATTTCAGAAGCTTAATAGGGAAACCAAACGGAATGTAGAATTTTCCCACTTTCCCCATGCCAATTTCCAGGCCACTCTTATTAAGTCCTGTAATTACCTCCATTTACACTCCTGCTCATAATATATTCACAGAATAATTGCCAATTTAGTTAATTTTGAAACAATGAATCATAGGAACTGTGGTAAATGCATTTTGGTACAGATTAAAGATGCTGAGTATTATTAGCATTAGAATCATATATTTTGTTAATACATTATAAGCCCTTAATAAAGTTTGTAAATAAATCGAGAAAGAAAATTATTCCGGGATTTTCACTCTTGTACTGTAGGTCTAAATGGTTGAAATTTTTAACAATAAAAAGTATTGCAGGCAGGGACATATGGAGACACCGAAACGACACGCATCTCATTTCGTGGATAAGAAAAGCCTGTCTTGTTTCGAAATAATATATATCGTAATTTTTTTTAGCATTAAAGCTCCTAAATTTTTAGATGAAAATTTAGAATGAAAAATATACTCTTTATTCTCAGATTCCGCTAACTTGCCGGTACAAGAAATAGTCATTATACTTCATTTTCACTTAATTTCAATGCGACACTCTATGAGAATCTCTTCTGTATGTACACGTGGCATTGTATAGAAATTTACTCTAGCGTTAAGAACGTGATAGCCCATGTCACTCAAAATTGTTGACTACCGTACACATTTACGGTACACCCGCACATGATAAATGAACACAGAACAGGAAATTGAGGATGCAAGAAGCAGCTTTTTCTGCCTGGAGATTCCTTAAATCGCAATTACCCTTGTAGCGTCACACTGGACTGGAAACCGTATTTCTTAGCTTTCGCTTCAGCATACACTGACCATAAGACACAGTTAAATACTAGACAGTACTTTTTACAGAAAAATGTGCTTCTTATGGTCCAAAAAATACCGAACCATTTTTTTAAAGAATTAAGCAGACTAAAATTTAAGTGTTTGCACATTAAACACCTGAATATGTCATAGAGTAAAGCAATTTTGATTTAAGCAAAATATCCTTACATCTTAGATCTTTATAATTAACAACTGTCCCGAACAAGACTAGACTCTCGAACAGTAAATCTCGGTCTCATCTCGATTTAGCAGACAACTGTCTCGTTCTCGGTCTCCTCTCGACAAGTCAACGAGCCCGAGACTTATCTCGGTAACACCCCTACAGGCAATTCACAGTTATGATTATAAAGGAAAGATTCATTGATTTGATTTATTTTACTTTGCTTTTCTTCCACTTTTGGATAATCACGAAGATGAGGATGAGTGATGATATGTTCAAATTGATGAAGAAACACTCACGAAGAACAACCATAACCAGACCGGGATTCGAACTCCGGATTCCTGGCGTCGTAGCGCACTGTACTAACCACTCCGGCATGGAGGTCCGCGATATAAAGGAAATAATGACAGGAAAGGTGCCAAATGTTACTTCTGCCTTCTGCTGATAAAAATGCCTTTAACGTTTTCGCGTCGACTGTACTTCAGTTAACCCTCTTCCGCCATTGTTGGGCAATGATGAATTGTTGGTTCCAGGTTGGCTCGATTTAATCAAACGGCTTTGTTTGCACGACATGATGGATGATCACTTCCTAGTTTTAGTTCGCTTCCGATGGTTGAAAGCTGGTAATTGCCCTGTGATAGACATTGTTGCTGCTATTCGTTTATTATCTCAGAAAGGTAGGTCACTTTGTCACACTGGAGTTTGGGCAAACACAAAGAAATTGTCAATGGTTTAACAGCTTATGTTATGAGTTCATTTTTATGTAGAGTTAGTTTCATAGAGAGTGTACTTCATAGGCGTAGCTAGAACTTTATATTTGGGTGTGCACAAAGAAAAAAAAATGAGGTCTTGTAACTTTTTAATAGCATATTTTTCAACACAATCACTTGGCTCTTTAACTGCACTGATGTTTGTAAAGGAATATAAATTCACTAAATGACAGTGTTGAAAATTTCTGAATATATGTAGTAGAAAATTAAAGATTAAAGAAATTAAATTGCATAGAAATTACACACACACAAAATGTTCATAAATGTTACAAACAAATACATCAAAATACACGTCATCTATAACAAGAGGCGTCTGTCAAAAGGTACAATGTTCTTAAACTCATCAATAACTTCATTTACATCAATAGATTAAGCTTTCCTGTTCCACAAATAGCAAGAGCAGGGCTTCCAATCTATCCTGCTTCTGAGTTGCTCTTAATTTAGTTATAACTTGGGTAAGCTTGGAGAAAGGTCTCTCTCACACGTGCAGCTTGTGACAGGTATAGAAGAAAGGCGCTGTAGTACAGAGTAGAATGCAGTAAATATCTTCTTTCTCCAATGACATCAAAAAATCGAAAACCTATAGACACTCGTTTCATCAGCGATAATGCACACTTTTTGTACCAAGTAATGACATTTTCAGCTTCTTACAAACTGCCGCTTATTTTCTCTCTTATTGAAATATCTGTCTTTAATTGTCTTTGATAAAGAAGCCCATTAGGGTGTGCCCAGGCACACCCGGCACACCGCGTAGCTACGCCTATGGTGTACTTACAGTTTAGAGTGAAATTTAGCACACAATTACGGGGAATAGAAAGTACTATCAAAGTTTATGAGTTAAATAATATTGTTGATAATAACAATAAAAACTTGGCTGCAGAATGAACGAAAGACATATTGTCACTAAACAGACCAAATGGAGGATCTCGTTTTTTCCAAATATATAGAATCTTAAAAATTTTTACAAACACATTTTCGTCTGCTGCTTATCCATTTTAAGAGTTTGAATTTTCATATTTGAATTATATACCTGAAATGTTCCACCCTGTTTCTGCCCTCATCACTTCTGTCTGTGTTTGTTTGTGTGTGTGTGCGTGTGTGTCTGCTCGTGTACGTGTACGTGTCTGTCATTCATGCATGCAAGGAATAGAGTCTGCAGTAAAGAATGGTATGCACTCTTACTTCAACAAATTTGAAATAAAGTTTCAAACGATTTGATAAAGCATCAATATAGAATTACTGATAGTAATAATACAAACTTTGTTCCCCAACTTCAGTGATATATTATCTACATTCAAACCAAATGGATAATTTTATTTTATTTATTTACAGACAAAAATAGATATTTAAAATTATTTTCCTTCAAAAATTGCAAGTTTTGGAAAATTAAACTCAAATTTTAAAATGATATTCATATACTATGGATAATATTTTAAATTAATCATCTCAAATTAATGAAAAACAAAAATACATGTTGTAATGTTTTAAAAACTAAATTGTATTCAGCTTTGTGTATACATTTCTTGTAACAAATTCTTGTATTGAAATCTGATGCATGTTATTCGTTTCATAACGTATCTCGCAAGTTGTAGCGAAGAAGTCGGAGACATATTCTAGTAAGAATCCCACTTAACATACAACTGAAATATACACATACATACATACACATATGCACATGTGTGTGTGTAAAAATTTGTTTCTTATTTCATATATCATATATGAAATAATATAATCGGACTTGTTAAACTTTTACAGTTAGTTGCAACTTACAGCGTACTGACAAAACTAGTGGATGGGAAATTTATCTGTAAATTTAAAACATTATCGGCCGATAAGCAGAATTAATCGATTAATCCTATTTTAAATAGTGGCCGCGGTGGCTCAGTCGTCCTTCTTTCAATCAATATTGTGGTATGTCGGCCTCCATGGCGGAGTGGTTAGAACATTGCGCTGCAGTGCCAGGAATCCCGGGTTCGACTTGGACGTGGATGTTTGTGATTGTCTGTCCTGAAAGTCCTGAACTAGATACTTGAGTGAAATTGATATGAATGAATGAAGTGTAATGGGGGAAGCTTCCGCTTAGGGGCTTTCCTTTTTTATATATAAAAAAAAGTCGGTAACGAGTCTGACTACCATGCTAAAGGTCTCTGGTTCGTACCCCGGCCGGTTCAAATCCGGGGACTTTTCTAACGTTGGAAGCGGCCCCGGCACCCACCCAGCGTTGAATGACATGAGTATAGTGCAACCAGGAGCAAAACAACTTGCACAGAACCGCGAGTCCTGTGCACCGTATCCCCGCGAGTAGGGGAGGGGGAGAGTTGACCATGCTTCCCTATGGTCCGAGGTGGAGGGAAGAAGGGAAAGCTGCGCGGGGACTTCTCGTCCCAAGGTTTTTTTCCTTGTTGTCGATCTATACCTGGGGGAAACCCAGAGGGGTAAAGGCGACCAGAGGCGTGATGGTGATCACATCACCCTCCCTCACGACAGAATCAAGAAAGTGTGGGGCATTACCCCCACACCCCCTATACGCCTTCATGACGTGGTCCTAAGCACAGGGGAGCACTTTACTTTTACTTTTTTAATTCTATTTTAAATGATTTCTATGACTTTCTGTGCGTGGGAGTTGTGCTACCAGTGTCGTCGTGGACTAAAACATAAGAACAAACAAACAAGAAAGGAACTGTGCTTTTTCTTCGTCAACTGATTGACATCCCATTAACACGTCATGTACTTAATTAATATCCTGTTTGCTGACGTGCACTCTAATGGGGTAGAATGAAAAATAAGAGAAAGAAGAACAAAAAACTTCCTTGCAGCTCCATTAGCGACTATTAGTGATGGGTTCAGAGCCGCTATTTCCAAACAGGGTTGCTTCCGGAATCGATTAGATGCAACGTTCCATAACATGGAACGCAACATATCGACCATATCCTTCTTTCAATCAATTTTGTGGTACTAGTGAAAATGCATGCTTATGCGATGAAAGATGCTTATTTGAAGTTTCTTTGTTGAGTGTTTTGTGTGTGTATGTGTGTGTAAATTTTACGAGAGCATTGAGTGACTGAGGCACGTTTTCACCACTGATCAAATTAAACTAACCACTATTCATTTGGTTATTGTGCCGCTAGAACGCGGCTCGCGTAGCTGCTGGAAGCAGCCTGCTTGCCGGCGAAATCAAATATGACATGAGTATCCCCCTGAACTCAAGTTACTCTTCGGTAAGCAAACTGCGGAGCATTACCATAGGTACTCTTATCAACATGTTACCGAGAACACATCCATGCCGTTGTAATGTGTTGTCACCTCTATGTCCGCAGTGAATGTCAGTATTTACTTTCATACGTGCAGATGTGTCGTGTTGAAGAAGCATTTATATTCGCTTCTGTGTAGATTCTTAAGGTGATACGTGTTCTCCGATAAGCGTAGGTTGTTGATAAGTATTATTAGTTTTGTTATAATGCTGAAACATAAGTACATTATAGAAAGAAGAATTTGTACGATTCTTATGTGAAAACAAACTCGGACAGAAGAACTAATGCGTGAGAACGCAAACTTTCTCAAAAGATGTGAAGTATGTGTGGCAGTACAAGGACATCATTTCCAACATCTTCTGCGACAAAAGTACGCGATTACTTTGCTCGTAATTGTGAAATATTTTAATGAAAATAATTAAAGTAAATCTATGCTATGAAGTTGACCAATTACGTACATCCAATTTGGCCGGCAAGCGGTGCGATTGCAGCTTCTACACGGCCCGCGTTCGAACGGCACAATAACAAAACGAAGGCGGTACGTAATAAGTGTGATGAAATCACCCTTGGCAGGAATTTATGGGAGGGGGGGAATCCTTGGGAATCAAGGCGTTCCCGATGGGGTAACGTCGTCGCCTTGTAATCAAGGTGTCTCAGGTTTGATACCAGGTGGAGGCACAATAGTGGTTCGGATTCCACTTTCATATATAGTTCCAACCCGATTAGCCCATCTGTGCATAAAGTAGACTTATAACTTTTTCCACTCGCTCCAGTGGACCAACACTCTCTTAGCATTCGGGCAAATAAGACTCCCCTCCCCCTCCCCCCTTTCCAAATAAGCCACTCACGTACAACATCGCCGCTAATAGGTACGTAGGAAAAGTAAATAGAATTTGCAGGTGCACTATTTGCATTTAAATTGAAAAATTAGGTTGGCAAAAGTTTCTCTCCGCAACGATTTCTTCCTTCCCCCTTGCGTTGTGTGGCTCCATTCTCTTTAATCTCCCCCTTTTTTGCCCCCACATTCGCAATATTTTCAGCGAACGCATCAATTTGCCATAAAGGGTTATGGTGGATTAGGTAGCTCCGTGTACAAGAAATAAATAGAGCTCCTTTTCCTTTTTCTATCCACTCGCTGCCTTTCCCACGCTTATTTTTATCCATACAAAAATTTGTTCTCCTTATTCGTCGAGAAATAAGTTGCGGAACCAGCGAATGTATTCATAGTGTCTACAGTGTGTAAAATAAATATTCGATTGGAAATATGTTTTGTAAAATAAATAATATATTTCCCAGCTTGTACAGCAGATTCTTATAAAAATAAGAGGGTCAACCAAATGGTAAAACCCAAAATAATGATAGCGCCGTATAGAAACTAACATAAACGATGGCGTAGTGGTAACGTCGTCGACTTGTAATCAAGGGATCCAGGCTTCGATATTCGGTAGAGGCACATAGTGGTTCGACTATCACTAAACTTAGGTTCAGTCCCAATATGGTAGGCTTAAGACAAAATCTCAAATCCTACTGGAAATTTCTAAAATGCCACACTGACTTTAGATATTAAAATGTAAGCTTAGATTTTTCAAAAATGTCAGAAGAGTAATTTGAAAAAAAATTCCCCAAAATAGCTTCCAAAGCGCATTTAAGAGTCAACCTCCCTTCTACGCAATGCACCCTGCATTTTATAGCCTAGCGAGAGACTGCCTTCTGAACTCACAACAAGTACACCCCGGCGGGTTGCTTGTGTGCTGCCCTTGTGCGTTTGTTATTGTCCCTTCATCTATTTCATCTTATCACCATTCATCTTCATCTTCGCGATTAGCCAAAAGTAGCACGAAAGCGAAGAAAGTAAATCAAATCAACAAAAACAACAACCTACAGAGGATTATCCTGGCTGCATGTCCAGGCGGCAGACCCTCGAGCAGAGGTAAGCATTTTGGGTGCCTTTAGAAAGGGTTACCCCCCCCCCCTTACACCCTCCTGTAGCGTTACAATGACATTGCAGGTGTCATTGCAGACACCGCCCACAAAAATGAAAATGAGTGAAGCATTGCCCACAATGCATTAGACCACGCTATGACGTCGTATCGTTGCGGTATTTGTCCGGTTATGAGAGGGGGGAAACGACATCCAAAAATTTTTGCTGCATTGTGAATCGTTGATGCATGTGTCCTGCAGTTCTCTTGGCTTTGCGGCAATGGAAGGATTCCAAGCGGGGATCTTCCCATTAATGCAGGAACCGAATCCAGATTTTTCCTGGCCCGCTCCCTGAGTCCCAGTGGGATCTTTTCCAGTGGCTCCGGGCAATACTTGATACGATTCCTTGAATGTTGCATTCATCTTTAAGGAAAATGGAGAGCGTGTGCAGTAAGAACCTTCTGTCTGCCAAGACAAAGGAGCCCAACAGTCTGTCATTATACCGCATGGGGTAGCCATTTTTTTTTGTCATTCAATCACCATATCACACTAGAGTACGCAGATGGTTTCTTTGTTTGTTTTTTTGCAGAGGCCTTGAATTTTTGTGTGGACGGTGAGGCCATTGATAAAACTTCAATAGCAGAAATAATAGCGACAATAATTATTATTCTTATCATGGTTTTGATTGTAATTGCAGTATACAATAACAAAGACAAATAAACTATTGTTTACAAATATTTTATTATTATCATTGATTTGATTTATCTTACTTCGCTTCTTGTGTCAGTTGGCTAATTTGCGAAGATGGGGATGAGCGATGATATGATGCAATTGATGAATAAACATCACAAACGTCCATGTCCAAGCCAGGACTCGAACCCGGGGGCCCTGGCGTCGCAGCGCGATGTGCTAACCACTCCGCCACGGGGCCGGCTATTATCATTGAGTTATTGTTTAATTCCACTTTATGCACATAGTATAGGCTAATCGTTAATGGATATAGGGTTTAAATTGGAATACGTCCGAATCACTTTGCAAGGTGCTTCCACCGGGTATCGAACCCGAGACTACTTTATTACAAGCTGACGACGTTAGAACTACGCCATCGGGAAGGCCATTGCTATTATTATTATATTGAAACCAAATATACCTATATGGTTTCAAAAGAGTAAAAATTAAATATTTGTATTGGTCTGTTTCATTGCCTAAGTGGGTGGTGACAGGTTCTCGCATCGATATTCATGATAGTGTGTGTGAAAATTTACTAAATATATAAATACTTAAAAACTCGTATTTAACTATAGCTCTTTTCAGTTCTTACGGCGGGCGCTCTAGAAGCTGGCAGGGGAAGTGGGGAGCGGGGAAGCGACCAATCCAGCACGATAAGAAACGTAGCGGCCAGTAGAACGAGTTTCACGTAGTACTTTTTTCGGCCGCGACGTGTCTCTCGGCGCCACTGCTGTTGTCTGGTTGGTCTGTTGCGTAATCCACGCTCCCCACTTCCCCTGCCAGCTTCTAGAGCGCCCGCCGTAAGAACTGAAAAGAGCTTTAACATATTACAGTTATCAAAACAGTTTCATCTTCGGTTTATTATCTGACATATACAAACCCTTCATTTTTTCCAGTCATATAGTTGTCTTTCATGAGCATATACACTGTCCCAGCTAACTGTGGAGCAAAGCCACCCATAGGGTTAGACAAGCGAGGGAAATCTATTGGCCAAAGCGAAGCAGTAGACGCTGATGGGAAGGCTGGTAACTTCAGTCGCATTTCACCACTCCACGCAATTCCGTTTCTCTCAGGCGTTCATTGGTGGAGCCGTCTCGCGTCACTACTTGCGCAGATATTTGCTTTCGCTTGCCTGCTCCACAGATAGATGGGACGGAGTATAGGCTGGGGGTGCCCTAGCTGTAACCCGGTGTATGTCTGAGAAGTAATATGTGAATATTCGCGACCGCCGTGACGAAGTGGTTGCACCACATTGCGATGTTATATCAAGGTCCCTGGGCTCGAATCCCTTGTAAGGCTTGGATGTTTCTTATTCGTGGATCACTCATTCGCTTTATTAATCATCCGCATTGCAGAAAGCGTTGTGAAGTAGCTAGAATGCAATGCCAAGAATGCTATTTTATGATAATTAAAGGTTCTTGTGATTGTAATCCTAATTTTTAACAACTTCAATGACTCCTACAGAAGTATACAATTAAAGTTTTCAATGCATTCCCACTGGAAGGTCAAAAGCAGCCAATATTGATCCTTCAACGTCTTCAATTTGACAATGTTCCAACTGAACTCTCAAATGCCAATCTCTCTTCTTCGTAGTGGAACAGAAAAAAAAGAACCATTGCAGACAATGAGGCGCACACGACTGGAATCACAGATGATGAATACTTAAGGGATAATGTATATTCTTCTTCCGAGTCGCAGTTCTAAAACTCATTATAAAGTTGTTTTCCGGCGATGTGAGAAGTGTGTACGTACATGAATATTATAATTACTTAAATATAACCTTGTGGGTGCAATACAGTAGTCAAAACCTCCGTTCCTTCTGAAGAAAAGTTTGTTTAAAATTCTCAAGACAGTCGTAATACGAGGGGGTATCAAAAAGTTCGTGCAATCACCTGGAAGGAAACAACTTTGGACAAGTACGAAATCATGATGGTATTAGTTCTTCTCCACGTAGTCGCCATGCTTGGTGACACATTTCTGCCAGCGGTCTTTCACCTTGCGTAAGCCGTTTTTATAGAACACTGCATTTTGGGCCTGAATCCACTGTTCCACGTCAGAAATGACATCATCCCTCGTGTCAAAGTGGCGTCCTTTGAGTGGTCGCTTCATTTCCGGAAAGAGGAAGCAGTCACTCGGTGCCAGGTCTGGGGAATATGGAGGGTGGGGCAAAATTTCGTATCCTAATTGGACTGTTTTCGAAATAGATGCATGGGCAGAATGGGCTGGTGCGTTGTCTGTCAATAGCAGCACTCCGTTTGAGAGCTTTCCTCGCCTTTTCACCTTCAATTTTTGACGTAAGCGAGCTAGGAGATCGCAATAAGAGTCACTTGTGATTGTGTGAACCTGTGGCAGGTAGTCCGTTAGGATGACTCCCTCACAGTCCCAGAAAACGGACAGCATCACTTTAGCGGCTGACTTTTGCACTCTTGCCTTTTTGTGGGGCGGTGAGGAGCTGTGCTTCCACTGCTTGCTCATCTACTTGGTTTCTGGGTCATAAAGGTAGATCCAGCTCTCGTCCATTGTAACCAGTCTGCTGAAAAACTCCTCTTCATCCAGCTCACAGCGGCCTAACATCTCTAGTGCTGCTTCCTCTCTAGTCCTCTTCTGGAAAGGGGAGAGCAATCGTGGCACCCACCGTGCCGACACTTGATGAAGGTGCAGCTGGTGATGGATGATATTCCAGATGGACCCATAACTAACACCGATTACAGACATCATACTTTCAATGGTGATCCTCCTGTCTTCCATTATCATCTTCTTCCCTTTCTCCATCAATGTTGCATCATTTGTGAAGGACGGACTCCCTGTCATAGGGGCATCGGAAATTACCATGTGACCGGTTTGGAACTGCCGTTTCCACTTGAAAACCATCTCGAGGGATCGGCTTTCCTCCTCGTACACTGCATTCATCTCATCGTGAATTTGCTTCGCTGCTCTCCCCTGGAGATGCACCTGTTAAAAAAGGATAGCAATAAACATCCAAAACAGACAAAAATTTGTGTGCTTAACCTAGAAGGACCATTGTACAATACACATATCCGAGGGGATTTCTAGTTTGTTTCCTTCCAGGAGATTGCACGAACTTTTTTATACCCCTCGTATCTTTACTACTTTCCAACTCGGTCAGATACCTGGCAGTCTCAATAGGTTTGTTGAACGTTAGGTTAGCGTCTGACAATAAATAATTCCTTATCGTGGTTGAAGAAAGCCCAAAAACGAAAACATCTTGGCTTAGACTCTCGACCAAATTCAGAAGCCTGTTTCTTTACTTCCACTTCGAAATCACTAATGTTTTGATATTGCTTTTGTCTTCTATCCTTCTATCCCTTTCCAACAAAACATTCTTCTTTGGACTGAAATGAGACATGAGAAAATCCTTCGCTTCGACTAGCCTACAAACCGATCTGGAAGAAACAAGATTATGTAATATAGAGTATGTTTTGCACCCAGCGACGACAATAATACACATAGTGATCTCACTGCCGTTATTCCAGTTGTTTCTGGAAATGTTCAACGCTTTCCAGATACTGATTTACATTATCCGTGTCCGGATCAAAAACGTTTAAACTGCAAAAAGTTTATTATTTTGCTTTGTTCCTGCTAAAATATGTACTTCAGTTTTATTTTTCTAAGTCCAATTTATGCACAGACAGGCTAATCGGGGGTAGACTTACAGTTTTACAATGGGATTCGAACCACTATGTGCCTTCACCGGGTATCGATTGAGTTTGTGTTTTAAGTCCACGTTATGCACAGTAAGGATAATTGAGACTGAACCTACAGTTTAAAGTGGAATCCGAATTTATATGTGCTTCCACCGGGCATCAAACCCGAGACCTCTTGATAACTTCGCCATCGGGGAGGCAAGTTTGCTGATATGCATATCTCTTCTCACAGTAATTGTATATCTCATCCTCGTCGTCAAACTGCTTCATTCAGAGTGGTCTAACTAACTAACTCTCTAGCCTTCTTAAACCCGAAGGTTCATGGCTGCAGCAACACAAGCCTTCCATCTGTCCCTATCTTGAGCAAGATCTATATACTCTTTTCCATCTCTACCGATTTCCTTTAGGTCCATCTCAACGTTGTCCCTCCATCTTCGTCTTGGCCTTCCTACAGGTCTCTTACCATCAGGTTTCCCAACAAGAATCCTGTGAACTCCTCTTTTCCTCTCCCATTCGTGCCACATGGCCTGCCCACCTAAGTCTTCTTGATTTAATTATTCTAATAATATCTGGACATGAATAAAATTATGTAGTTCTAAATTATGCAACCTTCTCCACTCACCTGTCTCCTCATCCCTTCTAGGTCCAAATATTTTCCTAAGGATCTTATTTTCAAATACCCAGAGTGGTCTGCTAAATGATATACTCAAGATTCTTTATAACATCTTTATATACATCAAGATATATCTGGTCAATAACAACAGGCACAACAGAAGAGAGAGGAGGAAATCATTCGATCAACTGAATGTTCATATAAACCGCGACAGGTGAACAAACAAACCTTGAGAAATAAATGCAACGTTTCGTACCAAAGCGTTGCTTCAAACTGCATGTGCCGTTTGCGGCTTGCGTAACGAAGCGTAAGCCTGTACATTTTCTAAAAGCTTAAATCTGACCAAGGGTCATTCACTTGTTTTTACCAGCTGCCTACTCCTCTTAGGTATTTCAAATATGCAAAGTCAAGTGTTAACAGACTTCCTGGAGTATTGGTGTAGCAAACTAGTGGACAGGTAAACAGGCAGTAATTTTGCTAAGAGAAAAGGATGTCATAAACTTGGCGAATCGGCATGGAGCAAGTTTCCACTGCGACAGGGATAGAGGAGAGGAGACACTCTTTTGATTGACTTGGAATAGTCAGGAGCAGCTTTTCGTTTTCTCTTCGAACAGACTGGGTCTGTCTGACTCAGCCTGGCGAGCAAGCCTTCAGCACAGGCTTACACTTCGTTAGTCAGTACAGACTTCACGTTAGACAGGTAATTATCCTACCTCACCATGTATGATTCAGGTTCGAAGGTTTTAAAATCCAAGTGTTGAGTGTTTGCCATTTCTAGTTCTTTATTAGTGTATGTTGTTACAGTAGTACCTCTTGCACTTTACCACCAAGCTCACCATGAGCAGCAAGTTGCTCTACCGTCAAGGATGAATGATTTGTGAGCTACATCGACCCAATAAGATCCCACATACCTGAGTGTATGGGACGCTTGCGTGTTGTTCGGAATGGGTAGTTTTCTCAATAGTGTGCATTGTGACGCCTCGGTCTGTTGGTCGTTGGTTGATTTGTTGTTTTAAGTCCACTTTATGCACAGTAAGGCTAATTGGGACTGGACCTACAGTTTAAAGTGGGATCCGAACCACTTGTGCCTCCACCGGATATCGAACCCGGGACCCCTTGATTACAAGGCGACGACGCTACCACTGCGCCATCGGGGAGGCCCTGGTCTGTTGGTCGTGTATGTGAGGTGAATATTTTCTTATACCCTGAGGGACCTATGTCGTTTGTGACTTCGGCGTGAACCCTATGCACGTTAAAACTCTCTTTTTTTGAAGCATACAAACTTACGTATTTTGTTCGCAGTGGAAGAAATGTATCTATTTAATTGTTATTGATTGATTGATTGATTTAGTTTATTTTACTTCTCGTTTTGTGCCTCTTGGCTAATTTGCGAAGATGGGGATGAGTGATGAAATGATGAAATTGATGAATGGACATTCACAAACAACCAAGCCCGATCGGGATTCGAACCCGGGACCCTTGGCGTCGCAGCGCGATGTGCTAACCACTCGGCCACAGGGTCGGGCTATTTAATTGTTATGAGATAGATACTCGTATACCGTCGTTTGAGAATCAAAGGGACGTAACTCGAATTGATCAAATTTGCAGGAGAGAGTAAATAATGTATTCTTATTTTTGTCTGACTCTTAAAATGAGTCTACACCCAAATATTACGTTTCTCTAGTTTCCATACAACGATACTTTATAAATTTACAGAGACAATTCTGTCACAGTTGAGACGAGTTTATTTCCATAATGCGCAGGCGCCAAATGACTTCATAAATATTTATCGATAAACTCGTTACAATGTGTCTCGTGTCCATTTACCAGGTTGATTGGTAGTCATGCAATATTAGGTAAAATTAAATTTGTTTCTCGCCTCTATAAATGTAGCTACAATATCAATGATTCACTGCTAAGCACTTCTCCACGTTGTTGTATTGAAAAGAAAGTTCAGGAACTAAATATTGTGTATAATTACGTGAATGATCAGTGCAAGATCGAAAATACAAAACAGTATAAAATGTATTTAGCCTTCTCCTCCGTATTGCAGTTGCACGGACACCTGAACAAAGTGTCTACATCTAAGAAGAACTAGTTCCTCTCTAAACGTCATTGTCTGAACGATTTTATTGACCTTTGGTGGCAATAATATATAAGATTCAATCCACACAATGAGTGTAATATGTTCCAAAATGACTGCTGTACGTATGCTCCGGTCAGTAACCCCCCTCGTGTCGTGTCGCTTTGTACGGTGGTTCGAATACCATTTTAAGCTGAAGGTCCAGTAGCGTGAAAAGAAAAGCCGTGTGAAATGGGCAAGACTTCTAATTGGATGTTGGAAAGAGCGATAAGGGGCGGATTAGCCTATCAAATAGCGTATATTCGTAAATATGTATTATCGAAAGGATATGTAGCTAAATTTGTAGCATAAAAATATGTAATACGTCGTCGCCCTGAAACAAAGGGTTCCGGGTTCGATATCCGGTGGAGGAACGTAGTGGTTCGGATCCCACTTTAAACTATAGGTCCAGTCCCAATTAGCATTACTGAGCATAAAGTGGACTTAAAACAACAAATCAATCAATTAATCAAACCAAGCAATTTCAAGAATTCTGCTAGATATCTATTTTATATGAATATATCCAACATACGCAGTAGCTTTCTTGTCCACCGATGCCAAGTTTCAAGTTTCTTTACTTAAGCATAAAAGCGAAACGAAAATATGTAACCAGAAAAGGGGTGGGGACCAGAGTATCTTTCGATAAATAGCTGTTCCCCTATTTTTATTTTAGCCTTCAGCCTATCTTTCGACTTGGCAGTCAATTTCAGATGACCGTAAGCACTACGCATCTCATTGATTAGAAAATATGACACCACGTGAGCTACACATTTTCTTCATTATGTTTCAGAGATCAAAAATACGGCAAAAGAATCAAGATAGGAAAAAAATACCGAAATATGTTGTTCTATGTAAAGTAAATTAGCACATATGTAATATATATAATATCCTGGCAAATATGTAAAAATATGTAACAAAACTTATGCAAAATTATGTCAGTTCGTTGACATTTTCCTGTTCAAGGTAGGTATCTAGACATGAATTCTCTACTGATGATTAAGATTAACCAGAGGGTATACGGATACGTCGCCGTATACCCTCGACTAGAGCCCTACACACAGCGACACTAGACAAGATTCGCCCAACACATCTCCATAACTCCACAGCTTACCAACAGCGTCATCGACTTTAAGCAGAATTCTCTTTCTCTCTTTATCTGATCGAACTAAGTACTGCAATTAACATCGAATGAACCATTGTTTTTCCCTCGAGAAAGTTGGTTTGGAAACAAATCCTCTTCGGATCCAGACCTCTCGCGTTCCAGGAGGATTTATTGGCCTATATCTTTAACAGGCAACTCTCCTCTTGAAGTAATATCGTCCCGCCTGTGATGTACACCCTTCCAATCTCAGTCGCGGAGAGAAGCAGCTGTTGATCACAAAAGACATTACGGTGGAGGAAAATCGCAGATGTTGCTTGTTTATCGATTGCGCGTACACGGATGAGAAAAAAGCAGGTAAAGGATTGAAAAGAAGCTATGAGGGGGAGGATGCAGTGCACCCTCTTGGGGGGGGGGGTTATATCTCTGGAGAAACTTCCAAGGCATTTTGTCAGGAAAGTATGACTCCCTTGAGGAAATTTCCTGGAGTCTGTCGTATTTTTTCTTCTTTTTCTTCTTTGGATTCCCGAGCACAGCAGAGATACGGAGCGAGGTAAAAACCTCATCTGGAAGAAGATTTGCCTCAGGTTTCCGCGTCATTTATTGCCCCATTTTGCACAGATCGCAAATGTGATGAATCCATCTTGGGTGCATTAAATGGAATCCTTCTCATTACCCGAATGGGATTAATGTGTGGTCCAGAATAGAATGCGCCTTCTGCATTGAGGATGCATTCAACTATGGGGCCTAATATAAGGGTCGGTGGAGATCACGAGTTTGACATGCATGCTTTACACTTCAGTCAAAGCGTACGTGCCCCTCCCCTCTCCCCTTGTTAGTTCGTCCAAACACACACACACACACACAGTGCTCTCCGATGCCAGGGGTTCTTGTTTCGAATACCAACCTGAACATGCTATTCTTATCTCTTTCGTCTCATCGTCACTCATCCTATTTGTCGCGATTAACCAAAAAAGGCAGATAAGCGACACACCACGCCCACACATTCACACACCTGATATATACATATCACCATGTGACCGTCGGTATCGCTCTCAAGTAAAACAAGCGCATTCGCAACACACACACACACACACACACACACACACACACACACACACACACACACACACACACACACACACATATATATATATATATATATATATATATATATATATATATATTAATATTGCCCCATCCATCTAGATATGTAAAAGAATAAATTAATTACACTTTAAAGTTTTTTTTTATTGAGCAAGAAGTTATCTTTTAAAAATGCATCCTTTCTTTGTATTTCGTCATGTGTTGTCAAATGTGGAAGTTTGACAATCTCTGATCTAATGTCTGTGTGTATGAGTGTGTCATTAATAATTAATACAAAGTATTATGAGTCGATACAGTGTAAAAATAATAATAACAATAGTAGCTATAGGCTTGATATGCAGAACTACAGCCATGGGAGTAGTAGTCAATATGTACCTTTGACAACAACTTTGATTTCTTGACCCCACGACCACCAAACCCTCAAAAACTCACTTTCTCTCCACGTTCCACGCCTCATTTATTGCGCTGACGATGTTTCACGGCGCAAAAAAAGCCGTGATGAGTGAAAGATGAGCTCTCATCCTCTCATCCTCTCATCCTCTCATCCTCTCATCCTCTCATCCTTGAAGGATGAATGCATCTTATTGTAATTTTCCAAGTCCCGGTCAAATGTTTGTATATCATGACCTTTGTAAACCTCTCTCTTTCGGGAACGATGTGCCACACACACGCACACACACGCGCGCGTGTGTATCACTTTCTCCCCACGTTCCGCGCCTTATTTATTGCGCTGACGATGTTTCACGGCGCAGAAAAGCAGTGATGAGTGAAAGATACACTCTCATCTTCTCATCCTCTCATCTTCTCATCCTCTCATCCTCTCATCCTCTCATTCTCTCATCCTCTCATCCTCTCATCCTCTCATCCTCTCATCCTTTGAAGGATGAATGCACCTTATCGTAATTTTCCAACCCCGGGGGACCAAAAATGTTTATATATCGTGACCTTTGTAAACCTCTCTCGGGGAACGATGTGCCACACGCGCGCGCCTGCCTCTTATTATTTCCGTATTGTGACGCAAACAAACAAATAATAATTGTTGTTTTTTAGGATTCCTGGCCCCTATAACCTCGCCAGGGTGCGTGGCGGCGAAAATCGTCACGAGTTTGGATTTGTATTGCAAATGCTGCCAAAAATTCAATCAACGTTGTTTGTTCTCGATGCTGGAATCTTACGTAGATTATTCCATGAAACATAAATCAATAATCCTATGCGAAGCCTCAACGGTGTTTATTGCCATCCGCTTCCGCAGTGGACGACTCCACCCTCGGCAACCACAAACGGCAACAAACTCCCCGAACCTAATCATCTCGCATCTGCTTCCGCCCGAAGTGAATCTGGTTGAGGAAAAATGATCGAATACCACGACAAACACGCATAAGGTGGAACTGTCAACGGTGTTTATTGCCATCCGCTTCCGCAGTGGACGACTCCACCCTCGGCAACCACAAACGGCAACAAACTCCCCGAACCTAATCATCTCGCATCTGCTTCCGCCCGAAGTGAATCTGGTTGAGGAAAAATGATCGAATACCACGACAAACACGCATAAGGTGGAACTGTCAACGGTGTTTATTGCCATCCGCTTCCGCAGTGGACGACTCCACCCTCGGCAACCACAAACGGCAACAAACTCCCCGAACCTAATCATCTCGCATCTGCTTCCGCCCGAAGTGAATCTGGTTGAGGAAAAATGATCGAATACCATGACAAACACGCATAAGGAAGAACTGTCAACGGTGTTTATTGCCATCCGCTTCCGCAGTGGACGACTCCACCCTCGGCAACCACAAACGGCAACAAACTCCCCGAACTTAATCATCTCGCATCTGCTTCCGCCCGAAGTGAATCTGGTTGAGGAAAAATGATCGAATACCATGACAAACACGCATAAGGTGGAACTGTCAACGGTGTTTATTGCCATCCGCTTCCGCAGTGGACGACTCCACCCTCGGCAACCACAAACGGCAACAAACTCCCCGTTCCTATATAACACACCAGTTTCTCTTTTTGTACATCATTATCATAGTGAACCTCAATCGTGGCAGTTCAGTATTCCTAATTGTTTGTCTGATAGTATACATATATATCATCGTGGAAGTTTTAGTGAGCTACAAGTTTTATTTTGAAGTCTCTCTATCTTTCTTGAAAGGTGAACGTCAATTGTGGCAGTTCAGTATTCTTAATTGTTTGTCTGACAGTATACATATATCATCGTGGAAGTTTTAGTGAGCTACAAGTTTTTTGAAGTCTCTCTATCTCTCTTGAAAGGTAAGTTTTTTTTCAAGTGTGTTTTATTTTGTTTTCACGATATATATTTTTTTTGTTTTGCGTCTGACACACACACACGCACATATTGAGAGGCGTCATAAAAATTGACACACACCTCCTACAACAGTGCACACACTGTTCGCGTCTAATATATATATGCATTTTTGTGTAAGGAAAAAATATCTAGCACTTTTCAGCTTTTTTGATCTATTTTTTTTTCCTTCTGTTTCAGTGCGCTTTCCCCTACCACCACCACAACCCCCCTCCCCCCAAAAAATTTCTCTGTATATATAAATAACAGAGAAAAAAAATGGAACCGCAACCAGGTCCCTCCGGTTTTTGCGGGAAAGTGGCATGTCGTAACTGTGGAAAATTAATTTCTAAACCCAATATTGCCAGGCATTTGAAAAAATGTCGTCTACCTGAACATGATGTCGCCCCCCCGGCAAAGAAATCTCGCATTGATGCGCATGAAGGCGGTGCTTTGAATAAAAGTGCACGCATCATGACGTATAAATCTGGAGGTGACGAAAAATGTGACTCGAGCACCTTCCTCGACAATGTGAAATCTCTGGTAGTTGATCAATTACGTGATTGCCTCGTCAATGTTTCAATTAAAATTCATCTCGTCTTGACCCTCATGTATGAGAAAGTTGTCTCATCCAAGACAAGCACTTTCAGCTTTTACGTAGGGTGTGAAGACTTGCATGAGGGCAATCACAAGGATCTGGACGAGATAGTGACACGGCTATTTGAGCACCTGACACAAAAACAAGAAGAGTTTGAAGGTAGAGGAAGTGGATGGACCCTTTGCGGTCGCAGCCACACGTTACAGCTTCGAGTGTGCAATTTCAAACCCTTACGTAGCGCTCAAAAAAACAAGCAAAAAAAAAAGCAAAATGCAGTGTTAAACATACAAAGTAATGATGAGAAGAGTTTCCTATGGTCTGTCATCGCCGCATTACACCCAGCTAATAATGTTAACCCCCAACGCCTGTCCAATTACAGACGATACGAGGGGAAATACAAGAATGTCATGCGAGGAATTTCCTATCCTGTGCCCGTGAATGAGATCGATCAATTTTTAAAAAACTATAGAGAGGAAAAAAAAGAAGATATCGATATTTTTGTGTTTGGGGTTGACGATTGCGACAACATTCGTGTGTTAAGACCTGCGAGAAGCCAGAATAATGTAATTCGACTCTTGCTTGTAGATGGCCGTTACAGTTTGATACGGAATTTCTCACGATTAGTAGGAAGACAGATCAGCAAGCATCACGATAAGATCGAAATTTGCGATCGATGCTTGAGAACTTTTCGCGTGGGAAAGAAGATGAGAGAACAGCACAAGTGTTTTGGTTCCGTGAATGCAGAACCCGAAGATGTCATGCCGGAACCCGGAACCAAGATGAAATTTCAGAAACACCAGGCTCTTCTCCACCATCCCGTCGTTTTTTATGCCGACTTTGAAAGCTTCCAAGTTCCCATGACGTCTTGCAACCCTGATCCCTCTACCTCAAGCACAATCCAAATTTTTCACCACGAGCCTTGCAGTTTCTCCATCTACGGAGAAAAATTAAATGATGTCATCTTGTATTGCGGACCCGATGCGGCAAAACATTTTGTTAAGAAGATAGCGGAATGCGCGAGAGAACTTGCACCCAGCCTGAAAGGCTCTTACGTTTCTCCACCTGCTCTCACGACGGAACAACAGCGGAGACATGACACGGCGACAAGATGCGCGGAGTGTAACCAGACTTTCACCCCCGAAAATCACAAGGTCGTACACCATGACCACCAGAATGGATTATTCCTGAGCACCATCTGTAATTCGTGCAATCTTAAAATTAAGGAGTCGCATTTTGTTGCCGTGTTTCTGCATTACACGGAAAAATACGATACGCATCTGTTCGTCAAAGAGCTCTACAACATAACGACTCGAATCAGCATCATTCCGAGAACGAGCGAGAAGTATATTACAGTGAGAGTGTGGATCCCTCTCGAAGAAGGAGGAAGTGTGGAAGTTAGAATCCTGGACTCTTACAATTTCCTGTCCTCCAGCCTCGCTACTCTTGCAGCTCAACTTGGCGACGAAGATCTTGTGGCCACCAAACAAAAATGTTTTTCGGGGAGAGATGAGAATTTGAATCTGTTGCGTCGCAAGGGCGTCTACCCCTACGAGTACGTCAACGATTTCGACAAATTTGACGAGGCAGAACTTCCACCCCGGCACAGAGGACGTCTGTTCCGAAGAGGACTACGAACACGCTCGTAGTGTGTGGACGGCCTTCAATTGCCAAACTTTTCGTGATTATCACGATCTCTATCTCAAATTGGACGTGACTCTTCTCATGGACATTTTCGAATCGTTTCGCAAGAGATGCATCTCGATCTACAAGTTGGATCCTGCGTATTTCTTCACGACGCCGGGATTGACTTGGGAATCGATGATGAAATACACCAACGTGGAACTGGGACTCATCGCAGAGAAGGAACAGTATGCCTTCATGGAGAGTGCGATACGCGGTGGCATCGTCCAATGTCCTCGACGCCATGCCCAGGCAAATAACCCTCATACGCCTGGTTACGATGCATCGAAGACCAACACCTACATCGTCTACTGGGATGTCAACAACTTGTATGGTTGGCCACTCCATGTCCCAGTGTCTTCCCATCAGCGACTACGCGTGGATGACCGAAGAGGAACTCTCCTGCGAGGATTTTCTCAACTGGAGCGAAGATAACGAATGGGGCTGTTTCTTGGAAGTGGATCTCGATTATCCCGAAACGCTTCACGAGAAACATCGCGGATTGGCCCTGGCCCCCACCAAAGAGAAGCCACCTGGAGGATCGGAGCCAAAACTAATACTAAGCATGGAGAACAAGCGGAATTACGTTCTGCACTACCGACTCCTCCAATTTTACGTGAGTCACGGCTTGCAGCTGAAGAAAGTACATAGAGGATTGAAGTTCCGACAGAGTAGGTGGCTCGAACCGTACATAGCCGAGAACACGCGACGCAGAGCGCAATCGACATCGCCTGCAGACAAGGATCTGTACAAACTGTTCAATAACGCCATCTACGGCAAGACGATGGAGAACGTGCGTAATTACATAGACGCAACGTTGGTCACGGACGAAAAGAAATTTGAGAAGATTGTCGCGTCCCCCTACTTCAAAAACTTCACCATTTTCGACGAGAATCTAGTATTCGTCGAGAAGAACAAGAAGCAAGTGATGCTCAACAAGCCGATTGCCATAGGTGCCACCGTCCTTGAACTATCAAAATTGCACATGTACCAATCGTACTACGATCAGTTTCAACCTTTTTATGGAGATAACATCCAAATATGTTACATTGATACGGATAGCTTCATTTTTCTAATCCAAACACCAAGCCTCGAACATGATCTGAGTTCGATGAAGCATCTTTCTGATTTTAGCAACTTACCATCAGGCCATCACTTGCATTCGACAGAAAATAAAATGACCATAGGAAAGTTCAAAGATGAAACGGCTGGTAATTACATCAGCGAATTTGCGGGGCTTCGTGCCAAAATGTACTGCGTCAAGATTGCAGAAGAAAAAGAGATCAAGAAAGCGAAAGGGGTAGGAAAAATAAGTACCAGCAAATTTAGCATGAAAGACTACAAAGAATGCCTGTTTCAAGGTAAAAGACAACTCAGCACAGATCATCGCATTGCGAATAAATTACACGAACTGTACACGACGCGCGTAACCAAGGTCGCATTGGATGCCAGAGACAACAAGTTACGTGTTCTCGATTGTCAAATCCACACGAGAGAGTGGGGCCACTGTAATGGAAGCGATAAATGTGACGTGTGTTAACCGTAACCCCATAGCCATGAAGTCCGCTGTGTCTTTTGCCATTCTTCAAAAAACATATGGAGGAAAAGAGGAGCCCTCGGGGGATGAAAAGTTGGAAGTTGTTATTATGTCGTTAAGCTCGCTCTAAACGAGGCCTCATTAAATTCAACTCTTATTTTTTTCTTCTTCATCCTGATCTAATGACATAATTACACGTTCGAGTCTTTTGAATTGCATCGCCGTAGATAAAATCTTCTCTTCTTTTTATTCGATCTACAAAGGGGCACAGCATATAGAAAATTTAAATAACTAACAAGGACAATGTATCTTTTTGGTTTCCGGAAACAGATCAACATGGAAAGTGCACCACCAAATTCCAATAACCTCTTACCTTCCATGTTATCCAAACTCAACGGTCTACTGATCGTTCACCTCAACAGTATTTGGACGAAATTGGACGACGATGTGGGCAAGATGTTTTACGTCTTCAATAACAATTTACATTTCTACGAAATTCCGATCGACGGGAAACTTCGGATCACCGTGAATCCGGAAAACGTAGGCGAAATCAAAATTTCTACTGGCAAGAACATTTTTCGAATCAAGCACGACAAGATGCTTTCTAACATTACGTACGATGTGTCTGCAGGAGATTATCTTTACATGGAACTCCTCGGAGATTACGACAAACTTATTCCTCTCTTCGTAGAATTACGAATCGTCTATCCTATTATAAATAACCGTTAACTAAAAATGCCTAACGACATTTTCGGCAACACCAAGCGTGTAGACCACGCAGAAGAGATTCTCATGTTGGACATTCGAGTTAAGAAGTTGAGGACCGATTTGATCGCTTTGCAGGAAACCTTAAACAAAAGTTTAGAGTCGGAAACCGCTACGCTCCAAACGCAATGTCTCGACCCCATTCTGAAAATCGATTCCGAACTGAAGACGCTGATAAAAAATTATGTCGACGTACCTTATTACGACAACGTTCAAAATATACAGTTGAGCGTGGATTCGCTTCAAAATGATTTGGCCAAATTACAGCAATTTCAATCGAAAAATGAAGATTTGGAAAAATTGAAACTCGAAATCGAAGAACGAACTTCCGCAATAGAAAAGAATTTCTCTGAACTTCAAACCGTGGTGAACGATATAGACGCAGAACGCTTGCATGTCGTCGTTTCCAAATTACAAGAAGAATTCACCGGCACGTTGGAAGAAATTAAATCCAAGTTACAGACTTTGGAAAATACCATGACGAACCTACCATCGTCGGACGAACTGCAGGTCATCGGTAAAAGCGTCGCGAACATAAAAATTCAATTGGAGGCCTATCAAGATTTCGAACACATTCAAACCACCATCGCTACGCTTCAGGCGTCCTTGGAATTGATCAACGAAGAAATTAAAAATATTCACGCTGAAGCGAGAGCGTTGACGAGCATTCAAGACACGTTGAGCACGGTTCAGCATAAAATCGAATATTTAGAAAATTTAAACGTCGAATCCAATCTTGCTCATTTTCATCACGTACTGGACAACATACAGGGTGACTTGGAATCGTTACGGACGAGCGTGCCTTCGAGCGAAGATTTGGAAAAATTGAAAACGGCCGTGACGGCACTATCCGAATCGAGCGACATCAAAAGTTCATTGAGCGATCTCGAGAGTAGGGTGGCCAATCTCCCCACCTCCAAAGAATTGCACGCTTTGAAAAGAAACATATCTCGAATGCTGAAACGACTAGAAACGGAAACGGCGAACGTGGAACAGATTCGAGACGAAATTAGTTCGCTGGTGTCGACGCTGCCCACTTCGCAGAGCGTCGCCGACCTTCACACGCAGTTTACAGAGATGCGAAGCATCGTGAACGATCTTACCGAGAAGAGCTCGAAATTGAATCAAGTCGAGAACCTTCAGAACATCGACGTCAACATCAGAGATCAAGTCGGAGTGCTGGAATCCACGCAGGAATCGACGCTGGCTTCTTTCGGTGCCAAGTTACAAGAACTCAACGAAAACTACAAGCAGTTGAACGTGGAAGTGAAAATCAAACCGTCGTTGTCTGCCGTAACGGATACCATAGTCGAGCATTTGCTGCCCATCGAAAATAAACTCGGACACGTTCACAGCAATCTGCTCGGCGTCGACACTAAATTCGCTAAACTGCATTCTCTGCAAGCCATCGAAATCAACAGCGTACCCAATCAACAGAGAATCTCCACGTTCGTCGAAGGTAACAAACTGTACATGTTACATCCTTATCATCCGTACTACAAGTTTCTCCTCGATGGCACGATTCAGATAAACGAATTTTCGTACTGGTCTCACGGTAGAAAAGCTAGCGTTCCCACCATGACTTTGATATCGAATCGTGGTGTCCAGAAAGCAGGAAACATTCCTCTGGCACGTTGGAACGAAACGAAGATCTTACCGTTTTCGACGTGAGTGCCGGCGATAAGCTGATCATTCAAAACACGAGCGAGGTGCCACCCTCTGTGAATCCCATCACGCTGGTGCTTCTTTTGAAACGTAATCTCTAAAAAAATGTCTAGGCAAGCCATCGTCGAAGAATTGCATAAACCTGCACGCCGTAACTACGAACGTTTGGCTGTGGTAACCAAGGGCATCGACGACCTCTGGCAAAGCGATCTCGTGGAGATGAGCAGTGGCAATTTGAAAAACGTACATAAATTGAACAAGGGCAACAAGTACCTCCTCACCGTCATAGACACATTTTCGAAATTCGCATGGGCTCTACCTTTGAAGGCGAAAACGGGAACATGCGTCACGGAAGCATTCAAATTAATTTTTCGCGAAAGCGGCGGCAGACGACCACGGTTTCTGCAAACGGACAAGGGGAAGGAATTTTACAACGCTGTATTCCAAAAGTTTATTCAAAAACATGACATTCAACATTATTCGACCTTCAGTCACATCAAAGCCAGCATCGTGGAAAGATTCAATCGAACCTTGAAAACTCACATGTGGAAACGATTCACGCTTCGGGGAAATTACAAATGGGTCGACATCCTGCCGGAACTCGTCGACACCTATAATGATACGGTACACAGAACGATAGGCATGAAGCCAGCCGACGTTACCAAGTCCGACGAGCAGCGTTTAATTTCTACAGTTTACTGTCCAAAGTACACACCCACGACAAAAAAAGCTAAATACAAAATTGGAGACCAGGTGAGGATCAGCAAATTCAAACGCACCTTCGAGAAGGGATTCACAAAAAATTGGAGCACAGAACTTTTTACCGTGGTTCGAGTTCTACCCGGAAACCGACACACGTATATAATAAAAGATAGTAGCGGCGAGATTTTGAAAGGAAGATTTTACGAAGAGGAACTCTCTAAAACGAAACACCCCGACACGTACCTCATCGAGAAAGTATTGCGTAGGAAAGGTGACAAACTGTTTGTCAAATGGCTGGGACTTCCGGAAAAGAGTTGGATCGACGCGAACGAAGTGATCTTGTGAGTACGTGGAACGTGGTGAATCGTCTACCGGATCCGGAAAGTCAAACGAGAAAAAAAAAAAGAACGGCGAGTTGCTTCCCGACAGCATCCGCTGTCTGATCGTAGGTCCTTCGGGGTGTGGGAAAACGACACTGCTCGTGGACAATTTTCTCCTCGCACCGAATTGGTTAGATTGGAAGAACAGGCACCTGTACGTGTTCTCGAAAAGTTTGGAGCAATCCAAATACCAGCAACTGATGAAAGTGTACGATGGTCTGGACATTGCAACGTTCGCCTCGGAAATAAAACCACTCGACGATTGTCGTGAAAATTCAGTCGTTGTGTTCGACGACGCCATCCTGGAAAATCAAAATGAAATTCGCAACTTTTTCACGCAAGGTCGTCACAAAGAAATGGATTGCTTTTACCTAGCTCAAACGTTTTCCAAAATTCCAAAACAGTTACTACGCGACAACGCTAATTTTATATGTTTGTTTCGTCAAGATCACACCAACCTCAAGCATGCGTACGATGACTACGTAGGCGGAGACATGAACTACAATCAATTTTCGGAAGGCTGCTCTTCTTGCTGGAACAGTGACGATTTCGGATTTGCTACGATCGACATGACGAGGAAACCCAACGACGGAAAATACAGAAACACAATCAACGACTTTCTAAACGTTGCAACGTTGTGAGAAACGACGTGTATAAATAACGTCATGACGAAACGGAAAATCGAAGACGAAAATCTCAAGCTTCGCGATTACCTCGCGAAACGCTTCAAAGGTTGGAAATCCGAGAATCGCGGATTCTACGAAGAGAAGAAACGTCAGGATCAACCTGTGATCGATGCCATCAGCGGTCTAGGTAAAGAAATTAAAAGTGTCACGGAACAAAATAAAAATTTGATCAACGAACTCGTACCGCTCGCAGCTAAAAGTTACGCCGTACCCACGCCCATTTCGAGCATTCCTTCGACGCCGTTCGAACTGAAGGATGCACCGGCACGACGTCGAGCCATTGGTAGCACGTCGTCTTCGGATAAAATCGAGTTGGGACCTTTGGCACGAGACTACCTGAGTACGGGGAAATTCGACAAGGATGAAGTGTTCGGATTGTATCCCAGCATGGAAACCAGCGAAGGCGGCGGTGTGGTGTGGAAGATTGGGAAATCGAAGGTGACCTTCGAAGGCAACGACATTAAAGTTAATTTAGGCGACAAGGATAGTTGGACCAGGTATCCGGGTACGGTGGGACTGTGGGAACTCGTTGCCAAAAAGCAGCCGAAAGATTACACCGACGAAGATTACCAGAGTTACAAGGAAATTTTGATCATGACGGATGCCTTGTACCAGAACAACGATGCCTCGCAGAATAGGGTGAAATCGAGCAGCGGCGAGAAGTACAGGAATCTCATCAAACCGATTTGGAACCAGGTCAAAACAGGCAGCGGCGTCAAACGCTACAACACGTTACCCAAAGAATTCTTTTGGGTGGACGACGTGAGGAAGCTCGTGGACAGATTGTTGGTGATAGCCGGCGAAGAGAATGCAGGCAACCGTAATTTCTACAACGAGAAGGTTGGCATCGTGGACATGATCAGCACGAAACTTTCCAACTTCATCGTGAACGACGACAAGTGCATAGGTTACCTGATCAAAATCATCAACACGCTACCTCCGAGATTCTGGAACGTGGCCGAAGGAAAAGGACTCGTGAACGACATCATCAACAAGTTACCTTTCGAGATGCATTTACCTGGCTACCAGTACTGCGGACCGGGTACCAAACTCGAGAAAAGATTGGAGAGAGGAGACAAGGGTGTGAATCCGTTGGACGCCGCATGCAAAGATCACGACATCGCTTACAACACCACGCAGACGGATCTGGATGCACGTCACGAAGCAGACAGAAAGTTAGAGCACGCAGCTTTCGAAAGGTTCGTGAGCAGAGACGCATCGCTGCGTGAACGGGTCGCCGCACTGGGTACCGCCATCGCCATGAACACGAAACAAAAATTGGGGTGGGGTATATAAATAACATACCGTAAAAAAACTACACAAGAAAAAATCTCAGAATATATATATAAATAACATACCGTGAAAATAACACATAGAGCATCAACATGAAGCCCAAGGGTGTCGTGTACCAGATACCATATTCGAATCTAAAAAATCTAGGTGCCCTCGATGGGTTACTTACCAAGAAACAACGTGAGAAGAAACGTTCTTGCTTGTCGAAAGGACACGGAATGAAATTACTTCTCAGCACACCTCAATTGAGACGCTTGCAGCGTTCGCGGAAACAGCAAAAGATCGGAGGTTTCATATTCAGCATCCCGGCCATCCTGGCAGCATTGGGGGCCGTTGGAAGTTTGGCTGGCGGAAGTGCCGCCATCGCGAAAACCGTCATCGACTCGAAAAAGAACAAGGCCGAGTTGGAAGAACAGAAACGTCACAACCTGGCCATGGAGAAGAAAAAAGGAAAGGGCATGATGAAGAAGTTTAAAAAAAAGAAACAACAGCACTCACCAACCGAGACATTGAATCTCTGATCGAACCGTTACAAATCAAACACTTCAGAGGAGTTTTCATGTCCGACTTGTTACCTTCAAGCGTCAAAAGAAGAGAATGCGGAGTAGGCAACTTGGACGGTCAAGAAAATCCAGGCACGCATTGGATATGTTACCACAAAAATGATGATAAAGCATTCGTTTTTGATTCTTTCGGAGGTGTTCCACCTACAAATTTAGTCCATTATCTGAAAACGAGCAAAACCTCTATATACTACAACGACGAACACATTCAAAATTTCGGAGACGTGAACTGCGGTCATCTCTGCCTCTCCATGCTCGCGTTTCTCTCTAAAATAAATAACCCTACGATCGAGGATTTCCAGAAAGCATTGTGGAACCTCAAACAGCATCACTAGGATGGGCGTGTTCCATCTTACGAGCGAATCTTCGATCTTGAAACTCACGCTGCACGACGACATCGTCTATCCTAAATCCGTGGCTCTGCGTGCATTCTACAGCATGTACCTCATACCTAATGTTACGCAGCACAACAACAAAATTAGCGTCGGAAGCGAACACATCGTCGTCACGCCAGGACAATACAATCTTTCCACTTTGCAAGCTCAATTACCCAAAGGCACATACCTTTCTCAAAATTCGGTCACGCACAGAGTGGAAATCCTATCCGCGACGGAGACCGTGGACCTGGGCACCATGGGAGAACTTTTAGGTTTCGAGAACGACACCAAACTCGAAGCTGGTATCAAGCACGTGGCAACCAACATTCCTAAATTCTTGGCCATAGAGACTCTGAACATACACTGTAACGTGGCGGAAGGCATGATCACGAAATCTTCGGACGGATTGTTAGGAAGTCACAAGCAGACGGGAATTATAGCCACGTTCAAACCAAGTTCCGAGTTCATGGAACCGATCATCTACACACCCTCTTCGCCGATCTATTTTCCAGTATGTCGCAACCGCATAGACGACATAGAGTTGGTGGTGACGAACGAGAAAGGAGACGTGGTGGATTTCGCAGGTGCCACTACGACGGCCATCGTGGAGATCAACATATAATAAATAACCATACATGTAAAATGGAGCAAATCGAAAGTTACGAATTGCAATCTTTCCCTCCCAACCGTCGCACGTTCGCCAATCTGAACGAAGCGAACAGGGAGATCGAATACGACGTGGACGTAGGCGACGGGTTCATTCATCCTCACAGAGCGGACCTCTACCTTCAATTCGACGTGGTGAAGAAGGAAAACGGAGACGCGTTTCCTGCAGCAGCAAACTTGATACTCGTGGACAACTTCATACCTCACCTGTTCTCGCAGGTGGAGGTGAGGAAACACAACACCGTCATCGACAGAATAGATTATCCAGGCATCACGTCGACGGCAGTGGGAACGTTGAAATTATCCAAAACGAACACAACGTACTACCAGGCCGGGGGATTCGAAGCCGGGACCAAAATATCGACGAGAAGTCACACGGTGCTCTTTCCCATGCGTCTGCTGCCTGGTTTCTTCTCGGACTACAAGGAGATCATGTGGAAGGGAGGACTGAGGATCACGTTTCGAAGAGCGGCCAACGACAACAACGCACTGATGCGATACGCTACTTTGGGTCCGGACGGCACCACGCCGATAGCCAACACTTTACCCGAAGCGGCGAAATGCGTCATCCGAAGCATGGAATTGAGAATGCCGGTGGTGGAATACGAAACGAACTACGCCCTCAAGTACAAAGCGGAGATCTTGAAAAGTCCGCAGGTGCCGATTCACTTTCACGGTTACCAGTGCGTGCAGAAGATGGCGTCGGGAAGTCACATGGAATTCGACGTGACGACGCAGTTCAACAACATACAGTTCGACATGCCAGATTTCGTCGTAGTGCTTTTTCAGACCGGGAGGGACAAGAAACAGGAAAAAGATTCCAGCAAGTTCGACGACTGCAAGATCAAGAACGTTTATCTGAAGAATGGACGCAACGAAGTGTTCCCGCGCGAGAATTACAACCTCGACGTGACCAAAAACGATTACCTCAAACTTTACGAAGCGTTCTCGGCTTACAAACGCGTGACCGAGGGAAGCGTGGACATGTACTACACGCCCAGCGAGTTCAAAGCACGGAGACCCATGACCGTCATCAACACATCTAAGAGAAAGCAGGTGGTGGTCAACGATCGAACCAACATCAAGGTCGTCTGTGAGTTCCACGATGTCTTGCCCGAGGATACCCTATGCAGTGTCATCCTGATTGCAGAGAAGTCCTTCGCCTACGACGTGAAGAACGAGAGGGTCACAGAGCAGTTTTAACAAGTTTTTTAACATCTTTTCTTGCACAAATAAGAAATTTTTTGTACTAGCACAATCAGTTACAATAGCACAATACGAATTTCACTAGTTCAGATCAGTTACAAATATCAATTTCATTAGTTATCACTTACAATATCTTTTTTTGCACTATAGCACGAGAGACAAATCAGAAAATTTGCACAAAAAAATTTGTTGTTGTTTTTACACAAGAAAATTAACAATAAAATTCTTTCTTTTTTTATCGTTTCAGATGCTGTCGAAACATCAAAAACACATACACACACACTAGAAAAAAAAAGCATGCAACCTTATTTGTAACACACACACATATATTCTCCATCTTCATCAAGAAAATATTATAATAAACATAATTATTTTTATCTATATCTCACAATAAAACTCTATATCCAAAAATATTACAACATCAAAATAACACTAGAGTCGTTAGCACACGTTGCATGCATAACGGAGGTCCTCTGTAGAGTTTCATGGAAGTTTGAGAAAAAAAAACACGTGAAACTCTACAGAGGTGTGGTTATCTAGAACCGCAGCCGTTAGAAAACCTTTTACTTTTTTTGGTTGGGCACCACGCACCCTGGCGAGGTTATAGGGGCCAGGAATCCTAAAAAACAACAATTATTATTTGTTTGTTTGTGTCACAATACGGAAATAATAAGAAGCAGGCGCGCGCGTGTGGCACATCGTTCCCCGAGAGAGGTTTACAAAGGTCACGATATATAAACATTTTTGGTCCCCCGGGGTTCGAAAATTACGATAAGGTGCATTCATCCTTCAAAGGATGAGAGGATGAGAGGATGAGAGGATGAGAGGATGAGAGAATGAGAGGATGAGAGGATGAGAGGATGAGGGGATGAGAAGATGAGAGTGCATCTTTCACTCATCACTGCTTTTCTGCGCCGTGAAACATCGTCAGCGCAATAAATAAGGCGCGGAACGTGGGGAGAAAGTGATACACACGCGCGCGTGTGTGTGCGTGTGTGTGGCACATCGTTCCCGAAAGAGAGAGGTTTACAAAGGTCACGATATACAAACATTTGACCGGGACTTGGAAAATTACAATAAGATGCATTCATCCTTCAAGGATGAGAGGATGAGAGGATGAGAGGATGAGAGGATGAGAGGATGAGAGGATGAGAGCTCATCTTTCACTCATCACGGCTTTTTTTGCGCCGTGAAACATCGTCAGCGCAATAAATGAGACGTGGAACGTGGAGAGAAAGTGAGTTTTTGAGGGTTTGGCGGTCGTGGGGTCAAGAAATCAAAGTTGTTGTCAAAGGTACATATTGACTACTACTCATGGGTATTTTAACTTTTCAAAATTCTGCAGCCTTTGTATAGACCTTGAGTATCAATATCAGCATTGTATGCCTTCGGCTTTCTCAAGAAAGGTGGACGAAGCTTGAAGAAGCTTGTTATTGATGTACAATTCTGTCAGCATGTCTTTTTTTCTTTTTCCGCTATTTTTTTACAAAGGACATTTGTTTACTGTCAACTCCAGCAAATTGTCTACATTTTTCTTCCTTTTCTTTGGCGAATGACGATCAAATTGTCCCTATAGTTCTTGCCTGGTGAATTGGAAGGCTTTCATATGAGCCATGCAACTAGGAAAGGGAAGCTGGAGCTGTGTTACAGCACCAGATTCAGAACAGTAATGCCCATAGGTTTGCTCCGAACAGAATGCTTCCGTGCTCTCGACTGTTATTTGTCCTTAGTTCACAAAAATATTAATTTTTATTAAACCAAATATATGCTTAACACTATTCTTTCAAATATTTCTTACGATGACGTCAGTAATGGCCCATTCCCATAACATGGTGGCTATCGCAGTGGCCTTCTAATCGAGAGTCACTAGGTTCGATTCACAGTGGAGGCATACCGCACTATCCCATTTTAAAGCTTAGGTCTAGTCCCAATTAGTCTCATTTGAAGAGAAAGTGGATGCACAGCCGAATTTGGAAAGATGGCGCCAAGTACCAAGTTCCCCATATCTTCCACACCGGAGGAGAGATGTCCTCAAAAACGTGACAGATAACACCACCCTTTATGGCTATCGTAACATGCTACGAAGTCAGATGTCCTAGGTTTGAATCTTGGTCGAGATATGAATGTGCCACTGTGTTGTTGTCGCATTGGCTAATTCATCAGTTCGGTATTTGCGGTCGCTGGACTAGATATCTCGTATTTACAATATTACATCGATTTTGAATTTCTTCTAGACTCTAGAGCATTCAAATTAATCTTCCTGCGCTTTGCACTCTCTGTTGGAAATCTGCAATCGTTTCGTGGTACCGCAAGATTATTTCTATCACAGAGTTTTAATTCCTGCGTTAACTTAGCATCAGATGTGCTACCATTAAAACATTGGGTTAGTTACCCACTAATATCTTTTAAAGTATTTAATAGTTGAAAGAGACCAAAAAATAAACTAATCAGGCTCGTCCTTTCTGCTCAATTTGCCTAGGTTCATAGAAATGCGGCAATTACAGACCTCGTGCTGGATTGGTTAGCACAGCGCGCTACGACTTCAGGTGTTCCGGGTTCGAATCCCAGCCTGGCCACGGGGTGCTTTGTGAGTGTCCCTTTATCAATTTCATCATATTATCACTCATCCTCATCCGTAATTAGCCAAAAGTGGCAGCAAGCGATCCTCAATGATAAATATCAAATCAAAAAATTAAACTGGTAAGGTTCGTATTATCTGCTTAATTTGCCTCAAGGTTCATTGAAATATGACAATTGCTGACCTCCGTGGTGGAGTGGCTAGCACAGAGTGCTACGACTCCAGCTGTTCCGGGTTTGAATCTCGACCTGTTCTTTGTGAGTACCCCTTACATCAGTGTCCGTTGAGCTGCGATTCCGGTGTTTCCACGTTCCACGTGCAGCTTTACTCCGCTGAATAAAAATCTGAATAAAATCGGTTTCGCAATGATAATGATAATGCATTTTAGAAACAGATGCAAAGAGGTTCAAAATAAGACCAATATTGTATTTGTCGAACTACCCAATACCAAGAAAACGTTGTTTGGCAAAATTAAAAATAACGGTCTTTTGAGGAATTTTGAAAACCTGAAAATTAACAATTGTGTTTAAAACCTTTCTGCCTGTATCCTACGAAAATTTCATAACGATCGTACAACCTGTTCTTGATTTATAGAATTTCAAAGATAGCGAATGTTAACAAAATTTAAAAAAACCTATGGTACCCTTTTTTTGTTTTCACGATGATAAAAATTACAAGGCACACGAAAAAATATTTGCTAGCATATATTAACGCTGAATGGAATAAGCTAAATTTTGATGTAAGTCGTTTTTATGTAGGTCTACTGGTTAATTTTTAATTGGAGTCCAAACTCGAGTATCTATAATTTTTAATCCGATAGCAGTCTTCTGCTCGACGGATATCGGTACCGTGTTGGTACTAAAAACATTATCCACTGGCGGTGTGTGAAGGAACAACAACTCAGTGCAAGGCTTCAGCAAGAACGTCATCGAACAAAGATGTTTTGGAATCGACAGTTCATCAATGTGCTGAAAATCCGGCCGACAGTTAAGAAATTTCTTTCAATGAGGAGATGCTGTTGCGAATTTCCGATTGTTACGCGCCTTCGAGGAAGTGATACCAGTCCGGCTTAGGCCAGGGTGAAACATGAGATTCTCAGGGTAACTAAAACTGATTGATAACTTATTTTAGAAGGAGAAAGGAAACAAAGGAAACAACTTGTTTAACCTACTGTGGAAGATACAATGCACCGTATATTCTTAATTTTCATATTATATTAAATTTATATACAGGATTGTATTTAAAGCTGTCTCTTTGTTTATCTCTATTAAACATATTTCATCTACTGGAAGGCTTCTTCTTCTTTCTGGATACGTGATGGACTTCTTCTTCTATTTGGCTAACAAGCTTCTTCTTCCGTCTGCAAATAGGCTCCCTCTTCTTCTTTATGTATATGTGAAAGACGTCCTCTTCTTCTATCAATTAATCGGCTGATTCATCTATTGGTTAAGAGGCTTTTTCTTCTATCAATTTGCTAATAGACTTCTTCTTCTATCACTTAGTTAAAGCTTCTTCTTCTACTAGTCGATAGTCTTCTTCTTCTACTAATCAATATACTTATTCTTTCATTCGTTAGTAGACTTCTTCTTCTATTAATCTATATACTTATTCTTCTATAAACTTCTTCTTCTATTGATCAATATACTTCTTCTTCTTCTTCTATTATTTAATATACTTCTTCTATCGATGAAATCATATGCCTTTCATATATTTATTCTTCTAGTAAATATATATCTTATTTACAAAGGCACCTATATCCAAATTCCTTCATTTATTAAACATTGGATTGATTCCCGTATCTTCCCTGCTATGTTTCCATTCTTTTGGGGCTTTATCAAAGATACAACAATAATTCGAATCAATATTTTGCTGCGCAATAGCCTAATACAAGCAGAGAAAAGGGGTTAATCGAGGGGCGCCGCCAGTCCCGCGCTCGACCTCGATCTGGGTCAGCAATAGATGTGTCGCCACCGAGTTTGCGCCGCACCAAAGGAAACAACCAAAAAGATCTAGTGCGAAAACTCCTTCCCAATAAGACGGTAGAGATTAAAAAATTGTAATCGCTTTCAACTTCATTAATCTTTACATACAATCACATATGCTGCACGTGTCGAACATTTCTCTATCTTGCCTTTATCCATCTCCATTGTTTATCTCAGTTCATAAATTTATGTAAGCATAATTAATTTCAGACTTCTAAACATTTTCATTCAATTCGCGTGCGCATTGTTACTATAATCTGCGATCCTAATATTTCTTCCGCGTGCTGCCATCTATGATTCCTTATTTCAACCATTTGCCATAAGGTTTACATGTGCGGGTACTTCACACGATGGGACGAGCTTCCTCATGTTCGACATAACTCTGGATAATGCAAAAAATGCATGGTGTTTGGAAGAAAGTGGCAGAAGGATATTACAATCCAGAGACTCGTTCTTCTTAGAAGGCACGTTCAAGAGCTGTTCTAAACAAGTTCAACTGATTTATACAATCCATGCTGATTGTGGAAGTTCAGAAAATAAACAAACATTTTTCCAGCGGTGTACGTACGTCTTACTGGAGGATAAGAAGAAATCGACGTACGTGCAAATACGCTGAAACTGACGACCTGCTTCGTTGCCTGAAAGCTCTATCTTATGCGACCAACTTTGATTGAAAGTCATTAACCTTATGTGGCGAAGCTATTGCCGATTGACAATATATTATTGTGAAAAGTTTTAACGAAGCTGACTGCTGAATTAAAAAGCATTAATCATAAAAATTCTGATGAAGCCGTTGCTAATAGACAACAACCTTTAAACCAGCATTGTGTATTAGATTACACATTATCCAGTCCCAAGTCTGGAAAGAAGTAGAAAAATATGTGTGCACTCGATATTAGGTCGTTTAAAGGTCATTCAGGAAGTGTGCGCTGGAAGAACGAAATTTCCTTTGTGCGCTCGATGTACGTGCGCTCATCGCACGACACCCTACTACATGCACAGTAAGTTCCTGTCCGGGTTTCTGGACGCCCGGTTTAATCTGGCAGGGCCAGGGGGACGCAAAGTTCGAGCATGTTTTTGGAAAGTGGGAGCGAAATGAATAATAAGGAAGTACCCCTAAGGGACCAACAATTTTCCTTTCGAGCGGTGCGAGGGTTGAATGCTGATGAGTTTCTGTGGCCCGGCGCTCCGCCGCTAGTCAATAATCTCCGAAATAACAACGTTCATTATCGTCCTTCTCCGAATATAGATGGGAGTGGGAGTCGATTATCCTTTTCTCTTGGGAGTTTTCTTCCTCGAACGAACTACTGGTAATCGTACTACAAAAAAAAGTTATTCAGAGACATCTGGTGTTTCCGGGAGCAGTTAACGTTACCACGTGATACAGGCGGGCCCTTTATGTGAATTAAAGGTGTGGTGCCACTTGAGATTAGGTGTTTGTTCCCTATAGTACTGGATGGTTCTAGTAAGATATTAGGATCCATACAGCAAAGTAAGCTTTTCGAAAACAGGAAGCTATTTTATTTACAATTTATCGTGCAAGTTCATTTCTTGAAAATTATATTGTTTAGGTGGTGACCTCGGCGACGAACATATTGTGTTCGCCATTATTATTATTATTATTATTATCCGAGCCACTGTGCAATGTTCCTCCACCGGAGATCGAACTCGGAAACCCTTAGATTACAAGGCGACAGTGTTACAACTCCGCAATCGGGGAGGCCCAATTGGGTATCTTATTATTAACACAAATGTTCATGAAAAGAATGTGAACATTACAAGACTAGGACTAAGTCCGTCACACAACTCGATCTGGTTCATGGAAATTCCACCCTATAACTCTGATCTTTACGAGACTTGCATGTGTAAATACGAAGCTTTGATATCTGTGCTGGAAGAAAAGCTGTGTTAATGTGTTTTAATGTCCTAATATGGTGGGTGATATAGCTTTTCCTTATGTTGAGACCTCTCCGAATTCTGCTAACAGTCGACCCCTCTGTTGAGTTACAATTTAGTAAGAAAAGAACTTGCAATATAATACATGGTTTAAGACAAATGACAGGCGAAGTAGGGGCAAGACACCAATAATTTGACCATAACAACTGCCGTGAAAAGAGAGGTTTTAAGCTGGAGTGTCACAGCAGCTAAATATCATTAATTAGTGGTCTGGTATTGTAACTGAACAAAATCTGTCAAGTTGGTGGACGTTAAATCTGTAGTGACAAAAATTTGAAAAAAATATGCCTTGTGGTATTGGTGAACTGAAGAAAGTTTTTTAGCAACTGTACCATGATGTTAACTTGTTTACGAATAGCTCTGTTACATAGGCTCCTGTCTCTCCAGATCAATGTTCACGTTTAACTTAGTTTTATCAGCGAACGGTGGACGGTTTGACCTCTCCATGTATCGGCCAGAAGAGTTCGCTAATAAACAAGATTAAACAACTAATGTGAGTGGCTGGATTGCGCTCAACTGCCAGATTTTCATTCTCCCTTCGCTTTCCCTCGATTCTTCTTTCTCTCTTCTTCTATCTTTCTCTCTCTGTGTATGTATTTTTCAATTTCCTCTTTCAATCCCATTTACTCTCTCTCCTTTGCTATCTTTTCCTTTCTATCTCTGATTCTCCCTCTCTATTTTTCTCTCTTTCTTTGTGCGTGTGTTTATTTCTCGATCCTCTCATACGTTCTCCATATTATTTATCTCTTTCTATCTTGCTATGTTCCTTTCTATCTCTCTCTTTTCATTCCCTCTCTCTCTGTTTGCGTAGTTATCGATTTTTCATTTCCCCATTCCATTTCCTTCTCCCTTCTTTCCCCCTATATATCTCCCTCTCTCTCTATTTTCTCTCTCTTTCTGCTAACAGTCGACCTCTCTGTCCAGACTACATTCTTGGATATTAAGAAACGAAAACCCGGCATAGCTTGGGTTACCATTTAGTAACAAAAGAACTTGCAATATAATGCTCACAATAAAAATAAAGCCCATCCCCTGTCCTAAGGTTGTCATTGCACTAATCCAAAAAAGTTTCCAGTAATTCTGTAAGCTGGGTAGTAGCAACGTCCAATGCCAGTCGCACATGAGCCAGTGTGCAGCTAATTAACAGTAGATGACGAAGAAAAAAGAAACTGTTCTTTTTTGCAACATTGCGAATATTGGGTTCTGGTAGTGAATACTGAATTCTGGTGGGGAAAATTGAATTTAGGTAGCTAATATTGAATTTATGTAGCTAATATTGGATTCTGGTAGCGAATATTGAATTCTCGTTATGAATATTGAATTTAAGTAGCTAATATTGAATTTACTAATCTAATATTAGATTCTGGTAGCGAATATTGAATTCTGGTGATTAATATTGAATTTAGGTAGTTAATATTGGATTCCGATAGTGAATATTGAATTCTAGTGAGGAATATTGGATTTGGGTAGCTGATATTGGATTCTGGTAGTGAATATTGGATTCTGGTAGGAAATATTGGATTCGACGCCGAACGTTGGATCTCGGTAGCTATTGATTCGAGATTTGAATAAAGAAATAAAAGATTCGATATTGGAGTAACTGATTATGGATTTGGAATTCGGTTACCCATACTTGAATCCGATTCGAACACCCATCCATACTTTCTCTATCTCTGGATTCTTTCATCCCGTCACAATCTAAAAAAAAAAGGCCCCGGGAATTTACAGCGGACCTTCATTTTTTATAAAATTCAACGGACCAACTAGACATTATGAACTTCCGTCCGCACTGAAAAATTTATAAATGTCAAACGCAGCATCAGGTTCTGGCAAAATGGAAAATTCGCAACAACAAAAAGAACGTGGGCTTGCGACGCTTTCAACTCCCCCAGCTTAGAGAACCGATTAGCAAACACCTGTTACGGCAATCCAGCAAATCAAACAGATTAATGTTGCATTTTCACTTCGTGTGTGGGGCGGCTATAAAAGCACGCATAGGCATACACAGACCTGCCGTATCTTCTTCATAAAGGGGTCAAATTGCGCTTCGAATTGCCATAACCTCTTGGGCGGTGAATGCATGAGGACTTCATTAAACCGACGCCCGGTGCGGTGCGCTTTACTATCCGGGAGCTTTACCGAGGGAAATATGCCAGTCGTAAATGTAATGTGCGGCACGCTGTAACACTCACTCAACCCTTGTCGTAATGAGATATATTACCTGCTCTGCGCTGCTTTCGTCAAATTGCGCCTAGCGTGTACGGTACTAATAAATGTTGATTGAAATCAGGGTAAAAGAGTTTTTAATCCGTGTTCAACACAGAGGGTGGCGTCTGCTTGTTTGAAACACCTGGTTCGATTATTCCAGCCGAATAGTGCATTAAAATTCCCTTACAATGAATCGAGAATGTAGATCACAGTCATTGTTATGAAGGTTATATTGATAGTGCATTTTTAATTCTGGGCATAAATTTATAGCAAAGTACTCACTTTATTAGGTTTACGTTAAGGGTTCAATGTATTAACTCTGAATGTATTAGAATTTTCCAGTATATTTCTCCATCCGTAATGACGATTATTTCTTCTCATCGTTGCTAGAAGTTGAAATAAACTTGGGGGTACCATCAGAAGTTTTGTTTATGACATAACATGGGTTAAAAACCCTTATTTAATAAAATAAGATTGACTGATGAAGTAAGACTTGAAACTTTCCTGGCGACGATTGATGAAAAGCTTCTCTCGGGCTATCGACCAGGTGAGTTGTGGAAAGGATTCTAAGCTTTCGAGAGCTTACGTCACTATCACATTCAGGATAATACTCTGATTCACTTCTATCCTACGAGCTAACCGAGAGAATCTTCTCAATATTCACTGATAGCGATAAATTTAATTAACAGTTAAATGAACCTTATCAGATCTCCGCTTCAATCAATGGTGTCTTCCCGTTCCATCGCTTCTCGAAAAGTTTGGTTTGTCCCGTTTCATCGCTCCTGATAACGAAAGTGGTTTTCCGGGTTTGTCCCCATCCATCGGCCAGTTGTATGCGGGTGTGTTTCAAGATTCTGTTCTCGTTGAAAGCAATTAAGTAAGTAATCTCAATTTGAATTATCAGATTATTAGTATGAAAACACATTCTTGCGTTCCCGATGTTGTAGCCACAGAAGTTGACATATATAAAAGCAGCTGCAGGAGAAGAGCGTGGGAAGAACTTTCATGAGCTATTTTTTTATTCTTTCTATTTCATTTATTTTACTTCGCCTTTTGCCCCACTTTTGGCTAATATACGAAGATGAGTGATGATATGAAATTGATGAATGGACAGTCACAAACATCCATGCCCAGGCCAGGATTCGAACCCGGTTTCCCTGGCGTCGTAGAGCGATGTGCTAACCACTCCGCCACGGGGGCTGGCTTTCATCAGTTACGAAGATATTTGAGGAGGAATTTCGTAAAGCAAGAGATAGAGGCCTAGAGTTTGTCACCAGCATGCCGTCTCTATCAGGCTTGAAGTTGAACATGTATAGAGCTCGTGCAACATCCTAGGAGTACCGTTGACAGTGAATTCAGTGAGAGATATGAAGTTTCCGGGAAACATCTTGAAGACATCAGATGGAGAATAGTTTCTTCAGTTTGATGAGTATTCTGAAAGAGATGCCAGAATTATTGGGTTTGGTAGCAAATTGGGCACGTCGGCCTTGTATGAAAGTAATCTTATAGTGGGTGATGGGACATGTCCGAAATACTTTGATCGGTTGTACACACTACATACTGAGGTTAAGTTAGGTGTCTTCCCGTTCCCGTTGACGACTATAACAATCCCGTCTATTGCAAACTTCTAGGCGTATTCCACGTCATCGTACAGTAGGGTCGAGATTAATTTCCTGATAGCAAAAATATTTTTTACATTTATTGTGTACCTACTGTTTATTTTATTTATTGGCTTTTTATTTGTTTATTATTTATTTATGAAATGCTCAGTTGTTTATTTACTTCTTTTTGCACATTTATGTGTATAATAACGTGTGTTAGTTTTGTTTGTGCGTGTGGCACAGATTTTTATATACATTCTGTGAGTGTTCATTTCCTTATTTTCGGAAGCGATGGATCGGGAACACCTGACACGGAAAAAACAGTTTCGTTATCAGGAGCGATGGATCGGGGCAAACCACGCCCACTTTTCGAGAAGCGATGGAACGGGAGTAAATCCAATCAATACTACAAAAAGTTTGAATGCAGGAGATTAGAAAAAATATTTAAATTTATATTACATAACACATCATTCAATAAAAATTGAACACAAGCTAAATGGAACTGAATTTTTGTTATTGAAAAGCAACTAGAATAGCAACTTTGCAAAGCGGGTGGATGGGTGCCATGCAGTGTGGTATTTGTAGGGGGGATGGGGGGAATTCCCTCTCTATGGATACTTGTGCCCCCTCTCTGCTTGGTAAATTTTATCCCTGGGGGAAATGATATTTGGGGGGGAATCAATAAATTATTGGCAACTTAGTTACTTTTCCCCACTTCGCCATTCAATTGCGACATTTTCTGTCAGGCAACTGGAATCTTCATTTGGCCAACACAGATGTGGCCTCAAGCGGAGCTCTTTTCCTAAAACTGTCAAAGAAGTGGCCAGGGTTGAACACCACTTCTTCCCTTTTCTTTGTCCACGGAATTTGGCAGGAAAATGCCACCGAAATGAATGTGTAAGTTACAAATGAGTTATCACGTGACTCGAACTTGTCACCGCAGAACGTCTGTATTTGTATGAGTGGAACAATAGTGCACGAAGGTAGCCTACATGGAATTTTTGAAGTGAGGGCTATAGCCCTTTACGAAGTCATTTTTCTTAAAGAGCAGTGTGCTTTTATTTAAAATAATGAGCTAGATGTATTTGTGAAGCTAGCATGTTAGTGACAAAAGTGAGGATTACGAGTTCCAGACCCTCTAATATCAGGAATCTGCCTTCAAAATGAACAAAATCTGATAAAGCTGATTGCGGTGAAGGCAGTGTTGATCAAAGGATTGGTTCTGAAGATTTGCAGGTTCATCTACACAAGAAGGCAGGAGTATTAAAGTGGTGAGCTCCTTTAACGAATGGAAAATTACACGGCCATGGCTTGATGTATCTAGTGACGAAGTTGCACATACAAAATCTTTCAACATCACTGAATTAAAACACATGGGCGAGTTGGAATGTGGTATCCTTTGTTGGAAATATTTTTAGGACTCAGAATGCATTGCCAAGTTGGTAGTTTTGTAATTTTGCAGCAAGCTAAACGCATTTATAAAATACCATGACATAAAAGTACAGAACAATCGATATTGAATTTATTCTCTTGATCAGTTCCGTAACATTGATCATGAAATTACGTACACAATGATGGGTAATCGCTATTGTCTTGTATTTAAGGAGTCCGAGTCTAATTAGTTGCAACTTGGTGGGGGCACTTGCCCACCTAACAAATTTTCAGAATTAACAAGCTAATGGAACTTGTGTTAAGCTCCTAGGACCTGAGAAGCAAGTTAATGAGTATTTTTTATGATTTTGGAAATGTAACCGCAATTTAACAAGGTAGTCTTGGGTGCTATTGTTATGGAGTATAAAACTTTTTGATTGTATCCCCCCAAAAGTTATGCCCAAAATCGATTCAGATACCCAAAAGTTAGGTCCCAGACTGGGGGAGGGCGTTAAAATCTCACTTTAAAAACTGTAGGCCCAGTTCAGATTAGCTGTTCTGATCATAAAGTGGACTTGGCCTTCTCTTTCTGTCAATATACAAATTTAAATCGGCAAAATTTTTAGAAATTATTAAAAATATATTTTGTTCAAAGCTCTCTTTTTTTTAAGCTTGAGTGAGAGATAAATCGAAGTGTATGTGTGTGTGTGTGTGTGTGTGTGTGTGTGTGTGTGTGTGTGTGTGTGTATAGCGACTCCTGTATAAACTTCAAAACTTTTCTTCTCCAAAGCGGGAATATAAAAGAGAGAGAGAGAGAGAGAGAGAGAGAAATCCACTTTGTATCTGCAACAATGCAGTATAGTAGCGCTATATTATATGAATCCACTTGACAGTACAATACGATATTTCTTGACATAGAGGGACAGTTTTTCAAGCTCCCCCAACGAACCCATCGGATGACCAACGTGGCTATCTAAGTGATATGCGGAGACAACCTACATTCTGGTAAATTATATCGTCGGATGTGCCTCTTGCAGTGACAGGCGAGGACACGCACAAAAAATACAATCCGGGGTTCACGCGGAGCAAGCTGTAACATGTCAGGTTGTTATTTTATGACAGGAGTCTTGTATTTTTTGGACAACGTCATTGGTTATGGAAAAGAGCTACTATTGTCAGAAGCATTTTAGCGTTACCCTAAACCTCAACATATTTTGAACAATGTCATGGATTTGTAGCACTTGAATGATCTCCATCATTTCATTTCACAAACACGCACACACACACACAAACAAACAAACAAAAATGGCGTCGATACTGAGTTGGGCTCTCGCTGCAGAACCGATTAAGGATCCTTATAAAAAAAGAGTACCATAACTACAGTATTTCGTGTACTTTCCAATACATGAGGTTTTTAGACTTAAAAAAACTAACACCCCTGTTAATATGCGAGGGAAATCGAATAAATGAAATAATAACAATAATTACAGTGTAGCTACATCTATCGTATACTTTGAGTGATATCATGGAAATGGAAGATTACGTTTGAAAATTTGACATTTTACAGCATGAAGAGTACTCGGTGAGGGGTAACAAAGTTACAAGATGGGTGAGTTGGTCAAAAACAGCCAAATTTATGTTAGTAGTTACAAATAAAGAAATATCTACTTTACACACCTTTTCGTTCATAATGGTTAGTAATTGGCTTACTATGCTACTCGCATAATGTAACTAATAAATACTATAATTCTAATTATCTGCTGGTTTATTAAAACATAAATATTTATTTGTAAAAGTAAGCAGCTGCATCTGCTACTGCTACTTTTGAAAGTACCTAGTTGCAGTTAGAATTCCTCAAAATATATAACTGCTATGTTAAAGCATTGATTCCAACCTGCTTGTGGTGGCGATGATAATAATAATGCTACCCTCCGTGGCGGAGTAGTTACACGTTGCGCCCAACGAAGCTAGAGGTCCTGGGTTTGGATCTCTGTAAAGGCATGAAGGTCTCATTGTGTTGCTTTCTTCTATTTCATGAAACACTCATTCGTCCCTGTCATCGCGATTAACGTACAGAGGCAGAAATAACCAATATACAAATACAAGTAGAAGTATATTAAAATTATAACTAGCAACATTCTTACTATACTTGAGCTTCAGAAAGTTTAACTACTTCCTTTATGCCTCTGCCAAAAGGGCCGTAATGTGAAGATTTGTTTGCCGGGAGGAAGGGGTTGTTTAGTTCAATGGGAGGAATCCATTTGCAGTTTCATCAGAGAGAGAAGATTTTTGAAAACTCTAAAAACTCCAAAATTACCATCTCAGCTCCGGATAGCATTTTTAATGGAAAAGACCTTTGCACAGTCTCCACGTTGAACAAAATGTGTTCTTTTATAGCTCGTCAGTGCCTGAAATGTTATACAGGACTGCTTGGATCAGAAATGTAATTTCATTCGACTTCATTCTGCTTTTAGTATATTAGATAACATCCATCCTCTTGCACTGATATGTCTTCTGGGGTACAATACCTCGACGGGGCGAAGACTGAGGGTTGGTATATGGCAACATATTCGCATAAAGCAAGCTCTCACCCTTCTTCCTCCACAGCTTTGCTAGCAGGATCCAATTTCTCCCGTTCGTAGGTTCTTGCATTTGATTCTGACTCGATTACCGACGCAGCTATAGGAAATGGGGACCTTCTTCGGCTTCCATCTCTCATTTCCCAGCGCGCCTTCGGGAAACCCTCTTTCCTTCCAGTTTTAGCTCGCAGGTAATTCTCGTCAAGGATTGGGCGGAGACAGGGAGGGGTAGCCGAGGGTTATTCTCTTCATATTTCTTCTCTTCCTTCATGCCTGGGATGGACTATTGATGCGTTCCAATCCCCCCTTGCTACTTATGTCCTACCGTGGTATCTTTCCATGTCGCTGAGGAGGGTTAATGTGTCGCCATGGTATGTTCCCAGACCGACTCAACTCTGATTCCGTTGTTCTCGGACTTCGAGGCATTGTTCTTGTTGTATAAGCCGCTTAGTGTTCTCTTCTTGCTGGCTTGCTTCTCGTTTATGTCTCTTGCTTAGTTAAATCTGCCCGACTAGGTATTTTATTTTAAGCCTCGTCCTGTCTTCCTGTCTCTTTGCCATATTGTGAATCCCATGCATCTCAATAGACTAGATGAATCATATAGCCTTCCGTGGTACACACTTATAAGGGGCTTGCAGAAACGAATGTAAGTCATCATAGATAATACCAGTTCTCTCTTTCCATGTGAAGTCATCTGAGGCAGACCAATTGTATAGCTACACCTACTCATGTCTAGAATTTTCAGTAGACTGACCATCAATGATACCAAAGCCTAGAGAAAAAAATATGAAACGAGTGAATTTGTATGGTCGAATTACAAAGCTTTATATTACTATCTTAAAATTTTACAACTTTACCAGTATGTAATCTCTAAACGAATCATATAAAAGTTTTAATTTTACTTTATGAAGTTACTATTGACATGTATTTTACACAGTTATATTTTCGAGACTTAAACTAATAATTATTCCTTTTATGTTCATAAAAATACACTCCGAAAACATAACAAAACATACCTTCTCTCAATAATTGCCATATTTCTGGTGAGATGACTGGACAAAAAAAAACTTCTTACATGCAAACAATGATATTTTTTGATATATTGGACATTGTACTCATTTCCTAATTACAGAATAGTTAAATTGATACAGACGTAACACTGTTACATTATGGACGTGACTATTCTGATGCAAACATGGTAGCAAATTGATATACACATATACTAAATAAAGCGAAACAAAACATTTTTTAAATTTACGAAAATGTAACATAGATAATAATAAACCATGGAAAATAACTCTATTGAACGGGAAATAATTTTACTTAAACCTTCTGGGCTTCGTTTGGTGAGATTTACTAAAACTTAGTACTGGTGATCACAAAAATAAATAATTTACGACAAACTAATAAAACTTGACTGTACATTTTGATGCTGAATAAAGTAATCTTTTTCAGTTTGAATATTTTAACTTTTGTCATGTTTCTGTCAAAAGTTTGTTTGTGTTTTGTCTTGTGCTGAGCTCTGTTACAAATGAGTTTAGTCTTTTAGAACAATTTTGAACCCTTATTTTAAAGTACAAACTTTTTTCATTTTGTAACGAGTGTGTAGTCCGGTGTCGGCATCGGCGAAATGGCTGATCCCTATCACAAAAAATGGTAAGCTTTAATTTATGTAAACTTTTTCTCTTATTCACAGGTTCAAAATATGCATTCAGTACATCTCATCGTTGAATATACTTACCTCGCAAGGCACCATAATTTGATGAGAATTGGTAAATTGGGTGAGTAGTGTCAAAGTTTGTCAAAATTCCGAAACGTGTTGCTTTCTATTATGTCATTATGAATATATAATATGCCAAATAAATCCAAGTTACATAAGTCCTTTTTACTAATGAATAGATTATATAAATAATATGAAATTAAACTTGGAAACACTGACGTAATTATCAATTTCTTTGATTATGAAACACGGAGAGAAACACGAATTACATAGATAAATACCTTAGAAAAAGGCAAATGAAGTTTTTAAAAGATTGAGGGGGGAAGGGGTCAAACTACGAAGAAGAGAGACAATATAAGCAACTGCAGTTGAATAATGTTTGCTTGCTTCATTTGTAAAATGTGATTGAATTGTAATGAAGTTGGCAAGAAATGCATGCTCTGAAGAATAGCTATGAGAGCGAGAAATGAGACAGAAAAGGGGTCTGCGCGGTGAATGTGTGTGTGAGAGAGGGGGGGAGGTAATCAGTTCCTATCCTGACACATTAAAGATACTTTTACTTTCGTTATTTCCACTTGGAAAGGAGCATCTTTTCTGATGGCAAATGAAAATACAGCAGTTTACCTCTGCAAATCCACAAGGAACTGTGAAAAGTTTCCGAAGTTCGAAGAACCAAGCAAACTTTTAAAAAATGGAAAAAGAGAAAAGTTGAGCAGCGAAGAGAAATCCGATTTGTACAACAATAGCGGGGATGATTTTTCAAGCCGTTTTGGAAACCAGGAACAAAATCAGCAAAATGCATTTTGCGAGCAACGGTAATGGAACGAGGCAGCGGGAAATCGAAATGAGACTGGGAAAAGGATGGTATTTTTTCCCCCTTCCTTGATTTCTCCGCTCTGGAGTGAGGGAACGGCTACGAAGTTGCAAAAAATAAAAAATCTACGTCGGAATTCACCTTTGATCTTTTCTCTTGTCTTTACTGTGGAGGCGCTGCTCTCCTTCTGCCCACTTCGTATCAAATTTATCAACCGTCGCTCCACGTGTCTCCTACGGTGCTACCATGGGAAAGGCTGTGAAGGATTCTTCGAAAGTGGAAATAATCTTAATTGGAAAAAGATCAAGCTGTTGGGATTGCATTCACAACTGGGAGGTACTCGATAAGGAATGGATATTTATACATTCAAAATGTGCTAAATAATATGTATGTAAATTTGTAGGAAAATCACTGAAATATGTGAAAGCTTTGTAATATGTAATAATTATTTCTCATACACACACACACACACACACACACACATTCTCTATATATCTCTGTTCTTCTCTCACGGGTATCCTCTGCACCTATTTCCATTGTTCTCTCATTCACACACACACACACGCACAAAGTACACACATACTCGCTTTCGCTCTCTCTTTCTTTCTTTCTCCCTTTCTCCTATTTATCTCTGTTGCTCTCTTGCTATCTCCACTGTACTTCTTTCCATATTTCTCACCAAACTCTCTCCATCTTCCTGTACCTTTCCTTTCTCGGTCTCCCCCTCTCCCAATATATCTTCACGTACTCTCCATTTCTCTCTCTCCCTCTCTCTCTCTCTCTCTCTCTCTCTCTCTCTCTGTCTACTTTCTGCTTGAAATGTGGAGGAAATCGCTTGTACACGTTGGTAGCGGAACTTGGGATCATTCCGCATTTCTTGAATCAAAAAGCATTGCCTTCCAAAAACTTGCAGTGGTTTCTCAACTGTCAATTACTCGTATATCCTTCTGCAGAAAGTTATTGATTTTGATTGATTCTGTTTGCTTTCACTTCGCTTTCCTGTCACTTTTGTCTAACGACGAAGATGAAGATGAGTGATGATGCGATGAAATTGATGGTATGACACTCACAAAGAACACCCATGCCCATGCCGGTATTCGAACCCAGGACCCCTGGCGTCGTAGCGCGCTGTGCTAACCACTCTGCCACGGCGATCGACTTATGCAGGAGAGCAACGAGTCTCCAAATTTTCTTCTTTCTTCGTTGCAATTACCGATATTATATCCACTCCTCCCCTCCCACAAGATTAAGAAAAGAACCTTTGCATTAAAAAGTTCAATAACACATTTTATACCTTGCTTCTTCCTCGACTCATTAATAAGGTGCTGTTCGAAGAAAAAGAGGATTACGTCATATTTTGTTGTCATGGACCCCTCTCTTGCGGATGTTGAACTTTCCAGTCGTTGGTCTTGGCTATTATAGAAAATGAACTCATTATCTCTGAAAATAAACCTCTTCTTTTTCCTGAGCACTCTTCGAAACGTTAAAATACTTTGTGTGTGGGAGGAAGCTTCCGAACAAATTGGTGACCGGAGCAATTTCCTCTTACTTGTTGCTATTGCGTTAACTGGGAGATTAAAAGCCACAGCCTTCTCGTGTAGGAGGGAGTAGGAAATGATATTAGCAGAGTTAGGATTTTTAGGGGAACATTTCATTGGGAAAAAGGAAGGAAAAAGGTGCTAAAATAAGACCCAAAAAGGGGCAAAAAAGGTGCTGATAATTATACTACTTATTAAAACTTTCCCTCCTATTTTATTAGTCTAAGCTATTCACTCGAAGCTGTGTTCGCATCACACACATAAGTTGTGTTACAGTTATTCACCACAGTCGGGGGAAAACACAAAGCTGTTGTACCTTACAACATTGAGCATTTCTAAATTTTTAAAAGTGAGTTTGTTTCTTTTCGGAGATAAAATATCTTTATATAAGCTGAAGCTTCTCTCTACATCCACAGAAACAAGTGGGGCAAACTTACTATTCACTCGGAATGCAACTCTGTGGAAGTGGCAAATTCCACAACATCCAGATTCTTGTCAAGACTAACCTCAAGTTTGTCTCTGGCAAAACCATCTAACTGCCCCCTCACAGTAGTAAAGATATCCCATTGGTTTTCCTTTTCGACGCCTTGTTCTTCTAAGATTTTGATGGCTGTCGACAGGTACTTGTAGGAATGTACACAAAATAGTTCTTTTTGCAAATCATCTATCTTGTCTGGGAGGAGAAGTTGCTTTCCCTTGGAAATTGCACCTGCGTCGGTTGAATCCAGGGAAAGCCCAAACTTCTTAATTTTTCAAAATTTTCACACAGAAATGGAGCACACTCAATCCATGATCCCCGGCGAGTAATGATGGGATGGGGAAATGGGGCAGGGGCAGGCAGTTAGTTTATCTGTAGGCAAGAATGCAACTCGGGGCCTTAAGGAGTATTTTCTTCAGATCAGATATGAACTCATTTACAATGTTGTATTCGTTCCTAATAGATTCAGAAATCCTGTGAAGGGCATGAGCCAAACAGGTTACATGCTTTAACGTATGGAACAACGGCTTCAATTGGTTAAATGCCGAAAGCATGTTGGGAGCCTCGTCAGTAACTACAACAACAACTTTTTCGAACTCAATTCCACCGGGCCACAGTTTTTGACAGAAATCCATAAATGACTGCATCACTGTACTGGCATTGGTTTTCTGCAACTCATACATGTTTAGTAACATGGGCTTAACTTCCTCACCTGTCAGAGGAAAAACCAAAATGTTCAAAACATATCGTTGCTTTGAGTCTGTCGTCTCATCCAGAATGACACGTATATCGCAATGTGACACTTTCACCTTAATTTTACGAACAGTTTCTTCATACACAGGTTCAATATAGTTTTTCCTTAACGTACTCTCATCGGGCACTGACGACCGTGTGTACTTTTCAAGGAACCCTTTCAAGGCCGGATGGTTCACCTTGTTGAGTGGAATCCCCACCTGTGTAAAAGAAGCACACAAGTCAACATTAAATTCCTTTAAATTTTGGTTCTTGGAAGAACACTGCTCAAATGCATTGCGTAAGAGAGGCTGCCGAGATTTACTTCCTTGCAAATTCTTGTTCTTTTGATGCTTAGAGCTGGAAATATGTTGCTGGATGCGATCTCTCTCTAGTGTTTTTCTTCTAATGTGATTCCCATATTACAAACCGTGCATCGAATAACAGTTCCATCACTTTCTATGAACTCGTGCTTAAATTCTTGAGCCAGACTGAGAAATCGGGATCTGTGCACTTTCGGCATGGTAAAGTACATGCACTAACAGGATCTAACAGAGTGAAAAAGCAGGTAAGGAAGTTACATCCACAAACAATATCTGTCCACTGCGCACACATGAAACGTGAAACCCACCACTTCAGAAACACATTGTTGCTTCACTGCTTCCAAGACCAAACTGCGTTTCCTTCTTCCTTCTATCTTAAAAAAAATAACGGCGATCTGGTGCATATCAGTAGCGGTCTTTCCATTGTTGATTTCAAATAGGCAACAATTAAGCACAGTTTAAATACATTCAATTTCAGTTAACGACGTGAAAACATCTTAAAGAGAAAAGTGTCGCGAAAAAAGAAAATAAAAATTCAATGATTTGCTGAGGAAATATATTTAACAACACCAGTAAAAGGACACAAAAAGGGGAGGAAAAGCGATTAAGAAAACGAAAAAGGGGAGAAATAGATAAATGTCCCAGAAAAGGGAGGGAAGGGGGAAGGTTATCAAAAAAGGGGGGAAAAGGTGCTGGAAAATTAGCTCCATTCTCACGTTGAGGCAACATTTCACACACTGAGTCCTTCCAGAGAGGTATCACTTTCACTACGAAAAAAAGGTGCGCACCTAAAAATCCTAACTCTGGATATTAGGTTCGTTTAACGAAACTTAAGCTTTCCGCGTTTGCGCAAATGAAAGAGGGTAAAGCGCATATCTCCCCATCTCCCCTTGCCAATAGAACGTAGTGGTTCGTTTAGTATCAGTGCTTTGAGTTCTTCAAAAGTTCGTCATCGATATTTTTCCTCGATAACGTAAAATACCTGAAAATATAATGTATGTTTGTTTTACTTTCGAATAAGTAAATCGGTTTATTTTCCAATATTTTCAGAATAAGCACGATTGAAGTCTTGCTGGCGGATTAGTGGCGGATTATAAACCTTCTCTCGTGAGCGAGGGGGGAAAAAGTTTTAAGTCCACTTCATACACAGATAGATACCGCTGTTGAAAGTGGGATCGGAACCACTGTGTGTATCTACACCAGAATCGAACCCGTAACATCTTGACTATAAGGGTGTAAAGTAAAATTAAAAGTATAGTGCTCCCCTCTTCTTTCCACCACGCCATGAAGGCGTATAGGGGGTGTGGAGTTAGGGTCCCACACTTTCTTGATCACGGCCGGGGGGGGGGGTGATGTGATCAGCAGCAAGCCCCTGGCCGGCTTTACTCCCCAGAGTTTCCTCCGGGTACCTACTTTATACGACGCTGGGTGGGCGCCGGAGCCACTTGAACAGCTGGAAAATAACCCGGTTCTCCCCGCCGGGATCGAACCCGGGTCTCTCGCATGTTAGTCAGACGCCCTAACGCCTGACTATAACGCTCTGGTTATAAGGCTGTAGTGTTAACAACTCTAGGGTTTTAGGGGAAAGGCACATAACTAGGGAGCGGAAGTTGATGAAATGTCATCTTATTTCTGACATCTCTGACACGATGCCCATTAAATATACACAATATTACACTTCTTCTAGAATCCAAAAAAGGTAATTTTAAAGTGCATTTTTTTTTTGCATTTTTGGACAATTTTTAGGTTTTAGGTCATTTTTCCCGATTTCGGCATTTTTACTTCATTTTTCACATATTTTGTCACTTCTTTTATTGTGGTTATATTCTTGAGTCTTTCAACATAGGCCTATACATACCTCGCAGGATTGCAAGATAATTTTTTCTATGTAGAGGAATGTTCTGGCTGACATCTGACCATGATTCTCGTTTGAGAACCTCCGAAAGGTGTACGGCAACTCTGTAAGGTAAGTGGAAAAAATCGTTAAATATTTAGAAAGTGCTTGTATGTGAGATATTTCAAACAGTTTCTGATGTTAAAAATTACTTTTCTGACGTACCTTTTCCTGGGGGGAGGAGGGCTGTCTATGAACCCTTTCCCGGATGCGTCCCTAATTTTGGTTTCCTTATTTTTTTGTTAAATTTCTAAAAAAAAACGACTTTTTCATTAAATTGTTTTAAAATTATTCGGTTGTTTCCATTGGAAATCGTCGTTCCATATTTTAATTGAATGTGGTTGTGGTATCATTTATGCCTTTTTTGAAAAAGCAAGATTGCATTTTGTTTCATTTCCTTTTAATTTCAATTTTTAACCTAAAACTAACAAATTTAATGGTCATTTTTTTGCATTTTTTACGTCATTTTTTTCCATTTTTTTTTAGGGCATTCTATAGGTCATATACCTATATTCTTTAGGTCATCAACTTTCGCTCCCTACACATAACTCACAAAATGCAGTTGATGCGAGTTTATTTACATATTGTGCAAGCACAATAAGACTACATAAAATAGTCTTTTAGATAAACTCGCTGATAGAAAAAAGTTGCATGTTTTCAAATTGTCTGTTTGATTGATATTCATTCAACCAAAGTAACAATACACTAAATGGATCTGTCACCTTTAAAGATAACCAACAATGATTACTAAATCACTTGGGACTGCCAAGAGGGCGGTGGTAATTTTCCTCAACGGGGCGCCGATTTTGAGCAGTTGGGGGGCGTCAAATGTGTGTTTTAAGAGGGGCACTGAGAGGACGCGCCGGGATTTTGCCCGGTGTCCCGGTGGGCCAGTCCGGCTCTGCAGAGAAGAAACAAGTATGGAGACAAATTTGAGACATTTACATTTTCTCCCACGTTACAAATTTTCAAGTTAACTGCAAGTGTCGTAAAGTAACTGTAAGAAATACTCTTGATAGTGTTAATACTATTACAAGGAAGTAACTCTGTTACGGTTACGACCACTTACTTCTACATGTAGTCAGCTAAGTGTGAGTTCCTCAAAAACATTAACTGTTAATTGCTTGATTGATTTGGTTTACGTTACTTCGCTTTTCTGTCACCTTTGCTAATCGCGAAGATGAAGATGATGCGATGAAATTGATGAAGAGACACCCATAAAGAACACCCATGCACAGCCCGGCATTCGAACCCGGGACCTCTAGCGTCTTAGCGCGCAGCGGAATCTGTTGCTTCTGACTGCATTACAAGTAACTAAAGGATGTTCCTAAAGAAACGCAGGGTTTAATTTAAGAAAAAACTTATTACATATTTATTAGTTAGCAAAGTTGTTACATTATTTGAAACGGTAAACATTGCCATTAAATGTGGAATAGGATATCTGACAAAATGTCCTCCACTACGCATTTGACACACACGAATTATTTTGACAAAATTCTGAATCACTTTTTTGCATAACAGCAGCTCAATGCCGTCGGTAGCTCTTTGAATTTCTGCTTTCAATTCAAGAATCGTTCTTATTTTCGCAGCATAAGCTTTGGACTTAATGAATCCCCAGAGGAAACGGTGTGAGGTCGCACAGTTGTTTCCTATCGTAAATCTCAAATAATTTGCCAGTCTCCGTACTTGTAATGAATTTTAATGATCGTCACTCGCTCCTCGAGTAGCGCTCCATATTGACTAACCGCAACGTTTTTACTGCAACAAGTCCTGCGTTAATTTTTGGACACCCATTAGTTACTTCCAAACACTGCGATTGACCTATCTGCGCATAAACTTGAGGGACAAAGCCTTGATCATCCGTCGCAGTAAGTTCCTTCTTCCCCAACTTCACTGATCAGAGCGCCGAAACCAGATCCGACGGATGCCTCTTTCGATCGTTATCATCAGCCTCTTGGATGGGTAAGAGTCGTCTCCTCTTACCTCCCGAGGTAATTACAGCCTCGGATAAGGGAAGGGGGGAGATACACGCTCCCTCTTGTTCCTCCGTTAATCCGTTTGATCTGCTCAGGCACGTAATTGGCCCCATCTAAAGACACCGCCAATCTTGGAGGGAAACCCCGGTACTAAGCTGATGTATACCGGAATCAAACGAAGTCCTTGGTGTAACGAGAAACTTCTGTGTAAAGTAAGGCCTACGTGTTGAAGATCTTTCAGTTGGGTACACAACCCTGGGTTCCTTGCCAAGCATCATATAGTTTGCATATTGTAATGAGGCGAATCATTACTTGATCCTCTTTTATTTTATATGTTTAATTAATTAATTTAATTGGATCGATCGGGTTTTAGTGTCATGAATTTTGGTAATGTTGTGGATGTCTATGTATTCATGAACGTGCGTATTCTTGGCAGTTGGGTAGGTAGGTGTGTCTCTGGACAGCAATGTTGCCACATGAAGGGAAATTTCCCTTTTGCAGGGAAATTCGGACCGAAATTTTAGCCAAAAGGGAAAAGGGAATTTCGATGAAAAATACCACAAATGCAGGGAAATTTTAAGGTCATCTGACTACATTATTACAGTTTATGTTAATTTCGAATTTCATATCCACATTTTTATGTTATATATTTTGCTATTCCTACTTGTTTCTGCTCCTTTAAGTTTAATACGTTGCTTTTATGCATCTTTGGATAAGTAGTAACAATGAGGATTAACAATTAAATGGATTCTTGACCAGGATTTAAACCTGGGACATCTGGTCAGGAAGTGATGAAACTGAAATGTGATTTATTTTTAAAATAATATTTCTTATTCAAACGAATAACGAATTCAACTAATGCTTCCGCTACCACCACTAATAATGCTGCTTCTACTACTATTACTACTAATTATTATTATTATTATTATTATTATTATATAATTTGCTTAGATGCAGTGACGTGCACTGAGGAGTAGCTAGTCTAGCAGAGATAGATCAATCAATCTCACATCTCGAATTATATTCAAATCACAATATTTATTGTCTTGTTAAAGCCACCACAGCTCATATGCAACACCTTCTTTTCCACGCTCTTCTCGTCCATCGGTGTTCTCCGTGGGCAAAGCAGGCTGGATACCCTAGCTCGCTCTTCTTCAGCCAGGCCAGTTTCCAGGTAGAAACGGCCGGCCCAAGGAAAAGGAAGATTTCTACCTCTACTTCCCTTGCCCCCACACACCCCGCTGCAATGGTTGAAAGCCCAGGCTTTCAGGTCCCCCAGTCTATCTCCTATAGGACAGATAGGGGATTGGTTTCTCATAATTTTTTTGTAAAACCTATAAAGAACACAGGGTAAAATTTTCTGCAGTACTTATGTTCTCTGTATTTACACAACCTTTTACACGTTGTACAATATGTGTGTATGTATAATATGGGATGTAGTTTTATTATTTATAAAAGGGGAACGTGTTATGTGCAGACAATAATGTTATGCTTTCTTTCTTTTTTTCTTTTTCAAATATGAAATATATAATGATTAAATTACAAATATGTGCTCAGGCTCTCTCTGACTCTCGTTTTAGTAGTGTTTTATTTAAATATACTAATTTATTGGCCTCTAACAGTCATAAATACGGATGTATTTATTTGGGCAAGAGAACGCGTGTTCATATTGTTGTTGGTTTGGTTTATTTTACTTTGCTTTTCTGCCACATTTGGTTATCGCGAAAATGAGGATTGAGTGATGATATGATGAAATTGGTGAAGGGACCTCATATGAACAATCCAGGCCAGGATTCGAACCCGTGATGAGTGCGCATTCTTGTCCTATGTGTTGCAGTGAATAATGAAATAATTTGGAATGAAAAATGTATCTCAGAACTCAAAAAGTCAAATGAATATCATTGAAGAAACTACAATAAAGTGTGTTGTGTTTTGTTTCCTGTCACCAAATCAACCAAGCGCGGGGGAGTGGTTATCACAACGCGCTACGACACCAGGCGTTCCGGGTTCGAACCCCGACCCGGGCATGGGCGTTCCCTGTGCTCGTTCCTTCATCAGTTTCATCGTATCATCTTCACAATTAACCAAATGTGGCAAAAAAGCGACGCTAAGTAACAAAAATGAAATCAAATCATTGATTGATTGCTCAAATTGGATTATTTTACTTCGCTTTTCCGCCACCTTTGGTACAACAAAATAGATGAAGGAACACACACAAAGAACACAAATGGCCAATCCGAGATTCGAACCCAGGATCTCTGGCTTAGAGTCAAATCAAATAGTTTTTTATTTTCGAATGTGGGTGGGGGTTACGTGTACTTTTTTCTAGTACTCATTCATAATTTTGCAATATTTTCCTGTTATTGACATTCTTCTTTTTTGTAGAAATACTGGCCCTAAAGGGAGGAGGGGTGTGACTCACACCAACCCCCCCCCCTTGAGCACGCCACTGACTGCTACCCCAAGTGTCGACGTCACCGCACGTCACTGCTTAGATGAAGGGAAAAATTGGTCCAAAAAGGGAAATTGTGCCCTCATATTGTGGCAACACTGCTGGACAGCCGACAAGCGGAAAGTTCCCAGTAACGGTTAGGTGATTAGCGGGGCCTATAAAAGGAAGGGAAGGGAGCAGTCGGCCTCAGATGTTTTGGTGCAATACGGCGAGGTAAAGAGGTGTCTTTTCTCTATGGGGCGAAACACAGAATCTTTCTTGATACTATGAATCGGCGGATACTTTAACTTTCTTTCTTGCTTATAATACACACACTTGATCTTGTTTTCACATTTAATTCAATAGTACATCTCATGTGGGAAACCGGGTACATATGTACACATACCTTCAGCCACCTTTTTTGATACTGAAGGTTCTATTCTTTTTTACTCGTGGAGCCAGTGGCTACCCGAGTCTACACACTCTCTTCGGGAAGGGGGGACAGGGTACACCGAAATGTAGATTTTGCGAATAACGGCCAAGAATTAACTTATGTAAATATAATATGAATAAACCTATATATATCTAAAAGGAAATGGGCATTAAGTTATAATTTGAAGAAGTACGTGTCTATTACCTAAAGTAGCATCCACAGAACTTCAGGTACTGCAAGTTTTGAACCTCGGGACAAGGATTCAAAAATGTATGGTTGTGTATATTGTGTATGTTGCTGAGAATCGTCTTAAAAGCACAAACTATACCTATACAATATGCAGGGTATTATAATAATGAGCAGACGAAATTTCACAGCGCGTAGGGTACATGACGAACACAGTTTCTTGACAATGTTTTGCTCCAATTCTATGGTCTGTCTAGAAAACGGCCATTTTTTATCCTGTATGTATATATATATATACGCACACACAAATGTTTGGAAATTACTAGTTACTTTGTAATTTTACGAATTAAATCATTAACTCGAAAATTTGTAACGTCCGGGAAGAGCTAAATTTGGCAACCCTGTTTCTATAGGTCTCCTCTGGATGATAAGGTGAAAGATGTTTTCATAGAATCGTGTAAGGCAAGGAAACTAAGCGAAGTGCATGCTAAATTTATAACACCCATGCTTTATTGCAATTCGTCACTTCTAAATGAACTTGAAGACTTCAGTGTTTTGTTCGCATCTTTTTTTTTTTTGTTGTTGCAATAATGTTACTATATGAAAACACACTATATATGAGAAACACATTTAAAACTTCATACTATTTATTTTATTCATTGATTGTGTGTAAATTGGTTGCAAGTAAATTTCCAGCAAAAATTAACTATAAAAGTAACTTCCAGTTACTTTAGAGAACCAGTAAATGTAACTTTGTTACTTTTCAAAATGATTAACTGTAACTCTAACTCAATTACAGTTACAGACAAACTCAGTTACTTTTAAAAAAATAATTTTCCAGACGCTGATATACACACCAAAAACACCAAAGCGCATTTCACTATTACATTGACATCAGGAGTGTATTTCTTGAAACGTGGTACCATTCAGGTAGTTTTTACTCTTCGGGCAATCTTATAATAAAATTGAACACACCATAGTCTACAAGAAGACGTCCATCATGTATCCTTCAAACTGTTCTTTACAGGCATCCATCATGCAAGTAAGAACATACACGCTCAAACTAGAAAAAGAGAGAGAGATAGAGAGGGGTAGAATGGAAATAGGAGGCAGAAAGATAGAAATGCAGGGTGGGGAGCAGAGTCAGAGGCAAAGAAATAATTACAAAAAGCAAAGTTACACAGAGAGAGAGAGAGAAAGAAAGAAACAAACAAAAAGAGGGAAGACAGAAATAGAAAAAAATTAATAGCAAATAAAGCAGTGTCAGAAGAAAGAAGATAAACTAGCTTGAGTGAAACAGAGAGAGAAGGAAGAGCAAATAATTGAGAGGAGAGAACACACACAATTTGCTTGTTTGAGTTTCATTTTTAAGTCCACTTTATGCACAGGAGAGATAATAGGGACTGGACCTACATTTTAAAGTGGTATCAGAACTACTGTGTTTCCACTGCGTATCGAACCCGGAACCCCCTGGGGCCTCCCTGATGGCGCAGTGTTAGCGTCGTCGCCTTGTAATCAAGGGGTCCCGGGTTCAATTTCCGGTAGAGGCACATAGTGGTTCGGATCGCACTTTAAACCGTAGGTCCAGTCCCGATTAGACTTTCTGTGCACAAAGTGGACTTAAAATACCAATTCGAGCAATCAACAGGGCACAAGGTGACGACTTTACTACTACGCTATCGGGGAGGCACTAATTGCAGTCAGTAAATGTTCATACATTAATTACTTCGTCGAGGCAATACTTGTCTTTATAATAAAATTATCTTTACCCTTCTGTTTTAGAATTCGACTACGAATATTTATCCAGGTTCTTCGGAAACTGGGAAGAATTATTTCAAGACTTTTGAGCACATAGCTGTATTATGGAACTGTCCGGGATATTCCTGGAAAGTATGTATAATGACCCTAAACCTATCGATTCAATTTAATTTCAATTCAACAGTCTCTATTCTTGGGCAAGGTTCAGCAAATGCTGATCTACCACCTAACCCTAAAAATTTTGAACTGGCCATGCAGGCACCTTAAGAAAACGGTGATAACAATCCGCTCTGATTGGCCGAGGGTGTCGAAAAACAAGCTCCTCTTTAAGCTCGTTTATGTGGTCGCCGTGAATAGAGCCACTTGCGGGACGACGCACAAATCTCAATAGCACCGCGGCGCTATCGCTATCATTCCGAGGGCCCTCGACTTGGCGGCGAACGACAAACATCCAGAGGTTGAATGGGGTGGTAATGCGCGGGCGGAACGGCGCTGCGAAGATTACTGGGCAAATTGTTATATATCGTCGGCCAATCCCTGAGGAATTTCCCGAGCGGGAGAGTAAAAGCGGAACCTACAGTTTGCTCTAACGGCTGGAATTATTTTTCATATGCACTGTATAAAGTGTGGTTCGAACACTGTCTTACAGATACATTTGCTGTAACATAACTCTTCTTTTTGTTCGTGACACCATTGACTGTAACGCACAATTAGGTGTACTGTTTACTCCGCCTAAAGGCACGCCCATGAAATTAGGCGGGTGGCCGAAGTTCGCGCAGTTGCCACGGCGGAGCACAACCCCGTGCATTCGGAGGTTTAAGAGAATGAAAGATCTCGGTGTAGAGTTCGTCTTTGTAATCCATGTGACAAACTGGCAGTGTTTGCTTGAAAAGGGCAGGGATGACACAAAAGTACCCCGGAGAGAGGTCGGTCTGACGCTCGAACTGGGCAACGCTGCCCGGTTGACGTTGCCACACAGTGCGCGTTAACCAGCGACTTCCGTCCCGCTCTCGCTTTGCTTTTCCCATATGTGGCACCAGCGCAATTCTGCCCAGCCGCCTACTTTTATGGCCGTGCGTTTCCTTCGCTGCACTTTTCGATGCTCCTTGCACTCTCGTGTCTAGTTGGTTACAAAGTGCAACATCGAGTTGTCTACCTCGTTGATTTGGTGTCACGTACTGTACTTGATGTCTGCACCGTTTCCACTACGTTCTGGAGTGCTGTACAATGTGGTGCATAAGTGGTGGTACGTGCTAATCAATCAAATGGACGATAAAAGCAGCAGACGGGCACTTTTTGAATCTCTTGGATTTGAACACCGCATATCGACTACTTGGTTAGGCACTTGTGTCAAAAAGTGTAGCGAAGTAGACGGAGCTCTTACATAGAAAATGTGGTGCTATTAAATAACATACACAGAGAAAACAATGTTTGGTTTTTTTATGCAAAGATAATTGGGACTGGACTTACAGTTGGGTCCTTCCACACGAAATCACCGAGAGCAGGTTGCTTCATAGTCATGAAACTTGACTAGATACTTGGTCCAATATGACAAATATGTAATATTAGACCTGTCCAACAAATAATTTGAAACACAATTTTTTGAGGTGGACGAACAAACGCACCATGTGACACAAAGCATGTCATATCTCGGAAACTATGTGGAATATTGTGATGATTTAGATATTGCTGGAGAGGAGAAGGACAGTCCTAAGAGAAAATATATGTGGTACCAATCTACATGCTAATAAAGTAGAAAAATCTTTAAAGAAAGTAATTTTTGTAATTAAAAAGACACTCGACTTTGGGTAATTCTTTGATAGGGAATCCCAGGTTTTACCACAATGAAAATTGTTACACAGTATAATCAATACATGTCAAACATTTAAAAAATCAGAAAGGTAATATTATGCACAGTAAAAATATCACAGTTTCCGTATTGGGTGTATGAACCAATCTTTCCACTGGCATACAGCATATGTTCCTAAAATACTCACAAATTACCATTAATATGAGTACACATAATATTGTTGGAAATGTTGAATAAGTGGTGTAAGCATTACTATGATATTTATCCATTTTTAGTTCACAGAAATTGTACTAAGACCAGAGTTTTGTCCAGAATGCATATGAGTTAGTCCATACCGAATGGTCCAGCACATGGTGCTGAACCATTTTTAAAATGTTCAATATTTTTGTTGTTCTAACCCCTATGCAGGGGTAGTTCAAAGCAGGCATTATTTTTCTAAACCTTGACTTTGTTTAAAAATGGTGGCCATTATTTGTCTCATGACTTCGGACATTTTTGCCCAATGCAGACTGTTGAGATAATTATGATAACTCGGCTAAGAAAAATGATAATAAGCTGTGGTAAACAACATTGTTTTCAGTACATTTCAAGCTTTATTTTATGTTCTGTGCCTTTTTTCACCATCTCTAATGAAAATGACTGAAATTTAAGGCCAAAATTTATATTCAATTTTGAACAAAAATCAAAGTTCAGGACTTTTTTAATAGGGAAGTAATATAATATCGGTAAGAGCTGTAATTTAAAGAGAATATCCTAAGTTTTGGCTAAAAATATTTGAGCTCTGCTACTGGTTCCCTCTTTTAGTTAAAGGTCTTTGAAAATGCTCGATTTTCATTTTGTTTTTCAAAATTTGAGCCCCCTAAATCTCTGATGGCGGACCTACAGGATAAAATGTACTCTGAGAAGTACCTGTAAAAAATTGAGATTGATATTCGATTAATAACGGAATTTGGGCAAAAAAGGTAAATTTACGTTATTGGTTACAAAGAAAATATTTACCTTTAATAAACTATCATGTAATATTATAATCATTGTATTTATTAATTACATAATGCGAATGGCATATTAAGTCCGTTGTGAATCAAAAGAAATGCAAGCGGAATATCATTAGTGCTTCATTCCCTCCCTCTTGTGCTAGCATCCTTGCTCTCTTATAAATCTTTTTTTTTTTCATGGAAGGAAAGTCACATTTCCAAAACAAAAGAAAATGATGTTTGTTTTCGCATTGATTTTCTTGTAAAAAGATTCCATTAAGTATTAAAACAAGCAATTTGTACAACTGAAAAGAAAATCCCTTACTCTCCTTCACAACTAGGAATACCACATAGATGTAGATGTGTTGCTTACTTTCCAAGCTGCATAACATCGACATATTGAATGACGTAAATCTAGTTGTGAGCTAAAGAATTCCATTTGGGGTTGGTTTAATGTCAGTAAAGAGGTTATTAATTCTCTTGACATTAAATGTAGTTTGTCTTTCTTTAGATCTTTGTTTGCACAATCACAAATATATCTTATGAAATGTCAGATATCAGATTTCACGTTTTCCCGGAACCATAACATTTTTTTGTTAGTCCCGCCTAAAACATTAATTCGGAAATGCAATGCACTTGTAACGATTCAGATCAATCAAGAAATTAAGACCGGCTACTGGAGTAGTTGCACCAATGGTCTCCGATTTCATGTCTTAACCTGTTCACACAAACCTCTGCCCAGCGTTGCCAGGTGAGATTTTCAAAAATCGGGAGACCGTGCCCTGAAAAATCAGGAGATCTGCTTAAAAACTGCCAAAACTGAGGTGAGGTGCAAGGATTGCCCCCACCCCCACCCCCTAATCGCCGGCATTGCCCCAACACTTTGCAAAAAGCTGTGACATTACTGGAAAATATCCGACCTCCATTTTCTGTTCATTTCTCAGAAATATTCGAAAATAAATGGTTTTGACTGTGCGTGGATTTATGTACTTGGCGTTTAAAACTTTATGGAAACATTTCGTGATTTTTGTGTTAACTAAGATTTAGAGCTTCAGCCACTACGCATTCGGGGATACATATTTTCAAATACTCTACCTGATAACACCTTAGATTGCTTATATTTAAAACTAGAAAAACTTACAGGTTGAAATTTTTTTAACAACGCATTCAAAGCACACTCTCATTAATGGTAATGGAGGAGGGCTATCATGCCTGAACCCCCGAAATATCCTTGAATTAAAACTTTTATTTCAATCACGGAAGGTAACCAACGAGTATTGGACAGATTGGTTAATTGATTTGGTTCGCATCTGCCACTTTCGTCTAATCGTAAAGATGTGAAATCAATGAAGGGACACTCACAAAGAGCTCCCATGCCCAGTCCGGGATTCGAACCCGTGTCCCAGTATTAGACAAGTCGCAGGTTTTTCTTCAACTTTTTCCCCAGTTACTCCGGACAATGTAAATTTTAATTAAATCAGCTTTTTGCATTAGAAGATTACCTAGTATAAAATCGGGAAAGAGAATTTCTACCGTCACAGTATTGATTGAGTAGAAAGGGACATAAGAGCAATGGACATTTCCACTTTGACATGAAAAACGTTTTAAATCCATTCATTTTACAGATAATGACACAAACATGAGATGTGCAAAATATCTCGGCGATATTTGTTTCGGTTCTCGAGAAACAAGCCTTCAAACACCGCTGAAATTCACCTACTACGTCACGGATTTGAAAACGTCCTCTCCACAGACAGGAGGTCCTCTGACGTCATCACTCAGAAATGAGTGCAGGCGAGGCTTCTGCTCGTCCCGTCAACTTAGCATGAGCCGCGGAAACGACAGAAAATTCACTTGTTACTGCGTAAAACAAGTATCTTACAACTTCCAGTGCAAAAATCTGTGCTCCATTTCTTGGAGATGAATTATGCCCTTGCAGTATAGTAGTATTTACTATAATTCAGCCACTCGGTAGAGGGTTTTCCCATTAGGGTGACAAAGCAAACCTTGTAACAGTCAATGGCTGAACACGTGAACAGCCTTGTTCATTGCGAATACATAGGTTAGTTCTGACTGGCAAGAACTTTATGTTATAGGAATGCCTTTTCTGGAATTACAGTTATTTTCGTCATATTTTCTTCACAAATTTTAAGATAATACTTTTAGAACACACTGGTTTACACGCCAATTTCTGCAATATAAGAGGTGATACGGTATAAAAAGGTACGGTGAGTTTTTAAATTTCCTGCAGTAAATGACAGTTTTCTTCAGTTAATATACTATATATATTGCAAATTTTTGTATTTAGCCTACTTTTATGTCGCTTTTCCGTTCAATTTTTTTTAACCGCAACGATGATTTTTGATTTGATTTGATTTGGTGTTTTAAGTCCACTTTATGCACACTAAGGCTAATCGGGACTGGACCTACAGTTTAAAGTGGGATCCGAACCACTTGTGCCTCCACCGGGTATCGAACCCGGGACCCCTTGATTACAAGGCAATGACGCTACCACTGCGCCATGGGGGAGGCCCAACCGCAACGATGAGAACGCATGGTTAATTTATTATGTATCATCTCTAACATCACATTTCTTCCCACTTTTGGCTAATCGCTACAATGAAGATGAATAACTACAAGCTGTATTCGAAGTTGGGGTGCAGGAGTACACCCTCCTCCACACACACACACTACCACCAACTGCACAATCTAAGTATCACCCAACCTGCCATGATAGGAGACGAAATTTTTGTTCTGTCCCATCTCATTTCGAAAACATTCACTTGTCCCCCAGACGGAACATGCCTCGTCTCGTGAGCAACATTAACATTAACAATAGAAGCATCCCCCTAGCTGTCCCCAAAGTCTCGAGCAAACATCCTCCCATGTAACAATTTCCAGTTCAATGAAATGTCACTCACAAGGAAACAGTCATGCCCAGGTCGAGAGTCAAACCTGGAACATGCGACTTCCTCAGATAAATCATGAATTTTGTGAATAATAATTACAACGCCAGTTCGTTCCTGGTAATTCTGAATCTGCAGTTTGGTTTGCATATATAAGCAGGATAATATTTAGTTTTCGAGGACTGTACCGTCGAAACGAGGAGTCAAATAATAATAATAATAATAATAATAATAAATATTAAGAAAGTTTTTTTGTATTTATAATGATAAGTCTCTGCATACGTTGTTAATTCTATATTTTTCTAGACTTCAAACGAGAACGAGAATTGCCCTCCCAAACCGAGATGGATGTTTATAAATTGAGACGAGACTGTCAATGAGACATTCACAAATCAACACGAGACAGACATTTACAACTCTCAACGAGAACGAGACCAAGGCTGCCATGTCTCGTCTCGATAGGATCCTTAGTGGTGAAGTCGTGTACCAACCAATTAATGCGTTCGGGGTAACGAGATGAGGCTCCTTTTTTCGCAGTACAAAATTCAAAATAATTATATCGTACCATTTCAGTATGGGATATTGTTATACACATGGGCGTATATATAGTTCACGGGGGGAGGGATGGATCAACTTTTGGTATGATTAGGGTTGCTTTATTTCGTGAAAATCTAGGACACTGCTGGCCGGAAGCTTGTTGGGGAGCATGGGGGAGGGGATGTTGGACCCGACAAAGTTGTGTGTTTGTAGTCACGCTAGTATTGATACTTTTCTGTTCATCTTGTGTCACTACGTTTTTAAGAACGAAATTTCTTTAATATGATTCGAGGGGGGAAGAAATAACTGATTTGATAGTCTCAATGCAGTTTCTTATCGCAGAAATTCCGAAACTATCAGAAAATTGCAGATATTGGTCTGCAGTCCCATCTGGTGTGTGGAATTACCGAAATTTCCTTCCCATCCGTATCCCGTCCTATACCGCTCTAATTTAAGAGAATGAAATAAGTCCGAAGGAATTTTTTATGAACAAGCGGATAGAACAAGGAAACTGGTAATTTTAGTGAACCAAAAAAAGAAGGGGGTTGGAACCGTTGAATCCCCCTTAAATGCGTCCATGGTTATACACATTATTTCCTTGTAATAATTATACATAAACTAAATATAGATATGTACTGTGCAACTAATGTAATCTTCTCAGTGTATTTTCTTATCTGCACGAAAATATTTGATCATAATTTGCGCAACAGAAATAGAACACAAACTGAAATTGCTTTATGGAAAAGAAAGTTAAATAGGCTTTATAAAGTGAAGAATGTGAAAATTCCTATTTTGCACTACATAGGTTACCTTAAATATCGATAAATATAAGTTTAAAAATATTTTTGAGTGTCTTGTCAGCAACCAATTTTATAAGCAATACTTTTCGCATGGCCTGAGAACACACACGCAGCTGAACCTTTTCATTTATCTTGCACGTGAGCAGCACGGATATTTCATAGAAGAATGATCATTACAAAGCATAGCTTTCCTTTCTCCTATCGCTCCTTCTTCCATTATTTAAATCGGTACAGATTTGTAAAACTGTTGCACGTGTTCGCTCACCGTGGGCTACCCATCCGGAACTGGACGCTCGAAGCAGACGACAAACGAGCTCTCCCTAAGGAGTGACGTAGTAACATGGCGGCGGCGTGTTTTCAGCGCAACGCTAGCCTCGCAACTTTGGAAGTCTCGTTTCTGCCTTAAACTGGACGCAGAGAAACGCGAGAACTTGCAGACGTCATTTTTCCAGGGTGTAGTATTTAAATATGTTGTAAAAAAAATTGAGTGGAAATGTCCATTGTAGTGGTAGTTACGCTCAGAAATAGCTTTAAAAAACAACGCTCTAAAAACATGAACTATTATTTCTAAGTTAAGAGATGATTAAGAAGAAATAAAACTGCGACGTATAAGTTTGCAACAGCAGTTTACTAAGCCGACCTCCGTGCCTGAGTGGTTAGCACAATGCTATGACATCAGGGATCCCGTCTCGGGATCGAATCTCGGCCTGGGCATGGTTGTCCCTTCATTGATTTCATCTTATCATCAGTCATCCTTGTCTTCGCGATTAGCCAAAAGTGGAAGAAATGCGGAGAAAAATAAACCAAATCAATCAATCGACAGTTTACTAAGAGCTCTTATAACCACAAACTTTGGCTGCATTTGTAATGTGGACTTCCTTTTATCAGAGTTAAAAACCTGAACCTGTATCTAGCATTTGCTTGCAATAAACACTACCATAAAACTGAATACTTGTTTGTATGTGTGGGTGGCAACATTGGCATTTAGTTGTAACCAGTTTTCAGTTGCCTCCCCTTTGACAAAAACCGCACCAGGGGGAAAGTTTGGACACCGTCTTCTTGGAGTCCCAATGCACGAAGCCGTGCGTCTTTCCCAATATCATCAAGCCTGGTATGACCCTCCTGCCCAACCTCTCTTCCCCCCTCTCTCTCTATCTCTCTCTCTCTCTCTCTCTCTCTGCGGAATATTCATGGGTCTTTGCATTCCACCAGCTGAATATGTAAATTTTTAATCAACTTTCGATTTTTTTTAATAATTGTTCATTATAAATATTTAAGAAAGCAAAAAATCAGGAGATTTCCACATTTTCTTGAAACTTGTCAGGAGATCAGAAGATCCTGCTGAAAATCAGGAAATCTTCTGCGAAATCAGTAGACCTGGCAACACTGCCTCTGCCTTACACATCTTATCATTCATACTAACGGACTTACTATGACATTTGCATCATGAACTTAATAAATACAATAATTATACTTACATGATAATTTAATAAAAAGTACATATTTCTTTGTAACGAATAACATAAATTTGAAGGATTTTGACGAACTTCTCCCTGTTTGACTGCTATCCAATTAATATCAATATCGATTTTTCTTACAGGTACTTCTAAGAGTACAATTTTCCCAGTAAATATCAATTTTTTAGGTCCACCATCAGAGATATAGCTCAAATTTCGGAGAGAAGAAAATGAAAATCCAGCATTATCGAAGAGCTTTAAATAAAAGAGAAAACAAGCAGCAGAGCTCAAATATTTTCACCCAAAAATTTGGATATATTTCCTCTTAAAATTAACTTACAGCTCTGATATTATATAACTTTCCTACTAAAAAAAAAATCCTAAACTTTGATTTTTGTTCAGCCATTTTCATTAGAGATGGTGAAAAAAGGCACAGAACATAAAAGAAAGCTTGAAATGTACTGAAAACAATGTTGTTTATCACAGCTTTCTATGATGTTTCTTAGTTGATTTATCATAATTATCGCAACTGTCTGCAAAGGCCAAAAATACCCGAAGTCATGGAACAAAAAATGGCCAACATTTTTAAACAAAGTCAAGTCTTAGAAAGATAATGCCTGCTTTGAACTACCTCTGGTCAATGGACTGACCCATATGCATTCTGGACAAAACTCTGGTCTTAGTACAATTTTTGTGTACTAAAAATGGATAAACATCATAGTAATGCTTCCCCCACTTATTCAACATTTGTAAGAATATTATGTGTACTCATATTAATGGTAATTTGTGAGTATTTTAGGACCATTTGTCAAATATATAGCTATATGACAGTGGAAAGTTTGGTTCATACACCCAATACGGAAACTGTGATAATTTTACTGTGAATAATATTTCCTTTCTGATTTTTTAATATTATGTTTGACGTATTCATTTTGTTATGTATAACCTTCAATATAGTCTTGAACTCATTACTAGGAGAGGGAATTCAATACTAATGTCTACATTAGGCAACTTATCTCTCGGGAGAAACTTGAATTTCATTCATATTTTTGTTAAGCTTTGTGGAAAATAGACATTTACGCTTCAATATAAAATACTTTTTAAACTTACTACAGCTACTCTTACAAAGCATTCTTTTCTTGCCGAAGTCCCACTTTCAATCGAGCGCATAAATACACGTATTCGTTGCTGCCATCTGCCGGTCACAGTTAACACTAACTGCATTCTGTATCTCGAAGAGTTTGCCGTACACCGAATACCAGCGGGTTATGTCAGAGTGGGAGGGTAGCCATGGCTTGGATTTGCTCTTTTTCATTCCTCTCGCTTTCTATCACTTTGTTTCTATCTTTATTCCTCTGTTTCTATATCTTATTTTCTCTCTCTCTTCTCCTCTAAATCTGTCATTCTCTCTATCTTTGTTTCTTAATCTATTCCTGTACATTTTCTCACTCTTTCTTTCTTTGTTCCTCTATTGCCTTCCTTTCTCTTTCTTCTTATGTTCTCGCTCTTTTTTCTACATTTCCACCTTCCTTTCCACCTTCCTTTTTTCCTCCCTTCTCTTACGTTATTTCATATTTTGACTTTTTCTTTTCTTCTTTTTTCTATAAATTTTTTCGTTCTATTTCTGCCGACTCCCGTGTTTAGCAGGTGAAACCAGGTGGCCTGGTTCGAATCCAGGCTTGTTCTTTGTGAGTGTTCCTTCACCAATTTCATCATTCATCATTTTCATCTTCGCAAATAGCCAAAAGTGAAAAAACACCAAGTAAAATAAACCAAATGAATTAATTAGTAAATAATTCGATTTCTTTCTCTCTCTTTTTGCATCTGCACGTTTTTGTGTGGGGTTTCTCCTTTAGATGATTTTGATGGGATGTGAATGGGGTGGTGTGAGAGATAAGATTATTTGACGCCGGGCTAGAAGAAAGGAGAAAAATTGAAGACAGAGTAACGGAGAAAGAAAGGTAAGCGTAGGAAGAACGGAAGAGAAGAACGGATGGCAGAGAGGGTAACAGAAAGAGAAGGACAAGAAGAAAGAAATATAAAACTGAAGAAGAGGTGGGGAGAGAGAGGCAAGCAGGAATTGAAAGAAAGAGATAAACGGGAGGAAGAGAGTAACGGAGGGAGAGAAACCAGCAGACGAAGAAAGAAAGAGATAGCAACGGAAGGGGAGAGACAAGCAGAGGAGGAAAGAAAACACTGAAGAAAGAGATTAACTGATGGAGAGAGGCAAGCAGAGAAAGAAAGAAATGGTAACAGAGGGAGACAGGCAACCAGAGAATGAAAGTAAGAGGAAAATGGAAGAAATAGAGAGTAACGGAGGAAGAGGCAATTAGAAAAAGAAAGAAAGAGAAAAATATGAAGACTGAGAGAAAAACACGCACGTACACACCTACAGAGGTGGAGAGAGAGCTGTAAAGAGGAAGACAAAAGAATCTTTGCAGCCATAACCAGCGAAAAAATACCACCTGAAAATATTTCATTCAACCGTGATCCCACACGAACGAAATTCTCTGTCGACGATACTGGACACTTTATTGTTACTTTTAATCGTCTAAGAAGCTGAGTTCCTCCCCCACGCGTCCTGCAACATGAATGAATGTCAAGAAACAGTGTTCATACAACTTCACAGCAGTCGCCACTGTAGACCCTCATTTAACTTTATTGGCTTTCCCTGTCGTCTCAGTTTAATTGAAATCTGCGCACGATGGATCCAATAATGTTCTATTGAAATTTGAGCTAAAATTTGCTGCTGCTTATTTGTCCCTCCTGCGAAATTCAATTATTTTTCATCCTCTCATATCTATTGGTCATTGTTTGCACATATGAGGTTCTGACCGTCAGAAAGCAATCATAACGCCCTTGTCTCACAACCACGGTTGATGGCGGATATTTCTATCGCTTCCACAAAGTGGTCTTTTGTTCTCTGCTCGTAACAAGCACGTCGTTTTTTTTCTCTTCCTCTTTGTCTGTGATTCTCTGACGTTCTGAAATTCTGGTCTTCGCGATGCAGGAAAAATAATAAAGGTCGACGTAAGTAGGCTATGTATAAGCATGATGTGGGCGTGACGCAGGTAGAATTTCGAAGTGTTATCTTGATATGAAGCGTTGTGACGTCAAAAGATTGGACCACTTTCATATCGGCTTCGTCACCTTAGGTTCCGACTTCGAGTTGTGACCTGTATTCATGTCCAGATATTATTAGAATAATTAAATGAAGAAGACTTAGATGGGCAGGTCATGTAGCGCAAATGGGATAGGAAAGAAGAGTTTACAGGATTCTTGTTGGAGTGAGACCTGCAGGAACGCCAAGACGAAGATGGAGGGATAACGTTGAGATGGACCTAATGGAAATCGGTATGGATGCAAAACAGTGGATTTATCTTACTCAGGATAGGGACAGATGGAAGCCCTGGGTTGCTGCAGCCATACACCTTCGGTTTTAAGAAGGCTAGAGAGTTAGTTAGTTAGTTAATAACGTATGACCCTTCACATTATAAGGGGAAATATCCCCATATCTAAATCCTCACTGAATTTCTTTTATACAAGGGGTGTAAGAAACCCCTGAGAAAGGTTAATTCTACATTGTTGTAAAGGAACCTTAACAGGACACGTCCGACACGCTAAAAAGGTAATGAGACACTGAAAACGTTCTCACAGACAGTGCAAACGTCCGTGCTTCTAAAAGATCTACAGACATGGGCTAAATACTGCCATCATATCTCCTTGGATGACAAGAAGTAGAGAAGATGAAATGTTTGTCTGAGAACATTAAAATTTACAAAAAATGGAGAGAGGTCTCTTTGCAGCCATAATAAATGTTGAGGTGAAGCAAAAACAATCTCAAACTTTGTCAAGTTCCCCGAAAGATGAAACTCATCAATATTTTGAATTACAGTTCAGTCTTCTTTTACGTTCATATTCAGGGGTGACTCAGTGGCTCCCATCCATAACTAGGTTGGCCCACTCAGTCAAAATATAATTGGCACATTTCGTGATAAAAAATAATGTGAAAGTGCTGTGTATATATAAAATGATGAATTAAATGGGAAACCTTAGAAGATTCGAATCCAGGATCTCTAGCTTCGAGGCATGTTGGAATGGATCATTGAGACCTGTAGGATTATAGTACTTTTCCATTATCTTCCATTAACACATTACACTGTTAATTTATTTCTAATTACTACTAATGCATATTGTGACATGTAATCAAACCTAACATTTGACACATTTTCAATGCAACATCTGATGATGCACAATTAATTCTTAATCCAATATTTAAACTTCATATCATTGGCTTCTATGTATCACGTGATAACAATGTATAATCGAAATACATTTTTTTAAAAGATGTGGCCCACCCGCATCAAAGAGTCTGTCACTGCCACTGTTTATGTTGCATTTTATGCGTTTATTTTCTTCAAAGTTTTTCTTTTTCTTTTTTGCATATCTTGTGTTTATTTTCTTCAAACGTTGTATGTGATCCTCCCAGCTAGATCCGAGGGATCCGCTGACCAACGACAGGTGCGGTCATTCATATTGGGGGTTAGGCGCAGAGCTGACAACTCTGCACTGTAAAAAGACATGTCAAGAAACAGCAATATGAGGCCATGGATGTTCCCAAGGTAAAATATTCCGGAGGTAAAATAGTCTCCCATTCGGATCTACCTAAAGGAAATCGGTAGGGATGGAAAAGATTATATAGATCTTGCTTAGGATAGGGACAGATGGAAGGCCTGTGTTGCTACTTCGTGTTTAAGAAGGCTAGAGAGTCAGTCAGTCAGTCAACGTTGTATTGAATTTTATATGTTTATTTTCATAACAGCTATACTTCTATAATCATCAGGAATTGGCGAGGTGAAGAACAAACTAAAAAATATTTAAGTACTAGAAATTTAAGTTTAAGGTTCTCTGCGGGGTGGTCATTGCTTCCGATAATTATAATCATCGTTGTTGTTCGAAAATGACATTAATGCTTTTATAAATTGACCAAACGTGGTTCGTTGATGTTACAATGCTTTGTATCAACTCAACAAATGAGGTAACACGGCTATCAAAGTCATCAAAAAGGCTGAATATAATCAAGTGTTGCTCTCATACGAGTAGCATTACTATTGGACAAACAACCGTGACAATTGACTTGCTTTTGATAGCTAAAGCATTTCCTCAAGGGAAGGTAAAAGGTTTGGGATGAGGGGGGATATGACAAACTTGAAGTGTATAGCATTTGAACCAATATGCAGCAACGCCCCACTGGGAGAAGAAACCAATCAACTAGGCCTTTGAAATGCCGATTCCATCATTTCTAAATCGTGATGTCCTGTCTCTCCAATCACGTCCTCCCCTCTCTTTCCCCAAGCTTCGGATACTTGATATTGGACACGCCGTATAGTAGATGAGTACCTTTTCGTTGGTGAGAGGCATGACGTAGATTCTTGGATTGCGTGGAAAGCCTATATAGACACAGAGAACGGTTCCAGTCCTGTTTGCTGGAAACCGAGCTGTCATTTGGGTCTATTTCTTGTGTATTATTTTTCCCCCCTAAGGAGTTCCTCTACTTCCCTGGGTTTCTACTCATTAGTGAATTTATTGGGTTTATATAGAATATCCGGAAATAAGATATTGCAACCAATAAGATTTCTACCAGTAACAACCTGGGTATCTCTGAAAGTGTACAGGGACTTTCCTCGTTTGCCCTCATTTGAAACTCTGAAGATATATATATGAATATACCGGAGGGTTGTTCACGAAATTTTAGATTGTGGGAGATATTTACCGAAGAGCAAGGAGTTGGACTCGCATTGACAGACGTTCTATTGCTCTTCCCCCGCAAAAATGATTGAAATTTCTCTCCTTCCCAGGGCCAGACAAATAGAGAGAGAGAAAGAGAGAAGTAAGATAAATAACAGGAAGAGTAAAGAAGGTAGTGAATAGACAAGATTATAGATATTTTTTCTAGGTTACCAAGGATGGGGGGGGGCACTGTCCCCCACCAAGGCAATAATGAAAATATACTCGTTTAGCATTTTTTGTATAATTTTCTCTGATCTTATTGGAAGACAAGGATTATATTTGGATTAAGGGATTTGAAGGACACGAATGATGTATTAAGGGGGCATCCAGGGGTCCGCACCGCCCGAAAGACTCAACAAATACTAAAATTAAGTTATGAAAATATTAGCATTTGTTGCATAATCGATGGATATTAATTTCCTCTGAACCTTTTAGAAGGCAAGGATTACAGGGATCCTACGACTTTGAATGACATTACAAAGATGATTTATGTCCACTCTTACTCACAAAAAGTGCATAAAATTTTAACCATAAACTTACTTCTCTCAAACCAAATTTAACATCATTTTTGTTATTCGGTAAGTATTCAATTATTCAGCTATTTGACATTACTTTCATTGCCAGGCAGGGTACTTTCATTGCCAGGGAGGGCACTTGTTTTTATGTAAATTATTCCGATCTTAACTACAGGTAAGCTACGAAATGAATATGCGCTTTCTTCTCTCTATTCTTATAGTATTTTTGCCTAATCGTGTAATAATAATATAATATTAATTTATGTATTGAATTAGTATTAATTTGATTTAATATAATTATTTTAATTTAAACAGTATTATTATTATTATTCCTGATGCACAAATCCGTGCTGTTTGGGGGAAAGAATGGGTTTAATATGAAAATATATATGCTTGTATATTATCTTCTGTTTTGCTGGTACTGACAATTTTGCAATAGGCCTGTAGTTACATATGTCAGTTTTTCTTTGATGCCTTGTTTGGTTTTCTGCCTTAGATAGTTTCGTCATAGTGACTGTGTAATAGTTGTGCTGTCTAGTGTGTTTGTGTTTATCTTATGTAGTAGTTATGCTGTCTAATGTATTTCTGTTTGTCTTGTGTAGTATCAGTGATGTGCATATATGTGTCTTGTGTTGTAGTTGTGCTGTCTAGTATGTTTCTTTTGTCTTGCATGGTAGTTGTACTGTCTAATTTGTTTGTGTTTGTCTTGTGTAGTAGTTGTGGTGTGTAGTTTGTTTATGTTTATATTGTGTAGTAGTTGTGGTGTGTTTGTGTTTATATTGTGTTATAGTTGTGATGTGTTTTTGTGTGTCTTGTGTAGTAGTTGTGCTGTCTAATGTGTTTGTGTTCGTCTTGTGTAGTAATTGTGCTGTCTAATGTGTTTGTGTTTGTCTTGTGTAGTAGTTCCTCCATTCATATTGGGGGTTAGGCGTAGAGCTGACAACTCTGCACTGTAAAAAAAATGTATGTCAAGAAACAGCAATATAAGGCCATGGATGTTCCCAAGGTAAAATATTCCGGAGGTAAAATAGTCCCCCGTTCGGATCTCCGGGTGGGGACTACTTTGGGAGGTCATTGGACTAAGGATAAGATCTACATTAGGAATAAGGATATTAATTTAGTCACCTGGAATGTTCTGAGCCTTTACTGGCCTGGAGCATTTCAGTGTACAGTTAATGAGATAGTTAAGTATAAATTAGATGTAGTAGCTGTCCAGGAAGTTAGGTGGCCAAGAGAAGAGAATTGTAAAACTAAAAATTATACTTTTTTCTATGGTGGTACTGAAAATCATAATTTTGGAACAGGCTTTTTCATAAATAATAGAATTATCTCGGCTCTTAAAACAGCAGAATTTATTAATGATAGGATATCATATGCAGTTTTACAGGGTAGATGGTGTAAAATTATTATAATAAACATACATGCACCAACGGAAGATAAAGATGATAATACTAAAGATGATTTTTATGTGGAGTTAGAACAGGTCTTTGATAAATTTTCTCAGTACGATATGAAAATTCTGTTAGGTGACTGTAATGCACAGATTGGCAAAGAAGAGACATTTAAACCCACGATTGGTAAAGAAAGTATTCATGAATTAAGTAATGATAATGGTAGAAGATTGATTACTTTTGCAACCTCAAAGAATTTAATTGTGAAAAGTATCACTTTTAAACATAAAGATATCCATAAATATACCTGGTCTTCTCCAGATGGTAAAACTCATAATCAGATAGATCATATTCTCATTGATAAGAGAAGGCATACTAGTATAATTGACGTTCGTACACATAGAGGTGCTGACTGTGCCAGTGACCATTATTTAGTAATTGCTAAATTAAGAGAAAGACTCTCAGTGATAAATCATAAGCAACAAAATCTAAAAGTTCTAAAATTTGATACAGGAAAGTTTACTGATGAAAGAATTAAGAAAGATTACCAAATTAAACTGTCAAATAGATTTGATGTTTTGCAGGATTTAAATGATGATGAAAATATAAATGAAACAGACGTAAATAAGAATTGGGAGCACATACGTAATGCAATAGAATTAGCAGCTAAAGAAAGTATAGGACACCATAAACCGAGAAAAAGTAAGCCATGGTTTGATAATGAATGTCATAATCTAATAGAAATAAGAAATCAGGCTAGACTTAGGTGGTTAAATAACTCTGATGATACAAATCTAAACAATTATAATAGAATAAAGCGAGAAGTTAACCGCACGTTTAGAAGTAAAAAATGAGATTACTTGAAAAGTAAAATTAACGAAATTGAAACAAACAGCAAAAATAAAAATATCAGAGATTTATATAAAGGTGTAAATGAGTTTAGAAAGGGGTGGCAACCTAAAGTAAACTTGATAAAAGATAAAGACGGTGATTTTCTAGCTGACCCAAGCGATATTCTAAATAGATGGAAGAACTACTTTAATGACCTTTTAAATGTCCATGTAGGAGATAAATCAGAAGTAAATGAAGTACACACAGCAGAACCTTTAGTTCCAGAACCTAACTTGACTTAAGTTAAAGATGCTATTAAAAGGCTAAAGAATAACAAAGCACCTGGCATTGATTTAATACCAGATGAGTTAATTAAATATGGTGGAAATTCATTAATATGTCAAATTCATAAATTAATTTGTTTAATATGGAATAAAGAAGAAATCCCTCAACAGTGGAAAGAATCCATAATTGTTCCTGTGTTTAAAAAAGGTGATAAATTGACCTGCAATAAATACCGTGGAATTTCTCTACTCTCAACAACATATAAAATATTATCAAATATTCTTTTAACAAGACTAACCCCATATGCTAATGAAATTATAGGTGATTATCAATGTGGATTTAAACGTAACAGATCAACTACAGATCAAATTTTTCACATCAGACAGACACTTGAAAAAAAGTGGGAATATAATCAAAATGTCCATCAGCTATTCATTGATTTCAAAAAGCATATGATTCGGTCAAAAGAGATAAATTATATAATATATTAGTAGAGTTTGGAATACCTAAGAAGCTTGTTAGTATGATAAAAATATGCACCAGTGAAACAGAAAGTAAAATTCGTGTGGGTATTAATATGTCTGACAAATTTACAATTCATGATGGGTTAAAACAAGGAGATGCATTATCTCCATTGCTCTTTAATCTTGCCTTAGAATATGCTGTTAGGAAAGTAAAAGAAACTAACGAAGGACTAAAATTAAATGGTGTGACTCAGTTGTTAGCATATGCAGATGATGTAGACTTACTGGGGGATGATGTGAATACAATTAAGAATAATGCTAAAATATTTTTCAAAACTGCTAAAGAGATAGGTTTGGAAGTTAACAAAGAGAAAACTAAATATATGCTTACAGGCCGAAAACAAGTGTTAGGTATGTAACGGTATTTTTTGTGCTTTTAAGCTGATTCTCAGCAACATACACAATATACACAACCATACATTTTTGAATCCTTGTCCCGAGGTTCAAAATTTGCAGTACCTGAAGTTCTGTGGATGCTAGTTTAGGCAATAGGCACGTACCTCTTCAAATTACAACTTAACGGCCATTTCCTTTTAGATATATATAGGTTTATTCATATTATATTTACAGAAGTTAATTCTTGGCCGTTATTCGCAAAATTACATTCCGGTGTACCCTGTCCCCCCTTCCCGAAGAGAGTGTGTAGACTCGCGTAGCCACTGGCTCCACGAGTAAAAAATATAACCTTCAGTACCAAAAAAGGTGGCTGAAGGTATGTGTGTTGTGTACCCGGTTTCCCACATGAAATGAACTATTGGAATAATGTGAAGAGAGCAAGTGTGTGTATTAAAAGAAAGAAAGTTAACATCCCCGCCGTCGGTTCACATAATAAGGAAAGAAAGCTCGCCCAGCCGCTCCCCTCAGAGAAAAAGATACCTCTTACATTGCTGTACTCCGCCAAACATCTGAGGCCGACTGCTCCCCTGCCCTTCCTATTTATAGGCCCCGCTAATGACCTAACCCGTTACTGGAAACTTACCGCTCCCCAACGGCCAAGAACCCAAACGTACAGGAATACATAGACATACACAATTTATAACATAAAAAAGGATCCAGTAATGATCGCATCATTACAGGTAATAATCAAAATCTAATTATTGAGAACAACTCGTTTGAATCAGTTTCCAAATTCAAATACTTAGGAGTAATATTAACAAATGAAAATCATATTAAAGAGGAAATAAAAAGTAGGCTTAATTCAGGAAATGCATGTTACTTCTCTCTTCATAAACGTTTGTCTTCTCGTTTAATATCTAAGAAACTAAAAGTTAAAATATACAAAACAGTAATTTTGCCTGTAGTATTATATGGATGTGAAACTTGGTCCCTTACATTGAAAGAGGAACATAAATTGAGAGTATTTGAAAATAAGATCCTTAGGAAAATCTTTGGACCTAAAAGGGATGAGGAGACAGGTGAGTGGAGAAGGTTACATAATTTAGAACTACATAATTTGTATTCATGTCCAGATATTATTACAATAATTAAATCAAGAAGACTTAGGTGGGCAGGCCATGTGGCACGAATGGGAGAGGAAAGAGGAGTTTACATGATTGTTGTTGGGAAACCTGATGGTAAGAGACCTGTAGGAAGGCCAAGACGAAGATGGAGGGACAACGTTGAGATGGACCTAAGGGAAATCGGTAGGGATGGAAAAGAATATATAGAACTTGCTTAAGATAGGGAAAGATGGAAGGCCTGTGTTGCTGCAGCCATGAACCTTCGGGTTTAAGAAGGCTAGGGAGTTAGTTAGTTAGTTAGACACACTTGGTTCGGACCCCCGCCCCCGAAACATATTTCTAGATACGTGCCTGCCCCTAAGGTATCGATCTGATCATCACCCATCTTCATCTTCGCCATTAGATAAAAAGTGCAGAAAAGTGATGCTAAATAACAAAAATTCAAATGTAAAATACATACAAAAAAACACACAACCCGTACACAGGTAAATATATATATACATGCATAGAGCCGCGGTAGTCCATTCTATTCCCAGGGACGGTTTTTTTTTTATCAATGTCTCTGCATGGAGTTACCTAGGGCGTCCGGAGCGTGGTGCTGATCACATGACCTGCAAGATTGTGAATGTGGTGGGGCCCTACCTCCAAATTCCCCTACATGTTTTGACGGTATGTTGCAATGTACAGGCGGTAGCTTTGCTTTTTTTTAAACTTACACACATCATTTACATTCATAGTGAGCAGAGGCGGACAATAGAGTGTTTCTCGTTCCATGCAGAGCATTCACAGCTTAGGATATATTATACTCTCCTGTAATATGCCAATCAGCTCTAATACAGCATTCTCCTTCCACAATGACCATACTGTTATGTGTAATTCTCCGTGAAATTATTCTCAGATTGAATAGAATGCAACGGGGCGTCACTGCAGCAGGAATTGTTCGTATTCGGAAGGAGGATGAGGCGATGGAAGCTTACTGCAGCTGAAACCGACAACTGATCATCGAATCACAAGAAATGCTGTTCAACTCCAACAGACGTAATCGGTGATCATTATCTGTCTCTACCACTAATTCAAGCAGACCCAAGTTATCAGCGTGGACGGTAATAGCCATTCAAATGTGCTTACTGGGAGCTTACAATTTTACGGCACATGTAACAATAACATTGCAAAACTAAAATGAAGCGGCGTGCAAAATCAGCTAATAAGTAGCAGAAGGAAATGGACAGCTGAATTTTGCAGCTATTCGTTTCTCGGTATAAATCTGAGCTTTTCATCAATGTTGTCCTCTCATTTTTATCACATTTCGGCAACGTCACCTTTTCTGCAATTGTTGCACTTGTTTTGATCCGACTTAGATACTAACTTTTTTTAAACTAACTTTAAAGCCCCTATCACACGGAACTGGATTTCTAGTAGGAATGCCCTAGTTGGCGCTGAACTAACTTTCTAGGTAGCAATCATGGCCGCCTGGCTGACTGCTTGACTGGTTTGGAGGAATACGACATGATGTTCTAATTGCTACTTGCTTTCCTCGACTGGATTCTGTGGAACAGCCAATCAGAGCAAAGTTTCGCCATGTGAAGATAATCTGTGAGTGTGCAAAGGAGCGTTTTTGTCTGTGGTTTCCGAGTGTTACTCCAGCAATGTATAACGTATACAGCATGAAAGGCGCGTTGAGTTACACCATCTATGCTGAGTGCACGGTGTTTACATTTGAAACAACTAAAATATTCTTCCATACGTGTACAGTAAACGTTGTGAAGTATGTATTTAAGCAGCGCCATTGTTTTGTACCTAATAACGTTTTATGCGAAACGTTATTCCTCTCGGTTGAATAGTTATCGGCTTTTAAAAATGTGAAGTGATACATTGTTTACATCTCACGCGGCCGCCATTACAACTTCCCTCGTATGGGAACAAAAGTCGACAAGTACACTGATAAGTATCGTGTGAGGCGAAAACTAGCAAATTGGTAGCCAGTCCAGCGCCAACTAGGGTATTCCTACTAGAAATCTAGTTCCGTGTGATAGGGGCTTTAGTCTTTAAAATTATTTATTTACCATTTGGCTGCCACGTGAATATTAATTGTGCCTACCTACTGGTGTAGAGGTAACACGTGTAGAGGTAATCCCCCCACATTGCACAATGTTCCGGAATCCACTTACTAATTTTCCATTTTCTCCTTACTTTTGGTTTTTTGTAATATTCTCTTGACAATTGCAATTGAAAGCATTGTTCTTGAATTTGGTTGAATTTGATCCATTACCATTCCTGTAACCGTTTTGTGGAAATGCAGTTTCTTTGACTTGACTCACAACTTGCCGTATACAACGGGGCTGTTTGTTGTATACCCTGTGGATGAAAGTGAAAATACTGTTAGAATATAAATGGATAAATACAATATTGTTTTGTTGTATCATAATCATCTACGTTAAACGTTGACTGGAGAAATGATGATCTAACACCGTCAATTTCCTCTATCATCCAACAACTGTAAAAAAAAATAAAAAAAAAAAATGGCCATGACCATTTTCAAAGTATGAACTCCTATTTCTTACTGTAACTTTAATTAATATGATTTTAATGATTCAGTATTTAAAATATATAATTCCTTTATTTGAGCTAGTTTCTGTTGTTTCTGTCGCCATGCCATGATTAACCTATAAATAGAGAAACATGAAAAAGGAAGTGGAAAAATCGCTCTAATAGGTGATTATCCATTATATTATCCCATAAACCTTCCAAATTTCCCTTGACACTTCATACAGCAAAAATCGTCTATTTTTCCACATTTTCATTCCTCCAGTTCGAAAGAAAGTAGCTTGTAACACCGACCGAAATATCAAACCTCTATCAGCACATTTGTAGTCTTTTGTGTCTGTGTTTTGATACCGAAAATAGATATCTCCCTCCCAGACGGCTTTCTGCAAGATGGAGGATGTTGAATCCTGTGTCAGACAAGACAATTTGACCACACGGAATGACAAATGCTGTGGTTATTTTTGGACCGAGCGACAGTGGTGACGCCTGCGGAGAGGAACATCCCGAACCCACCTAACTAAACAGTTTGTAGCTTTTGTGCTTGCGGCCGGTTGCGTCTGGTGCGTGGTGGCGCCTTGGCTTACGGCCCAGGAGGGCACGCGTTCGTTGTCTTTACGATCCGGTGCGTGTCTTGGAATGCACGGGACGGCAAGCAGCACGGAGTGTGCCTCGCGGATAGCTCGGGGCTAGCGTTTCAAGAATCGCTGGAATTTCTTGTAAGTTTCCCCAAAGACCTTCAAGCTCTTCTCGGCTTGCTTGTGAATGACAGAGGCGCGTTGTTTCAAGTATTTCGCCGAGGCTGGTTGTGTAATTTGATCTCAGACACGCTGGGCGAAGGATCTGGACTGCATACGTCTTCATGATTAGGTACGGTACCCCACGACCCTCTAGAAGAGGACAATGGCATGACAAAGTATTATCATAAAGGCAATGAGTATATTTTCTTTTAGTAGTAACTTCTACATTTTGCCATATTTTCCTTTATTTTGTGTCCTTTTAAAGAAATCTAAGTCAAAGTGAGAGGTAGTGACCCCTTATTAACCCCCCTCCCCTCCTTGGGCACCTCAACCCCTCTAAAACAATTAACAAATGCTACATTTTTGATTAGCCGCGGATTTTTATATTTGGACAACTGATCCCCGCAACCCTCCCCCCCCCCCCGTTTACATTGATTGTCTGATTCCCTTGGCTTATTTTACTTCGCATTTCTGCCACTTTTGGCTAATACCGGAGATGAGGATGACTGATGATGTGATGAAATTGATGAAAGGACACACAAGGAATAGCCATGCCTAAGCCGGGATTCGAACCCAGGACTCTTGATGTCGTAGCTCCGCCACGGAGTCCTCCTCTCTCCCCCGTATAGTATTTCAGATATGCCCTTTACTGAAAGTTATGTAATATTGTTAGTAATATATTCAATATATTTACAATATGCAACTATCTTATTTTTGTCCTTTTTTTAATCTTTAAAAAGCGTTTCCCTCTCAGCGGAGGCCCTCGGAGTGTGTTCACTGCCTGTTCTTTTTTTCTTAACTTTTTAATTGCTTATTTTCGTCATTTTTTCATCATGTTGTGATGCAAGATCATTGGTCATTTCACCATTTTTCATCATTGTAAGGTGAAACAGCAACCTGATCATGTGTATTGTGTTTGTGCTAAGTCTAAACACATAAAGAAGTGTATGTTAATAAGTATTTTTTTAATATTATTTCAAATATCGAGATCACCGAGACGAGTACGAGACAGGAATTCAACTACCGAGACTAATCATTACACGACACGCAACATCCCACAACATTCTCAAACATGCTTATTCTCGATTACCGAGTTCGGAAATTAGCATAAGCCTATTAGCAAATCACATTACATTCCTCCAAACCAATTTGACGTGGTTGTGATCACTTAAAACCTTCTCCCTCGCTTCAAATGTGACCTTGAGTGTTTCAGTCTTCTGTTTTAGCTTATTAGCCCTTCGGCGGTTGCTGCCAACATGCCCGTCCCTGCTTATTGGGTTGTACTTCTCTGCGACACCTAATCCAATAACTTTTGCAAGGACGCGACGCAATCTGACAGGTGGACAGAAGGAGGCCCGGGCAGCTAGAGGAGCCTAATGTGATAATAGGGCGGAGTGGATCTGTCTTCCATCGCAATGGAACATGTCTTTTAATGTAATACTTTCTTGGTGAGCCCCACATAGAGAAGACAGATGAAAAGGATTACTTCTCTCAGTAGGAGGAAAGGAGAATCGCCAAATCCATCTTTTCTCCATCAACTGTAGGAACGACGTTTATGTACACAAAACCACATGGCTTTAAATATATTTCCATTCCTGTGTTCGTTGTGGTGTTATTGGTCATAGCTGTACAGTTCAATATAGCAAGTGCGTTAAGTGGTATGGCTTTATCATATGCACTCCCGCCCTTGGTATAACCGATAGGATTGTTCACAAGCCACGATTATTTGTTTACATCGACTTCGTTCTTAGAGCGGACAGAGAATACAGTCCGGTAGAATTACTACCAATAAAAAAGTAGCGGCAGATGTGAACCTTTGCAGCGTGGTTTTATAAGTTCAGGATAAAATATATTTTTAGATGGCCCGTAGCGTGGAAACGAGGCATCAACAAATATACACGGTATTTTAAAAAGAAAGATGTTTGCTTCAGTGCTATCTATACGTCGTGAAAGTTCGTACCGTGATTCGCCATATATTTTTCTATATATTTCGTGTCTCGACACAAGACCAGGGCGTACAGGGCAAAATATACTATTTTAAAGTTATTTTTAAACTTTTAAGGCATATTTTGGCTTATTTTACAGAATATTAGTCTCTACGCATATTTTGCCATTTCCATTTTATATAACTGGTTACTACTAGGGGTATGCATGTTTCGTTTTTGACGAAAAGACGAAATGTGAAATAACACATTGTAATGTCAATTTGTCATGTTTTTGAAAGGTGTGAGGTGTAGTTTGCTACAATGTTTTGTCACTAAATGATGCAAAATGAACTCCAAGATGCGAAATAAACTCTTAAAAACGAAATTTAGGGTTTATTTACCGATGCGACACCTAATGAAATATTTGAGAAGCAAAAACGAACTTCTTTGTAGAGGAATAACCTTAAATCTCTGATAACTACATAAATGTGCTATTAGAAGTGAAACGTTTATCTTGTGTAATAAGTAATAGTTTTTAAATGAAATTTAGGTTTTTATTCACCATTTAAACACCGTAATGCCACTTTATATACCACTTTTGATCCCGAGATATGCCCAGTTTTTGTACCGAAATCTTGATCTTTTGTTCACTATAAATATATGTGGCTCTAGTTATTACTTTCTCGAATATACAGGGTGTCCATAAAGTCTCTTTACAACTTGAAGCTTTTATTCCAAACACATATGAACAGATAATTAAATTAAATTTGTCACATAGTAGCAGTATATGTTCAAGTTTTTTTTCATAACATAATAAACCTCAATATGGGCACCATTGTTTGCACGAAGGACCTCAAGGCGAAAATCGATTTCGCGCCATGTCCGCTCTAGCATAGCCTTATCAATGGTGGCTTTGGCATTGGTGATCCTTTGCTTGAGGTCAGTAATGTTCCGTACCTTTGTTCCGAATTCTAGGGGCGTTATGTCTGGTGAACGAGGTGGCCATCCCGTCCAATCCACCTACCGGGAAATGTTTGGTCCAGGAAGTCACGGACATTTAATTCCCAATGTGGTGGTGCACCATCCTGTTGGTAATAGACGGTTGGTTGAAGGTCAGCCAGTTGTTGTGTCGCATATTCAGTCAAAATGTCAAGGTAAACATTTGCAGTAATTGTTTGCTCCGGAAAAAAAAAATGGACCAATGATTCGATTGAACATCAGTCCACACCAGACATTCACCTTTGGACTGTCTCGTTTGAGGTCCAATGTCGCATGGGGGTTTTCTGAGCCCCAAATTCTCGCATTGTACGTGTTCAGTTTACCGCAAACATGAAATGTTGCCTCATCAGTAAAACACACTCGGTTGAGGAACATTGCATACTCCGATATTCGATGAAGCATGTCCACTACAAACATTTTGCGTTTCGGTTTGTCATATACGCATACAATCGCAGGTTGTGGTGTAGGACCTTGTGCACTGTTGGTTGTGGTAGGTGTAACTGTCTGGCAGCAGTGCGATTGGATTTCTTTGGAGAATTAACAAAGCCTTGTCTTACACGTTCGATGTCTTCCTCTGATACTCGTTTCCTTCCACTTTTTGCTTTATCCAAAATTGTACCGGTGTCCATGAATTTCCTGTGCCATTCAAGAATTGATGGACGTGCTGGTGGTTGTTTCCCATACCTAGTCCTGAAGTTTCGCTGAGTCTGAGTTTCACATTTTGTGTCAATGAACCACGCCACCCATTGTGCCTTTTCTTGCGGAGTAGCCATTTTTCTTTCGAGGACCTCTTTTTCTTCACAATGTTACTAGAAATACACAAATTGACTATTAGTACAAATTTTAATAGTAAACGAGTACAATTAAAAAAAATTCACTCAAGTATCTCATCATTTGCACTTGTAGTGAATTTTTGAAGTTGTAAAGGGATTTTATGGACACCCGGTATTTCTGCGGAGATTAAAACATGTACTTTTTAGTGGAATTGTCTTGTGCTGTATTTCCACATCCTTATCTTCCATACAAAAGCCCATGCCTTGCCCGATGTTGAGATCCACCATTTGGTTGTCTTATGGTACGCGAGACTTAGGTGGTTAAATAACTCTGATGATACAAATCTAAACAATTATAATAGAATAAAGCGAGAAGTTAACCGCACGTTTAGAAGTAAAAAAAGAGATAACTGAAAAGCAAAATTAACGAAATTGAAACAAACAGCAAAAATAAAAATATCAGAGATTTATATAAAGGTGTAAATGAGTTTAGAAAGGGGTGGCAACCTAAAGTAAACTTGATAAAAGATAAAGACGGTGATTTTCTAGCTGACCCAAGCGATATTCTAAATAGATGGAAGAACTACTTTAATGACCTTTTAAATGTCCATGTAGGAGATAAATCAGAAGTAAATGAAGTGCACACAGCAGAACCTTTAGTTCCAGAACCTAACTTGACTGAAGTTAAAGATGCTATTAAAAGGCTAAAGAATAACAAAGCACCTGGCATTGATTTAATACCAGATGAGTTAATTAAATATGGTGGAAATTCATTAATATGTCAAATTCATAAATTAATTTGTTTAATATGGAATACAGAAGAAATCCCTCAACAGTGGAAAGAATCCATAATTGTTCCTGTGTTTAAAAAAGGTGATAAATTGAACTGGAATCTCTCTACTCTCAACAACATACAAAATATTGTCTAACATTCTTTTAACAAGACTAACCCCATATGCTAATGAAATTATAGGTGATTATCAATGTGGATTTAAACGTAACAGATCAACTACAGATCAAATTTTTCACATCAGACAGACACTTGAAAAAAAGTGGGAATATAATCAAAATGTCCATCAGCTATTCATTGATTTTAAAAAAAATATGATTCTGTCAAAAGAGATAAATTATATAATATATTAGTAGAGTTTGGAATGCCTAAGAAGCTTGTTAGTATGATAAAAATATGCACCAGTGAAACAGAAAGTAAAATTCGTGTGGGTATTAATATGTCTGACAAATTTACAATTCATGATGGGTTAAAACAAGAAGATGCATTATCTCCATTGCTCTTTAATTTTGCCTTAGAATATGCTGTTAGGAAGGTAAAAGAAACCAAAGAAGGACTAAAATTAAATGGTGTGACTCAGTTGTTAGCATATGCAGATGATGTAGACTTAGTGGGTGATGATGTGAATACAATTTAGAATAATGCTAATATATTTTTCAAACCTGCTAAAGAGATAGGTTTGGAAGTTAACAAAGAGAAAACTAAATATATGCTTACAGGCCGAAACCAAGTATTAGGTAATAATCAAAATCTAATTATTGATAACAACTCGTTTGAACCAGTTTCCAAATTCAAATACTTAGGAGTAATATTAACAAATGAAAATGATATTAAAGAGGAAATAAAAAGTAGGCTTAATTCAGGAAATGCATATTACTTCTCTCTTCATAAACTTTTGTCTTCTCGTTTAATATCTAAGAAACTAAAAGTTAAAATATACAAAACAGTAATTTTACCTGTAGTATTGTATGGATGTGAAACTTGGTCCTTTACATTGAAAGAGGAACATAAATTGAGAGTATTTGAAAATAAGATCCTTAGGAAAATCTTTGGACCTAAAAGGGATGAGGAGACAGGTGAGTGGAGAAGGTTACCCGTACATAATTTAGAACTACAAAATGTGTATTCATGTCCAGATATTATTAGAATAATTAAATCAAGAAGACTTAGGTGGGCAGGCCATGTGGCACGAATGGGAGAGGAAAGAGGAGTTTACAGGATTCTTGTTGGGAAACCTGATGGTAAGAGACCTGTAGGAAGGCCAAGACGAAGATGGAGAGACAACGTTGAGATGGACCTAAGGGAAATCGGTAGGGATGGAAAAGAGTATATAGAACTTGCTCAAGATAGGGAAAGATGGAAGGCCTGTGTTGCTGCACCCATGAACCTTCGGGTTTAAGAAGGCTAGAGAGTTATTTAGTTAGTTAGTATGGTACGCGAGAAAATGGGAGTGAAAAAATCATGTGTCTAATGGATTGGGTGAAAAGCAAGTCTAGAATTATGTTCAGGACCACTTAAAGCGTTGCATATGTTGCAGAGCGCGTCGTTTAATTTTGGAAGATTATTGCGGTCTACATGGAGAGAAAGAGAAGGTTAGAAAGAGGAAGCAGAGAATAGAAAAGAGGGAAGGATAGGAAAGAAATGAAAGGAAAAGAGAGGGGGAAAGTAAAGAAGAAACAAAGAAGATATGCGAGACATGGAATTTGAGTCGACAAGAAGAAGTAAGTCTTAAGAAAAGGTAATGAGAGAGAAATAAAATAGGATAAAGAAAAGGAGAGAGAGCACCGGAACAAAGAGAGAGAGATAGGGGAACAAAAAGAAGCAAAACGTGAGAAAAGAGACATGAAAAGAGAGAAAGAAGGAAGCACAGAAGCGATAGATAGAGAGAGAGGAGAAGGAAAAAGAATCTAGGTTTGATAAAAGTGTTTGTGTGTGTGAGAGAGAGAGTACATCATGAAGAGATAAAGAGAAAGAAAAATAGGTCTAATTTGTATAGGATTTTCGTAGGGAAGACAGATAACTTCATTGAAGCATGTAAACTTTTTAATGAGACGAAGGTGGTTGAAGAGAAATGTCAATCTTCTCTCAAGTAGATTATGATGGCATCATCATAAGTGCTGCCAAATCACTTTAATTCACACAATAGTCAAAATAGTTGCAAATATTTACAATTATGAATATTTAAAAGAGAAAAATGGGCTACAAATGTCGACGTGGCATTACTCGAGGGAGCAGAGTCGGGGGCTAAATCCATGCGCGCGAGTGCTTGTGTATGTGGGAGAGGAAAATTCGCACCCTGTGTAATACTGTGACCTTGATCTAACCTAACGACAAGAAAATTGTCCTTCCTGTCATTGGAAACACCTGTAGCGTCTGAAATCTTTCCGGCACTGTTAGTAGCGTCGACACAGAACCTCATTTCGGTGTACCGAAGGGTGGGAGAAATATTCAGATGTCTCTGCTTCCTTGGTCACGGCTGCTAATCTATCTCTTTCTCTCTCTCTCTCTCTCTCTCTCTCTCTCTCTCTCTCTCTCTCCCTCCCTTTGAGTGTGTGTGTGTGTGTTTGTGTTTTTCTCTACATTTTCTCACTCTGCTTTCTCCATTCTTTCCCTCTGCAGTCGGGCCCAACACCCTCCCAACTGCCTTACCCAGAAATTCTCAACACCCTCTAAAAATTTCTCTCAAAGGTCCAGTTTACGGTCATTTTAGCTCTAATTTTACTCCACGAATTTACACGCCCATCAGATGGGAAATTGTGCTGGGACGTAGATGGCTGATGTGATTAGGGAGGGCAAATTTGAATACACACGCAATAAATATATAACAAAATAACTTAATAAATTATATATTTTTCTATACATTAATATTATATTAACCACACATACACATAAAATTTCTGACGACCTCCATGGCAGAGTGGTTAGCACATCGCGCTACGACGCCAGGGGTTCGAATCTCGGCCTAGCCATGGGTGTTGTTTGTGGTGTTCCTTCACCCATTTCATCATATGAACACTTATTCTCATCGCGATTAGCCAAAATTGGCAGAAAAGTAAAGTAATTTAAATCGAATCAATAAGCAATAAACAAAATTTCTGTGCCACATAAGTTTTCATTATAATATAATGTACAATAATAATAATAATAATATATAATAGTAGTGTTTAATAAATATATAATAAATAACTCATATTATTACATATATCCTATTTATATTTAGATTATAACAAGTACAATAACTTTATGTAAAAAGATGATCTACATGCATAGTTTTCGAAAAGAATTTGAAGGTTTATTTAAAATTTTAAAGTAAAATGACAGAACGTTCTATGTTAAAATTTCCTCTAAGCCACACAATATTTTGGAGAAGCAAGAGGGAAGATTCCGGTGGTCAAAGGTTGTGGGCTCCCCTTTAACGACGTCCCTGAAATTATGGATAAACTAATGTTGCTCTGTTCTATTCTCCTTTCTTCCACGGCTTCTTTCTATTTTTATCTCTTCTCTCTTTCAATCCCTTCTCTTTCTTTGTTTTTCATCCCTTCATCCATTGTTTCTTTATTTCCATATCTTTGTAGTTCCACTTTTATTTGTATATTTCTGTCTCTCTCTCTCTCTCTCTTTTGTTCCTTTCCCTTTATCTCTTTCTTTCTCTCTCTCTATCTTCTTAATCTCTGTCTGTTTCCATTTATACCTCCTTTTGTGTGATTCTTGCTCTGACGTAAATTATTCTGAAGATTTCTCCCGTAGCTTACCCAGAAAACATAGTTTCTCTTTTAAGAGTGCACAATTTAGTCTTGTCTACCTAATTTTCCCTTTGCCTCAGAAAAATTTAAATTTAAGTTTTATCAGTATCTATAATAATTTTATTATTAGTAGCAGGATCTTTACTATGTCCATCACTGGCGTACGCAGGATTTTTCTTCGGGAGGGGCTAGCTGCTTTCTAGGGGGACGGTATACGCAATAAAATATTTTGTATATTCAGAACTTTCTACTCTCAAAAATGGTTATCGGGGATCATTTTAAGGAGAGATTTTCATTTACACTCTGGTTTCCCCGACTTCTTCACTCCTATAGTTTGAAAATGTTGATTTTCTCAAGATTTCGGAGGAGGCTGTAGCCCCATCAGCCCCTCACCCTCACCCTCACCCTGCGCACGCCAGTGATGTCCATAGACTAATAGAAAACATTAATTGACGGTAATATTAGGATTGATAGAATGGATAAAAATAAGAAGGAAATACCAAGTAATGGATGAATTGTAGTACACTTTGTGAAATCTAAATGAAATGTTAAATTTCATAAGTACGTATTAGGTTTATATTAGCTGTCTCATTACACCAATTTTCAACGTTACATATGATAATGGGAAGACCTTACTTGGTCTCAAGAAAATTTTTCATTTTATTCTTGTTGTGGGGAAGTATAAATTATGCAACGAAAGAAGTAGAATGAACTTGAATTTTAATATTTTTCATGACACATCTGTTTTTCCTTTTCACCTAAAATTTTACCCGAATTTCCAGGCGGGAAAGGGAATTTCCACTGTGCGAATTAAGCTTTTTGCTTGGGGGAGGGGGGCCACTTTGTGGCGTATTTGTGATTTCATTTAGGGAGGTTGGTTTTTTAGGTGTGCAATTATGTATGTTACCAATCAGTAAACTAAACAATTGCCTTGCGGTTCTATCTTAGAAGAATGGTTCTAACCTTGGTCACTGAATCATTATGATAACATTTGCACAATAGCCCAGGGGCATATGTCAATACTTCTATAGTTCGTGGGTTTTTGAATGAAGGGAATATATGACTACCGGTAATATGTTGCTAGTGTGGTACACAATCATGTAATACCAATTGTTTTGCCCGCAATCGTTGCATATGGCCTGTGTGACGTCATAAATCCAAGATGGCTGCAGCTTCATGCACTAACAAACAAAGTTGATCATAACTCCTTTAAGAATGGTTCTTGACAAAATTTTGTAGATACATTTTTTGTTCAGAATTGAAAAAGAAATAAAATTGATTCTTGCAGTTTTTTCCGTATCTTGCATTGTTATGGAGATATATCCAGTGAAACTATTTTGTGTCCCTTTCTGCAAGGATTCTAAGCATATTTTACACTTTACTTGACATTCTGGCATATAAAGGGGACAATTAGTGCCTGTGATATTTCGCTCATACCTACTATTGTCGCTTATGGCCTGTATGCCATCATACATCCAAGATGGCTGCCTCTGCAGACATTAACGAAGAAAAACGACTATATCTCATAAACTCTTTCGGAGTCGTTTTGACCATTTGTAAGGCTGTTGGGTTTTTACATGAAGGAAAGACATGTGTATGGAGGATGCCTTCATTTGGAGGCATGCAATCATGCATTACTAGAGATGTCTTGCTGGAAAATGTGTCACAGACCATACATGAAGTCCGAAATCCAAATCTTATTTACATTCTAAGAAAACCGAAACTCATACACAAAAGGAGCTTCCGAACTAGTAAGACCGAAAACTTGATCAATTTTCTATTGCCAATTTCAAACTTAACGTGGAAAAGAGCCTGCTGTTGCCTCGGCTCTTACAGATTGGTGCATTTTAATCAACAAGGCTGCATACTTTTTGGCAGGGAAATCTTTGATAACTGGACCATTAAATGGACAAGAATGATTTTTCACTTGCGTTTGTTATATGGTTAAGAAATGGTATACTTATCCTTTCAATCTCATTTTCTTTGGCTAGGATAAAAATAATTTTCTATTGACGGAGATACGTTATTTTGTGGGGAAAATCCCAGTCTCCCCACCACCCCCCGTTAATTCGTACACTGGGAATTTCCCTTCGAGTAGCAACACTGAAACGAGGGAGGGGATTATATGGTGACTGAGGAATGATTACGTCGCTAACCCTTCCCCTGCAATGTTCACAAGGTACTCGCGGTCAGTCTTCAGGAACGCCAACGGTTCACCATTGTCCAGTTGCAACGGGTAAAGGATCCCACGGGAGTTCATTACTGCAGTCTAAATAGCTTTTGCTCACCAGAGGCCGCAACTTCCCGTATAATTGGCAACAGTGTGTTGTCGCTCCAATGACCACAAGGCATTGACACCTGTAAGTGAATTTTGTTAAGTAATAATATACTAATCGTAATAGCAACAATAGTTGGCTTGGCCTTTTAGGAAGGGAAAACGCCTAAAGCCCATACCCACAGTCAAGAGGAGTGAAGTGTGTCATGTTATTTATGCCATGTTTGCTCCGACGAGAATTATAATAAGGTAATCTTACAAATGCTGCTTTTGTTGTATTAGTACTCTTAGTACAGTAATGTATCGATTTATACATTACATACTTTGCAGTAATGAATATAAAACCATATGCATAGCGTTTACTACCTCTAATTACCTTCTATATACATATTTTTCATAAAATAAATAATTATATATTCATAAAAAGTTATAAACATGCAAATACATAAATGTTTGTTACACTCACCACGTGAATAGGTTGGCAGCGCCAACTGCTCCAGGCAGTTACCTACACCACTCTGAACACAGCAAACAAATTGATTGATTTGCATTATTTTACTTCGCTTTTTTTTATATATATATATATATAATCTTGTGTAGTAGTAGTTGTGCGTTTGTGTTTTTTCTTGTGTAGTGGTTGTTATGTGTTTGTGTGTCTTGTGCAGTAGTTGTGCTGTGTAGTGTGTTTGGGTTTGTCTTGTGTAGTAGTTGTGGTGCCTAGTAGTCTAATGTGTTTCTGTTTGTCTTGTGTAGTATCGGTGGTGTGTATGTATGTGTCTTGTGTTGTAGTTGTGCTGTCTAGTATGTTTGTGTAGTAGTTGTGCTGTCTATAGATCGACCACAAGGAAAAAAACCTTGGGACGGGAAGTCCCCGCGCAGCATTCCCTTCTTCCCTCCACCTCGAGCCATAAGGAAGCATGGCCCACTCTCCCCCTCCCCTGGTCGCGGGAGTATGGTGCACAGGAGCCGCGGGTCTGCGCAAGTTGTTTTGCTCGTGGTTCCACTATAGTATGTTGGTTTTGTCTTGCGTAATAGTTGTGCTGTCTAATTTGTTTGTGTTTGTCTTGTGTAGTAGTTGTGGTGTGTTTGTGTTTATATTTTGTTATAGTTGTGATGTGTTTGTGTGTGTCTTGTGTAGTAGTTGTGCTGTCTAATCTGTTTGTGTTCGTCTTGTGAAATAATTGTGCTGTCTAATGTGTTTGTGTTTGTCTTGTGTAGTAGTTCCTCCATTCATATTGGGGGTTAGGCGTAGAGCTGACAACTCTGCACTGTAAAAGCACATGTCAAGAAACAACAATATAAGGCCATGGATGTTCCCAAGGTAAAATATTCCGGAGGTAAAATACCCCCGTTCGGATCTCCGGGTGGGGACTACTTTGGGAGGTCTCTGGACTAAGAATAAGATCTACATTAGGAATAAATATATTAAATTAGGCACCTGGAATGTTCTGAGCCTTTACCGACCTGGGGCATTTCAGTGTACAGTTAATGAGATAGTTAAGAATAAATTAGATGTAGTAGCTGTCCAGGAAGTTAGGTGGCCAGGAGAAGGGAATTGTAAAACTAAAAATTATACTTTTTCTATGGTGGTACTGAAAATCATAATTTTGGAACAGGCTTTTTTATAAATAATAGAATTATCTCGGCTCTTAAAACAGTAGAATTTATTAATGATAGGATATCATATGCAGTTTTACAGGGTAGGTGGTGTAAAATTATTATAATAAACATACATGCACCAACGGAAGATAAAGATGATAATACTAAAGATGATTTTTCTACAGAGTTAGAACAGGTCTTTGATAAATTTTCTCAGTATGATATGAAAATTCTGTTAGGTGACTGTAATGCACAAATTGGCAAAGAAGAGACATTTAAACCCACAATTGGTAAAGAAAGTCTTCATGAATTAAGTAATGATAATGGTATAAGATTGATTACTTTTGCAACCTCAAAGAATTTAATTGTGAAAAGTACCACTTTTAAACATAAAGATATCCATAAATATACCTGGTCTTCTCAAGATGGTAAAACTCATAATCAGATAGATCACATTCTCATTGATAAGAGAAGGCATACTAGTATAATTGACGTTCGTACACATAGAGGTGCTGACTGTGCCAGTGACCATTATTTAGTAATTGCTAAATTAAGAGAAAGACTCTCAGTGATAAATCATAAGCAACAAAATCTAAAAGTTCTAAAATTTGATACAGGAAAGTTTCCTGATGAAAGAATTAAGAAAGAATACCAAATTAAACTGTCAAATAGATTTGATGTTTTGCAGGATTTAAATGATGATGAAAATATAAATGAAACAGACGTAAATAAGAATTGGGAGCACATACGTAATGCAATAGAATCAGCAGCTAAAGAAAGTATAGGATACCATAAACCGAGAAAAAGTAAGCCATGGTTTGATAATGAATGTCATAATCTAATAGAAATAAGAAATCAGGCTAGACTTAGGTGGTTAAATAACTCTGATGATACAAATCTAAACAATTATAATAGAATAAAGCGAGAAGTTAACCGCACGTTTAGAAGTAAAAAACGAGATTACTTGAAAAGCAAAATTAACGAAATTGAAACAAACAGCAAAAATAAAAATATCAGAGATTTATATAAAGGTGTAAATGAGTTTAGAAAGGGGTGGCAACCTAAAGTAAACTTGATAAAAGATAAAGACGGTGATTTTCTAGCTGACCCAAGTGATATTCTAAATAGATGGAAGAACTACTTTAATGACCTTTTAAATGTCCATGTAGGAGATAAATCAGAAGTGAATGAAGTACACACAGCAGAACCTTTAGTTCCAGAACCTAACTTGACTGAAGTTAAAGATGCTATTAAAAGGCTAAAGAATAACAAAGCACCTGGCATTGATTTAATACCAGCTGAGTTAATTAAATATGGTGGAAATTCATCAATATGTCAAATTCATAAATTAATTTGTTTAATATGGAAAAAAGAATAAATCCCTCAACAGTGGAAAGAATCCATAATTGTTCCTGTGTTTAAAAAAGGTTTAAAATGAACTGCAATAATTACCGTGGAATTTCTCTACTCTCAACAACATATAAAATATTATCTAACATTCTTTTAACAAGACTAACACCATATGCTAATGAAATTATAGGTGATTATCAATGTAGATTTAAACGTAACAGATCAACTACAGATCAAATTTTTCACATCAGACAGACACTTGAAAAAAAGTGGGAATATAATCAAAATGTCCATCAGCTATTCATTGATTTCAAAAAAGCATATGATTCGGTCAAAAGAGATAAACTATATAATATATTAGTAGAGTTTGGAATACCTAAGAAGGTTGTTAGTATGATAAAAGTATGCACCAGTGAAACAGAAAGTAAAATTCGTGTGGGTATTAATATGTCTGACAAATTTACAATTCATGATGGGTTAAAACAAGAAAATGCATTATCTCCATTGCTCTTTAATTTTGCCTTAGAATATGCTGTTAGGAAGGTAAAAGAAACTAAAGAAGGACTAAAATTAAATGGTGTGACTCAGTTGTTAGCATATGCAGATGATGTAGACTTACTGGGGGATGATGTGAATACAATTAAGAATAATGCTAAAATATTTTTCAAAACTGCTAAAGAGATAGGTTTGGGAGTTAACAAAGATAAAACTAAATATATGCTTACAGGCCGAAACCAAGTGTTAGGTAATAATAAAAATCTAATTATTGATAACAACTCGTTTGAACCAGTTTCCAAATTCAAATACTTAGGAGTAATATTAACAAATGAAAATGATATTAAAGAGGAAATAAAAAGTAGGATTAATTCAGGAAATGCATGTTACTTCTCTCTTCATAAACTTTTGTCTTCTCGTTTAATATCTAAGAAACTAAAAGTTAAAATATACAAAACAGTAATTTTGCCTGTAGTATTATATGGATGTGAAACTTGGTCCCTTACATTGAAAGAGGAACATAAATTGTGAGTATTTGAAAATAAGATCCTTAGGAAAATCTTTGGACCTAAAAGGGATGAGGAGACAGGTGAGTGGAGAAGGTTACATAATTTAGAACTACATAATTTGTATTCGTGTCCAGATATTATTAGAATAATTAAATCAAGAAGACTTAGGTGGTCAGGCCATGTGGCACGAATGGGAGAGGAAAGAGGAGTTTACAGGATTCTTGTTGGGAAACCTGATGGTAAGAGACCTGTAGGAAGGCCAAGACGAAGATGGAGGGACAACGTTGAGATGGACCTAAGTGAAATCTGTAGGGATGGAAAAGAGTATATAGATCTTGCTCAAGATAGGGAAAGATGGAAGGCCTGTGTTGCTGCAGCCATGAACCTTCGGGTTTAAGAAGGCTAGAGAGTTAGTTAGTTAGTACAGTCACATTAGGCATGGAGGTCAACCAGTGGCGCAACCACAGGGGGGGGGGACATTTCCCCCTTCAACCTTGGACGGAAATGAATTCTAGGGGGCAAACATTGACGGCCAAGGGTACATGAAGGGGGCAATTACCGCCCCCAATTTCAAATTTTATGCAAAATAAGAATACTTTTCGTAAACTTTCTTGCTCGCTTCGCTAGCAATGCCTCCTTTTCTTCAGAGCCGTAGCTAGGGGGCGGCGGGAGTCGGCCCTGGACGCCGAACGATCTAAATTAACAACGTTGGAAAAGAGAGAATGCCATGGCGCCCCCATGAAATTATTTGCGCCCTTTTAGATCAATATTGATTTCAATCTGGAAAAAAAAATTTAAAAATTTAAAAAAAAAATAAAAATATGGATCTAAAAATGTTCTTGCACGCTTCGCTCGCAATATATGTTTCTTTTCTGTAATGCATTATAAATTGCCAGAGAGAGAAGTAACACTTCTCTTAATTGTTTCTCTTTACAGGGCATGAACAATAGGAAAGGGAGCGTGCACACTTGCATAATTTTTGCTGTTGGTTTATTATGAGATGGATGAATTGATTGTGTAATGTATTTCAATAATATATGTTGTGTATGAACAGTGTTAAAGAAACATTGAATACTTACACAATTTAGTGTTGGCACGTTGCATATGTATTTTCTTGTTTTACGTCACTCCATGTTGCATAGCCTATGTGTGAAATATATATCGTGCTTGAAAGTTATACATGTTAATGTAAGTAAAGAATTATATTCGGAATACATTTATCAAGCATTTTCTGTTTTTCAAAAATAGTTTGTGTGCTTGTTTTCCATTATTAATGCGAAATTGAACGTGTTGAAAAAATATTTCAAATCGTTTGTTCCAAAAAAATGCTTTAGCACCGACTTTACCCCTCTTTTGCGTAATTTACGAGGATAATAACGTCTTTGATACTTCTACTACTACTAATCATAATAATAATAATAATAATAATTATTATTATTATTATTATTATTATTATTATGATTAGTAGTAGTATTATTGGTACATTTATCCTGGTACTTGCCCCCCTCCACACAAAAATTCGTGGTTGCGTCTCTGAGGTCAACCTAGACATTCAAAAAAATGAAACAAAACTTGCTGGAATATGCAGTCAAGTATCTAAGCGATGCTCGCTGAGCAGACAAATCATTTACTTGAAGGCGCATGCTCATTGATCAAAATATCAGTGTCTTTGAATAAACTGTGATCAATGTGGCTTCCTTGCTTTGAAACGTCACAAATATAGGACTAGGATTTTGAAAACGGCATTCTCTTTCTGGTCATCCATAAACATACCTCGCCTCCCCGATGTCGCCGTCGCCTTGTAATCAAGGGGTCCTGGATTCGATACCCTATGGAGGCACACGGTGGTTCGGATCCCACTTTAAACTGTAGGTCCAGTCCCGATTAGCCTTACTGTGCATAAAGAGGACTTATAACACCAAGTTAATAAACGTACCTCCTTTAATATTACTTGTTTTGTGACAAAGAAGGCTTTTAAGGTAGATTTGTTGTGGTTTTTGTGCATTTTTTAAGGCATATTTAGTCCAACAAAGCATTCTTAGGCATTTCAGGTCGTTTTTAGTCATTATTTGGTAATTTCTTACTTATGGAGAGTAAATGTTTCTTTTTATATTTTACGATTTATTAAAATATTGGGTTATGAATTTTGAGTTTGTTAGTTCTAATTATTTTTTTCTAGCATATTTAAAATGAGGAGAAAAATTATTTTAGGTCATTTTTTTCTGTTTTCAGGGCATTTTTTGTAGTTTTTAGGTCGTAAATGTATTGTTTCACGGCCGTCGTAGATCTAAAACCAGCTTTGTCCATCCTGTTAAAATGTAATAGGCAAATTTCGTGAACATGAAAGTACATAAAATGAGGGAAACCTTAGCTGATGCGAATCCAGAAACTCTGGTTTCGGAGCGGTTCTAATACTTGAATCATGGAGGTGTGTAGTGTAACAGTATTTTTGCACACTTCTCATTAATACATTATAATGTTAATTAGGTTTTAATATTTAATTATTACTAATCTAAAATTTAAAACATTTTCAATACAAAGTTTGAACTTGTCTTACTTGAATATATAAATTTGCTATTATTTGTCCTAGAATCGATTCCCGGCTTAAACATGGGTACTCTTTGTGAATGTCCATAAATTGCATCATATCATCATTTATCATCCTCATCGTTGCGATTAGCTAAAAGTGGCACCAAAGCGACTCTAAATAACCAGAATAGAACGAAATGCAAGTAGTCCAGTAACAATTTGAGACTTGGTTGAGTGGTCAGCATGTCTACACGTGCTACATCCTTACATACTGAGTAGTCCGCTTTACAGTAATGTCATTTGGGTTGTGTATCTCCAAGGATGCAGATTTAGAGTGGTGGTATTCTCTAGACGAGATACAAGAACGTTAAACAACATCTTTTTGTTTGTTGTGTTGCTGTTTTAAGTCACTTTATGCACAGATAGGCTAATCGGGTCTGAAAGCACAGTTTAAAGCGGAATCTGAACCAGTGTGCAATGTGCCTCCACAGGGTATTGATCCTTGGTCTTCTTGATTACAAGGCGAAGACGTTACCACTATGCCATCGAGGAGTCCAAAAAAAGTGTAAAAGATAGAAATAAGAAGAAGGCGATCACTGTTCCAGGGCCTACTAATAGTAGCGTCACAACGGGGAGGGTGGGGGAGGCAACCGTGAAATATTTTTAGTTCACTCAAATAATCTACATGATAAATTTTATAGCACAGATCACACACAAACACACTGAAATGAATGGTTTGATTGATTGAGTTTATTTTACATCGCGTTTTGTGCTTCTTGTCTAATTTGCGAAGATGGGGATGAGTGATGAAATGATGAAATTGATGAATGGACATTCACAAACAACCAAGCCCGGGCGGGATTCGAACCCGAGACCCTTGGCGTCGCAGCGCGATGTGATAACGATTTTTTTATTTTTTTTTAAAGGAAAGCCCCTAAGCGGAAGCTTCCCCCATCACACTTCATTCAGTCATATAATTTCATTCACATTTCTATTTCAGGACAGACAATCACAAATACCCATGCCTTACCCGGGACTCGAACCCGGAATCCCTGTCCACTCGGCCACAGGGTCCGGCTGAAATGAATGGGAGAGACAGAAACAGAAAGAGAGAGATCGATAGAAGGAGAAAGACGAAGGCAGAACGAAAGAAAATAGGGAAAGATGTAATACATAGAAATGAAGCTAGGAAGAATGAAAAGAAAATGAAAATGGAGAGAAGGAGATAGAATAGGATGAAAGACATAGAGAATTCGAGAAAAAGAATTCGAAAAAATCAGGGGGGATATATATATATATAAGAACAGGCTTCCATGACAGAAAGAGATACAACAGCAAGGATAGAAACAAAAAAAAATAGAGTTAAAAAGGAAGATAGAAAGGTACGAGAAAGAAGCGATAAAGAGAATGGCCACCAAGAGTATCCCACCTGAAAATATATCGGCCGCCCTTGAACCCACCCAAACGAAATTGTCTGGAGACGCCACTGCTACTTGACCTAAATCTGACCCCAGGGATGGCCAACCTTTCCTTTCCTTTCAAGAACGCCCATCCATAAGAAGAATTTATTATCTTCATCGCACCTCTTCTCGCCGCTTGCCCAACATCTTCAGATCCGTTACTTTCGCAGAGCGCCTTGTCAAGTTTTAAGATCTCTGGGTGGGGGAGGGGGGTAAGGCAGTAGGGAGAAGGGATACAGAAAGGCACACTGTTGCAACTCGCATTTTCATCCGTGCCTGCATCCTGAATCACCAATTTGTTCATTCGCAGGTCCGACCTAACGAGCATACGTGCTGTACCAGTAAGAGAAACGTTGCAAGTGACCTTCACCAGCCGCCGTCACACACCTGTCGACTCGGAAGGCGGACCCGTTGCGAGGCTAGCCAGGTAGAATGGCGGGAGGGCACGAGAAGGTAGAGTGGGGAGGGGACAGCACGGTCTTTTACTCCACTTCCCCTACTCCGCAATACAGGCCGCAAGGTGGTGTTGACTCTAGAGAGTGAGTAAAGTCGGTGCGTTTTAGTGAAAAATCATGACGAATCGTAGCAACGGCGACTTACCTATGCCGAGACGTTCTGTGCGCGAGTGCAAGTGCTGGTAAATGATAGGAAAGTGATCGTTACTCTGTGTGTGTGTCGTGGGTGTTGTGATTCTCAAAGTAAGTTTCTGCTGGAAGCACAAGGAAATAACCCAACACAATGCTGAAATGGAGAGAAGCAAGGCTCTATATTCCACCGGTGTCGCTTGCTTAGGATTCGTCTGTCTGGCAGTCGGTGCTACAGCTGTGGGACTACCTCTGTGGGGATACTATGAGATTCCAAGCGGTGAGTACCGTTTCCTTTTTATGTTATGTGTCCGGTGATTGATTTGTTTCTGCAATGCTAGCACCAGACCCCTCGCTCGTGACGTCCACGTTGGAACGACTGACTGCATCTCTCTCTCTCTGGGTGTAACCAACCAAAATGTTTGTGTGGGTTTACCCCCACTGCGCAGATGCCAGAATATTCTCGAATACGAAAAAAAAAGTATGTGAGAGAGAAATAGCTACGCAGGACGGAAGGTGGACGGAGAGCAGTACATACTTCCTCATCAAGGGTCCGTTAATTGAAAATTTTGCAAAATGATTCGTATCTTCCTTGCAGGAACAAGAAATTACTTTTCGATGGCGTCAAGGCATAATTCTGTTTTCCTTTTCACTAGAGACAATCTTTTTTGCAGAAAGAAAACTAGCAAAAGGTTGCGAACCCCAGACTCTTTGATTCTGATTCGCACAGCATCTTATTGTGATTTTAATTTATTTAACGTCGCTAATTTGCAGTTAGGTTAACCGTGACGGGCAGCAGTGGACGAAGCCTTCGCAGAAAAAAGCTACTATTAAGATGGGAGACTTCATTGTTCAATCCGCGAGCCACCGATTAGGAGTTCGTCACCTCCTTTACCCAGTGATTTAGCCTCACACCCTTAATACATCCTAACACCTCCCAAAAATTTCCCGAGTATCCCCTAAAATTTTTCAGAAAGGCCCAGTATATGGTCATTTTGACTCGACATTTACCCTTTCACCCCTCCCCTGAATTTGAACTTGCACCCCCAAATGATAATTCTGGATGAACCCCTGCCTTTATCCATGGGCGAGTAAAACAATGGGAGTATGTTAGCGATCATTCACCTCAGTCTAAGATAATGTATTGGGAATTACCAACAGCACATCTATGACAAATACTTTTATCGTGAGAGAAACAGCTTTTGTTTTACAAAGTACTTAATTTTTGCTATCTGTAAATTTTTCATCGTAACTTTTCATCTTTGATTTATAATTGTTATTGTAGTAAAAGTATAAATTATCAGGGTTTTTTAAGTAGTTGAAATACGAGTCCGAAATTTCTGTTAGTATGTAACAAGAAAAACCTTTCATAGAAGTAACATATTTCTAAACCACATTTTCTTTTAAAATCTCGGAGTCAGCATTTTAATGTTCAAGCAAAATCTTTATTTTTGCGTTAAATGACTACTATGACATGTATAAAAGCTGATTTTATGCAAATTGATGATTCAAACTGTCTATCTCTATGGTTAACACTGCAAATGCACTGGCCTCTCAGTTTGACGTTTATAATTGGTCAGCACTGAAGTAAAATATAGTTCGCTTGAGAAATTAGTTTTCAATTTGAAACCCCTACTGATGACTGCGTTTGATCTACAGAATCAACTTCAGCTGTTGTCTCCTTTATTGACCTTTCGGTCATAATAAACACAGTTTTTAGTATTTGCTAACTAAATATACCAAATCTTGCTAGACTCAATCAAGCTATAGTACAGAAAATCGCCAAAACAAAAAGCAGAGGATATGTCCATTGCTACAATTGTGTACATCGAGAAGAGAAACATATAAACTTCGACACTTTCCAATTTCTATGTTGAAGAATTGCAAGGTGTTTCAGTCTCGCGCTAGTTGACTCAGAAAATGCATAAGTTTCATTGCAAAATTGTCTTAGAGCACTGAAACTAAGGAAATAATTACATTTCGAGGTTTGTGCGGTGGCACTGTTAGTTGAATGGGATTTGACCCATTAGTTTCAAATTTCGAATTTATAAAATGAGCTGTCAGTCCACTTGACGCAAGAATGATTTGATTTGATTGTTTATGTTTTAAGTCCGCTTTATGCACAGTAAGGCTAATCCACTATGTTCCTCCGCCGGGTATCGAACCCGGGACTCCTTGATTACAAGGAGACGACGGTACCACTGCGCCATCTGGGAGGCCCAAGAATAATTAGAATTACATGAATAATAATAAATCTCTTGGGCTGCAAAACCAGTGCAGCACTTGGCATGAAAACGGTAGATAGATGTAAGGAATCCTAATTATTCACTTCCTTACGCAAGCGAAAAATATGCAAGCGGGTACAAATCCGTAACATGCAACTTTTAATTTTATTATTACTTCATCGCGCTTGGTAAAAGAAAACAGCTTCGTAAACAGCCATTGTACTTTTGATACCATTGTTTGCACATTGCACTGAACAAAAGGCTGCGTTTTCATAACATTGAAACAATATCAGTCACCATCAGGTGCTACGTGGTAGTTACACAGTCTTACAGGTGATATATTTCATGGTGAAAACACTGGAAAGATGGTTTATTGATCTGTTCAACAGAAAGTGTTGCAACACTGTCGTCCCCAAGGCACGAAAAGAATGATGAAAATAGCGAAGAATCTTTCATTGACCTCTTTGTTTTGTGGCCTGAAGTTGTTTTCAATACATATTCCATAGTTAAATTTATCATATTTTCTCGAAGTTGCATGTCGATCTCGCCAAGAGGCCAAGAGCGACAGAGAAGAATATGTGCCGATGTTCCAATGCGCTGTTGTTTTGTCAGCTGACATATTAACCTACATATAGGCAGGAGAACGCGAGCGTCATTCTAATAATAGGCATGAAAGTTTGCATTGACTTCTGAGGCTTGTGGTTTGTAACTTGGGTCAATGGCTTTCCGTACACTGTGTGTCTTATTTCTTATAGTGTACTGTGTAATCGCATTGCAGTGTAAGGTGATACGAAACGGTGTTGTGATAATCTAATGAGCTGCGGTGTTAAGTTCAAGGGCTAGGGCAGAAACTAGTTTCTTGTACAGATAAGCATTTATACCCTCATTATTAGTCGCTATATACCGGGTGTCCCAGAAGTCGTCGAACCCAGTGTTTGCGACCGTATAACTCAAAAGCTAAACGGAATGAGAAGAAATGCTTTTTTCGAAGATAAGGCCCTGTATGTTGAGAAAATTATGTGATACAAACATATGGAATATCATGCATGATTTAATAATAAATAATTAAAATGTTGCCAGAAACGATAAAATAAATTCTGCAAATCATATTTATTGACGCAGAACTCACTGAGGTAAATTATTGCAACATTTTTCAATATCACCGAACAATCTCGATGGAATTCTATTGAATTTGACGGAAAAAGTACGTTGAAGAAGTCGTACCTAGGTACAATTGCACAAGGGTATGAATGAGCTATTCCCAAATTCCATGTTTTTGCAATATTACGAACCACACTAGCAACACTGTTGCTTGCAAGTGTCACTGACAGACGTGTTTCGCCTCTGGCTCTCACACTAGGGCACTTTTAACGAAAAACGAGCAAGTGTTTTTTTTTAGAAAATTTTCGATAATCTTCATACACCGTTTAACACGTGGCGTAATAATCCTTTGAAGGACAAGACTAACCAACCAATGTAACCAATGTGCTTTACATTGGGTGACACCACATCGAGTCCCATTACCGTCTCAAAAAAAAAAAAAAAAAAGTGTCAATTGACACAAATGGACAAATGGATTGACTCTAGTAACACATTAAAGTGCATAAGCTGCCAATGATGGATGCACTTTTGCTGCATGAAAATACACAGAGAAAGACATTAAAGTGCACTGTTACCAGCTGTTGTTCCGTGTGATGCACTAAAAATTCAATTGAGAAGTTCAGACGCGATCATCAAAGAAACCAAAATTACATTTTTTAGCTGTGCCATTTGCTTTCCCAAAAGTGCATCAACCTTGATTTTGATGCATTTCGAGTTCTTTACGAGCAGGTCTCAATTGTTCTCTCGACGTTGGAAATTTTTGGGGGCTTCTACAGGAACCGAACCCAGGGTCGCTTACACTGGCGTACTCAGGATTTTTTCAGAGGTGCTGGAATTATCAAGGAGGATAGTGCATAGCTGCTTTCTAGGGGGCGGCGAACACAATAAGATATTTCTTATACAAGGGGACCAGAGGGGGGGAGTGGGAAGATTTCTGGAAAAACCTAACATAATACAAATTTTGAAATTGTAGCGTGAAAACACGGACAAGGGGTGCTTTGAAAGACAGCAGAATAAGTGCCCATGCATGATGGGCATGATTTATGAGAATTCTATTAACTGGAGGAAAGCATCACCTCACAATTTCTCCCACTGCTGCTCTCTCTGAGAAAAGCTCTGCGGGCGGCCTTGTTCGTATATTAAAAACTTTCCACTCTCAAAAATGGCAATTGGTATTATTTTAAGGCGAGCTTGCATTTACCAATCTCTTTTTCCCCCGAGTTCTTAACTGCTTTTGTTTGAAAATGTTCATTTGCTCAAAATTTCTGAGGGGACTGTAACCCCTTCATCCCCTCCCCCCTCTGCGTACACTAGTGGTCGCTTATACCAGGCAAGTAAAGTTGAAAGCTCATCAATTTATACACAGATGCATCAGCTATGAGGTTGTTTTCCCTTAATTTAGATGTCGTGCCAATTTTGTGAGTGCCATGTTAAACCTTATATGTGGACGTTGTATATATCAAATATGTAAACTTGAGTTTATAAGCATGATTTATATGCCACTCATATGTATTTTGTGTGGTTTTGATAATAAATATCCATAGACACAAGCACATTGACTGATAGTATTCTCGTTACAGCTCCGTAACAAACACTGATTTCTGATTCTCGCTCAGATACTCTACGTTCTGCTATGTTTATTTTACGATCTTCTATTGTTCTTTCCATGTCTGGATGTTACAAATTAGGAAGTTCACTTTCATGAGGTACCGAAAGAATACTCTGTTATGTTATAATACGGAAGCCCTTTGCCCGGGTAAACGGAAAACATAGCGAAGCTGGATGCTGATCACACCACTTTTGTCTACTTGTGCAGGGGAAAATTTCTTCCACATATATGTGTATGTGACTTTAAGGCACTGGCACTGGTGAAGGTTAAATGTTTCTAATTCTTACTGCGATTTTTTTAAATGTATTTTACTGCACCTAGAGGCGATATAAATACACCAGAAGAGTGAAAATTATTAACAAAGCTGTAAAACACCGAACAGGATTTCCTGTCCCATTTTGCTCGTTCATTTTCACTCTTTTGCTTTCTGGCTCTGATGGCCAACGTGTCACAGATCTTTTATACTTTCTCCTGGGTCGGGGAAGTTGAGTGCCCGACCTGGTGGCACTTTTCCAAATGGAAAGCACTCGCTGGGAAACCAGTAGCGGCAACATTTTTGCTACTTTCGTCGCACTCGACGTGGGAGTTGTAGAGAAGATACAGGCTCCTATCGTCTCTTGAATATGTCTCGTTCTACCAGGTGTGCCGGTTAATAATTCTTAATTGATCCGAAAGAAAACAAGTGTATCTGGGGAGAAAGGTAACAAATGCTTTATTCAAAGTATGCGCCATCGCTAGCTATACATTGTGCCCATCTGTCCGTCAAATTGTGGATGCCCTACCAGAAAAATCGTTCAAATTTTGAGGTGATCCAATCAGCAAGCCATTGTTCGACATCTTCGTAATTGTTGAAGTGTTGCTGGGAAAGTGAGTGAGACATCGATTAAAAAAAGTGGTAGTCCGAAGGGGCTAAGTCTGGTGCGTATGGCGGGTGGGGCAAGAATTCCCAGCCAAGTGCAGAAATGGGGTTTCTGACGCCTTTCGCTGCGTGTGATGAGGCGTTCTCGTGCTGCAAAATCACTTTTCCATGTCTTGTCGCCCAATCTGGATCTTTCCCATGGCATGAAGACGATCAGATATGGTTTGGCGACCAACATTTAACTTCTCTGCCAGTTGTTGTTGAGTTTGCGTATCGTCTTCGTCCAACAGTGCGTGCAATTCTTGATTTTTTTTCGGCTGGCCCGGGCGATCTTTGTCTTTCAAGTGGAAGTCACCACTTTTGAATCGTCGAAACCAACGCACACACGCGTCTTGCGTTGGGACATTGTCACCGTACGTTTCCACAAGGATACGATGGCTTTCACTCGAGTTTTTCTTTTGATTGAACATGCTCCTTATTTGGTTTGAAGGTCGACATGATTACCACACAAACCCAATATCACGATCACTCGCACTCGGTTGCACATCCACGGCGTTTTGACAGGTACTGTCCTGGCAACACACTGACGTAACAGTTGAGACTGTGCACCAACCCTTGCTTCCAGCGCCATCCAGAGACGAAATTAAGAATTATTAACCGGCACACCTGGTAGATCTTCTCTCAATACCTTCAAATACCGGGCCGAGTGCGTTAAGTGGTCGACTAACAGCTCGAAACCGAAGTTTCCGGGTTCGAATCCCGGCCTATGGCTCGGTGTTATCGTCACGATTAACCAAAAGTGACAGGAAAGCGACGCTAAATAAAATCAAATACATAAGACTCGTAATGGCTAATGTGCTTTTTAAAAACAAAGTAACATAAGACACTGTTTCCTGATGATTATTTGTTTTGTTGCAGTGATTAACCTCAATTCAGAACTTCACAGTGTTTTTTGCAGTAATAGTTACACCTGCTGATATACGTAGGTATTTATTCATAAGAAAAGAGTGCAGGAAATTAATGGACAGAAACAATGTCAATATTTGCAAAGTTACCACTGCCTGTGTGAACGTGACGGGAACGATGTTCGCCAGTCCTCACAGAACGTGAAAATGGCCCGCTATAGGAAGAACCATGAAGACCACTGCCGTAAGTTCTAGTGTCGGTCTCATAGGGGAAGTCTCGAACTCGTTTCGGTCGTCTGTCTTGAAATTGAGATGCAGAAATGTGAAATAATACGCATTTAAACAAGATAATACATTTTTGCACATTAGACAAATAATTTTTTTTTATTTAAAACTATTTTTTTTATTTAAATCGATTTTTTTTTAAAATCACGCTTAAAATTGCAGCATGGTTTTTGGCACCATACATACAGATATATGTTTTATTTTATAGATAGTATTTTTCTAGTAAACGGCCCTGTAAAATATTTGAACAGTTTGATTAAAGCAAATAATAAATTATATGTAAATATATATTTTTCTGTTTCTGGTATCGTATTATAAACCTACTACGGAAATGTTTGTTGAGTGCGTTAATGAAACTACTATAATGTTTATTTACAGTTTAATGATAATGACACTATTTTCGATTTAACATGATTAGTATTTTGTATATTTTTCAACACACAATGTTTGCTATTTTTGCCCACAAAAGTATGTGTGTTTGTATGATTGAATGAAACACCCTCCCTTGCCCGGGAAAACAAATGCTACCACTACCTAAATAGAGGCGGCAAAATCTCCCTCGGACAAGCGAAATAGCGTTACGGTCCAGGTTAAGTTCGTGTGTAGGAACCGGTGACCAACAGTGCATAGTGATACGCCATATCGAATAAAAACAAAGACATATGTACTTTCAAATTACCACCTCTTTACCTGTAGCCGGGAAGCGGCTAGCTGCATACCTGAAAATCACGGGTAGCGACATGCATACGGAAATGATATAGCCCAAAATTAACATGAAAATAAAAAGTATATTCTATTCGTAACCAACAAAAATGGAATCATTACAGGTCCCCACACTTGCACTCTCACATTCTCTCTCAGATTCAAACCTCATGGGGTCATCGACACAAGAAATTATACATGACATGTACAGGTTTTATGACGACAAGCCCTAATTATTGCATTCTCAATTAATTTTATCTTACTTTTTGTCTAATCAGGTCATTTGTGATTTTGCTCCAGTGCTACTTAAATCCTAGCCAGCCCTTACTTAAGTTCACCTTTTGTTTTTTAAAAAAGAAACTAGTCGGCGCGGTGACCATACATTACTTGACCAGTATAAACAAAGGCGTCTCAACGGCAATTACATTCACGTGGGCGGACGTTTTCCTTTTACAAGACCTCACGTGGTTCCATACATAACAAATAACCTCCGTTGAGCGGCTCAAACAATATACTCTCTAGCAGGCGGGACTTAAACACTTCGCCGCGACGAGCAATTCACATTACCAGGCAAATACTTTAACAAATAATCACATATGCGACCGGACATAGCTAGCAGCGACACAGCGCTGACACATAAAAATGAACAGACCTTAAGTAGAATATGCAATTAAGCGGGCGGCGCTTTACTCTAATAGTACGCACTTTAAACAAATACAAAGGAGCACAAACAACAATGAATTTAAGATCATAAAAAAAATATCACAAGGAATAAGAAAAATTGACCTGAGGCGAATAGATTACAAATGACAAGCGCGACGGGAGTTCGGTATAAAATTTCGAGTTGAGTGGGCGTTTTCAAAATGTCGACGAATTTCAAGGGCGTTCTCTAAATCAATCGGGCCGTCACGTGTTAAGGTTCACACAGATGAATACTTTACCATCTCTCAGCTTCCGGGGTGCATCCAGGCGTCTTTATGGGCGATTGAAACACATAGTATCCACGCGAAAGGTTCCTTTGGTCGCGACGATGAAGATGCGAGAAGGATTCAAACACCTAGTTTCCCGGCTCCTCTTCCTCTCGGGATCGGTGGATCTCCGTGGTATGGCGCGGTTCGGACGTCGCATCTGAGCGGTCGTTGTAGGCGTCGTCGGCGTCGTCGGGGCGTCAACATATCTCTCTACGTCTCTCTGTCGCGGCTGGTGGGCGTCGTCGAGGCGTCAACGTGGCGGATGGTAGGCGTCGTCGGCGTCGTCGGGGCGTCAACATCTCTCTCTACGTCTCTCTGTCGCGGCTGGTAGGCATCGTCGGCGTCGTCGGGGCGTCAACGTGGCGGATGGTAGGCATCGTCGGCGTATCAATAGGGCGGCGTTCGACGTTCTCTCTCTCTCCATGGCGGCGGATAGGCATCGTCGGCGTAGCTTCTTCTGACATCAGGCGAATCGACGTAACGCCCTCATCTCTCTTCTCCCTCTAGCCCGCCATAGTTTCCGGTGTTCCTCGTTTCTCAAAAATTATAAATGGCGTAAGGTAATCACGGAAACAGTTTCGCTTCAACTTCCCCCAGCGGTTGAGGTAGGCGCACTCGTGTAGACTTACTGCCTATCACACACACTGGTGTTCGCACAACACGACAAAGTCCACTGTACACGAAAGGTAGCACGAAGGTGCTCTCGTTCCAAGAATCGCGGCAAAACTGTATATGGAGAGGTAGCACGGAGCTTCTCTCGCTACAAGGATCGCGGTAAGACTGTGTATCGAAAAACCATGTCCTTCGTTTTATTTAGATTTTGAAAAACGACGCTATGCGCACGTTGGAGTGACGCTTCCGAAGGGGTCAGTCCACTTTGCTCTATTGTCTCCAAACTAGGACGTACCGTGTCCGAAGTTGACTTGCGCGGATTAAGCTTCCGCCTGGCTGTCGCCCATAGCTCAATAGCAATCGCTGTCCACAAACTGATCAATTAGAACCGATTTGATCTGGCGTCCGTAATTGTCGCTTGATCGTGACGAAACTCCACACATCCGTCCTTGCACACATGCCGCTGCGCTGGTATAAGTTTCACATGAATCTGACCGTTGGAAACCGAGATATTTAAATGTTTGTCATTACGGTCGAATTTCCTAAGCTTTAGACGCATAGCGTGACCCTTCAGGTGCTCACCCTTAACACAAGCGAATGTCTCGTTCCTCCCGTCGGCTTGGCAAAAATCAAATATGTAATCTTACAAATTAAAACACTTAACACTTTGAATCAACACGTCTTTTTACCGCTACATACATGAATAATAATGATAATAATAATGACGGTAAATCTGACTGTCACATGTTTACAGTTAACATTTATTATATTTCCTTTCGTATGAGCTTCATCCCATCAGTACATATATTTTGTTTCCTTTATTTTCCTTTCTTAGAGCCTAATAACACCATTACATGATTACGAGATGAATGTACATTCATCAAAAGTGATTTTGATATCTACAAAATCCTTATGTACATTATTCTATAAATTATTTATTTAAATATTGATTTAAATCGCGATTGAAATCAACCTGATCTAAATCAATCCACCGTGCACAGGACATATTTATAATAATTATAATCACATAGTCACCCCCCCCCCCCTTGGTATCTTTGTATACATCTCATGGTAAAGCAATTTTGATTTGAACGAAATTTTTCATACTTATTATATTCTAATTTGATAAAGTCTCGAAAGAGACGAGACTGTCTGTCACTCGGTCATGTCTCATCAGGTTTCGAATGGTTTCAATCAGTTTGACGTTGCTATTTTGAGCACAAGTGAAGTATGGATCCAGCCTGCTTTGTACTCCTGCTTTCCTTGCGATAAGTTTATTTTGGTCCTCCTTACAATTCAGATCAGACAACGCATAACCAAGACGAAAAATCATCTAACTCACCCTGCAAGGAGGCAACCCAACATACATTGCTCTTTAGCACGTTCCATAGCGCGCAAGGATCCACGTTAACATTGACGACAATGGTTTTAATTCAACTTTATGTTCAGATAGGATAATCGGGACTGGATTTACATTTTAAAGTGAGATGATAACCACTGCTCTCCTGCCTCGATTGGATATCGGACTGTGGACCTTAATTGAAAGGCGACAGTATTTCTTCGAGTTATGTTCTCACACATACATACATGCACTCTCGCTATCTCGCACGCACCCACACATGCTACTTATTTCTTCCTTCTCCTTTATGTCTCTCTTCTCTTTTCATTCCTCTGTTTTCTGTCTTCTTTACATTCCTTTTTCGATCCTGATTCTTTCAATTATCTTTGCATTTGGTTCTTCGTATTGTACTTCTTTATCTCACCGTCTGTTTTTCTTATCCATTTCTCTCTCTTCGATGTGTTGTTCCTTTCGCTACCTGTGCCCCTGTGTCTTATATATTTTTACCTATCCATCCACCCAGGGGAGGCAAAATCGATGGGGGATAGGGAGAACGCGTTCCATAATCCTACAAAATGTTCTTTCATTGAAGTACGAGTACCGTGCACGTGAAAACTATAAATGTCTGAATAGGTACATTCTATAGTCTTTGCCACATAATATCCACCAATTAATTTCCAATTAGTCGAACCCCCTGATAAGAAAAACATTAAACAGTCCACACGTTCGATACCCGGTGGAGGCACATGGTGGTTCGGATCCCACTTTAAAGCGAAAAGGGTCAATTACGCACCAGTTGTGCATTTATTTCAATATAGTCGGATTGGGCACTGCTATTTAAAAAGGGATTAGTATGCAAGAGAGTATGAATTTCTCGCCATGTTGCAAGTGGAAACTGTTTTTCAAGTTGATTAGTAAGAGACACGATGTTGAAAAATGTGATTTATAAGTATGTATTTACAGAATCCCATGTATTCCTTATGAGAAATCAACTTCAAGTTACGGCTAATCAAATGGGAGTTTCGACATTTCCTACTACTATGACATAGTTCAACGTGTCCTTTTCCGTCCATGTATTTTTCTACGTCATTGGGTGTTTGATATTCCCGAGAGAACGAATAAAATAATGGTCCCATAAACCTAATGCATTTCTCCTTGCCTCCTACGGCCATCCTGGCAGTGTTGCGAAACCTGATGTCCATAAAAGAGCTAAATTTCACCATTAATAGAGCTAAAGATGACTTTCAAGGAGCTAGATTAACGAAAGCAGCATAAAGTGCCTGCTAGGGTAATTTTAGGTGTCCGAGGGCTGGGGGCGCTGCTATTACCGTTAGCTTTAAAATGGTGGCAATTTATTCTTAGTTTTCACCGCCTAGATTTGGCAGCATCACCCATCTCAATAATCCAATGATGCTCATATGAAATCGAAAATAAAGGATTCCCGGATAACAATATTGTCAACTTATGCACGGCGCAATATATAAAAATAGTGTGAAGGCAAGAGGGGGTGGGTGGCGCAGCCTATATATGAATATCACGTCACGTGCAAAATGTACACTCATGGCAAAAGTTGGTATTTATGGGCCGGAGCCAGTGGTGGGATCATAGTGGGACAGAGGGCGGGTGCCACAGTTCACAGTCAAACGAGTGCACGAAAGAGCCAGATCTGGCTCCAAAAGAGCGAAGTTGGCAATAGTGATCGGCAGCTGCCCCAGCGAGAAAAACCTAGGGGATATTGTCCCTCTCCCCCTTAAACTGTAGGTCCAGTCCAGATTAGCCTATCTGTGCATAAAGCGAACTTAAGACAGCAACTCAATACAGTCCTTAGGGCGGCGTACGGGGATGATTTGATCTACAATCGATCTATGAACCAGGTCCGTAGTCCAATGGGGCATATTTGTAAAGCGTAAATAGTTATCGAATTTGTGGGGGTGGGTATGGGATTTTTTAAGTGCGCAGGGATGGTTCATGAATGCAATGCGAAATGACCAAAATTCACACATAAATTTCATGTGTCAACACTTTATTTCAGATTACAACTAAAAACTGCGAAAACATTGCAGGTATTGCATGAAGCTTTCGAGTGGGTCGCACGAGGTCAAGGATGCGCGTCGTTTCTCTTCTGTTTTCGAACAGAAAGAACTTGCTACACATTCGAGAGGGTGAGAAATACGTAACAGGGAAACGAAGGTTGCAACCACGAATCGGAGCGTGAATTATTACCTAATGAAGGTGAAATGAAAGTAGCCAAGCGAATTTTCTTCTCTGCAAACGGGGACGCACGAATTAACGACATAGGAAACGTCCTTGTGCGTCATATGGCAACATACGTGCCCAGCATGTGGGAAAGGCACGCACAGGAAGCCATGAAAGAGGATGCGGGTGTCAGTTTTACTCCAAAACAATGACCTATTCGTTGCGAAGGTTCTTTCGTGCTTCCCGAAATTGAATGGAAGAATGCATTATTTCCCTCGGAGGTCGAGTATTCCCCGATGGCAGCAACTGTTTCGTTTCGGGAAACGCTTGCTTATTAATATTACGTAAGAAAGAGAGGGGGGAGGCTGTCATGCGAGCCTACCTCTACCATGGCTAACAAGCCTCTCTCACGGACGTATCATCGCGGGAATTCACCGCTGCGTAACTCGCTCTTCCTCGCTCCGATGCACTCACTTTCACGAGTGCGTCGTGCGATGTCGCAATTCGTACGCACTTCCTGTACTTAGGGATTGTTATGCCTTACTGGCATTTATCCTGCACGATGCAGCCGAACGTAGAAGTTTGTTCCCGGCGATATTTTCTTTCGCCTCCGTGCCTGGTGTTTTCGTTTCACCTCCCTCGTGGATGTTTTGCCCATTCATTTCGCGTCACCCTCTTCGTCGTACGTGTTTGGAATTGCAATTTGTCCACGCCCCCCTTTGCGTGAAATTAATATTTCATGCCGAAGGGGAAACTTCGCATCGTGAGTGCATTCTTTAGACCAGGTACATCGAATTCGGAGCCCGCCACGTGGCCTTGTGGCCTGCTTCGGTACTTTCTCGTAGTTGCTATAGGCTACATATACTACACGCAGGAGAGATTTAAACTTGTAAAATGTGCATTTCATTATTTCTTACTGAAGAAATTTCAGATTATTTATTTGACGAAACCATTGCATTGACACACATATTAATGTAGAGCAATTAAAATAGCAACTATTCTCCATTACCACGGGACTTGGTTTCAGTGTTATCTTACTCATAAATAGGCTATATTGGTCGTAGCTGCACAGCTCATAATACAGCGTGTATCATAATAGAGTAAACAACTCATCAGAAAGATTATCTGAAACACAACAATGAGGTTTGTTGCACAACAATGAGAATATCTTCCAGTTTTGTTTTCATGCTCAAGACTTTTGTAAACACCGTCATTGTGGCGCTGGTGTAGTGTTAAAGAAAATGGCGATTTTACAGGTCCCCAGACCTTACATTCCTAGTCTTCTGCATTTGGGCTTTGTGAAATACAAAGTCTATGTGCCAACTATGCCACAGAATGTGCAACAGCTAAAGGAGAGAATAAGAAACGCCTTTCTGTGGTGGACGAGGAGTTCTTGGGAAAAGTGTGGCAATAACTCGAATGTCGGTGGGATTTGTGTTGCATAACTGGTGTAAGCCACATTGAACATTTGTAGCCATTGGTAGCCATTTGTAGACATTAATAGAAACTTGAAGTGTTACTGATTGATACATACATAACAAATATTGTTGTATTCCATAAAGTTTAGTATAAATAAATTCTAAAACTTGTTTACTCTATCGTGATATACCCTGTATAAGGTTCCACAACTTCAATATAGCAGCTACGTGAATGGTATGGCCTTATCGCATGCACTGCATTCGTTCGCGCAAGATTCCTGCACAGCTACCATTCGAACAACAAATGGAATTCCTCAGAAGTCACGTGTGTTTGTTTACATTGACTTTATTCTTCCAGCGGACAGAGAATACATATTCAATCGAGGCTAGAACGAAATCAATGACAGCGTTTCAGTATGGTTGGAACATAAACCTGCCTCAACAAAATTTGTAAAATACACGGTTTATTATAAAGGCTGAAACACACTCAGAATATAGTATAGAATAGAGCAGGCTATATTTTTTGCGCAGATTTTATTTTGCTATGGGAAATGGACACAATCCATTTATCACAGGCGCAAGGTGTAGCAGTGAATCTACAGTATGATAATCGAAGACACCAAAGTAGGTTAAGCTAATCTCTTTTGGAGATTTGCAAAAGCGTTTATTTTGAATCTCTAGTCAAATAGTAACAAAATAAAAGATAGTATGCTGAAAATGATTATGGGCTGGCTACTGATTGCGTTTGCGAGCAAATATTGAAGCGACTTTTCGTGAAGTGCTTCTACTTTTGCACGTGCAATGGCAATGCACAGGTAGAATAGCCCTTTCTCTAAGTTGTCCTCATTAATGAAGCATTGTTTTTTCAAAGAAGACGGGGTTCTGTAGCTTCGCCAACGCCATGTCGGAAATAGTTTCGAACATCTGCTGAACTATCTTGTGTGGGAGGAGACAAATCTGACAGCATAGTAGAGCTTTGGTTCTTTATATCTATTCTTGTCAGACGTTGAGAGATCATTCAAGAGTACTTTCATGTACTATGAATACTTGCTTGTACTGGATAAGTAGGTAGGCAGGAAGGAACTTGTGAACACTATAATGACTTTTCTATGATACCAGCATACCTTTCTTGTCAATCAATATTTTACCTTTGAAGTTACATTGAGTTATACGGCGCACGCTTTTAGAAGGAACATGAGTTCAGCCAATACCCAGCCAGTGCTACTGCCCTATTGCCAAACTAACTGCTAGCGCAAGGGAAGGACAGCAAATTCGCGATGTGTCCATTATTTTGATAATGCATGCACAGTATATATGAGTACAGTGAAATAATATAGTGAATATTTCTACACAGGATTATAATATCATATCACTGTAGCATATACGAGAAACCCATACCTGAAAGAAGCTTCAAGGTCTTTATTCATCACCGCTCTCGTCGTCTTCCTCGGTCTCCGTGTCACTCGTTTCACTCATTCCCGAGTCACTCTCCTTGAAGTTAATGATTAGATTTTGCACCCTTGGTGCCTGTACTACTGGTGCTAGGTTTTGAGAGTGACATTATTTAAAATAAAAAGAATACACGGAACACACACTATCGCAAGAAAGGGCTGTATTTAATCTTTTCACAAACTGTTCTTTGTGGCGCACGAGTGAACGATAAGCAAATAATTTTACACCGGCCTTGCTACGAAAACGCTGAACTCAAACTGACCCAGACTTTCAATGTTCGAGAACGCCCAGAACAATGAAGGGTCATTGTTTATATCGAGGCGAATTTAACACCCACAGTTTTCCCTAGACACAACAACTCAGCTGCGTCAACACAGTGGCAACGAAAAAAAACAGCCGGAAGGAAATGAAAGGTAATGTTTCCCTTGTTTCTTCAAGGAACGATAACTCCGGCTGTAGGCGACGGAAATTCATGGGACTTGGACAGTCAGGTTCAAAATGTCTTTCTCCATCTTATGATGAACCTTAAAATAGCGAGTTTTATGAAAACTTCTTGCGCGCAAGAAAAATACAGAACACGGCTTTTAACTTCCGCGCCGCAGTCTCCTAACTGTACAACGTTGCACTCCTGCCATTGGTTGATCGCCACGCACACCCTCTGCGTGGCCCCACCCGATATCGCTTCTAAAAGCGTGCGTCGTATAGCTGACATGCAACAGGTTCTCAGAAATATGAGCGCATGAAAATTGTCATAAAAATACATCATTTTATTGATTTTACCTGGGCATACGGCAGAGAAAAATAAGCGGTAAAAAATTCATTTCAGATTATCTCGGTAACCACCACTCCGCCTGGAAGGTGGACTTCACATTGGCTCTTCAATTTCATCGTCAACCCTGGACTGCGGTAGACTGTTTTCGTCCAGTATTGGAGGCTGCTTTTAAAGCTACTGCGGGCTATTCCGATAAGCAACGTAGTTTTTTTTTTGTTTTTTTTTCTTTCCCAAAGCGCTGCCAATTTTTCACCGTGCTGTGTCGTCTACACGTTTCCGCAGCATTCCCATAGATCGAGAGAAGACCGATCAATCTCTTGCCCTTTGCCAGCAGAGGAATAGCTGATCTGCGTATTTTACCTACGCCATGTTCGTTACTGCTTTTATTCTGATTGCCTGTTCCTTTGTTCTATGGGGAATACGACACCCACTGCTTCACCACACTTTGCAATAGGCTGAAGCGTCTTCTGCAGACAATTTCCATCTGTCTCCCTTCTAAAATATGTGGAGAAGGAACACACTGATCGTATTATTCTACACCGTTATTTATTATTTCGTTTACATTGGATGCATAAAAACTGCACCCAGGCTCACAATTTGTGTGCAGTCAAGTCATTGCAAACTTTTTTTTGTTTTCAACGTGTAATGTGGACCGAAAATATTGTAATTATGTTTGTAATTAAAATAACACTACAATAAAGTGGGATCTTCAGAGGTCAAATAGTATATATCGTGAATGAATTGCTTCTGGTGTATGCATAGAAAAAAATTATCTTTCGTGGTCTGAATTTTTTTTGAGGGGGGCTGATAAACTTATTGGTGTAAGTCTGTTATGTGTGATATTTTCAGAACTGATATTTTCTTCTTAATTCTTTGCACACTTTCTTAAACAAAAACGGTGTTGTAGTATACTTCATTATGAAACAGAACATATGGCATTTGAGAAAGCAGGAAATATGTATAAATAAAATGTTATTATTTTTGCTATGACTCTCAGCACTCTCTCCTCCCATTTGATGTTCGTTTGATAGATATTTCCGTGAAAGTCCAGATGCTATTAAAATTATAACTTTGGTTTCGTCGAAAAGATCATTTAGAGCGCATCACACAGAACAACAGCTCGTAATAGTACCCTTTTATTCATTTCCCTGCGTATTTTGATGCACCGAAAGTGCATCATTAGCAGTTTATGCATTTTATTGTGTTACTGGAGTCAACATATTTGTGTCAATTGACACAGTTTGCGTTCTTTGTGTGAGAGCTAGGCCTAAAGCACGTTTGAGTCAACTTTTTTTTTATATAGTTAGTGATTGCTCAACTTCCGTGCCAATGGAAAACGAGAGAAATGTCTTGGAAGTCGGAGAGACACGTGCAGTGGCCACGTTGTAATGTAATCCGCATGTTTCCATGTTTTATTCAGCTCTTGAAGTGGAAATTCTTAGCTGTAGTTTAACATTGTGACAGTGAGACAGCTGGGGGTATGCATTGCGAGAATTTTGCTAGCTTGGAGATACCATCCATCCCCCGACACCCTCCTCACTTCTAGCACTGAAGAAGTTCGTTCTGTACTACATTTTTCGTGAGAGTAGACTGTACCACACACATCTGTGCATCTCTGTATATGGCTAATCCGTTGCGTGACTTTCCCCCACCTGCAACTGATTGTAGATAACGACAATGTCGCCTGATTTGTGTTAGAAAGGTCAATGTTCGGCAAGCGCGGGAACAGCAAACGCTTAGGCCAAACGCGATTTGGAGGCGCACTAATTTAAGGGGCATCGAATTAGTCTAGGGCACTAGAGACCTTCAATCAGGTGCTGCTAGGTTCACTATATCTCATGATCTCTCCCACATCTTGACAGAGCTTTACCGAAATGCATGGAGTGTGTCAGACAAACAGGCAAACTCAGGTTCCCTGTTATTCTATGACGAGTCTCGATACTTATGGCATCAAGAGTATATTTACAGGTTAACGGAGTTGTTTCTTGCCAGTACTAAAGACGAAGCTTCCTTTTCATGCGCGTAATCCTATTGCAAGCGTTTGCCCTGTTTTGCAAGTTATTTAAATATTATTGTAGAGGGTTGAAGAAGGCTCTTGACTCCTTAGTCTCGTTATTCTGTGTAGACGAGCACGCACTTGGCAAAAGTGGATCCTTCCGTTTACTTTACACTTGTTTGCAACAGTGAATTTAGAGCAACTCCAATCCATCTTTTCCTTTCTTCGAAGAAGGACACTTGATCAGAGTCAAGTATAGAGATCGTGCATTTCCCTGGCACGGTTCTGTTCTTTTAAATTTATCCCAGTGTCTTTCTGGTTGAAAATAGAGTCACGATTTGGCAGCAAAAGATTTTCTGGATTTTTTTTATTGGAATCTAGAAATTGCGAAAATTGTTGCGTTAGACATGATCTGCAAGTTTTGAGTATTTCTAACCGACCATGCACGAATTTATAATTCAATTGTCCATGAAGAAGCGCCATACCACAGTTATGCAGAAGGAACGCCGGAGAACAATGTAAGCACAACATAATGGTCATGTAAAATGTTCGTGCAGTAATGTTCGCTGAAAATACAGTTAAAGCAACTAACTAGCTCTCTAGCCTTCTTAAACCCGAAGGTGGCTGCAGCAACACAAGCTTTCCATCTGTTCTTATCCTGGGCAAGATCAATCCAATCTTTTCCATCCTTACTGATTTTCTTTAGGTCCATCTCAACGTTATCTATCCTCTATCTTCGTCTTGTCCTTCCTACAGTTAAAACAAACGTCACAATATTTTGAGTGAAGAGATAATTCTAGTTTGTTTTTTTTAGTGAGAAAATAGAATGTGAAAAAAGGGCTGTAGTAAGCATTTTGTGTATTTCGTTGCGTTGCTGCATCTTTAAGGTACTGAGGACAATCAGGATTAAAAAAAATGATCATTATATGAAATTGATTGGAAATTGATTGAGGAACGCCCATGCCTGCCCACGCCACGACTCGTGCTGCAGCAAGTAGGAGTGGGAGAGATGGGACTTTGCATTGTCTCGTCTCAGTCTCGAAAGGAAAGTTTCGTCTCGTCTCGAGTCTCGAAATACATGATCATGGTTGCTCAGATTCTTTCCTTTTTCTCATACCTTCGTTCTCCTCGCACTCCTATGTGATTCGTTTCGTTTCTTTCTCTCCAGTTTATGTCTTCCCTTCATATCTCTCTCTCTCTCTCTTTCTCTCTCTCTTTCTCTCTCTCTCTCTCTCTTTCTCTCTTCTTTTCCTTATGTATCTTTTCTTTCTTTTTCTCTAATTCGTTGGTTCCCTCATTCTTCTATCACTTTCCCTATATTTATTTTTTCGTGTCATTCTTTCTACATCTTTCTCTCTTCCTTTATCTCTGTGTACGGAATTCTTGCTATCTGTGTGGGCAGGAGGATGGGCTATGACTATTTCACGATGGGCTAGAGCCTACCCTTATCCACCCGTGGATTGCCCCTGTCCCAGAGGGTTAGTTAAGGTTTCATTCTGTGCTCACGTGGTTCATATACGTATTACTGTATGCATAAACGCAGCGTGTCTACTCTTTCAAGATAAAAGGTGTCTCAACCAAAGCGACGGATTCAATATGCTTAATAGAATACTTTTTAAAAAAGAATGACAAATATGTTTACATCATTACAACGGGAAAATGTTCCGACTTAAGAATGCCAAGTTTGATATACGCAACATGTCTTGTGGTTGGGTTGGTAACACTGTTCTTACAAGTTCATTTAGCAATGATTATTGCAGCGTAGTTGAGATGGATCGTTCCACAAAGGAATTACAAGATAGTGAAAACTCATTACAAGAATGGCGAGTGTTATGCAGATACAGTTAGGAAGCTTCGTGCAATCCTTGGAAGTGAAAGTGCACCTAATGAGAGTGCAGTTCGTAAGTTGATCAAGAAATTTGATGAAACAGGTTCGACAGCAGACATTAAAACACAACGCTCTAGATCTAGTCGGGGGATATATGCCAGATGTCGTCTTTCATTCTTAAATCGGAAAGTTTACCCCTTGTAATGATGTAAAAAATGTTGTCAATTTGCAAACATACAGTATTTTCTTAAGCACATTAAATCCGTCGCTTTTATTGGGACACCCTATACTAAAGCAACATACCAAATCATTATGCGTGCGTAATATAACGGCTCATCGCATGAATTTCTAGCGTTTGACTTGTACTGTTACGCAAGTTATTTCTTTACGTTATTTTCTGCTAGGCTGGGCAATGACAAAAGGTTTATGCTAAGCGTGTCTACACATCTTTCCGGAACGCGTTAGCTATTGCTGTCATATGGTAAGCATCTGTCACACTGCATACCAACGACAAAGAACTTCCATTGACAGGTACAAAACTCGAGTCATTTACATATTGCATCCAAGACCCCAACATTCGTCAAATAAAGCATTCACAAAGCTTGGAATGAGAAAATACTGGTTTCAGTGGCATTGTGCCAATACTCGTCTCGTGCATAACCACGAGGAATCTTGTGACAGTCTGCTGCACCCATAAGATTTGTTTTCCGAGAATGTGGGAGATTGCAGTAAGAATAGATACAGAACCTTGAAGTATATGCTTCTTTGTCTCTCTTGAAGAGCCGTGAATGGAATGCTGAAAGAAAACTGCTGATGATGTCAAAAGCAGCGTTGCAATGGTAGTGAGCTCGAACTTGTTAGACGTCTGCAGTGTCAATTTCAAAATAGAGAAGAAGAAAAAAGGTTGGCTATTGTTCTCATAGTCGATAACAGCAATAAAGTTGTTCTAATTAATATTAAATCAGTATAGCCAATGGGGGAAATATGAGTTGGCTCAAAAAATTAATTGTGAAAGGCAGGATCCAGATTCCTCTAGTTTTCACATTCTACTACTTAATTGTAAGAATAAATCGATCTGAACATTTTCAAAATTTCCAAAACTGAGATTTTCATGTGACAGCTTACACAAAGAAGACATCATGACTAAAACTTTCCTTTCTTACTTTTAAGTCTCCTGATGGCTTAATGGTAACGTCGTCGCCTTGTATGCAATGTGCATACCCGGTGAAGGGACGTATAGTGGTTCGGATCACACTCTAAATTGTAAGTCCAGTCCCAATTAGCCTATCTGTGCATAAAGGTGGACTTAGAACAAAAACTAAATAAGGATTGTTCTTGAACGAGATGCCTAACAATAAGAAATGGAATTACTAATTATGCATTTCAGTATATAAAGGGTATGAAATGTGGAAATAAAGGAAAACAGTAGTGTCGGATATTCACCTGTCTGATGACTTATCGAATACAAGATTCTCCTCAAGGATATATAATTATAATAATATATTATTGCTGCTACAATTCAACTTTATATCAATGGCCTGCCCCTTCCTCCTACAAAAATCTGTGGCGACGCCCCTGTTGTCAAAGAAGTGCTTATTTCTTTCTGTCTTGTCTGCCTGTTGCTCTTCGAGTTTGGATATAATTAAAATACATATATTTATATATATTTTATATTATATTGGATATAATACTTAAAAGAAGAGTTTAAGTATTGTCGTTCTTGTCTTCACGTTTCCTCTGCATTCAAAGAGAACTTCAATATGATTTATTGTTGCTGAGCTTCGAAATTGTTATTGGTGGTCGAAAACGCAATTCATGCATACCTGTTTGGGCGATGAGGTCACTTGAAGTTCCAAGGTCGTTATTGCCGTACAAGAAGCATTACAAGACTGCAAGTTCGGTACTTGTATGAGGGAAATCGTGGATTTGCTTCACCTGCAGGACTCCTCTCTCTTAGACACGGAGAGGATGGTCTTAAAGTTCAAACGCAATCACCATGACGACCAAAGTCATTCTCTTCACAGCTGAGGCACTCAGCGTGCATTCTACAAGTGACCAAGGAGTATTGAGTCATCACCTTTTATGAATCATCGGTGCATTATCCTCTCTCCTGTCTGTGACCCTTTGGGCGTTACTCAAAGTCCAGCCATGCCGCTAAACGGCTGAAATGACAGAAAAATAAAACTAACCTTTATGTGACTATCTTGTCGTCGGTACATAGGCGAACAACAATGGGTTCTGGTGAAAATTGAATGTTTACGGGAGCTTAGTAAGGGGTTTAGAGCAGTCGAAGCATTTTGATTGGTTCTTACCGTCTAAATGGTTAGATCCTCTCGTCCTTGGCGTGAGTGGTGCCACGGATGCTGTGGAATCTCTTGAATACGAATCTTCAAAGGGCACTGCCTGGAAAGAAGTCAATGAATGCATTGCCTGTTACGCGAAGAACAGTCACCTGTTCCACCTGTAAAACGGGAGGGGGTGTGGAATAGGTCCGTCGAACCCCTCCTCTGGTAATTGTCATCATTTGAAAGTTACAAAAAAGCGGAAATCTTGCTATTTTTATTATTAATAACAGGAAGAAAGTTAATTTAGTATTCAAGCAGAATAACAAAGTAAAAACAGGTGAGGCAGCCTCCGTGACGGAATTGTTAGCACAGCGCGCTACAACTCCTGGGGTCAGGGTTCGTATCCCGGTCTGGGTATAGGTATTCTTCGTGAGTATCCCTGTTACGTACCGGAATGAGCGAAGCCAACGATAAACATATGGGGAAATAGTTGGTGAAAACGACGATAGATTGCAGCACAAGTTGAAAAACGGAAAGTAAATTATTAATGAATTAGGAGGAACTAGAAAGTGATTAAAACCAAATAAAACAAATAAAAAGGAATGAGTAGTGATTAAATTGTTGTAAATAAAGGATGAAAAACATAAATGAATAAAGGAAAGTCAACGATCGACATAATACACGTACGTTGTACATATAGAAGATTAAAGAAGTTAAGCAGTCGATTCAAAATCTTCGCCTTATCTTTCTGGTAAAAGGGTAGGTAGCTTCTTGCTCGAGTTTTGTTTGTTACCCCAAAGCACCACGGTTGCGCTTTATTCATTTGTCGCACTGGGCCAACGGCAGCGCTGGTATAACCGCGATCCTTGGTTGTCCCTTCGGTCGTTACCCTGGTGGCGCTATATCCATATTTGTCGCCCCAAAGCATATCGAGTAGCAATAGAAACGACAAGGAGCAATAAAAGGTTATTATTCTATAAAAGAAGAAGATAATCTTTCCATAAAGACGAAAGAAGAAGAAGATCTTTAAATAATAAAAGACAGAAGAAGATAATCTTTCCATAGAAGAAGAAAGAAGAAGAGGATCTTTCAATAACAAAGGAAAGAAGAAGATAATCTTTCCATAAAAGAAGAAAG